>NC_092745.1:44936764-45550514 GCF_047496795.1 Chiloscyllium punctatum | reverse complement strand
AAAGTCCAAACCATCATCATTTATTCAGTGGCAATATCATTTTCTAGCTTCCAGGAGATTAATTTATTTGTGATAATTGAAGAAAGCTATAAATTAACACGGGAAGCCTGAAATAAAAACAGAAAATGTGGAACATTACAGAAAGCCAGTCAACATATGACTCAAAAAACTTTAAAATTTCAGAAGAGATCCTTTAGCAAAATTCACAAGATTGAATACTCGGTAATTAATTTAAAAAATATATTTCCTTTTCAGGACTTAGGACTTCTCTGTGCATATAATTTGTTTCTTTGATAAAATTCAGTGCAAATTTTGTGATGTCTCCTCAGAATGTTCACTGATGTTTGCAGCCATTCTTTTCAATATCTTTTTCAGGTAGGACGGGTAATATGGCGTGTGCAATTCGACTCCACAATCCACTGAATTTGTCAATATCCAGGTTATTATATTGCCCAGTCTGACTGGAGATGGAAAATTTTGTCACAAGAAAATCATATACTCTTTCCTCCAGAAGACTGAAGCTTAAATTTGGGTCTAATTTTTCCTCATCCACTAAAACTGTGATTAAGAGGGATACATCCTTGAAGGCTGCATTTTCATGATCACAATATTTGTAGAATAGAAGGGTAGATGGAGGTGGCAGATCCTGGAAGTGATGAATAACAGCTGACTTGCTACCCGCACCAAACCAAGAAGTTAGTTGGTTATCTAGATCTAGCTTCACTTTATCGCTGTTTAAAAACTTTTTACTAGATCCCTCAATTTTCAGAAACTTGGAATTGAAAGCTGAAGCATAAGCTTCAGCGATTCTGTCTGTGAGGCAATGCATGGTTTCATTTGCATTCCAAGCAGCTGCAAACATTAAAATGGATGGCTCAGAATGGACAGTCATGTTAATATGTTTCTGCAACATTATCCTGCTTTTTTTCCATATCTGTTCATCTTGATTTGGAAAACTCTTCTGCACTTTGTCAAAATTCTGTAAGAATATGTCGAGCTTATTTTTCACAACTTCAGACTCTTGCTGATTCAGAAAATTCAACAAGATACAGGCGACTGGAACCAACAGAACTGCTGCCAAGCAAATGGACCATTGCCCTTCAGGGATAGAGAAAAGTTTTATTAATATGCAGGTACCAAGATTAATGTTTGCACAGTAATGTCAAATAAATATGCAGTGGCACAAACAAATCTTCATATAAGAGCAGGCATCATAATACTAGAAAAATTATCATGATTAAGCTACAAAGATGAAGCAGACAGTAAAGCAATATTATTGGTAGTAGTATAAAATCAGGAGGCTCGGAAAGTCTAAGATGATCCAAAGAATTGATTCCATACTTGCATGTAGTCTGGGCTTAAGTTTGACATTGACAAGACAGTGAGAAAGAGAGACTTAGAGCTAGGGAATGCAATTAAAAATTAGTTTTTATTGAACATATACCACAGAAAATGGGAATATGGCCTAACCAGTTTATTCTATCACTTATGTTCCATTTGAACCTCTTTTTATCTGTCGAACTCTTGCCCACAATGGAAACATTTTCTCTATATAATCCTTGACAATCTTTCATTATTTGCAAGACTTCTAACCTCTTTTCCACAGAATAAAAACAGTCTGCTCATTCTTTCTTGAATGGAATACCGCACAGTTCTGATTCCCTCACTCGAAATCATTCTTGCACCACATTGAGTGCCTTGTTACCCTTTTTATAAATATGGTGAACAGAACTGCACACAATGTTCCAAGTATGGCAAACATCGCTCAAAAATGCACTGTAGTAATAAACTATTAATTCTTTCTTTTTGTTTAAATTTTATTTTTCCGTTTCCCTATTCCTTTTGCGCACTTTTTCTTTTGTTCATTAGTGACCTTCAGGGAAGGATTTACATGTGACACCAGACCCATAACAATGTGGTTCACTCTCAATTGCCCTCTAAAATAGTCTAGCAAGTCATTCAGTTGTATCAATAGCTAAAATGTCTCGAAGAAATTAAACCAAAAGGATCACCTGGGATTGACCCAGGCACCGGAAAAGACAATGGCAGAAACAGCCCTGTCACCCCTGCAAAGTCCTTCTCACTAACATCTGGGGGCTCATGCCAAAATTAGAAGAGCTGTCACACAGACTAGTCAAACAACAGCCTGACATAGTCATACTCACAGAATCATAGCTTACAGAAAATGTCCAAGACACCACTATAACCCCATCCCTGGATATGTCCTCCCACCATCTCGACAGACTCAGCAATGGTTGCAGCAGAGTGACAATACTTGAGAGAGTGTTACCCTGGGAGTTCTCAACATTGATGCCAGACCCCTGAAGTCTTATGGCTTCAGGTTAAACATGGGCAAGGAAACTTGCTGATTACCACATACAGTCGTCTCTCGGCTGATGAATCAGTACACGTCCATACTAAACAACACTTGGAGGAAGCACTGAGGGTGGCAAGGGCACAAATGTACTATGGATGGGGGATTTCAATGTCCAGTGTCTCAGCAGCAACATTACTAATTAAGCTAGTCAGATTCTAAAGGACACAGCTGCTAGACTGGGTCAGCAGCAGGTGCTGAGGAAACCAAACAGCAGGAAATACATACTCGACTTCATTCTTACCAATCTGCTGACTGCAGATGCATCTGTCTGTGACAGTATTGGTAACAGTGACCACCACACAATCCTGTGGAAACAAAGTCCCACCTTCACATTGAGAATAACCTCCATTGTGTTGTGTGGCACGACCACTGTATTAAATGGGACAGCTTCAAAAAGAACTAAAAGTGTCGAGCTGGAAAAGCAAAGCTGGTCAGGCAGCATCTGAGAAGCAGGAGAGTCAACATTTCAAACATAAACTCTTCATCAGGAATGGGGGGGGGGGGGGGGGCAAGGGGCTGAAAGGTAAATGGGTGTTGGGGCTGAGGTGGGGGGGGGTGCGGCAAAGTAGCTGGGAATGCGATAGATGAAGGTGGGGAGTGATGGTGATAAGTTGGAGCAGAGTATGGAGTGAGTAGGTGAGAAGGAAGATGGACAGGTCAGACACCATCTGCTCTGACCCATCACCACCCCCATCTTCATCTGCCTATCACATTCCAAGCTACCTTTCCCCCAGCCCCAGCCCCACCCCTCCCCCTTGGGGCCCATCCACATTCCTGATGAAGAACTTATGTTCGAAATGCAAACTGTCCTGCTACTCGGATGCTGTCTGATTGGCTGTGCTTTTCCAGCACTACAATTTTTGACCCTGATCTCCAGCATCTGCAGTCCTCACTTTCTTTGAGCAGATCTACCAACTCAAGACTGGGAATCCATGAGGTGCTGTGGGTCATCAAAAGTAGAACTGTATTCCAGCACAATCTGTGACCTCATGGCCCAGCATATCCCCCACCCAACCATTACCATCAAGCCAGAGGATCTACCTTGGTTTAATGGAGAGTTCAGGTGGGCATGCCAGGAACAGCACCAGGCATACCTTAAAATGAAATGGTCAACCTGGTGAAGCTACCAACAGGACTACTTGTGTGCCAAAAGAGCAAAGGATACACAGAGCTAAGCAATCCACAACCAACGGATCAGATCTAAGCTCTGCATTCCTGCCACATCCACTTAAAAATGGTAGTGCACAATTAAAGAACTCATCTGAGGACCACACTCTGCAAGTATCCCCAGCCTCAATGATGGAAGAGCCTAACATATCAGTGCAAAAGATAAGACTGAAGCATTCACTGCAAACGTCAGCTGGAAGTTTGACAAGTGAATTATTCATCTCACTATCCTCCAGTGGTGCGCAGCATAACAGATACCAATCTTCAGCGAATTTGATTCACTCCATGTGATATCAATAAATGGTTGGACGCACTGGATACTGCAAAAGCTTTGGGCCCTGACAACATTCTGGCAATTGTACTAAAGACTTGTGCTCCAGAACCTGCCGCATCCTTAGACAAGCTCTTCCAGCACAGTTACTTAACTGGTATCTACCCGATAGTGTGTAAAATTGCCCAGGTATGTCCTGTACATAAAAAGGACAAATCCAATCCAGCCAATTACTGTCCTATCAATCTACTCTCGATTATCAATAAAATGATGGAAGGTTTCATCAATCGTGCTATCAAGCAGCATCTGCTCAGCAATAACCAGTGACACCCAAATTCAGCTCCTTACTTTATTACAACCTTGGTTCAAATATAGACAAAAGAGCTGAATTCCAGAGGCGAGTTGAGAGTGACAGCTCTCAACATCAAGGCTGCATTCGACCAAGCGTGGCATCAAGGAGCTCAAGCAAAACTGAAATCAATGGGTATTGGGGTAAAATTCTACTGGTTGGAGTTATACTTAGCTGCTTCATCAATGACCTTCCCTCCATCATAAGGTCAGAAGTGGGGATGTTCACTGATGATTGCACAATGTTCAGCACCATTCACGACTCCTCAGATACTCAAGCAGTCCTTGTTCAAATGCAACAAATCTGGACAATATCCAAACTTGGACTGACAAGTATACACAGTGGTTATAAGACAAGTCAGCTCCCAAAGCCTGGCCATCATCTACAAGGCACAAGTCAGAACTGATAAGGAATACTCCCTCTTGCCTGAATGGCTACAGCTCCAACAACACTCAAGAAGCTTGACACCATCCAGGACAAAGTAACAGGAGGTAGTGTGCAGCGGTTCAAGATGACAGGTCACGACCATCTTCTTGAGGACAACCAGGAATGGGCAATAAATGTTGGCCAGCCAGCATTGCCCACATCCCACAAATGAATTTTTTAAAAAAATTTAGGCTGAAAATGCAATTGGGTTTACTACACCACAGATGCTAATAAAGCTGGATCTTGCTGTCTCACTGCGTATCTGCATCATGTCTCTCAGACTTGAAAGTGTCAATTCAGGTGATATTTTGGATTACTCTACAATCAATCAATCAATATTCAACTTTTCCCAGGTATTGAGACTGCAATTTCTCAATATGATCTTCACAGTCCCTTTTCCCACTCGCTAGTCCATATTCCACTTTCAAGACAACTGTAGTATTATGAACTTTAAGCAGTGAGATTCGACATTTACACCATTCTCTGTATAATTTCATGTTTTAGTGCTGAACAGGATTCTTGGACGAATACTACAACTCCATGTCTCTTTTATATTGTTATCACCTCTCAATGCTATGTGCAACCCCACATTTTGCCTGGCATGTAGCCCTGAACATCCCCCACGAGCACTTTGTGCATCTTGTTAAGAAATTTGTGCATCAATCCAGTCACCAATGAAATTGTTGTCTTTCTGTCTGGTAGTCTGGGGATGCTGGGATAACGTGGAACAGGAGGTAACAGCTAACAACCTGCTTGGCTAAAACAGCAGCTTTAGACGGACACTTAGAGTCATACTGCATAGAAACAGATTCTTCAGTCCAATGCAGTACATAATCCCAAACTAAACTAGTCCCACTTGCCTGCTCCTGGCTCATAATCCTCCAAGCCTTTCCTATTCATGTATCTATCCAAATGTCTTTTAAATGTTGTAATTGTACCTGCATCCACCACTTTCTCGGAAGTTCATTTCACCCTCGTAAAAAATTTGCCTTTTATGTCTTTTTTAAATCTCTACTTGGACAGGCTTCTAGGTAAATTGTGCCTCTGCTTTCTCATACTGGTAAGAGCAAACTGTACATGTAGCAAGAACAAAGTGTATACATAAGACATCTCAGGCAAAACCTGAATGTAAATAATCGTCAATCACTTGTCCAAGATGATAGATATTACTGAAACACTAATCTGCATTGCCTCACCATTTTCAACATGAATTTTTGCTTTATCCTGATGTAATTGTCCATCCTGTCCGCACACTGGAAATTGCACATTTGATAATAATATCCTCTCACATGTTTCACCTGCAGATTAAGAGAAAGAGGTGATTAGCAGTTAGAAAGAATCATACCAAAGACATTCTGGATATGATATCCTTCGCTTTCAACCTGCGGGTGACAAACAACTGCAACTTTACTGCTTCCAAGAGGTAGAAAACTCTGCAAAGAAAGAACTAAGAAGGGTTTTTGAGCTCGACCACCAGCTGGAGTTATTGTAATATATTCAGGAGATGGAGAATTAGTTGGATAGCATGTTCAGAGAGGTGGTCATATCGCAGATCAAGGATCAGGTAGCCGAAAGTAAGTGTGTGACTGCCAGGCAGTACAACAGAAAAAGGCAGAATATAGCAAGAGTCCTTTGGATCCTACTCACAAATTGGTTTTCCATTTTGGAAGCTAATGAAGGTGTTGGTTCTTCAATATGGACTGCAGTCATGATCTTATGTGTGGTTTGAGGAAGAGGAAGGGAAGAGCAATAGTAATTGGGGTTGTTTGGCAACATAAGGTGTTTGGCAACATTGCAGACATGACTCTATGACAATGTTGCCTCCCATGATCAAGGATGTCACAACGCTGCTGTACAGCATTCTTTAGGATTAGGATGAATAGCCAGAGGCCATAGTCTACAATGGTATAATTGACCTGGGCAGGAAGCGAGTGTGGTCCTGCACTCAGAATTTAGGTCATTGGTTGGAAACGTAGTAAGCACCACCTCAAATGAAGTCTTTGCCAGATTATTACCAGTGATGTGTGCAAATATGAGATATGAAATATGAGGCTAAGGCAGATAAATGTGGGTGCAAAGATGGTGCAGGATCGAGGGATTTAGATTCCTCGCACATTGGGATTGTCTCTGGGGAAGATGGCACCTAAATTAACTGAATGGGTTGCAACTGAATATAGCTTGGACTGAGGTCCTTGCAGGCGTTTTGCTAGTGCTGTTGGGCAAGGGTGTGCAAAACCTAAATCTGGCTGAAGGAACAGTACCATAAGGTGTTCATTATTTCTGAGTATAATATGTCTGGAAAATATTGGGAAGGAAGCAAGAAGGGCTGGCAGGATTGGTTAAGGAGATTATTGCAACTTTGAAGAAAGAGAGATATCCTAAAATGATCACTGACAGAATCAATTTAGAGGTAAGGAATAAAAACTATATTGCTGAGTGTAATCTATAGACCACTAACCTTGTGGAAAGGATGCACAGGAAGAAATCTGCAGGAAAGTCACCATGACATGCCATTGTTATGGATGATTTGTAATGTGGAACTTTAATTCCCCAAATATAGACTGGTAATGTAAGGGGAATCAAGTGGCAAGCATCCTTGATTGTGTCCAGAAGAATTTCCTACACAATATGGATCCAGTTCAAAAAGGAAGGATGCACGACTCACAGGAATGAGGTAGGCCAAGTGGATCAAGTGTCAGTGGAGATCATTTAGAAAACAGTGATCATTGTAAGGTTTCACAAGATGTAGGAGAATGACAATGGTCAATCTAGAGTAAGAAGGATCAAATCAGTGCAGAACTGACTTAAATGGGGCAACACAGAAGTGGGCCAGATAGAATGGAAAGAAAGATTGGGAGGAAAAAAATGGAGTTGCAGAATCAGCTATCTTAAAAGAGGAGATGGTTCAGATACAATCATAGCATATTCCATCTAAAAGCAAAGAGTGGACAAAAAAAATTCAGAACTTGCTCATGACAAAGGAGATACAAGCTAAAAAAAACAATCAAATTTGCTTATGACAGATATCACATTTGAAAATGCAATTAAGGACTGAAAAAAATACAAAAGGTTCAGATGTTGATAAGGAAGAACCAACACAGATTTCTATCGGGGATGTTTTATTTAACTAACTTGTTGGAACCAATTAAATAGGTTACAGAATTAATCAATCAATTAGGGTAATGCTGTTGAGGTGGTGTTCATGAACCTTCATGAAAGAATTCGAAACAGTGTCATGCACCGGTCTTGAAAGAGACAACACAGATTATGGGATAAAGGGCACATTAGATTAAAAAAGTCTGCCTGAGCATTAAGAAACAAAGAGTAATGCTGAATGGATGTTTCTCAAGTTTGAAGAAGGGTTGTATTAGAGTTTCCCACTCCAGTGGGAATTTCATAGTTGGCAGATGATACAAAACTTGGAAGCATTGTAAACTATTAGGAAGACTGTGTACAATATCAAAAAGAACAGCGACAATTTGGTGGTGTGGGTGGATAGGTGGCAGGTGAAGTTCAATGTAGAGATGTGTGAGCTGATGTGTTACTGTAGCATGAACATGGACCGATGATATAAAATTACAACATTGAAGAGGTAAAATTCTAAAGGCTGGGGGGTGGGGGGGTTGTGGGGCGGCGCACGAGTAGAGCGTCCTGGGTGTATATATCATTGAAGGTGGCCAAACTGGAGGAGAGCAGTTTAGGAAGCACAGGAATATTCTGGGCTTAATTTACAAGGGCATAAAGTACAAGAGCAAGGCTATCGTGTTGAACTTATGTAAAACTTTTGATAGACCTCAGCTGAGTATTATGTTACCCTTCTGGGTGCCAATCTGTACAAAGGGTGTGATCGCTTTTGCACTGAGATGTACAACAACAGTTCCAAGAATGAGTGAATCTAATTATGAGGGTAGATTGGAGAGTTTTGGAGAGGAGAAAGCTAACAGGAGATCTGATCCAGTCTTCAAAATTGTAAGTGGACAGAGAGGAACTGCCCAGGCTTGTAAGAGCACAAAGAGCAAGAGAGAACAGATTTAAATTGTTTTGCAAAAGAAACAAATGTGATGTGAGAAAAACTTAATCACACATTAAATGTTTTGGGTGTGAAATATACTGCAATGGAAGTATGGTGGAGGCAGTTACAATTGAGACATTGAAGAGGATATTAAAGGATTATTTAAATAGAACCAATGAGCAAGGATACAAAAAAGCTCAAGAATCTCACTGACTCAAAATAATGATTTAGAGAGCCTATGCAGACATGATGGGCCAAATAGTCGCCTTCCAAACATAATATTTGCATCCTTCTATGCATGATGAGTGGTTAAACTGGATCATATTGAAAGTTTTCAGTCAGATTGTATGATCAGTACTATGTAAGAAAATGTGAACATCTCTTCAGTTATGTGAAGGGTCAGGGTGAGTCTGGACTGAGAGCAGAGTGACGTTTCCTCCAAACTGTCAACCATTAAATAAAATGGACAAATATATCAGAGTACATTCAAAGCCCTTATTGTTCTACTGGGCAGGTGAGGGAACAGTGAGAGTGTATCACGTATATCTGACTGCTTTTGTGTAAAAACACTATCGAACATGGGGATTATTTCTCCAAAACATTGCATTTTCTGACAACTGTAACCTTGATTTTCCTCATCAGTGTGACTTTGATTATCCAACTTGGCCTGCTGCTGCAGGTTTGGCTCGTTACCTTCTTGTGCTTCAGAGCTCTGTTCAGGTCTGAGTCCTGTGACAAACAGAAGTGAGGTAGTGAAGAACAATCAGCAATTAGACCAAGCAAAAAGTATCTGATCAGATCTGATCAGAAATTATCCAAACACTCAAAGGTAAAGATTCTTTATAGTTATGAAACACAGAATACTTTACATTCATAATCACAAAATAGGTTCTGGAAAAGAATGATGACAAATTGGAATCTAATCTGACAGACAGTCCATCGAACAATGTATCGCTGAAAGTGTGTACAGGCTGTGATCAAAAAGTGGTTCTGATGACAGCAGTGTTAAAGATTCTCACCACGATGAGAAAGATTGGTGGCCAACTTCAAGGGTAATCATACTGGCTTTGATAGACACACAAATAGTAAGAGTGTAGTAAAAGGAGAATTAGGGCTGTTTTGGAAAAAAAAAGCAATGGAAATTATCCATGCAGGCAAGGATAATAGTTGAGGTATTGAATACTTTTCATCTGTTTTTTCCATGTTATAATACCACTCAGGATCCTTGGATGACCTTCTGCCATACCACCACACTTTTACATTCGTATCGCCTCCCAATGTTATTTTCAACCCCACTTTTGCCCAACCCGCATCCCTGAACATATTAATGAGATTATACAAATCAATGTGACATAAGAACATTTCTGCATGTTACTTATTAACAAATTTGTGTATTAACCACACACCACTGAAATCTTTGCTTGTTTGATAACCTGAGGATGCAGGCATGATTTGGAACAGAAGGTAACGGCATACTGCTTGTTCGGCTAAAATGTCAGCTTTAGAATGACATTTGGAGAGATTCCCATGTAAGCTGTCCTTGCCCTCCTAAACTGGGAGCAGGAAATGATACGTGAACCAGAAACAAAATGTACAGAAAACACAGTATGCAAAACGTGAATCTAAATGACCTTCAATCTCTTATAAAAACAATTGATATTGCTCAACTTCTAAGCTGCATGGACTCACTATTTTCGACATGATTTTCCTCTTCTTCCTCATTTAATTGTTCATCCTGTTTGCATATTGGAGACTTCAAATGTCTCAGAGTACATTCAGGGCCCTCTCTCTGCAGCTGGGCAGAGTCCATGGCATCTGGTGAAGGAACAGAGTTCACCGTGTGTCTGACTGCTGTGCCTAAAGTTGAATGCTTAAATGACACAGGAATTATTCCGCAAAAACATCACCAGCATTTACTCTACATTTTTACCTTGCTTCTCCTCATCAGTGATGCTTTGATTATCCAACTTGGCCTGCTGCTGCAGGTTGTCCTCATCACCTTCCTGCCCCTGAGATCTCTGTTCAAGTCTGTGTTCCAAGACAACTAAGAGTGATGGAGTCAAGAACAATAAGCGTTCAGAGCAAGCAAAGAGTATCATCAGAAATTAGCCAAAATCTTATATAAAAAAAAATCTAAGAGTCTTCACAGTAAAAATTTTTATTCTGAAACACAGAACACTGAACCAATAATCACAAAAACATCACCAGCATTTTTTGTGCATTTTTAACTTGCTTTTCCTCACCAGTATCACACTGACTATCCAACTTGGTCTTCTGCTGTAGGTTGTTCTCATCACCATTCTGCTCCTGAGATCTCTGTTCAGGTCTGTGTTCTGAGACAACTAAAAGAGATGGAATAAACAACAATCAACATTCAGCAAATATACCATCAGAAATTAGCCAAAATCAAAGACTCTTCATAATAAAAACTTTTATTCTGAAACAGAGATTATTTTGCACCAATAATCACAAGATAAGTTCTGGAAAAGACAGATGACAGATTGGAATACAGTCCGACAGCTACAGTCCTCTGGGGTCCAGCCCACAAATTGGTTTTCTATTTTGGAAGCTGGTAAAGGCATGGCTCTTCAAAAGTCACAGTCACAGTCATGTATGTGACACCAGAAAGAAGACAGAAATAGTAATATTATTCGGCATTAATTAGGTACAGACACTTCTGTGGAAGTATATGTGATCCGAGGATGTAATGTTGCCTTCCTGGGTCAAGGATGTCATAGAGTGGCTTAAAGCATTTTCTGGGAGAGGACGAACATCCAATGGTCATGTTTCACATTGGTACCAGTGACCTACGCAGGAAGAGATTGTGATCCTGCAATCAGAATTTAAGTAGCTAAGTAGAACATTACCAAGCAGGACTTCAAATAACATCTTCTCTCGATTACTCCCCCATGCCATTTGCAAATTATTACTGAAATGTGAGAATAAGACAAATAAATGCATGGGTGGAAATATGGTCCAGGTGCAAGGGATGTAAATTCCTTGGATTTTTTGAGTGCCTCTGGGGAAGATGGCACCTGTAGAAGCTGGATGCACTGCAGCTAAACAGAGCTGGGACTGAGGGTAACGGCATACTGCTTGTTCGGCTAAAATGTCAGCTTTAGAATGACATTTGGAGAGATTTCCATGTAAGCTGTCCTTGCCTTCCTATACTGGGAAGGGGAAATGACACGTGTACCAGAAACAAAATGTACAGAAAACACAGTATGCAAAATGTGAATCGAAATGACCTTCAATCTCTAATAAAAACAATTGATATTGCTCAACTTCTAAGCTGCTTGGACTCACTATTTTCAACTTGATTTTCCTCTTCTTCCTCAATTAATTGTTCATCCTGTCTCCATTTTGGAGATTGCAAATATCTCAAAGTACATTCCGTGCCCTCCTTCTGCTGCGCAGAGCCCATGGTATCTGGTGAAGGAACAGAGAATTCATGTGTATCTGACTGCTGTGCCTTAAGATGAATGCCTAAATGTCAGACACAGGAATTATTTCTCAAAAACATCATCCATATTTTTTCTACATTTTTAACCTTGCTTTCCCTCACCAGTGACACTTCGATTATCCAACTTGGTCTTCTGCTGTAGGTTGTTCTCATCACCTCCCTGCCCCTGAGATCTCTGTTCAGGTCTGTGTTCTGAGACAATTAAAAGTGATGGAGTGAAGAACAATAAGCATTCAGACCAAGCAAAGAATATCATCTGAAATTAGCCAAATCTCAAAAAAAAAATCAGACTCTTTACAGTAAAATCTTTTATTCTCAAACACAGAACATCTGCACCAATAATCACAATATAGGTTCTGGAAAAGGTAGATGACAGCTTGGAATACAGTCCGACAGCAACAGTCCTCTGGGGTCCAGCCCACAAACTGGTTTTCTGTTTTGTAAGCTGGTAAAGGCATGGTTCTTCAAAAGACTGCAGTCACAGTCATGTATGTGACACCAGAAAGAAGACACAAATAGCAATGTCATTTGGCATTAGTTAGGGACAGACAGACACTACTGTGGATGTATATAAAACCCAAAGATTTGATTAGATTAGAATCCTGACAGTACGGAAACAGGCCTTTTGGCCCAACAAGTCCTCACCAACCCTCCGAAGAGTAACCCATTCCCCTACTCTCTACTAATGCACTTATCACTATGGGCAATTTAGCATGGCCAGTTCACCTGACTTGCACATCTTTGGACTGTAAGAGGAAACCCATGCTGACATGGGGAGAATGTGCAAACTCCACGCAGACAGTCACCTGAGGCTGGAATCAAACCCGGTCCCTGGTGCTGCGAGGCAGCAGTGCTAACCACTAAGCCCATGTAATGTCTCCAAGGTAAAGAATGTCATAGAGTGGTTTCAAGCATTTTCTGGGAGAGGATGAACATCCAAAGGTAATGTTCCATAATGCCACCAGTGACCTATGCAGGAAGAGATTGTGATCCTGCAATCAGATTTTAGCAATTAGGTAGAAAATTACCGAGCAGGACTTCAAATGATGCCTTCTCCCGATTACCCCAATCCCCTTGCCATGTGCAAATGAGAACAGAAATATAAGAATAAGGCAGATGATTGTATGGGTGGAAACATGGTCCGGGTCTGAAGGATTTAAATTCCTTGGATATTGTGACAGCCTTTGAGGAAGATGGTACCTGTAGGAGCAGGATGCTTTGCAGCTCAACAGAGGTGAGACTGAGGTCCTTGTGGGACCTTTTGCTCATCCTATTGGCAAGGCTTTAAACTTACAGAGGACAATACCAGAGAACACAATATACTTGGAAAGACAGACAGCACTGACAAGAGTCATTTCATAGGTAAAGTTGTAGTAAGGGAGAAAGTAATAAAGTCTTCATCAGCATTCCTGTGCATGCACGTCATTGCATGGAGTATAATTAAAAAGACTGGGGAGTTAGAGGCACAAGTTGACATGTAGACGTATGTTGTAACAAAAACAGAGACTGCTTTAAAGAAGGGTAGCACTGGGTGTTAAATATTCTGAGTACAAGGTGCCCAGAAAATGAAGGAAAGGAAGAGGGTTTGTAGAAATGATTAAGGAAATCATTGCAGATGTCATGGCACAGTGGTTAGCACTGCTACCTCACAGTGCCAGAGACCCGGGTTCATTTCCCACCTCAGGCAACTGTCTGTGTGGAGTTTGCACATTCTCCCTGTGTCTGTGTGGGTTTCCTCCCATGGTCCAAAAATGTGCAGGTTAGGTGAACTGGCCATGCTAAATTGCCCATAGTGTTAGGTGAAGGGGTAAATGTAGGGGAACGGATCTGGGTGGGTTGCTCTTCGGAGGGTCGGTGTGGACTTGTTGGGCCAAAGGGCCTGGTTCCACACTAAGTAAGTAGTAAGTCCCAAAGGGTTCACCGATGAAATCAATTTGGTTAAAGTTAAGGGGCAAAAAGGATGCAACTAAATTGGTGGTCAGTAAATTCCATTAAACAATCAGTGGGAAGGATGTACAGAAACAAATATGGAGGGAAATCAGAGAGATGCCAACTTTATAAACTAGTTACAATGAGGAATGTCAATTACCCAAACATGGACTTGTAGTATAGTGGTAATGTAAGGAGTAGCAAGTGGCAAGCCTTCCTAGATTATGTTCTTGAGAATTCCCTACAACGGTATGCTGTCAAAAAAGTTGAGATTCACTGGTGGACGTGGTTGTCAGAAATGAGATGGACCAAGTGCATAAAATGTCAGTAGGGACAGCATTTAGGAGACAGTAATCATTGTACCATAAGGTTCAGCATGATGGAGCAGAATAGCAATGTAGCATACATGTAGCAGCAATGTTAGCAAAAAAAAAGGTCAGGTAGTAATTGCTGCACTCTTACATCTTTAACTAATTTTTTTTGGAAGATGACTGAGACTTCAGAACAACTGGCTTCTCACAATCTCATAACGTGATGATTGTATTGTTTCGCTAAACAAAATACAGAACAGAACCTCTACAGTGCAGAAAGACACCATTTTGCCCATTAAATCTGCATTGATCCTCTGAAGAGCATCTCATTCCCCTGTCCTATCCCCACATTTACCATAGCTAGTCCACTTAGCCTGCACATCCCGGGACACTATGGACAATTTAGCAGTCAATCCACCTAAACTGCACATCTTTGGACTGTGGGAGGAAACCAGAGCACCCAACAGAAATCCACACAGAGCAGGGAGAATGTGCAAATCCACACAGACAGTTGCCCAAGGTTGGAATTGACCCAGGCTCTCCATAGCTGTGAGGCAGCAGTGCTAACCCCTGAGCCACCATGCAAGATTTTCTGAATGAACATCGCTTAATTGGATTCATCATTCAACAGAACATAAATCTATTGCAAGTATCTTAAGTATCCAGAGATCCTGAAATAACAAAGTCAGAATGTGATCATAACATGTGACCATGTAAAATCTGAGGACGGATCTCTCCACCCGAAACATTAACTTTGATTTTTTTCCACAGATGTTCCCAGACCTACTGAGCTTTTCCAGCAATTTCTATTTTTATCTTGTAAGACTTCTGATTCCAACAGGTATTGAGACTGAAGTTTCTCAATACTGTCTGCTCACTCCTTTTCCTCATACTCACTAATCTACATTTACCAAGGAGGTAGATGCTACCCAGGTCATAGTGACAGAAGAGGGAACTCTGTCACGAGAAGGGTTCAAAATTGATAAGAAGTGGTGAATAGACAGTGCTACTGAAGATTTATAAGATACTGGGACTAGATAAGACCATAAGAAGTATATCCAAGAATAGTGTAAGACATTTGGATGGAAATTGCCAGTGCACTGGCCATAATGTTTTAGTCTTCCCTAGATTCAGGCATGGTGCCAGAAGAATGGACAATTACAAACATCACACCCTTGTTCAGAAAAGATTTGGAGATGCCAGCGTTGGACTGGGATGTACAAAGTTAAAAATCACACAACACCAGGTTGTAGTCCAACAGGTTTAATTGGAAGCACACTAGCTTTCGGAGCGTCGCTCCTTCATCAGGTGATAGTGGAGGGCTCAATCCTAACACACGCAATTTATAGCAAATATTTACAGTGTGATGTAAACGATGTTTTACATGAATTCATGTAAAACTCTGTTATCTCACTTTTTAGAATAGAATCAATCTAAACGTCATGGCATACACAGAGAACACAGGGGGCTAACACCTTCAACATATTGTCTAGCTATCACCCATTGTTAACAGCTAACCTGAGAATGCAACTTTTTTTAAAAAAAGGTTTTGTGATTTACAAATGAAAGAAGTGAAACTATCATGGTATTCAAACAGATGAAGACTTAACAGACAATCAATTTTTCAATGTATAATTTCAGTTACATCACACTGTAAATGTTTGCTATAAATTCTGTGTGTTAGGATTGAGCCCTCCACTATCACCTGATGAAGGAGCGACGCTCCGAAAGCTAGTGTGCTTCCAATTAAACCTGTTGGACTATAAGCTGGTGTTGTGTGATTTTTAAACTTTGTTCAGAAAGGTTTTAAGGATAAGCCCAGCAGTTACAGACCAGCCAGTTTTGTGGCAATGGTGCAAAAGCATCTAGAAACAATTGTGTAGGATAGAATTTGCAACCACATGGATTATAGTGTGTTGGTTTGGAAAAACCAGTACACAAAAGGGAAATCATGTTGAACCAACTTGCTGGAGCCTTTTAATGAGGTCCTGGTAACAGTCAGTCAGGGTAATGCTGTTGGTAGTGTACATTGGTCAAATCATTGCCATGCAACATTATAGCTCATGGAATAAAAGGGACAGTAGCAATATGGATGAAAAACTGGCTAAGTAATCAGAAACTGAGTGATGGTCAATGGAGATATATTGTCTGGAAGAAGGTTTGTAGTGGATTTTCCTAGAGGTTGGTGTTGGAGATCTTGCTTTTCCTGACATACATTGATGACCTAGATCTTGCTGTGCAGGGGGCAGTTTCAAAGTTTGCAGCCCTCTTGTGGTGTAGTCGTAATGTCCTTATCCCTGGACAGGGAAGCTCAGGTTCAAGACCCACCTACTCCAGAGCTGTGTAATAACAATTCTGAATAAGTTGTTAAGAAAAATAAGCTAATTTTTAAAAAACATTAATTTAAAATGGGGAAGTAATGGTCTAGTGGATTATTGCTGGACTGCTCGTTCAAGAAACTCAAAGTTTGAAGCTTATACAAAATGTTGTAAACTGTGAGGAGGACAGTGTAGAATATCAAAAGGTCATAAAGAAGTTGGTGGAGTGGGTGGATGGGTGGCAGATGGGCTTCAATTTAGAGATGTGTGAACTGATGCATTATTGTAGCAAGAACATGGACACAAAATATAAAAGGTATAATTCTAAAGGTAGTGCAGGAGTAGAGGTACCTGAGTATAAATGTGCACAGAACTTCAAACATGGCAGGACAGCAAGAACATCAGACCGCAGGAACAGGAATTGGTTATTCAGTTCCTCAAACTTCTTCTGCCATTTAATGAGATAATGGCTGATCTGTGACCTGAATCCTGCCTTTAGCCTATACCTCTTCAAATTGGTTTGGAAGCATGTGAAAACGTGGCTGGCAAGAGCCATTTCTGCTCTTCAAGACTGTTTTGAGCACACTGACTGGCGTGTGTTCAGAGAAGCCACAACCGATGGCAATTCCATCACCTTAGAGAAGTACACAGCATTTGGTGGATTTGCTACATTAGCAAGTGTATGGATGCCGTCACTGTGTCCAAGACTATCCCTTCTCACCCCAACCAAAAGGCGTGGATGACCGCAAAGGTGTGTGTGCTACTGAGGACCCATGATTCCACCTTCAGAGCAGATGACAAGGTGGCCGTAACAACAGCGAGAGCCAACCTGACCCAGACCATCAAAGAGGCAAAGCATACACATGCACAGAGAAAACACAGCCACTTTCAGGATATGTGGAAGGGCATCCAGGCCATCACCAACTATAGAACAGCGTCACTTGTGCAGGTGATGCCTCCCTTCTGGATGAGTTGAACAACTTTTATGCACGGTTTGAGGCATGAAATGATGTGGCAGCGAGGAAGTCCACATCCCCTCCCCCTCCCCCCCCCCCACCCCCGGCCCCTCCAATGAGCAGGTGCTGTGTCTTACCACGGCCGATGTGAGGAAAACCCTATGCAGAGTCAACCCACGTAAGCCTGCTGGACCAGATAACATCCCAGGCAGAGTGCTCAGAGAATGCTCTGATGTACTAGCGGACGTTCTCACAGACATCTTCAACATCTCCTCGAGCTGCGCCATAGTTCCAACGTGCTTCAAGGCCGCTACCATCGTCCCCAGGCTAAAGACGTCTTCAGCAGCCTGTCTCAATGATTACCGCCCTGCTGTGCTTATGCCCATCATCATGAAGTGCTTCAAGAGGCTTGTGATGAGGTATATTAAGACCCTGCTGCCCCCCTCACTGAACACCCTGCAGTTCACGTATTGACCCAACCGCTCAACAGATTATGCCATTTCCACCACCTTCCATCTGGCCCTTACCCACCTGGAGAAGAACGACACCTCCGTCAGACTACTGTTTATAGACTTCAATTCTGTATTTAACACCATCGTTCATCAGCATATGATTGGAGAGCTGGGTCTAAATACCTCCCTGTGCAACTGGATACTGGACTTTCTGACGCGAAGAACTTAGTCCAGATCGGGAAGAGCATCTCCAACACCATCACACTGACTGTGCAGCAATGCACAGGTCAAATCACATCATCAAGTTCACGCATGATACGACTGTAGTGGGTCTCATCAGCAGGGATGACGAGTCAGCATATAGAGACGAGGTGCAGCAGCCAACAACCTGTCTCTACGTGGCCACCACCATCCGACACCTTAAAACGGCGGTGCTCGGACCCGACGTAGTGCACCAGTTGGAGGACGCTCAGGTGTGCGGTGGGATCCCATCCGCGCTCACCCTAGCCCCCATGGAATTTCACATTGGCCCCAAGGTCCCGTACTTCCCGTGGGAGCCCGTGCCCCACAACCTGAGCCGCCTCCGGAATTTTAATTTTGTCCCCTTAAGGGATGTAAAAAGGAAGGCTCTGTATCGACTGCTGCTGCACACCGTCCACCTCTTCTCCCTCATCCACCATCCAGACATGCCTTGGCCACCGGGCGGTGGGGATCCCCAGTGGAGGGCTCTCTACGCGGGAGTCCTCCCCCTTTCTCTCGGGCATCTGGGGTGGAGGGTGCTGCATGCAGCAGTCCCCTGCAACCACAGATTGCGGTGGTTCACGGACTCCCAGCCCAACTGCTTGTTCTGTGGCGCTGTGGAGTCCGTGGACCACGTATATATTGGGTGTGGGCGTTTGCACTCCCTTTTTGATTTTCTCAAAAACCTTCTCCTCTGCTTTTGGCTGCACTTCAGTCCCACGCTCCTGATCTTCGGGCACCCGGTACGGAGGAGGGAGGGCAGGTCCGAGGAACTCCTCGTGGGTCTGCTCCTGGGCCTGGCCAAACTGGCCATCAACAGGTCCAGGCAGCGGGCCGTGGAGGGGGTCGTTAGGGCCGACTGCCTGCCCCTCTTCCGGGGTTACGTTAGAGCCCGGGTGTCCTTGGAGAAGGAGCACGCGGTGTCCACCAACACCCTGGAGTCGTTCAGGGAGAGGTGGGCGCCGCAGGGAGTGGAGTGCATTATTTCCCCGTCCAACTCTATTTTGATTTAGTCCTTATACTCCCCTTCACTGTTTTGATCACACAGCATTGCCCTTTGATGTGAAGGGCACTGCTTGTCACTGGCCACGCGGGTGTTTCTTTTCTTCCTGGTGGTGGAAATTGAATAAAGATTCATACACCTTGTATCTCTCACTGTGTCTCATACCTGCACAGACACAATATGGGTGCTGGGGAAAAAGAAAAGCACTACCGCAGTTAGGCGGTAGTGTGGGGGTTAAAAGAAAACAGGAGTATCGGAGGTTCTGTTCACTCTGAAAGCTGGCTCAGAGGGAGCTGAATCAGTGGAAAGGGCTCCCCGCGTGTAAATAAAGGGTAACTTGGCGATGGGATACCAGAAAAAAAAAGCAGGAGTGTAATAAGTATTTGCTGAAAAAACTGCACTACTTTGTATTTATTTAAAATTATCTTCCATTTTGAAAAGTTGGGAAAAGAATGTTTAGCTATTTTGCTTCAAATCAAACAGTAATGCAATAAGTTTAATATTAATGTAATAATAATTGTAAAAAAATGACAAAAACAACCTGTCTCTGAATGTGGACAACACGAAAGAGATAGTTGTTGACTTCAGGATGGCACAGAGTGACCACTTTCTGCTGGACATCAACGGTTCCCCTGTGGAGATCATGAAGAGCACCAAATTTCTTGGCAAATACCTGGCAGAGAATCTCACCTGGACTCTCAACACCAGCTCCATATCCAAGAAAGCCCAGCAGCGTCTCTCCTTTCTGCACAGGCTGGGGAAAGCCCACCTCCCACACCCCATCCTCACCGCATTCAACAGAGGGTTTGGAAATTGCACCATCTCAGATCATAAGACCCTACAACGGATGGTGAGGACAGCTGAGAAGATCACCAGGGTCGCTCTTCCCTCCATTACAGACATTTACTTCACACGCTGCATCCGAAAGGCTAAGAGCGTTGTGGAAGATACCACACGCCCCTCACTCAAACTTTTCTCCCTCCTGCCATCTGGCAGAAGATACCAGAACATACGGTCTCTCACGGTCAGACTGTGCAACAATTTCTTCCCCCAAGCCATCAGGCTCCTGAACACAGTATAACTGGACTCTTTCCCATCTGAAATTCTTTCATATAGCTGCTTGAAAAATATCTATCATTCATCATTCTTCTGTTACACTGTAACTTGTGTGTTTTGCACTTCTTATGCACTTTATGGACTCTAATTTGGGTTTTATATAATTGCAGCATTACTTCTGCATCCTTATACTCCAGTCCTCTAGAAATAAAGGCCAGCATTGTATCAGCTTTCTTGATTATTCTGCACCTGTTCATGGCAGATAGAGCAGTTTAGGAAACGTATATTACTCTGGGCTTTATTAATAGGGGCATAGAATTCAAGAGCAAGGTTATTATGCTTAACTTGCACAAGACAGTTGTTAGACCTCAAATGGAGTATTATGTTACCATTCTGGGTGCCAAACTACAAGAAGAATGTGATCCCTTTGAAGACAGTACCGATGAGACTTTCAAGAATAGGTCCAGGAATGAGAGACTCCAGTTATTAGGATAAGTTGGAAGAGTTTAGGATTATTCTCCTTGGATAGAGGGAGGCTAACAGGAAATCTAATCAAGTATTTCAAAATAATGGAGCAGACAGGAAGAAACTATCTTTGCTCATAAAAGTGTTAAGAACTAGAACGCACAGATTTAAAATATTTCATGAAAGAAACAAATATGATATGAAAAAAATCTTATTCACACATTGAGTGGTTTGGGTCTGGGATGCACTGCAATGCAGAGGTAAACTTGATGCATTATTGAGGGCATTAAATTATTCTTTAAAGAGAAACAATGTACAAGGGTATGGGGAAAAGCTTGAGAATCACATTAAGTCATAACTTTTTGAAGAGCCTACACAGACTCAATTGGCCAAATAGTCTTCTAATTGTAAAATTCACATTCCTACATGAATCGCGAGTGGTTCTGCAGGATCAAATCAAAAGTTTTAAGATAAATTGTATGTTTAACACTCTCTAGGAAAATATAATAAACTCTTTAGTAATACAACAGGTTGGGGGAAGTGTGGGCAGAGAGCAGGGGAGAGGTTTGCTCCAAACTGTCAGCCATTAAATAAAATGGACAGAGGTTTCAGAGTAAATTTCCATGCCCTCATTCTTCTGCTGGGCAGAATGCATTGTGTTTGTTAAGGGAACAGTATTACCTATATCTGATTGCTTTTGCCTAAAGATGAGGTCGACATAAAAGGCATACATAAAAGGCTCTGTTATCAAACACAAGGCTTATTTCACAAAAAACATCATGTGATTTCTCTCCATTTTTACTTTCATTTTCCTCACCAGTTTCACTTTGATTATCCGACTTAGCCTGCTGCTTCAGGTTTTTCTCATTACCTTCCAGCATCTGAGATCTCTGTTCAGGTCTGTTTTCTGAGCCAACTAGAGTGATGGAATAAAGAACAATCAGCATTCAGACCAAGTAAAAAGTATCAGAAATTAGCCAAAACACATAGAAGTTCAAACACGGAAGACACTTTTCATCCACATGCACAATTATGGGGAGGCAATGGTGTCACGGTAGTGTCACTAGACTAGCCAACAGTGAAATTTGAATTCAGTAAAAATTTGGGATAGGGAGCTGGCCTAATAGCAACCATTGTTGATTGTTGTAAAAACCCATCTGGTTCACAAATATTCCATAGGAATAAAAACCACCATTTTATCTGGTTTGGTATACACGTGAATCCAGCCCCACAGCAATTTTATTGACTTAAATGCCATCTGGGCAATTAGGATTGGGGAACATTAGTGGATGACAGTGGGCTGTTTGAGGTAGCAGCCCATGTCTGGTGTATGGGGGTTGAGGTAAGGACATGGGGGAAGGTGCTAAGGCACTAAAATTATTGAGCTTGATATTGAGTCCTGAAGGCTGCAGCATCCCCAGGCGGAAAATGTGTGGCTGTTCTTCGAAGTTGCACTGAGCTTTGCTGGAGCACTGCAGCAAGCCTGAAACAAATGCTGACCAGGGAAGAGAGTGTTGTGTTGAAGTGTCAGGCAGCAGGAAGCTCAGGCTCATTTTTTGTAGATAGAATGTAGGTGTTCTGTGGAGCAGTCACCCAGTCTGTCTTTTGTCTCCCCAATGTAGACCAGACTACATTATGAGCAGCGAACGCAGTAGGCTAGGTTGAAAGAAGTGCAGGTAAATTGCTGCTTCATCTGGAAGGTGTATCTGGGGCTTTGGACAGTGAGGAGGATATAAACTGGCAGGTGTTGCACCTTCTGCGATTGTATGGGAAGGTGCTGTGGTGGTATGAGAGGGTGTTGGGAGTAGATGAGGAGCGAATAAAGATGTCCCAGAGAGAACAGTCCCTGTGGAAGGCTTTTCAAGGGAGGAGAGGGGAATATGCATCTGGCGGTAGCCAAAATTATTGCTAATGATCCTTTGGATACGGATGCTGGTGGTGATAAGTCAGGACCAGGGGCACCCGATTTGTGGGAGGGAAAGAAGAGATGAGGGCCAAAGTGAAGGAGATGGGTCTGACACAACTGAGGACCTTCCGTATTCCCAATTTCTCAAAATGCCATCCCGTATTCCCAATTTCTCAAAATGCCATCCCGTATTCCCAATTTCCCCGCCTCCGCCGTATCTGCTCCCAGGAGGACCAGTTCCACCATAGAACACACCAGATGGCCTCCTTCTTTAGAGACCGCAATTTCCCTTCCCATGTGGTTAAAGATGCCCTCCAACGGATCTCGTCCACATCCCGCACCTCCGCCCTCAGACCCCACCCCTCCAACCGTAACAAGGACAGAACGCCCCTGGTGCTCACCTTCCACCCTACAAACCTTCGCATAAACCAAATCATCCGCCGACATTTCCACCTCCAAAAAGACCCACCACCAGGGATATATTTCCCTCCCCACCCCTTTCCGCCTTCCGCAAAGACCGTTCCCTCCGTGACCAACTGGTCAGGTCCACACCCCCCTATGACCCACTCTCCCATCCTGGCACTTTCCCCTGCCACCGCAGGAACTGTAAAACCTGTGCCCACACCTCCTCCCTCACCTCTATCCAAGGCCCTAAAGGAACCTTCCACATCCATCAAAGTTTTACCTGCATATCCACTAATATCATTTATTGTATCCGTTGCTCCCGATGTGGTCTCCTCTACATTGGGGAGACTGGGCGCCTCCTAGCAGAGTGCTTTAGGGAACATCTCCGAGACACCCGCACCAATCAACCAAACCGCCCCGTGGCCCAACATTTCAACTCCCCCTCCCACTCTGCCGAGGACATGGAGGTCCTGGTCCTACTTCACCGCCGCTCCCTCACCACCAGACGCCTGGAGGAAGAACGCCTCATCTTCCGCCTCGGAACACTTCAACCCCAGGGCATCAATGTGGACTTCAACAGCTTCCTCATTTCCCCTTCCCCCACCTCATCCTAGTTTCAAACTTCCAGCTCAGCACTGTCTCCTTGACTTGACCGGACTTGTCCGACCTGCCTATCTCCTTTTCGACCTATCCACTCCACCCTCTCCTCCTTGACCTATCGCCTTCATCTCCTCCCCCACTCACCCATTGTACTCTATGCTACTCTCTCCCCACCCCCACCCTCCTCTAGCTTATCTCTCCACGCTTCAGGCTCACTGACTTTATTCCTGATGAAGGGCTTTTGCCCGAAACGTCGATTTCGCTGCTCCTTGGATGCTGTCTGAACTGCTGTGCTCTTCCAGCACCACTAATCCAGTATTTGGTTTTCAGCATCTGCAGTCATTGTTTTTACGACCATCTCTTAAGGACAACCAGGAATGGGTAATAAATGTTGGCCAGCCAGCATTGCCCACATCCCACAAATGAATTTTTAAAAAAAAATTTAGGCTGAAAATGCAATTGGGTTTACTACACCACAGATGCTAATAAAGCTGGATCTTGCTGTCTCACTGCGTATCTGCATCATGTCTCTCAGACTTGAAAGTGTCAATTCAGGTGATATTTTGGATTACTCTACAATCAATCAATCAATATTCAACTTTTCCCAGGTATTGAGACTGCAATTTCTCAATATGATCTTCACATTCCCTTTTCCCACTCGCTAGTCCATATTCCACTTTCAAGACAACTGTAGTATTATGAACTTTAAGCAGTGAGATTCGACATTTACACCATTCTCTGTATAATTTCATGTTTTAGTGCTGAACAGGATTCTTGGACGAATACTACAACTCCATGTCTCTTTTATATTGTTATCACCTCTCAATGCTATGTGCAACCCCACATTTTGCCTGGCATGTAGCCCTGAACATCCCCCACGAGCACTTTGTGCATCTTGTTAAGAAATTTGTGCATCAATCCAGTCACCAATTAAATTGTTGTCTTTCTGTCTGGTAGTCTGGGGATGCTGGGATAACGTGGAACAGGAGGTAACAGCTAACAACCTGCTTGGCTAAAACAGCAGCTTTAGACGGACACTTAGAGTCATACTGCATAGAAACAGATTCTTCAGTCCAATGCAGTACATAATCCCAAACTAAACTAGTCCCACTTGCCTGCTCCTGGCTCATAATCCTCCAAGCCTTTCCTATTCATGTATCTATCCAAATGTCTTTTAAATGTTGTAATTGTACCTGCATCCACCACTTTCTCGGAAGTTCATTTCACCCTCGTAAAAAATTTGCCTTTTATGTCTTTTTTAAATCTCTACTTGGACAGGCTTCTAGGTAAATTGTGCCTCTGCTTTCTCATACTGGTAAGAGCAAACTGTACATGTAGCAAGAACAAAGTGTATACATAAGACATCTCAGGCAAAACCTGAATGTAAATAATCGTCAATCACTTGTCCAAGATGATAGATATTACTGAAACACTAATCTGCAATGCCTCACCATTTTCAACATGAATTTTTGCTTTATCCTGATGTAATTGTCCATCCTGTCCGCACACTGGAAATTGCACATTTGATAATAATATCCTCTCACATGTTTCACCTGCAGATTAAGAGAAAGAGGTGATTAGCAGTTAGAAAGAATCATACCAAAGACATTCTGGATATGATATCCTTCGCTTTCAACCTGCGGGTGACAAACAACTGCAACTTTACTGCTTCCAAGAGGTAGAAAACTCTGCAAAGAAAGAACTAAGAAGGGTTTTTGAGCTCGACCACCAGCTGGAGTTATTGTAATATATTCAGGAGATGGAGAATTAGTTGGATAGTATGTTCAGAGAGGTGGTCATATCGCAGATCAAGGACCAGGTAGCCGAAAGTAAGTGTGTGACTGCCAGGCAGTACAACAGAAAAAGGCAGAATATAGCAAGAGTCCTTTGGATCCTACTCACAAATTGGTTTTCCATTTTGGAAGCTAATGAAGGTGTTGGTTCTTCAATATGGACTGCAGTCATGATCTTATGTGTGGTTTGAGGAAGAGGAAGGGAAGAGCAATAGTAATTGGGGTTGTTTGGCAACATAAGGTGTTTGGCAACATTGTAGACATGACTCTATGACAATGTTGCCTCCCATGGTCAAGGATGTCACAACGCTGCTGTACAGCATTCTTTAGGATTAGGATGAATAGCCAGAGGCCATAGTCAACAATGGTATAATTGACCTGGGCAGGAAGCGAGTGTGGTCCTGCACTCAGAATTTAGGTCATTGGTTGGAAACGTAGTAAGCACCACCTCAAATGAAGTCTTTGCCAGATTATTACCAGTGATGTGTGCAAATATGAGATATGAAATATGAGGCTAAGGCAGATAAATGTGGGTGCAAAGATGGTGCAGGATCGAGGGATTTAGATTCCTCGCACATTGGGATTGTCTCTGGGGAAGATGGCACCTAAATTAACTGAATGGGTTGCAACTGAATATAGCTTGGACTGAGGTCCTTGCAGGCGTTTTGCTAGTGCTGTTGGGCAAGGGTGTGCAAAACCTAAATCTGGCTGAAGGAACAGTACCTTAAGGTGTTAATTATTTCTGAGTATAATATGTCTGGAAAATATTGGGAAGGAAGCAAGAAGGGCTGGCAGGATTGGTTAAGGAGATTATTGCAATTTTGAAGAAAGAGAGATATCCTAAAATGATCACTGACAGAATCAATTTAGAGGTAAGGAATAAAAACTATATTGCTGAGTGTAATCTATAGACCACTAACCTTGTGGAAAGGATGCACAGGAAGAAATCTGCAGGAAAGTCACCATGACATGCCATTGTTATGGGTGATTTGTAATGTGGAATTTTTAATTCCCCAAATATAGATGGTAATGTAAGGGGAATCAAGTGGCAAGCATCCTTGATTGTGTCCAGAAGAATTTCCTACACAATATGGATCCAGTTCAAAAAGGAAGGATACACGACTCACAGGAATGAGGTAGGCCAAGTGGATCAAGTGTCAGTGGAGATCATTTAGAAAACAGTGATCATTGTAAGGTTTCACAAGATGGAGGAGAATGACAATGGTCAATCTAGAGTAAGAAGGATCAAATCAGTGCAGAACTGACTTAAATGGGGCAACACAGAAGTGGGCCAGATAGAATGGAAAGAAAGATTGGGAGGAAAAAAATGGAGTTGCAGAATCAGCTATCTTAAAAGAGGAGATGGTTCAGATACAATCATAGCATATTCCATCTAAAAGCAAAGAGTGGACAAAAAAAATTCAGAACTTGCTCATGACAAAGGAGCTACAAACTAAAAAAACAATCAAATTTGCTTATGACAGATATCACATTTGAAAATGCAATTAAGGACTGAAAAAAATACAAAAGGTTCAGATGTTGATAAGGAAGAACCAACACAGATTTCTATCGGGGATGTTTTATTTAACTAACTTGTTGGAACCAATTAAATAGGTTACAGAATTAATCAATCAATTAGGGTAATGCTGTTGAGGTGGTGTTCATGAACCTTCATGAAAGAATTCGAAACAGTGTCATGCACCGGTCTTGAAAGAGACAACACAGATTATGGGATAAAGGGCACATTAGATTAAAAAAGTCTGCCTGAGCATTAAGAAACAAAGAGTAATGCTGAATGGATGTTTCTCAAGTTTGAAGAAGGGTTGTATTAGAGTTTCCCACTCCAGTGGGAATTTCATAGTTGGCAGATGATACAAAACTTGGAAGCATTGTAAACTATTAGGAAGACTGTGTACAATATCAAAAAGAACAGCGACAATTTGGTGGTGTGGGTGGATAGGTGGCAGGTGAAGTTCAATGTAGAGATGTGTGAGCTGATGTGTTACTGTAGCATGAACATGGACCGATGATATAAAATTACAACATTGAAGAGGTAAAATTCTAAAGGCGGGGGGGCGCACGAGTAGAGCGTCCTGGGTGTATATATCATTGAAGGTGGCCAAACTGGAGGAGAGCAGTTTAGGAAGCACAGGAATATTCTGGGCTTAATTTACAAGGGCATAAAGTACAAGAGCAAGGCTATCGTGTTGAACTTATGTAAAACTTTTGATAGACCTCAGCTGAGTATTATGTTACCCTTCTGGGTGCCAATCTGTACAAAGGGTGTGATCGCTTTTGCACTGAGATGTACAACAACAGTTCCAAGAATGAGTGAATCTAATTATGAGGGTAGATTGGAGAGTTTTGGAGAGGAGAAAGCTAACAGGAGATCTGATCCAGTCTTCAAAATTGTAAGTGGACAGAGAGGAACTGCCCAGGCTTGTAAGAGCACAAAGAGCAAGAGAGAACAGATTTAAATTGTTTTGCAAAAGAAACAAATGTGATGTGAGAAAAACTTAATCACACATTAAATGTTTTGGGTGTGAAATATACTGCAATGGAAGTATGGTGGAGGCAGTTACAATTGAGACATTGAAGAGGATATTAAAGGATTATTTAAATAGAACCAATGAGCAAGGATACAAAAAAGCTCAAGAATCTCACTGACTCAAAATAATGATTTAGAGAGCCTATGCAGACATGATGGGCCAAATAGTCGCCTTCCAAACATAATATTTGCATCCTTCTATGCATGATGAGTGGTTAAACTGGATCATATTGAAAGTTTTCAGTCAGATTGTATGATCAGTACTATGTAAGAAAATGTGAACATCTCTTCAGTTATGTGAAGGGTCAGGGTGAGTCTGGACTGAGAGCAGAGTGACGTTTCCTCCAAACTGTCAACCATTAAATAAAATGGACAAATATATCAGAGTACATTCAAAGCCCTTATTGTTCTACTGGGCAGGTGAGGGAACAGTGAGAGTGTATCACGTATATCTGACTGCTTTTGTGTAAAAACACTATCGAACATGGGGATTATTTCTCCAAAACATTGCATTTTCTGACAACTGTAACCTTGATTTTCCTCATCAGTGTGACTTTGATTATCCAACTTGGCCTGCTGCTGCAGGTTTGGCTCGTTACCTTCTTGTGCTTCAGAGCTCTGTTCAGGTCTGAGTCCTGTGACAAACAGAAGTGAGGTAGTGAAGAACAATCAGCAATTAGACCAAGCAAAAAGTATCTGATCAGATCTGATCAGAAATTATCCAAACACTCAAAGGTAAAGATTCTTTATAGTTATGAAACACAGAATACTTTACATTCATAATCACAAAATAGGTTCTGGAAAAGAATGATGACAAATTGGAATCTAATCTGACAGACAGTCCATCGAACAATGTATCGCTGAAAGTGTGTACAGGCTGTGATCAAAAAGTGGTTCTGATGACAGCAGTGTTAAAGATTCTCACCACGATGAGAAAGATTGGTGGCCAACTTCAAGGGTAATCATACTGGCTTTGATAGACACACAAATAGTAAGAGTGTAGTAAAAGGAGAATTAGGGCTGTTTTGGAAAAAAAAAGCAATGGAAATTATCCATGCAGGCAAGGATAATAGTTGAGGTATTGAATACTTTTCATCTGTTTTTTCCATGTTATAATACCACTCAGGATCCTTGGATGACCTTCTGCCATACCACCACACTTTTACATTCGTATCGCCTCCCAATGTTATTTTCAACCCCACTTTTGCCCAACCCGCATCCCTGAACATATTAATGAGATTATACAAATCAATGTGACATAAGAACATTTCTGCATGTTACTTATTAACAAATTTGTGTATTAACCACACACCACTGAAATCTTTGCTTGTTTGATAACCTGAGGATGCAGGCATGATTTGGAACAGAAGGTAACGGCATACTGCTTGTTCGGCTAAAATGTCAGCTTTAGAATGACATTTGGAGAGATTCCCATGTAAGCTGTCCTTGCCCTCCTAAACTGGGAGCAGGAAATGATACGTGAACCAGAAACAAAATGTACAGAAAACACAGTATGCAAAACGTGAATCTAAATGACCTTCAATCTCTTATAAAAACAATTGATATTGCTCAACTTCTAAGCTGCATGGACTCACTATTTTCGACATGATTTTCCTCTTCTTCCTCATTTAATTGTTCATCCTGTTTGCATATTGGAGACTTCAAATGTCTCAGAGTACATTCAGGGCCCTCTCTCTGCAGCTGGGCAGAGTCCATGGCATCTGGTGAAGGAACAGAGTTCACCGTGTGTCTGACTGCTGTGCCTAAAGTTGAATGCTTAAATGACACAGGAATTATTCCGCAAAAACATCACCAGCATTTACTCTACATTTTTACCTTGCTTCTCCTCATCAGTGATGCTTTGATTATCCAACTTGGCCTGCTGCTGCAGGTTGTCCTCATCACCTTCCTGCCCCTGAGATCTCTGTTCAAGTCTGTGTTCCAAGACAACTAAGAGTGATGGAGTCAAGAACAATAAGCGTTCAGAGCAAGCAAAGAGTATCATCAGAAATTAGCCAAAATCTTATATAAAAAAAATCTAAGAGTCTTCACAGTAAAAATTTTTATTCTGAAACACAGAACACTGAACCAATAATCACAAAAACATCACCAGCATTTTTTGTGCATTTTTAACTTGCTTTTCCTCACCAGTATCACACTGACTATCCAACTTGGTCTTCTGCTGTAGGTTGTTCTCATCATCATTCTGCTCCTGAGATCTCTGTTCAGGTTTGCGTTCTGAGACAACTAAAAGTGATGGAGTGAACAACAGTCAGCATTCAGACCAAGCAAAAGTATCTCATCAGAAATTAGTCAAAAATCTTATTAAAAATTAAAGACTCTTAATCATAAAAAACTTTTTTTTTAAATCACAAAACACTTTGCATCCATAATTACAAAATGAGTCTTGGAAAGAAAGACGACAGATTGGAATCAAATCTGATGGATGGTCCATCTAATAACATCTAATGTATTGCAGGAAGTGTCTACAGACTGTGATCAAAGAGTGGTTCTGATTGATAGCATGTAAGGTTCTGACCACCATGACCTCTGCAAGCACGTTCAGTCTCTCAGTAATTATCCTGTAGGGAACAATGTTTTTAATGTGAGAGGGATAGAATATTTCAACAATGCCAATGTGTGTTGAGCTGCAACAACAGACTTGAAAGTATTAATTGAGTGATGGTTTGGAGTGCTGTACCAACCAGTCAATATCCAACATTTCCCGGCAAGTTAAGTTGTGAACCATACATGTAGCAGCAACGTTAGCAAAAAAAAAGGTCAGGTAGTAATTGCTGCACTCTTACATCTTTAACTAATTTTTTTTGGAAGATGACTGAGACTTCAGAACAACTGGCTTCTCACAATCTCATAACGTGATGATTGTATTGTTTCGCTAAACAAAATACAGAACAGAACCTCTACAGTGCAGAAAGACACCATTTTGCCCATTAAATCTGCATTGATCCTCTGAAGAGCATCTCATTCCCCTGTCCTATCCCCACATTTACCATAGCTAGTCCACTTAGCCTGCACATCCCGGGACACTATGGACAATTTAGCAGTCAATCCACCTAAACTGCACATCTTTGGACTGTGGGAGGAAACCAGAGCACCCAACAGAAATCCACACAGAGCAGGGAGAATGTGCAAATCCACACAGACAGTTGCCCAAGGTTGGAATTGACCCAGGCTCTCCATAGCTGTGAGGCAGCAGTGCTAACCCCTGAGCCACCATGCAAGATTTTCTGAATGAACATCGCTTAATTGGATTCATCATTCAACATAACATAAATCTATTGCAAGCATCTTAAGTATCCAGAGATCCTGAAATAACAAAGTCAGAATGTGATCATAACATGTGACCATGTAAAATCTGAGGACGGATCTCTCCACCCGAAACATTAACTTTGATTTTTTTTCCACAGATGTTCCCAGACCTACTGAGCTTTTCCAGCAATTTCTATTTTTATCTTGTAAGACTTCTGATTCCAACAGGTATTGAGACTGAAGTTTCTCAACACTGTCTGCTCACTCCTTTTCCTCATACTCACTAATCTACATTTACCAAGGAGGTAGATGCTACCCAGGTCATAGTGACAGAAGAGGGAACTCTGTCACGAGAAGGGTTCAAAATTGATAAGAAGTGGTGAATAGACAGTGCTACTGAAGATTTATAAGATACTGGGACTAGATAAGACCATAAGAAGTATATCCAAGAATAGTGTAAGACATTTGGATGGAAATTGCCAGTGCACTGGCCATAATGTTTTAGTCTTCCCTAGATTCAGGCATGGTGCCAGAAGAACGGACAATTACAAACATCACACCCTTGTTCAGAAAAGATTTGGAGATGCCAGTGTTGGACTGGGATGTACAAAGTTAAAAATCACACAACACCAGGTTGTAGTCCAACAGGTTTAATTGGAAGCACACTAGCTTTCGGAGCGTCGCTCCTTCATCAGGTGATAGTGGAGGGCTCAATCCTAACACACGCAATTTATAGCAAATATTTACAGTGTGATGTAAACGATGTTTTACATGAATTCATGTAAAACTCTGTTATCTCACTTTTTAGAATAGAATCAATCTAAACGTCATGGCATACACAGAGAACACAGGGGGCTAACACCTTCAACATATTGTCTAGCTATCACCCATTGTTAACAGCTAACCTGAGAATGCAACTTTTTTTAAAAAAAGGTTTTGTGATTTACAAATGAAAGAAGTGAAACTATCGTGGTATTCAAACAGATGAAGACTTAACAGACAATCAATTTTTCAATGTATAATTTCAGTTACATCACACTGTAAATGTTTGCTATAAATTCTGTGTGTTAGGATTGAGCCCTCCACTATCACCTGATGAAGGAGCGACGCTCCGAAAGCTAGTGTGCTTCCAATTAAACCTGTTGGACTATAAGCTGGTGTTGTGTGATTTTTAAACTTTGTTCAGAAAGGTTTTAAGGATAAGCCCAGCAGTTACAGACCAGCCAGTTTTGTGGCAATGGTGCAAAAGCATCTAGAAACAATTGTGTAGGATAGAATTTGCAACCACATGGATTATAGTGTGTTGGTTTGGAAAAACCAGTACACAAAAGGGAAATCATGTTGAACCAACTTGCTGGAGCCTTTTAATGAGGTCCTGGTAACAGTCAGTCAGGGTAATGCTGTTGGTAGTGTACATTGGTCAAATCATTGCCATGCAACATTATAGCTCATGGAATAAAAGGGACAGTAGCAATATGGATGAAAAACTGGCTAAGTAATCAGAAACTGAGTGATGGTCAATGGAGATATATTGTCTGGAAGAAGGTTTGTAGTGGATTTTCCTAGAGGTTGGTGTTGGAGATCTTGCTTTTCCTGACATACATTGATGACCTAGATCTTGCTGTGCAGGGGGCAGTTTCAAAGTTTGCAGCCCTCTTGTGGTGTAGTCGTAATGTCCTTATCCCTGGACAGGGAAGCTCAGGTTCAAGACCCACCTACTCCAGAGCTGTGTAATAACAATTCTGAATAAGTTGTTAAGAAAAATAAGCTAATTTTTAAAAAACATTAATTTAAAATGGGGAAGTAATGGTCTAGTGGATTATTGCTGGACTGCTCGTTCAAGAAACTCAAAGTTTGAAGCTTATACAAAATGTTGTAAACTGTGAGGAGGACAGTGTAGAATATCAAAAGGTCATAAAGAAGTTGGTGGAGTGGGTGGATGGGTGGCAGATGGGCTTCAATTTAGAGATGTGTGAACTGATGCATTATTGTAGCAAGAACATGGACACAAAATATAAAAGGTATAATTCTAAAGGTAGTGCAGGAGTAGAGGTACCTGAGTATAAATGTGCACAGAACTTCAAACATGGCAGGACAGCAAGAACATCAGACCGCAGGAACAGGAATTGGTTATTCAGTTCCTCAAACTTCTTCTGCCATTTAATGAGATAATGGCTGATCTGTGACCTGAATCCTGCCTTTAGCCTATACCTCTTCAAATTGGTTTGGAAGCATGTGAAAACGTGGCTGGCAAGAGCCATTTCTGCTCTTCAAGACTGTTTTGAGCACACTGACTGGCGTGTGTTCAGAGAAGCCACAACCGATGGCAATTCCATCAACTTAGAGAAGTACACAGCATTTGGTGGATTTGCTACATTAGCAAGTGTATGGATGCCGTCACTGTGTCCAAGACTATCCCTTCTCACCCCAACCAAAAGGCGTGGATGACCGCAAAGGTGTGTGTGCTACTGAGGACCCATGATTCCACCTTCAGAGCAGATGACAAGGTGGCCGTAACAACAGCGAGAGCCAACCTGACCCAGACCATCAAAGAGGCAAAGCATACACATGCACAGAGAAAACACAGCCACTTTCAGGATATGCGGAGCATGTGGAAGGGCATCCAGGCCATCACCAACTATAGAACAGCGTCACTTGTGCAGGTGATGCCTCCCTTCTGGATGAGTTGAACAACTTTTATGCACGGTTTGAGGCATGAAATGATGTGGCAGCGAGGAAGTCCACATCCCCTCCCCCTCCCCCCCCCCCACCCCCGGCCCCTCCAATGAGCAGGTGCTGTGTCTTACCACGGCCGATGTGAGGAAAACCCTATGCCGAGTCAACCCACGTAAGCCTGCTGGACCAGATAACATCCCAGGCAGAGTGCTCAGAGAATGCTCTGATGTACTAGCGGACGTTCTCACAGACATCTTCAACATCTCCTCGAGCTGCGCCATAGTTCCAACGTGCTTCAAGGCCGCTACCATCGTCCCCAGGCTAAAGACGTCTTCAGCAGCCTGTCTCAATGATTACCGCCCTGCTGTGCTTATGCCCATCATCATGAAGTGCTTCAAGAGGCTTGTGATGAGGTATATTAAGACCCTGCTGCCCCCCTCACTGAACACCCTGCAGTTCACGTATTGACCCAACCGCTCAACAGATTATGCCATTTCCACCACCTTCCATCTGGCCCTTACCCACCTGGAGAAAAACGACACCTCCGTCAGACTACTGTTTATAGACTTCAATTCTGTATTTAACACCATCGTTCATCAGCATATGATTGGAGAGCTGGGTCTAAATACCTCCCTGTGCAACTGGATACTGGACTTTCTGACGCGAAGAACTTAGTCCAGATCGGGAAGAGCATCTCCAACACCATCACAATGACTGTGCAGCAATGCACAGGTCAAATCACATCATCAAGTTTACGCATGATACGACTGTAGTGGGTCTCATCAGCAGGGATGACGAGTCAGCATATAGAGACGAGGTGCAGCAGCCAACAACCTGTCTCTACGTGGCCACCACCATCCGACACCTTAAAACGGCGGTGCTCGGACCCGACGTAGTGCACCAGTTGGAGGACGCTCAGGTGTGCGGTGGGATCCCATCCGCGCTCACCCCAGCCCCCATGGAATTTCACATTGGCCCCAAGGTCCCGTACTTCCCGCGGGAGCCTGTGCCCCACAACCTGAGCCGCCTCCGGAATTTTAATTTTGTCCCCTTAAGGGATGTAAAAAGGAAGGCCCTGTATCGACTGCTGCTGCACACCGTCCACCTCTTCTCCCTCATCCACCATCCAGACATGCCTTGGCCACCGGGCGGTGGGGATCCCCAGTGGAGGGCTCTCTACGCGGGAGTCCTCCCCCTTTCTCTCGGGCATCTGGGGTGGAGGGTGCTGCATGCAGCAGTCCCCTGCAACCACAGATTGCGGTGGTTCACGGACTCCCAGCCCAACTGCTTGTTCTGTGGCGCTGTGGAGTCCGTGGACCATGTATATATTGGGTGTGGGCGTTTGCACTCCCTTTTTGATTTTCTCAAAAACCTTCTCCTCTGCTTTTGGCTGCACTTCAGTCCCACGCTCCTGATCTTCGGGCACCCGGTACGGAGGAGGGAGGGCAGGTCTGCAGACCTTCTCGTGGGTCTGCTCCTGGGCCTGGCCAAACTGGCCATCAACAGGTCCAGGCAGCGGAGGGGGTCGTTAGGGCCGACTGCCTGCCCCTCTTCCGGGGTTACGTTAGAGCCCGGGTGTCCTTGGAGAAGGAGCACGCGGTGTCCACCAACACCCTGGAGTCGTTCAGGGAGAGGTGGGCGCCGCAGGGAGTGGAGTGCATTATTTCCCCGTCCAACTCTATTTTGATTTAGTCCTTATACTCCCCTTCACTGTTTTGATCACACAGCATTGCCCTTTGATGTGAAGGGCACTGCTTGTCACTGGCCACGCGGGTGTTTCTTTTCTTCCTGGTGGTGGAAATTGAATAAAGATTCATACACCTTGTATCTCTCACTGTGTCTCATACCTGCACAGACACAATATGGGTGCTGGGGAAAAAGAAAAGCACTACCGCAGTTAGGCGGTAGTGTGGGGGTTAAAAGAAAACAGGAGTATCGGAGGTTCTGTTCACTCTGAAAGCTGGCTCAGAGGGAGCTGAATCAGTGGAAAGGGCTCCCCGCGTGTAAATAAAGGGTAACTTGACGATGGGATACCAGAAAAAAAAAGCAGGAGTGTAATAAATATTTGCTGAAAAAACTGCACTACTTTGTATTTATTTAAAATTATCTTCCATTTTGAAAAGTTGGGAAAAGAATGTTTAGCTATTTTGCTTCAAATCAAACAGTAATGCAATAAGTTTAATATTAATGTAATAATAATTGTAAAAAAAAAAGACAAAAACAACCTGTCTCTGAATGTGGACAACACGAAAGAGATAGTTGTTGACTTCAGGATGGCACAGAGTGACCACTTTCTGCTGGACATCAACGGTTCCCCTGTGGAGATCATGAAGAGCACCAAATTTCTTGGCAAATACCTGGCAGAGAATCTCACCTGGACTCTCAACACCAGCTCCATATCCAAGAAAGCCCAGCAGCGTCTCTCCTTTCTGCACAGGCTGGGGAAAGCCCACCTCCCACACCCCATCCTCACCGCATTCAACAGAGGGTTTGGAAATTGCACCATCTCAGATCATAAGACCCTACAACGGATGGTGAGGACAGCTGAGAAGATCACCAGGGTCGCTCTTCCCTCCATTACAGACATTTACTTCACACGCTGCATCCGAAAGGCTAAGAGCATTGTGGAAGATACCACACGCCCCTCACTCAAACTTTTCTCCCTCCTGCCATCTGGCAGAAGATACCAGAACATACGGTCTCTCACGGTCAGACTGTGCAACAATTTCTTCCCCCAAGCCATCAGGCTCCTGAACACAATATAACTGGACTCTTTCCCATCTGAAATTCTTTCATATAGCTGCTTGAAAAATATCTATCATTCATCATTCTTCTGTTACACTGTAACTTGTGTGTTTTGCACTTCTTATGCACTTTATGCCGTGTACGATTGTGTAGTTTGTGCTGTCAATTTAGCTCCCTCAGTACTGGAGCAACGCTGCCTCATTTTTACTGTATCAGCTGTATGTGGTAGAAATGACAAATAAGAGCAACTCTACTTAATACCATTGCTTCACAACTACTTATAAGTCTCGGAATTAAAGTTATCAACAGATCTAGCATCCACTGCCATCTCTGGAAGAGAGTTCCCAACATCGATCATCCTGTGTGTATAGAAATGCTGCCTTACATCTCAGTTCAACAGTCTGACACTAATTCTCAGACTATGCCCATAATTCTAGAATCCCAACCAGGGTAAATTGTTTATCTTAAAATCCAAGGCCAATATATCCTTCCTAAGGTTTGACCCCAGATCTGCTCACCGTACTCCAAATGGACTCTAATTTGGGTTTTATATAATTGCAGCATTACTTCTGCATCCTTATACTCCAGTCCTCTAGAAATAAAGGCCAGCATTGTATCAGCTTTCTTGATTATTCTGCACCTGTTCATGGCAGATAGAGCAGTTTAGGAAACGTATATTACTCTGGGCTTTATTAACAGGGGCATAGAGATCAAGAGCAAGGTTATTATGCTTAACTTGCACAAGACAGTTGTTAGACCTCAAATGGAGTATTATGTTACCATTCTGGGTGCCAAACTACAAGAAGAATGTGATCCCTTTGAAGACAGTTCCGATGAGACTTTCAAGAATAGGTCCAGGAATGAGAGACTCCAGTTATTAGGATAAGTTGGAAGAGTTTAGGATTATTCTCCTTGGATAGAGGGAGGCTAACAGGAAATCTAATCAAGTATTTCAAAACAATGGAGCAGACAGGAAGAAACTATCTTTGCTCATAAAAGTGTTAAGAACTAGAACGCACAGATTTAAAATATTTCATGAAAGAAACAAATATGATATGAAAAAAATCTTATTCACACATTGAGTGGTTTGGGTCTGGGATGCACTGCAATGCAGAGGTAAACTTGATGCATTATTGAGGGCATTAAATTATTCTTTAAAGAGAAACAATGTACAAGGGTATGGGGAAAAGCTTGAGAATCACATTAAGTTTTGAAGAGCCTACACAGACTCAATTGGCCAAATAGTCTTCTAATTGTAAAATTCACATTCCTACATGAATCGCGAGTGGTTCTGCAGGATCAAATCAAAAGTTTTAAGATAAATTGTATGTTTAACACGCTCTAGGAAAATATAATAAACTCTTTAGTAATACAACAGGTTGGGGGAAGTGTGGGCAGAGAGCAGGGGAGAGGTTTGCTCCAAACTGTCAGCCATTAAATAAAATGGACAGAGGTTTCAGAGTAAATTTCCATGCCCTCATTCTTCTGCTGGGCAGAATGCATTGTGTTTGTTAAGGGAACAGTATTACCTATATCTGATTGCTTTTGCCTAAAGATGAGGTCGACATAAAAGGCATACATAAAAGGCTCTGTTATCAAACACAAGGCTTATTTCACAAAAAACATCATGTGATTTCTCTCCATTTTTACTTTCATTTTCCTCACCAGTTTCACTTTGATTATCCGACTTAGCCTGCTGCTTCAGGTTTTTCTCATTACCTTCCAGCATCTGAGATCTCTGTTCAGGTCTGTTTTCTGAGCCAACTAGAGTGATGGAATAAAGAACAATCAGCATTCAGACCAAGTAAAAAGTATCAGAAATTAGCCAAAACACATAGAAGTTCAAACACGGAAGACACTTTTCATCCACATGCACAATTATGGGGAGGCAATGGTGTCACGGTAGTGTCACTAGACTAGCCAACAGTGAAATTTGAATTCAGTAAAAATTTGGGATAGGGAGCTGGCCTAATAGCAACCATTGTTGATTGTTGTAAAAACCCATCTGGTTCACAAATATTCCATAGGAATAAAAACCACCATTTTATCTGGTTTGGTATACACGTGAATCCAGCCCCACAGCAATTTTATTGACTTAAATGCCATCTGGGCAATTAGGATTGGGGAACATTAGTGGATGACAGTGGGCTGTTTGAGGTAGCAGCCCATGTCTGGTGTATGGGGGTTGAGGTAAGGACATGGGGGAAGGTGCTAAGGCCCTAAAATTATTGAGCTCGATATTGAGTCCTGAAGGCTGCAGCATCCCCAGGCGGAAAATGTGTGGCTGTTCTTCGAAGTTGCACTGAGCTTTGCTGGAGCACTGCAGCAAGCCTGAAACAAATGCTGACCAGGGAAGAGAGTGTTGTGTTGAAGTGTCAGGCAGCAGGAAGCTCAGGCTCATTTTTTGTAGATAGAATGTAGGTGTTCTGTGGAGCAGTCACCCAGTCTGCCTTTTGTCTCCCCAATGTAGACCAGACTACATTGTGAGCAGCGAACGCAGTAGACTAGGTTGAAAGAAGTGCAGGTAAATTGCTGCTTCATCTGGAAGGTGTATCTGGGGCTTTGGACAGTGAAGAGGATATAAACTGGCAGGTGTTGCACCTTCTGCGATTGTATGGGAAGGTGCTGTGGTGGTATGAGAGGGTGTTGGGAGTAGATGAGGAGCGAATAAAGATGTCCCAGAGAGAACAGTCCCTGTGGAAGGCTTTTCAAGGGAGGAGAGGGGAATATGCATCTGGCGGTAGCCAAAATTATTGCTAATGATCCTTTGGATACGGATGCTGGTGGTGATAAGTCAGGACCAGGGGCACCCGATTTGTGGGAGGGAAAGAAGAGATGAGGGCCAAAGTGAAGGAGATGGGTCTGACACAACTGAGGACCTTCCGTATTCCCAATTTCTCAAAATGCCATCCCGTATTCCCAATTTCTCAAAATGCCATCCCGTATTCCCAATTTCCCCGCCTCCGCCGTATCTGCTCCCAGGAGGACCAGTTCCACCATAGAACACACCAGATGACCTCCTTCTTTAGAGACCGCAATTTCCCTTCCCATGTGGTTAAAGATGCCCTCCAACGGATCTCGTCCACATCCCGCACCTCCGCCCTCAGACCCCACCCCTCCAACCGTAACAAGGACAGAACGCCCCTGGTGCTCACCTTCCACCCTACAAACCTTCGCATAAACCAAATCATCCGCCGACATTTCCACCTCCAAAAAGACCCACCACCAGGGATATATTTCCCTCCCCACCCCTTTCCGCCTTCCGCAAAGACCGTTCCCTCCGTGACCAACTGGTCAGGTCCACACCCCCCTATGACCCACTCTCCCATCCTGGCACTTTCCCCTGCCACCGCAGGAACTGTAAAACCTGTGCCCACACCTCCTCCCTCACCTCTATCCAAGGCCCTAAAGGAACCTTCCACATCCATCAAAGTTTTACCTGCATATCCACTAATATCATTTATTGTATCCGTTGCTCCCGATGTGGTCTCCTCTACATTGGGGAGACTGGGCGCCTCCTAGCAGAGTGCTTTAGGGAACATCTCCGAGACACCCGCACCAATCAACCAAACCGCCCCGTGGCCCAACATTTCAACTCCCCCTCCCACTCTGCCGAGGACATGGAGGTCCTGGTCCTACTTCACCGCCGCTCCCTCACCACCAGACGCCTGGAGGAAGAACGCCTCATCTTCCGCCTCAGAACACTTCAACCCCAGGGCATCAATGTGGACTTCAACAGCTTCCTCATTTCCCCTTCCCCCACCTCATCCTAGTTTCAAACTTCCAGCTCAGCACTGTCTCCTTGACTTGTCTGGACTTGTCCGACCTGCCTATCTCCTTTTCGACCTATCCACTCCACCCTCTCCTCCTTGACCTATCACCTTCATCTCCTCCCCCACTCACCCATTGTACTCTATGCTACTCTCTCCCCACCCCCACCCTCCTCTAGCTTATCTCTCCACGCTTCAGGCTCACTGCCTTTATTCCTGATGAAGGGCTTTTGCCCGAAACGTCGATTTCGCTGCTCCTTGGATGCTGTCTGAACTGCTGTGCTCTTCCAGCACCACTAATCCAGTATTTGGTTTTCAGCATCTGCAGTTATTGTTTTTACCGAAGTGAGGACCTTGTCAACAGGGTGGTGAATCTTGGCTGAAGAAGGAGGACATTTTGGAGGACCTCTTTTAGATGCTTGTACCATCAGAATAGATATGATGGAGAACCTGGAAGAATGGAATAGAATCTGGAGAGTCTGACTGACACTGCCTTGCCTAATGAGACGGTTTTATCATCCAAAATAGGACACTGTATACACTGTCAAAACTCTAACGATGCAAGCAAAACCTGTAACATTTGCAGCTCAATCCTAATCAATTTACAACTGACATATATATGTAGATTTTTCCACATTTACGAAAAAATACACTCAACTAATGGTCAAATGTAAAATAAGGTTATTCAGATTATAGATGAAAACACGGTTTCGTTTTCCTTATCGTGTAAACTGATCTCAATGAGCTCACAAACTAAACACGCAGCCAGTGGAGCCAATCCTCTATATTTATCACGGAACGCAGGGCTGCTCCCAGTTTCGAAACACAGGAGGTGGCAGGGTGGATTTTTAAACCTCGTGAGTAGCAGTCACTTTCAAATTTTCAGAACTGAAGTTCTGTTCTTTTGCTGTTTAACTTCGGAGGTCCTGGGAAATCCACCTCCGGTGTAGACAGTGCACTGCATCGTAAATATTCTGTGATCTTAACCACTTCCCGAAAACTCTCACAAGGCAAACAGCCTCGACAACCGACATCTCAACCCTCTTCATTTGCCAATTCACCTTCCAGCTGGTGATCCATGCTGCCAGTCAGTGAGAAGTCTCTCAGTGTTTGTGGAGCCACAGAATGTTCATCCGAACACTGCTCCAACCCTGAGACTCTGCCAGACACAAACTAACTTCTCCGTCTGCAGCAGCACAGTGTTCGTTTCCGCCCGGTGGATATACGAGTGAGAACCTGCGTTTGCGGAAAATGACCTCTTGGGACGGACTGTGGGGCAAAAGGCATTTCGGAAAATCTTCCGTTCGGGTGAAACGACTGTGGAACTGATGTGGGATGTAGATCATCACCGACAAAACAAGTTAATCTGCTTCGATCTACCCACCCAAAACGTATAGTTCCGGAAACGATTTGCACAACTTCTGTAATCGCGCGAACGTAAACAAAACAAAAAGCTTTGCAAAAGCAAGGAACTGGGAAAAAAAAATCACTTTCCTGTTTTAACAACAGACTGGGGGGGGGGGGGTGGAATCAAGGTTTGGTCGGTACATGAATGGCTGCGAACTGATAGGACATCCCCTACCAATCGCCACCCACAAATTAGAACCTGCTTTGGAAATCAGAAACTTAGCAGGTCTGGCAGCATCTCTGCAGAGAAACAAAGTCAACGTTTCCGGTCCAGTGACCCTTCATCAGAAATGCTTTGATTGATTGGAAAAGAAATAGGTGATTGATCCTCCGCGGTACCTGCACCCCAGATCAATGGCAGACCTGTCTTGGCTTCATCTCCTTAAATATCTTTCTCCAACAAAAGTCAACCAATCAAAATGAAATTTTGCATTGAGTTGGCCTTCTTTGTGTGGGAGAGAATTCCATTTCTGTTGGTAGGTGTCATGAAGCAGCCAGCGCTTACGATATCTTGTTTACTGAGGCCTAGATTAGGTTCTGCCACTGCCACTTGGCTTCTGATTGCATGACAGCGTTGGTTCAAACATGGGGAAAAGAACTGAATTCCAGGGGTGAGGTAATTAACAGCCCTTAACATCAAGGCCACATTTGACTGAGTTTTGCATTAAGGAGCTCTAACAAAACTGGACTCTGGGAGAAAGTGAGGACTGCGGATGCTGGAGATCAGAGTCGTGAGTGTGGTGCTTCAAAAGCACAGCAGGTCAGGCAGCATCCAAGGAGCAGGAGAATTGACATTTCAGGCAAAAGCCCTTCATCAGGATCAGGTCGACACGGTCATACTACAAGATCATAGCTGATCTACCCCAGGTTTAACTGCTGTTTAATGCCATTTCATCATAACTGTCAACTCTCCAATGTTTCAAAAATCTATCTGCCTCCTCGATAAATTCTTCCAGCAATCGAGCTTCCACACGTCTCTGGGTTGGAGAATTCCAAATGCTCGTTAATTGGAATAAATGATTCCTTCACATCTCTGTTTTAAATGAGTAACTATGGCCCCCAGTTCAAGATTCCCCCACAAGCGAACACATCTCCTCAAAGTCAACCTTTTCAAGCCACCTCAGAATCATTTATAGAGTCATAGAGATGTACAGCACGGAAACAGACCCTTCGGTCCAACCCATCCATGCCGACCAGATATCCCAACCCAATCTAGTCCCACCTGCCAGCACTCTGCCCATTTCCCTCCAAACCCTTCCTATTCATATACCCATCCAAATGCCTCTTAAATGTTGCAATTGTACCAGCCTCCACCACATCCTCTGGCAGCTCATTCCATACACGTACCACCCTCTACGTGAAAAAGTTGCCCCTTAGGTCTCTTTTATAACTTTCCCCTCTCACCCTAAACCTATGCCTTCTAGTTCTGGACTCCCCGACCCCAGGGAAAAGACTTTGCCTATTTATCCTATCTATGACCCTCATAATTTTGTAAACCTCTATAAGGTCACCCCTCAGCCCCCAACACTCCAGGGAAAACAGCCCCAGCCTGTTCAGCCTCTCCCTGTAGCTCAAATCCTCCAACCCTGGCAACATCCTTGTAAATCTTTTCTGAACCCTTTCAAGTTTCACAACATCTTTCCGATAGGAAGGAGACCAGAATTGCATGCAGTATTCCAACAGTGGCCTAACCAATGTCCTCTACAGCCGCAACATGACCTCCGAACTCCTGTACTCAATACTCTGACCAATAAAGGAAAGCATACCAAACGCCTTCTCACTATCCTATCTACTCTATTTTCAAAGAGCTATGAACCTGCACTCCAAGGTCTCTTTGTTCAGCAACACTCCCTAGGACCTTACAATTAAGTGTATAAGTCCTGCTAAGATTTGCTTTCCCAAAATGCAGCACCTCGCATTTATCTGAATTCAACTCCATCTGCCACTTCTCAGCACATTGGCCCATCTGGTCCAGATCCTGTTGTAATCTGAGGTAACCCTCTTCGCTGTCCACTACACCTCCAATTTTGATGTAATCTGCAAACTTACTAACTGTACCTCTTATGCTCGCATCCAAATCATTTTTGTAAATGACAAAACATAGAGGACCCAACACCGATCCTTGTGGCACTCCACTGGTCACAGGCATCCAGTCTGAAAAACAACCATCCACCACCACCCCCTGTCTTCTACCTTTGAGCCAGTTCTGTATCCAAATGGCTAGTTCTCCCTGTATTCCATGAGATCTAACCTTGCTAATCAGTCTCCCATGGGGAACCTTGTCGAACGCCTTACTGAAGTCCATATAGATCACATCTACTGCTCTGCCCTCATCAATCTTCTTTGTTACTTCTTCAAAAAACTCAATCAAGTTTGTGAGACATGTTGACTATCCCGAATCAGTCCTTGCCTTTCCAAGTCCATGTACATCCTGTCCCTCAGGATTCCCTCCAACAACTTGCCCACCACTGAGGTCAGGCTCACCAGTCTATAGTTCCCTGGCTTGTCTTTACCGCCCTTCTTAAACAGTGGCACCACATTTGCCAACCTCCAGTCTTCCGGCACCTCACCTGTGATGATCGATGATACAAATATCTCAGCAAGAGGCCCAGCAATCACTTCTCTAGCTTCCCACAGAGTTCCCTGGTACACCTGATCAGGTCCTGGGGATTTATCCACCTTTAACCGTTTCAAGACATCCAGCACTTCCTCCTCTGTAATCTGGACATTTTGCAAGGTGTCACCATCTATTTCCCTACAGTCTATATCTTCCATATCCTTTTCCACAGTAAATACTGATGCAAAATATTAATTTAGTATCTCCCCCATTTTCTGTGGCTCCACACAAAGGCCGCCTTGCTGATCTTTGAGGGGCCCTATTCTCTCCCTAGTTACCCTTTTGTCCTTAATATATTTATAATAACCCTTTGAATTCTCCTTAATTCTATTTGCCAAAGCTATCTCATGTCCCTGTTTTGCCCTCCTGATTTCCCTCATAAGTATACTCCTACTTCCTTTATACTCTTTTAAGGATTCACTCGATCTGTCCTGTCTATACCTGACATATGCTTCCTTTTTCTTAACTAAACCCTCAATTTCTTTAGTCATCCAGCATTCCCTATACCTAACGGCCTTCCCTTTCACCCTGACAGGAATATACTTTCTCTGGATTTTTGTTATTTCTGAAGGCTTCCCATTTTCCAGCCGTCCCTTTACCTGCGAACATCTGCCTCCAATCAGCTTTCAAAAGTTCTTGCCTAATACCGTCAAAATTGGCCTTTCTCCAATTTAGAACTTCAACTTTTAGATCTGGTATATCCTTTTCCATCACTATTTTAAAACAAATAGTATTATGGTCACTGGCCCCAAAGTGCTCCCCCACTGACACCTCAGTCACTTGCCCTGTCTTATTTCCCAAGAGTAGGTCAAGTTTTGCATCTTCTCTAGTAGGTACATCCACATACTGAATCAGAAAATTGTCTTGTACACACTTAAGAAATTCCTCTTCATCTAAACCTTTAACACTATGGCAGTCCCAGTTGATGTTTGGAAAGTTAAAATCCCCTACCATAACTACCCTATTATTCTTACAGATAGCTGAGATCTCCTTACAAGTTTGTTTCTCAATTTCCCTCTGACTATTGGGTGGTCTATAATACAATCCCAATGAGGTGATCATCCCTCTCTTATTTCTCAGTTCCACCCAAATAACTTCCCTGGATGCATTTTTGGAAATATCCTCTCTCAGTACAGCTATAATGCTACCCCTTATCAAAAATGCCGCTCTCCTTCCTCTCTTGCCTCCCTTTCTATCCTTCCTGTAGCATTTGTATCCTGGAACATCCTGCCAGTCCTGCCCATCCCTGAGCCATGTTTCTGTAATTGCTATGATATCCCAGTCCCATGTTCCTAACCATGCCTTGAGTTCATCTGCCTTCCCTGTTAGGCCCCTTGCATTGAAATAAATGCAGTTTAATTTATTAGCCCTACCTTGTCCCTGCCTGCCCTGACTGTTTGACTCACTTCTGTTCTCAGCTGTACCCGTCTCAGATCGATCTCTTTCCTCACTATCTCCCTGGCTCCCACCCCCTCCCCCATCTTACTAGTTTAAATCCTCCCAAACAGTTCTAGCAAATTTCCCTGCCAGTACATTAGTCCCCTTCCAATTTAGGTGCAATCCGTCCTTCTTGTACAGGTCACTTCTACCCTAAAAGAGATTCCAATGATCCAAAAATGTGAATACTTCTCCCATACACCAGCTCCTCAGCCATGCATTCATCTGCTCTATCCTCCTATTCCTGCCCTCACTAGCTCGTAACACTGGGAGTAATCCAGATATTAACTACCCTTGAGGACCTCCTTTTTAAATTTCTGCCTAACTCTCTGTAATCTCCCTTCAGAGTCTCAACCTGTTCCCTTCCAATGTCGTTGGTTCCAATGTGGACAATGACCTCCTGCTGGTCCCTCTCCCCCGTGAGAACATTCTGCACCCTCTCTGAGACATCCTTGATCCTGGCACCAGGGAAACAACACACCATTCTGCATTTTCTGTGCTGGCTACAGAAACGTCTGTCTGTACCTCAGACTACAGAATCCCCTAACACAATTGATGTCTTGGAAGCCAGCATACCCTTCGTTGCATTAGAGCGAGACTCAATACCAGAAAACTGGCTGTTTGTGCTACGTTCCCCTGAGAATCCATCACCCCCTACATTTTCCAAAACAGCATACCTGTTTGAAATGGGTATATCCACAAAAGACTCCTGCACTAGCTGCCTACCTCTCTTACCCTTCCTGGAGTTAACCCATCTATGTGACTGTATCTGAGACTTTACCCCCTTCCTATAACGGCCATCCAACACATATTATTGCTGTTGCAAATTCCTCATCGCTTCTATCTGTCTCTCCAACCAATCCACTCGATCTGATAAGATTTGCATCCAACAGCATTTTATGGCAGACATAATCCGCAGGAACCCTTAAATTCTCTTTAAACTTCCACATCTGACAAGAAGTACATATCACTGCATTTTTACTCCTTCACAATCTACAGACCCAGAAAATAACACCGTCTTATTCCTCTACAAACACTGCCCCAGGTTAAGTTAATAGCTATGGCTTATATTTTAAGTTTAATCAAGAGATATATATCCAAAAGCGTATAATCAAGAAAGAACCCACTGTACTCACTAGTACAGCCTTTCTCTTGGACAGACTTAAAACAACAATTAACTTATCTGATTCTGTGCTGTGAACTTCGCCCAACAGTTCCTCCAAGATTAGTTGTGAAATTCACTGTTTGTTAATTTTCCCAGATGCACTCCGATGTCTAGCGACACACGAATTCAGTAACAGCAAAGGCAGTAACTGTGCGGGTTCTCTCTCTCTCTCTCCCTCTCCCTCTCTCTCTCTCTCTCTCTCCCTCTCTCTCTCTCTCTCTCTCTCCTACACTGTCCTCACCATGTGCTTCCTTTGTCTGCCCTTCTCCCTTTTAAACTGCTGTTGTTTTGACTATTTTTTCCAAAGTTCCAAAACAATGCAACAGCATGTGAAACAATAATTGCTGCTCCTGGAATTCGAGGAAATCACCTCCAACACCTAAAATACCTCAAAAAAAAAGGAGCAGCTCTTACAGCCAGAAAATTTTCCCATCCTCCAGAATTCTCTTTGTGCAAGCAGGCCCTTCAGCCTAACCAGTCCACACCAACCCTCTGCCCAATGCACCTAACACTATGAGCAATTCAGCGTGGCCAATTCACCTGACCGACACATCTTTGGATTGTGGGAGGAAACTGGAGCACCTGGAGGAAACCCACACAGACACGGGGAGAATGTACAAACTCCACACAGTCAGTCACCCGAGGCGTGGGATCGAACCTGGGGCCTTGGTGCTATGAGGCTGCAGTGCTAACCACTGAGCCACCATGAGCCTAATTTATGTTTCAGTAAGCTCACCCTTCATTCCTCTAAACTCTGATGATTGAAGGCCTAGGCTGTTCTCAATAAGTCAACCACTTCATCCCAGCAATCAGCCTACTGAACCTTTTTTGAACTGTATTCAATGCCAGTATATTCTTCCTTAAATACAGGGACCAAAACTGTTTGCAGCCTTCCTGGGGTGGTCTCATAAACACTCTGTACAATTAGGAACATGAGTAAAGCCATTCAGCCCCTTGAGCCTGTGCTGCCCTTCAATGAGATCATACCAATCTGTGGCCTAATTCCATATATCTGCCTTTGCCCCATTTTCCTTGATATCTTTGCTTAACAAAAAATGATCTCTCAGATTTAAAATGATGAACTGACATAGGATGTACTGCTGTTTGTAGAAGAGTTCCAAAATTCGACCACCTTTTGTGTGTAGAAGTGTTTCCTAACATCTCTCTTCAGTGGTCTGGTCCTAATTTTAGACTATGCCCCCGAGCTCTAGAATTGTAAACCAGTGGAAATGGTTTATCTTTATCCTGTCCTTCCCTGTTAGGATCTTGAAGACTTTGATCAGATTACCCCATAGTCTTCTAAATTCTAGAGAAAACAGGCCTAATTTGTATAATCTGTTCTTTTAACTTAATCTCTGAAGTCCAGGTATCATTGCTCCAAGGCCAATCTATCCTTTGTGAGGTGTGATGTCCAGATCTGCTCACAGTACTCCAAATGGGGTCTGTTGCTGTCTTCCAGATATATAGCATTCCATTAGGTTTCTTGATTATTTTCTGCATTTGTTTGTGGCATTTTAGAGATGTATGTCCCTGAATCCACAAGTCTCTTTGGATATCCCTGTATTTGACTTCATACCATCGAGAAAGTGCCCTGATTTGTCCTTTTTTGATTCCAAATCGATAACCTCACACTTGCTTTCATTGAGTTCCATCTGCCACAGTTTTGCCCATTCACTTAGTCTGTCAATATTTCTATGTAATTTTATGTTTTCACCTACACTATCTACAATGCTGCCTAACTGTATCATCAGTAAATTTGGGATAGATGAATCTCTATCCAAGTAGTTAATAAATAATGTGAATAATTTTGCCCTAACATAGATCCTTGTGGGACATCACTAGTCAAATTTTGCCAATTTGAGTGCCCACCCAGTTTCCCTATTTTCTGTTGTTTGCCATTCAACTAATATCCCAGCCATGTCAGTGATTTACCCCTCAAATCCACCTTAGTTAACAGTCTCTTGTATGAGTGGGACTTCATCAAGTGTCTTCTGGAGGTCCATATTGACGACATTGATAAACATTTCCCTGTCGACTGTTTTAGTCACCTCCTCAAAAAAAATCAATGAGGTTTGTCAGGCATGACCGCCTTGTAAACCTTCCATCTGATAGATTTAGTTCAGCGTCCTGACCATCCTGTAGCCATATCTCAGTAATGGCATCAATATTTGATTTGAAGTTTTGCCTGTAGTTCATTTAATTTATTCCTTACACTCTGTGCACTTCTTCATAGAACCCCTACAGTACAGATAGAGGCCATTTGCATAGACTCTGCAAAGAGTTTCCCACATTTACCATAACCCACCCAGCCTGCACATCCCTGGACGCTATGGGCAATTTAGCATAGCTAATCCACCTAAGCTGCACATCTTTGGAGTGTGGGAGGAAACTGGAGCACACGAGAAAACCCACATAGGCACAGGGATAATTCACAGGCTCAACCACAGACAGACACCCAAGGCTGGAATGAACACAGGTATCTGATGCTATGAGGCAGCAGTACTAACTACTTGGATATAGAACTCTTACTTGGCGCTCTAAGATGACCCTCAGCACTGATGCTTTGTTCACCAGCTTACTATTTTTCTTTTCTGGTTTAACCAATTTACTTCAAGTTTTGACATTATTTGCTATACTTGAAATAAGACTCACGACTGTTTCTTTAATCTCTCTCCTGATTTTGAAATTGAATTGTCTGCCCCCTCCCCACCTTTATACTAGTTTCAGGTCCTTCTGACCACTCTATTTAGTCTTTCCACCAGGACAAGTCCCAGATTAGTTCATGAAGTCCACCCCAATACTATAGTTCCTTCCTGGCATGTGTTGTATGTTAACATGTTTTTAATTGCAGAAATTGAACCACAGGGCTCTGACCTGGAAAGATAGGTTGGCCATTATATTGACCACCATTGTTTATTCACATGCATTACATCACTTTTTCCAATCATGAATATACCATAGTAAAATGAAAACATGTTAGGAATTCTACTGTATTGATTTGCACTGAGATTACAGCGGACCCTGATTAGATGGGTCAATGGGCCAAAGAATGGCAGATGGAGTTTAATTTGGATAAATATGCACTGTTGCATTTTGGTAATCTGGCAGGCCTTGCACAGTTAATAGTAGGGCTCTTTGCTACCTTCCCCCACCGTCCTCTCTGACCTATCACCTCCATCCCCACACCCATTCACCTATTGTACTCTATGCTACTTTCCCCCCCACCCACCCACCCACCCCTCACTCTCATTTATCTCTCCACTCTGCAGGCACCCTGCCTCCACTCTGCAGGCACCCTGCCTCCACTCTGCAGGCACCCTGCCTCCACTCTGCAGGCACCCTGCCTCCACTCTGCAGGCACCCTGCCTCCACTCTGCAGGCACCCTGCCTCTACTCCCGATGAAGGACTTTTGCCCGAAATGTCGATTTTCCTGCTCCTAGGATGCTGTCTGACCTGCTGTCCTTTTCCAGCACCACTCTAATCTAGACTCTGGGGAGTGTTGCCAAACAAAGAGACATAGGGGTGCAGGTAGACAGAGTTGTGAAGAAGACTTTTGGCATGCTTGCCTTCATTGATGAACACATTGAGTGTAAGATTTGGGAAGTCATGTCACGGCTGTACAGGATTTTGGTTAGCGCACTTTTAGAATACAGTGTTCAATCTGGTCTCCCTGCTATATGAAAGATTTTGTTAAGCGTGAAAGGATTCAGAAAGGATTTACAAGGGTATTGCTAGGGTTGAAGGGTTTGAGCTATAGGAAGAGGCTGAATAGGTTGGAGCTTTTTTCCTTGGAGTATCTTGAGACTGAGGGGTGATCTTACAGAAATTTATAAAATCAAAGACATGGATAGGGTGAATAGCCACGGTCTTTTTCTCAGGATAGCGAGTCTAAAACTAGAGGGCATAAGTTTAAGGTGGGAGGGGAAAGATTTAAAAGGGACCTAAGGGGCACGTTTTTCACGCAGAGAGTGGTGTGTGTATGGAATGAGCTGCCAGAGGAGATGGTGAAGGCTGGTACAATTACATCATTTAAAAGGAATCTGGATGGGTATATGAATAGGAAGGGTTTGGAGGGATATGGGCCAAATGCTGGCAAATGAGACTAGGTCAGTCTAGGATATCTCGTTGGTATGGATGAGTTGGACTGAAGGGTCCGTTTCTGTGCTGTATAACTGTACAACTCTATTTAAATATTCAGTAATCATTATCTTTGAAACAAAAGAAGTCCTGCCATTAAACATAAAAAATTCCAAGCTCCTGCTACACTTGATTGATCGACAATCGGTTTTGAAATAGAGTATTGGCCACAAGTTTAAAAAATGACCCCTTGGGGCTTCTGTTTCAGTGGATTCCCTTGTTGTCACTTTCCAGGATTTTTCTGATTGCAGGGCTGAGTTCCAACCAGAAATACTTACCTCAGCAGGAGCGGAGCATTGGTCAAGTGATGGCTGTAATATGCTCACATCTCTGCCTCTCAACAAGGCATCTTAATTCTTAAAACTGAAAGAACAAAGGTGTTTTTATTTATTTTAAAACCAAGCAAATAATTCAATGAGTAGTTGACAGTTTTGTCTTGGCACACACCCCAACCCACAGATATTTGGGAATGGAACTTGCTTATGATTCTTGAGGATTATGAGATGCCATACACCACATCTCCAATAAAACAGACTCCATTGTAGGAAAATAGCTTGGGCTCTGAAATATTCTCCATTTCAAACCCAAACTCCACAGTGGAGTAGCCAATGGTGGAACTGCTGAGTGCATGCTCACTTTCTCACGGTGATAAAAATTTGACATCCCAAAATCAACTATCCTGAGATTTCCTCCTTTGCAGAGGATAATCAATAAGACTGGTGAATTGAACAAACTGGTCTGATTCATCTTGTACACTTCAAAATGGAGGTCAAACACAAATCATAGAAATAGTAGCCATAGTCACAGAGGACCATAGGGCTGCTTGTCTCATTAGAGAACGATGAGTTTAACCCGTGGGTCACAGGGTCTCCATTCAAGGGGTGAGGTGAGAAAGCAGGACCTTCATGGCAACTTCAGGTGGTGTGGAATTTGAACCGCCCTGTTGAATTCACTCTGTATCACCAGCCAGCAGTCCAGCCAATTGAGCTAAGTGGAACTAATGCTGCCAGACCTGCTGAGTTTCTGCAACATTCTCCAAGTCTGTCCTGTTAGTTAGCCCTCCTGGCCTGGATGACTTGGATGGTCATTCCTCAATACTTGTGGGCCTAGAGGACCTAGGCCTCCTGAGAGTGCACAGCCAACATGCAGTGTAACCCTGTTCACTTTGAACATTGGCAGGCTTTGCACTTACAGGTTGAGGACGAGTTGATAGAGGAACCAGGGATCTCTGGAGTATCCTGAAAATCTTCAAGAAGTCCTATGCTTTGCTTCTTCAAGGATGCCTACTGACAATACCCTGTCTCTCTGAAAGGAGTGAGGTAGAGGTTCTTTGTCCACTCTTGTCTTGCCATTGCTGCTGACAGTAATGAAATGCATGTCATTGTGTGGCTATCAGCAAATACTTAATGTGCTGGATCTGGGTTTCCATGATGCTAGCACCTGTCTATCTCGTAAGGGCTACTTTTCTTTTGGTCTGTGGACTAAAAATTTAAAAACATACTACTTTAAACAAAGGTGACTGTCGAAGATGATGGAAGCAGTTTTGAAGTCAAATTACTGGAAGACTTAATGAGTTTTGTATCTACGATGTTGCTTTATTGGAGTAATTCTGCCCAGAAACAATTTTTTTATTGCCTTTTCAATTGACATCAGTTGTTTTAGGTGCAAGAGAGCACAGCTAGTCAGAACTTCTTTATTAAATCCTGTGCACCTACGCAGGTGGCTAGAGTCTTGTGTGAGAACAATACACCAGAAACATCTATCTTGTGAAGAAAACCATCTCACTTTCTCTGTCATATGTGTGGAGAAGTCAAAGAAAATTCCTAGTAGCTAGTTACCATCTCTCACCTTTCCTCTGTTAGCTGCTCTCGCTGCAGATGCCCTGCTGAAAGGGAATGAGAACACCATCTTCAAAGACAATAAAAGGGCAATTTCTTAATCAATGAATTAAAAACTGAGAATTATTATATCCACAATCTTGTCACCAGCACAAATTCAGAAGGAATCCAATGAAAATTACTTATGTACATATGTGATCCAAACTGGTGCTATCAGTTGGTTCCCTGTTTTTTTTTGTCCACCTTCAATATTCATATCTATCTTTGTCTGACTGTATGTTTGAATAGGAATTTTTAAAATGAGGTAAAATTGAAGTGATACAGTTATAGATTTGTCATTCACCTTCTCTACCTTTTGCCACTGGTTAAATGTCTGATTGTAATAAATTATTATTTTCTTATTAATGTAAAAATCTGGTATGCATATTCTTCTAACCTGAATTAGATAGGTAAAAATGAGGACTTAGGTGATTTGATTGCATTGTTACATTTGTGATGACTCTGGGAGTACTGGGGCTTGATTTCCAGCACACTAATCTGTGATTCATTATAACAAGGAGAGCCAGACTCATGCATACCAGAGCCAGTGTGATACTGATACTGTTAGTGTACTCCTCCACCTTTCGGTTCAGGTTATTAAATGCCTTGACAAAACTCCCGACTATTCCTATTTCTCTATATTTTGAGTCATTAATGGCAAAGACCATGGGAATTGTGTGAGGCTGAAAAGGTGTCTGGTACTCAGAGGAGTGTCAGAGACCTGGGCATTTCTTCATTGATCAGCTGAGAGAGACATGTCAGTGATGTGCTCAATGCATTCTGCTCCTGAATCTAAGCTAGAAGGACTATCCACTGAAGGAGAAAACTCTGAAATGATGGAGAGTGGGAGTTCTCTGGGGATTCAGTGGTTTCCTCCTCTGAGGTGGAACTGAGTGTCTATGGCCTCTTCTAAATGCTACTAGCGCCTGCACAAGTCAAGAGAAAGAATTAGTTGTCCCAAGAGGGAAAAAAAATATGCTTGTACAGATTATGAATCATTTAGCAATGGTGTTAATGAGAAAGCAAAGTAGCATAGCACAGTGAAGTTATTGAGTTAGTTCACCATACAAACATAGAACAAGAGTAGGCTTTTCAGCCCCTTGATCCTGCACTACCTTTCAATACGATCATGGTTGGTCTGGTTACAGCCACAAATCTACATCCCTGTATAACCTTTCACCCCCTTGCTTATCACAAATAAGGTGGGTCGGTGTGGACTTGTTGGGCCAAAGGGCCTGCTTCCACACTGTAAGTAATCTAATCTAATCTAAAAAAAACTATCAATCTCTGTCTTAAAACTATATTCAGGGGGATCCAAGATGGCGGTGACCTAGGAGGATCACGTTTCCTGGGCTCCATGCCACAACACCAGCAGGACAGAGCCCTGGTGCTTGCCAAAGGTCCGGGGGGGCGCAGATTGAAGAGAGAATCAAGGAGAAGCTGGCCCCAGTCTCTACTCTGCAGCAAGACCTGGGGAAAAGGACTGCTGAGCTCAAGTGCCGAGCCACAGGGGTGGGGTTAGAGGCTGATTCATCCAAGAGTCGGATTGAAGCCCGAGAAACACATTTCTGTGGTTTGCTGGATCTGGTGGATGATCTTGAGAACAGGGGCAGAAGAAAGGACCTTTATGCTGTTGGCATACCAGAGAGGACAGAAAGTGAGCAGCCAGTGGAATTCTTTGAGAATTGGTTCCCCGAATTTCTTTGTTTGGAGGCTGAAAGGGGAAGGATAAAGATTGAGAGAGCCCACTGGGTCACAGCAGGAAGGCCAGGAATGGGCCAGTGCCCTCACCCTGCCCTGGTATGGTTCCATCGTTATAAAGACAAACAGAGAGTAATGGAAGCTGCCAGAGCCCTGGTTTTCAGCCAGGGACAATGGACTCAGGGTTTAAACTATGCGCAGCTGGGGGTGTGCCTTATTCGAAGGGGATACACTGATGTTTTTGATCAGTTGGCTTGGAAATACGAGTTGTCAGTAGGGACCTCTTTTTCAATTAGGAATTTCATACAAAAAGAGACCACACTTCTAACTGATTCTTATAGGTCTGACACGGAAAAAAGGGTGCTGAGTGCTAAGAACACACTTTCTGTTTATCACCTATTGGAAGAAGGTCCCTCGGACGAGTTGGAACAGCTTTGTAAAGTACGAGAGAGAGAGCTGGACGTTGAGATCTCTTCTGAAGTATGGGAGGGTATCTGGGAAAGTGCAAGGCAGATCTCGATTTGCAACAGGACCCATCCTTGCAATTGAAGATTCTCCAAAGGGTCCACTTGGCTCCAGACAGCCTTTCAAAATTTAAAGCAAGAGTATCTCCAATGTGTCCTAAATGCAAGATGAGTACTCTCACTCATTGTCTCTGATCCTGGCACAGGCTGCTGGAGTGCTGTGGTAGGCGAAATAGAGAGGGTCTTGGGGACAGAGGTGTGGAGATGGACTCGGTACCTCTTCTTCTTGGCCTTGATAATCCACTTCCATTAGACACGCACAAAAAAACGCTTCTCAGTATCCTCACTCTTTGGTGCCAGAAAGAACATTCTATCAGGGTGGGTGTCTGAAAACCCCCTGGGCTGTTGGGCTGGTGTAAGCTAGTCATGGAACACATCCCCTTTGACTTTCTCGCAAGTATGATGCACCATAAAACAGAATTTCTTTAAGACGTGGAGACCCTTTTTGGACTACCTGGGTACAGATTTGTCTGCCTCAGTAATAAGGGCCCTTATATAGCCATAATAATTCTGTTTAATGAATCTGGTATCCAGAGAGGAGGAATTACAAACACATGAATATGTATAAACTTATGTTCTTGATGGTCGAGGGTTATTACTTTGTGAGCTTATTTTTTTTATTACTGTCAATTTTTTTTTAGTTAGTTACTAGTTATTATTTATTTATGTAATGGAGTTTTTTTTGTATTGGTTTGAATTGTTTGTTTTGTATTTATAATGTCCCCTAAAAATTTTCTTTTCAATAAAAGTATATTTTAAAAAAATATATTCAATGATTTTGCCTGTGCCAACTTTTCAGGAAGACTCTCAAATCTTTGAGAGAAAATAATTGCCTCATCTCTGTTTTAAATATGATCCATTATTTTTGAATGTTAACTCCTGGGTTCTTTTAGAAAAGAAGGAAACATCATCTTTACGTCTACTCTATCAAACTCCTTGAGATTTTAAGAGTTTCAATCAAGTCAGTTCCTAATCTTCTAAACTTCAGCAGATACAAGCCCATCTTGTACAACCTTTCCCCATAAGACAATACCATCCCACTATTCCAGGTTTTAGTCTGGTACACTAGCGGTGAACTGCTTCCAATGCACTTACATCCTTCCTTAAACTAGGTGACCAATACTGTACATAGTACTCCACATGTGGTCTCAATGTCCAGAAGCACAATCTCCCAGTTTATATTCAATTCCTCTCAATAAATTATAACATTCTATTAGCTTTCATAAGCTATACCTGCATACTGGCCTTTTGTAATTCAGACATGAGGACACCCAAATCCCTCTTCATCTCAATTGTATGCAGTTTTCATCATTGAGGTAATATGTTTCTATTTTATTCTTCCTGTCAAATTAGACAATTACACATTTTCCCACATTATTCTAAAAATCTTTGCCCACTCACTTAAGCTATCTAAGTATTTTTATAGCCTCTTTATGTTCCTTCCACAACTTACTTCATACCAGTTTTTATGTCATCAGCATATTTGGCAACTATATATTCTGTCCCTTCATCCAAGTCAGTTTTATAAATTAAAAAAGTTGCAATCCCAGAACTCATCTCTGTGGCACACCATCCATTATATTTTCCATCGGAAAAAGGCGTATTTATTCCTTCTATTTCCCATTAGACAGCCAATCTTCTATCACACCAGTATGCTTCCCCTACACCATGAGCTTTTATTATGCAACAGATTTTGATGTAGCACCTTACCAAATTCCTCTAGTAATCTTACAGTACATTCATTAACTCCCCTTTATCACTGTATCACACATTACTTCTTCAAAGAATAATAGATTATTGTCCAATAGATTGGTCAGACATGATTTCCTTTTCACAAAACCATCTTCATTCTACCTGATTACCATGAACTTATCCAAAAAACCTGCTATAATATCCTTAATAATTGTAAGGACCATTTTTTTTTTATTTTTATGACTTTAAAAACATTCGAGTGCAAGGAAAAAGAACAATTGTTAAAAAGAGGGATTTACAAGGATGGCTGCACAATCTTACAGCATGGAATTTGATACCTTAGAATTGTTTGGAAATAATTATTTTTCTTGTATTTAATCTTATGACCTGCCATTTGTCTTTGCACAAATATATGCCTTTTATTTCTTAAACTATTTATATGTATCTATTCTGTGTATTCTGAAATATTCTGTCAAATGTCCTCTGCGGAGGACATCTTTCTGCAGAGCTCCCATTAAGGGATTCTAATCCCTACATTAAGATGTGCTCCTTTCCTTGTTCACAGTGTTTCCTTGTTCCTGCAATGAGAAAAACAGGATTCAGAATGATGGAATAGATGAAAGAGCTGTTAGTGATGATGTATGTGCAGAAGAAGTGGTGAGATGAATATGTAGGATGTGAAGAAGATAGGAACAGTTTAGCTGGATGAAGTGGGTGAGTGCCTTTGAGTGGACCTGTTAAATGCAATACCGAGAATTACAGTACACAAGCGCTGGTGAGAAGTGTCTGTCACGGCAGAATTAGAGTTAGTGGTGGCAATGTGAGTGTCAAGTAACAGAGAGATGGTGCCACTTAAATTTGCTAACTGCAGCTACCTTTTTCCTGCACTGTTGGCATCCCTTCTAATCAGAATGTAGCTCTGACTTGGGCGATCATCTGGCTGCATGGTCTTGGGCTGGTTGTGTGGCAGTTCACAGAAAAAAAAAATGGGTGGCCCTCTTTTCACCCCATCCTGTCGACCAGCACCTTCAGGTCCCTGTCAATGAAGCAGGATTCAAGCTTTCATCCATGCCTAATGGTCACTCAAATCAAGGGTGTGAGGGCTAGTTCCAGAATTCCAAAGTCTGACATGGTGTTTGGCTGAACTTTTTGTATAGTGCTAACGGCATGAATGCTGGAACATCCTGGCAGTGACAAGCACTTGCATCCTTCCTGCCACACAGTTGTGTAAGAAGGGCAAGTGACAGCTTGCTTGCAATATTAATCAGATAAAGTGTGGTAGATTGTGTGGTCCATGGCAGATCGGGCACTTCTCATCTCTTTCACTTTAACTGAAAATGTGAAATTTCCATCCGATCCAATTCTTGCCTATTTAATGTGAAATTGATCTTTAAGCAGGTGGATATTGAAGTACTCTGCATTTGAGAAGTTGTTTTCAGAGTCTATTAAATCTCACTTAAGCTTAAGTATAACCATGAATATGCAGTCAGCTTCAAACCATCAAACCGGTAGTCCAAAAGATCTCATGATTTATGACAATGGCTGCAGTTTGAGAACTGATAAACTCTCAAACAGAAGTAGGTGTTTCAGCCCATCAGATGGATTTCACAAAACAAAAAAAACCCAAAAGAATTGCGGATTCTGGAAATCAGAAACAACAAAGAAATTGTTGGAAAAACTCAGCAGATGTGGCAGAGTGAAAGTTTCGGGTCCACTGACCCAAACTGTTCTGAAGAGGGTCACTGGACCCGAAACATCAACTCTGATTCGGTCAACAGATGCTGCCAGGTGGATTCGACTATTCAGTTGTGATTATTTGAGCTGATAAATATCTGAAAACTGTTTATCTGTCTGGTTCTGAAATCCTTAATACTTTTACCCAACATTAATCTCAGATTTGGGGAAAGAATTGACCAAATTTCTGCAACTAGTGAGTTTTGAGAAGATTTATAGCTCAGGTTGAGGTTCTGGACGTAGGTTTGCTCACTGAGCTGGAAGGTTCATTTTCAGATGTTTCATCACCCTACTAGGTAACATCTTCAGTGAGCCTCCAGACGAAGCACCGCTGATGTTTCCTGCTTTCTATTTATATGTTTGGATTTCTTTGGGTTGGTGATGTACTTTCCTGTTCTTTTTCTCGGGGTGGTAAATGGGGTCCAAGTCAATGTGTTTGTTGATGAAGTTCCGGTTGGAATGCTATGCTGCTAGGAATTCTTGTGTCTCTCTCTGCTTGGCTTGTCCTAGGATGGATGTGTTGTCCCAGTCAAAGTGGTGTCCTTCCTTATCTGTATGTAAGGATACTAGTGAGAAAGGGTCATGTCATTTTATGGCTAGTTGATGTTCATGTATCCTGGTGGCTAGTTTCCTGCCGGTTTGTCCAATGTCGTGTTTGTTCCAGTCCTTGCACGGTATTTTGTAAATGACATTAGTTTTGCTTGTTGTCTGTTTAGGGTCCTTCAAATTCATTAGCTGCTGTTTTAGTGTATTGGTGTATTTGTGGGCTACCATGATGTCAAGGGGTCTGAGTAGTCTGGCAGTCATTTCTGAGATGTCTTTGAAGTAGGGGAGAGTGGCTAAGGTTTCTCGACGCATTTTGCCCTCTTGTTTGGGTTTGTTGCTGAGAAATAGGTGGACTGTGTTCATTGGGTACCCGTTCTTTTTTAATACACTGTATTCCTAGAAGTATAGCATTTCGATCAGAACTCTACCAACAAACACATTGACTTAGTAGCTATTTATCACCCCCTGAAAAGAACAGGAAATGACATAATCAACCCAAATAAACCCAAACATATAAATAGATGCAGGAAACATCAGCAGTGCTTCATCCAAAGGCTTATTGAAGATGTTACCTAGGATGATGAAACTTCTGAAAATGAACCTTCCAGCTCAGCGAGCAAACCTACATCCATTTGAGCAACTTTTTATACAATGAGGTTTTCCCTGTCTTTCTCCCCAAAACACAAAATTCTTAGCATTGTCAAACCCTTGTAAGAAAATGTTTTTTCTGGTTGGGGAATCTGGAACTTGGGGTACAGTGCAGAATAAGAGAGAACTGAATTAATGAAGAATATCATAACTGATCGGGTCTTAAAAATCTGTGGAATTATCTGCTCCAAGACAAGATGAAGGTTGATAGACTTTTAGATATTTAGGGAATAAAGGAATGTAGAGGTGACACAAGCAAGTACTGAACCTTGGAGTAGGCTCAAAAAGAAATGGTCTACTCCTGCTCCTATTATTTGAGGGAGACAAAATAAAACTGCAGATGCTGGAATCCAAGGTAGACAAAGTCTTCTCTACATTGGTGAGACCCCAAACTTAAACTCAACATGTTTCACCGAGCATCTCATCCAGGTCTGCTGGAGCCGATCTGACCTCCCATTCAATGCCCATTTTAATTCCCCTTTCCCACTCCCTTTCTGACATGACCATTGTCGATCTCCTCCATTGCCACAGCAAACTGGACTGCAAATTGGAGGACCAACACCTCATCTTCTACCTGGGCAGCCCAGAGGACTTAACACTGAGGTTCCCAAATTTCAAATAACCTCCCTTCCCATTCCCTGACTCCCTTTCCAGCCCCTCACAATTCCTCTCTTCCATTCTTCTGACCGACCTTTCCAGCTGCAAACCAGGTTCATTCCTCCCATTGACCAACCAAGTCGTATCCTTTACCTGTGTTGTCCTATCACTACCTCACCACTCAGTCCTTCTTCCCACCCAAAACCCTCCCCAACCACACTCCCCTTTATCTGCAGCTCCCCTTACACCCACCCCCAGTCCTGAAGACGGGTTACACCCAAAACATTGACTTCTTCACCTCCTGATGCTGCTTGACTTGCTGTGTTCTTCCAGCCTCCTGCTTGCCTGCCTATTATTTGAGGAGCATTTAACTGTTTGCCACCAATGAATTTGCAGTTGTGAAGGGGCCAGGGATACGGCAGTGGGGAGCCATAAACATTCCCAGGTGACCTTCCCGTCACACTGCAACACCACAACTCAGATTCCAGCTCAGCAATTCGGAGCCAGGTTTATTTAAGCTTGCAGACACTTCGCACAGGTATGTATGGTTGTCCAGGACTGCAATACATTCCACAGAGTCCCACATGATGCAGTCACAGCACACCACAATCCCTGACATATCTGTCTAAATTCACCAAGTAATGATGGCTGTAATAAGGTATAAAATGGAGCACCTGTTTCCTGCTCTGCACTATAGTTCCAACCTGGCACTTATTACTTGTTGCTTTCAGACTTTGTCTCATTCTGTATAGTCACAGAATCTTGAGAGAAGTTGATAGGTCACCTCCAAGTTGCGACTGCTTTGTCAGCATTCTATTACATTAATATAGCACCTATTTAAGCAATCACTTTCAGTTTACATGATCAATAAATGCCATTGCCAGGCAGTTTCTCAAACTAGGTTTCTTAACTTGCAGTTTTAACATTCTAAATTAGAAGCTGGCTATTCATGTAAATTGCATTGAGAAAAACTTGAGAGCTATCCCATCGTTATGAAATTCCTGAGTACTTGTTACTCATTCCAAGCCATGTCTGTTGCTCCTCTTTGCTCAGCTCAATTACATCATCCTATAATCTTCTGTATGCAAATGAATACAAGTGCATTCTATGCAACCTTTCCTTCTCACTAACCCTTTATGCTTGGTATCAATTCAGTGAACCTTTTCTGTAACCTCCTGAGAGCCTCATTTGAGACTCAGTTCTCAAATCCTGGTTGTTTTAATCTGAGCAAATCAAGAGATCTGTACTCAGTTGTTATCAAAATCCCCAAAGTTTGTGTTCTCTAGTTGCACTGTTCCATCCTGGTGATAACAATTTAGTGAATTGGTGCAGCAATCACTCAGTAGAGTCCAACTCTTAACAATGTTGTATTCTGTTGTGTTCTAACCCTTGAACTAAAATCCCATTTTTATTAACCTGCTAAATTATTTTATACTTAATTGACTAACTAAGATCCTAAGACCTGTTCTTCCACATTAGACAATTTCTCACTTCCGATCAACCCCTTTTAGGTGCTAACTTTATTCTCCTCAGTATTGAATTTAATGTCACAGTTTTTACTCACCTACTCAATATATCAATGTCCTTTTGCAGCTCTTTGCTCTGATCTATATTAACTGTGTCACAGAGTCTCATTACCAGCTTGGCTATAATGGCCCTCTATTCTGCAATCTAAGTCAGTACCATTCAAGAAAAACAGAGACCCCAATCCAGATCTGTCAGAGACACCATAAAATAGATCTGGTCTTGCAATCAGAGTAAGATACAGGCAAGGAGTTGAGAGCAAGATAAAATTTTAACAAAATGACCATGTCCTAGGATGTACGAAAAGATTCAAATCAAAGTCAATCCTGAAGGAATTCCCAGGGACTTCCAAAACTCTGTCAGAGAAGATGTAACATTCCAGCATTAACATTATGACAGAATGACTTCATCTAAGATTGACAAATTGGATTTCTAGAAACATTTCAGGGTGTACAGATGCTTGGCTGAAATGATATGGGGAACTAGTCAGTTAGATGCACAGTACAATCATTGGCCACGTAATCAGAAGAACAGAATTACATTTCTGATCACATTCAGTTTGCAGTGTTCAGATCCCCAAATTCACATGATAGAGACACAGATCATAAAGAAAAATAAACAAATCTTCAAGTATGTTTTAGCACAATATTTTATTTTCTTTGTTCTGTTCTAACAGTTCTCATTAAAAGTGAGTCAATGGTTTTGGATTAAATCCATCTTCAATCTTCACACCTTCAATAAACAAAAGCAACAGCAGCAACCGCTAGAAATCTGAATACAGTTGCAGGGAAGACAGGTGCACATTTCAGTTTTAACATTCCTACAAAGCAGCTCCAGGAGACATTCAAACTGGTTAGGCCGGTCAGAATTTGGCAATATGTTATTCTAATAAAGTTATAAGATGCTTTGAGTTAACACAGTTGAGATACATGCAAAAAATGAATAGGTTTATGAAAGAAAAGCGTGCTTGAAGTTCATACTCAGCATTACTACTGTTCCCTTTGTCTAGTATGGCAGCATCATCATTTCCCTACATTCAGTTGCTTTTTCCAGGAAACCACATTTTGTACAACCACAGAAATTAGCCATCTGTCTTGTCTCACTTACTCTGTCTGTCTGTCTCTCTCTCACACACACACACACACACACACACAACACACACACACAGAGTCACTCACGGCAGTTTCTTACTATGTATAGTAAGCTACAGTTCAGTAAAATAAAGTTTTTTAAGAGATTTCTTCAATGATCATATTGATGAATATTTTTCAACTTGATAAAAGTGTGAATTGAAAACAATTACTTCTAAGATGTTGTGATTTACCGTTTCCTTTTGTTCACGTCAAATTCCTCAGCCACATAAAACCATCTGTAAAATATCTTTGGCTGGGAACCCACTCAATACGAGATGTTTTATCTTGTAAGTAGCCAACCTGTAAGACCACAATCCAAATCCCAGTCTCTTTAGATACTCCTACTATTTATACAGACTACCTCCTTTCTGTGTGCTTCTCAGTTAAATATGTACACCCTCTAGTCAGAGAATTTAAGTTCTAAATTACACAACACGTGAAAATTCCACTTCTTGTAAAATAAATGTTCCATTTTCTACTCTTTCTTTTGCAACAATTTTCAAAGCAGGAATTCTAACAGATATAATTAAAAAAAAGTTACTTTAAATTCTACAAGTAATTATTTACCCCAATATAATCTTACAGCTCATTTCTGTACAGGTTTCCAACACTTCTCCACAGTGGAGTAAGACTTTTGCAGAGTGTACAATGATGATATTAGGCATTGTCCTGTGAATAATCTCTCATGATCTGAAGCATGAAAAAAGTCCTAGCAGCACCTGTAAACAACTCCTCAAGAGTGAATTCAGAAAATTCAGTCCATGTGCGTCTGGTCAGAAACATTCAGACTCCCACTCAACAGCTGCTGTTCTTGAACTCCCCGTTCTCCGTTATTGACAGTTTGGTGGGATTGGTGGGAGAGATCCCATTCCGAGTTTGCATGCTGTAACGTTCCTTGACCTGCGTTAGAGCATTCATCAGCCGAGAGTTGGCAGAGTCCAGGGAGGTGATTCGTTTCTCCTGAGAGAAAAGCAAAGCAAGTGGGATGCTGAGTGATAGGGTTGAATTCCTCATGACAATACTTTGCACAAATAGTTTTTAATAATATAAAAATGTAACAAATAGGTAAACCATTGTCTTAGATTATCAGCAGGGCAAGGACACAACACACTGAGAAAGGCGGGGGGAATGGGGAGGGGGGGTGGTGGGCAGGGGGAAGCGGCCAAGCTGGAGTCTAATAAAGGCCTTTGACGATCTCTGGCCCAACTCCATCCCAACTGTGCAACAGTTATTTTTGTAGTCAAGTTTCATTTGTACAAGCAGAAGCACAGCAGACCCCTGGAGAAACCCATGTATAAATCCAAGTCAAATAATCTGCCTTTAGAATATGCCTTGTTATTATAATCTTTGCAAAACTTCCAAAGATAGCAAATATAAAGAAAGATTTCTTATACTTGTGATTCATGTGGCTAAATTAACACTTTTATTTGCATATTGAGAGAAATTGGATTTGAGAAATAATGTTCGCAGGTTTACCAGCATATGACTGATATGGGGGGGTCAAGGCAAAAAGATGATGGCTATTTTAGAATAAAATAACGGGCAGTGAGAAGAATCAAACAATGACCAAAGCAGGTTCCCTTTCCTATAAGTGGAAAGGACCCCTCTATACATAATAAAATACTATTGGTTCAGAATTCCTTTACACAATGTGTTCAGCACTCTCTTATTAGATGAGAAAAGTTCAGCTGTTTTTGTCGAATCAGACATCACTACAGAGATATCATACAGATGAATTAGTTTGAAAAGGGCAGCTTTTAAAAAGCAATTCAGTTCCTGATTAAAATCTATTTGGCAGAAAATTAACTTTTAGTTTAACTTGAATTTTCTATATTCACCCCCATGGCATAGACAGAGTTGGCAAGTTATCTGACTGAAGAGAAATCACAATTAACTAAAACCAGTAGGTGACACTGAACAGTTATTAGGATCTGGAACTGTGTCTGATCTTACCATTCCAAACTCTAATTTCTGAGACGGAACTTGGTGCGCTTTTGCTGCAAACCCTGGCTGAAAACAGTTAACTTAATAAAAACTTGGGGATTGAACTCAGAGGTTTCAGTGACAAGTCTTTGCAAGAGTAATGGAATGTTTGAGTTATTATAGATTTTTGTAGTACTAATTTCATTCAGAGGAAATTAAACAAATTTGAAGCTCTGCTAAATCCAGATAGAGTTTAAATTTTTCCTATGAAATTAACGAGACTCCCTAATAGATACACTGAACAAATGCATAGCCCTGTTGGTCAGAATGGTCCTGCATTCAATGCTCTGTGGGCATATTATGTTTTCTCCCCCATAGTCACCGTTCCTCATTGCGAGTAAAAGGCACTACTACTTGAAAGTGCTTAATTACATGTCAGTCAGCTTGGCTATCATATTCTCCCAAAATTAAATTTGACGTTGCCCTCAATGAACTCCACAACGTGGCCATTAGTCACCCAGGTGGAGATGTTGCCAGCACCCAGGGAATGTCACTGCAAATTGAGCCACTGCTTTCTGAAGATAGACAGGGAAGTGGAAATAGACAGGAAAATTGACAAGAAAAGTTGTGCATTTTTTTTCAACTTTTGTGGGTTTAGCACAGCCCGAAAGATTTCAGTAATATCACTTTACACAGTGCAGCAATGCTTGGTGCTCATTTATCAACTAGCTATTATGCAGTGTTCTTATTTTGACACCTTGGTTTCAATGTTATGCTTATTTTTTAAAAAAGTGATGTTGATGTTTGCAGTGAGGGCAAACAAAAAAAAAATTACACATTCATAACGTGCAACAACAAGCCCGCACAATGCTAGCTGGAGACAGCAGGGAGGGACCAGGGGCTTTTCTCATCTCTATGAACTGCTTTGCTAGGAAACGGAATCTTACTTGCCTGTTGTGCTCATCCCATCCTCAAAATTGACCTGTAATCAATACAGTGAACATGTCACGGGCAATATTCGGCAACCTTGCTACTTTTTTGTAGAGACATGTTGCTTTTGTGACAAATACAAAATTAAGGGAATAAAACATATCTTAACATTATATTTCATTAGTGGCTACCAAAGAAATAGTAGCCAAAGGTAGTGCAATTATAGTTATCATACATTCCAAACTAGGATGGCTGTGGAAATATATACATGGTGCCTGTGTGACCCTTACTTCCAGTCATAGGGCCCAGGATTTAAATCTTTAGCTCACTTAAATAGCTATGCCAGTTCTACTCTGGATCACTGAGGGAAAGGAGGATTATTGGAGATGGGGAGAAAAAAAAAGATGAGAACAGGACAGGAAATAAATCAAAAATTAAATCAGAGGGAACAGGAAATGGGATAGGAACAAAATTATAGAGACGGAGATAGAGAGAGTAAAGAGAACAAGATAAATAATCCAGGAAAGTGTACACAAGATACCAAGATAATTTTATAAAGGACGATAAGGAAGCATCAGAAAGAAATAAGCTTGTAAGACCAATTATTCATAAATTGCTAATGACCAGCTGTGACAATGACTAAATATTTTTCTTCTCGTTCCCCATGTCTCATCACCATAGTTAGCTGTTGACGGCAATTTTGCATTTCCCTATCTATCTTTTAGGGAATCCCATTGTGGTTCAATCTTCTTGGGGTGGAGATTTTTGTTCTTATCACAACAATGAGGAACTAAGAGCATTCTTAAAAAGTTAACAGAGATAAATCAATTGGAAAATGAAGACCAAGTCTCTAGAAAACCAAAGATGAAAATGAACATAAAATATTAAAATAACACTGGATGGTCAATCAAGAGGTGAGGCATTTATAAAATGCAAAACTTAGTGACATAAAATAACAAAACTTTTTTTTTACATTTAAAATGAACTGAAATATGGAATCTAAAATGTGCACTAAGCCTGGACTAAAATCCTTTCCATAGACTACAACTGATTAACATTAATATTTAAGAGGGATTCATGAGCTGTACATTAGTTTACTTTCTTCCCTCATCTCCCTGAAGTGGATTAAAGCTCTGGAGAGTGTTTATTATGTACTCAGTACTGTTTCAATGTACAGCAGGAATAGACTGGGTGCAAAGTTAGTTGAGGGATTTGACACCAACTGCTGCAGGCTTTTACAGGAATGGAGAGAAATCTGAATTATTACCTAAATTAGACCGGACTGTTCTCACTTTCCAAGCATGGGATATATCAGTTGCACATCTGCGTGAAAAGCTGAATGGATCGTTTGGTCTTCTATTTCCGAAATGTTCAAATATATCCCTACAGTGTGGAAGCAGGCCATTCAGCCCATTGAATCCACACCTATCCTCCAAAGAGCACCCCACCCAGACTCAACTGCTACTCTATCCTTGTAACCCAGCATGTCCCATTGCTAATCCACCTAACCTACACATCCCTGGACATTATGCGCAATTTAGCATGGCCAATCCAACAAGCCTGCACATTTTTGAATGCTTAAGATGTTTTAATGTTCAAGATTTCCATGCAGTTTCCTTTTTAATGCAAGCATTTACTCTGATTTTGCAGTGATTTATTTAAAATTGTGGAGGTCCTTCCCCCACAATTCAATGCACGGTGTGGTTAAATTAAATGTTAAGATTTTAACAATGCATGTGTAACATGTCAATTTAATAAGCTAAGCCCACTGGAATTGTTCTATTACAATAAAATTGTGCTAGATGCAAATTATTTATTGCCCTTGGGTAAGTACTGGGAAGGGTTTTGGACTATCCACTTTGTTCCTGAGATAACTCCATGCCTCTCCTTGACAACTGTCGGAGTCCCAACCATCTCCTGTACAATCTTGGATGTCATTGTGATCCCAAATTGAGCTTTATGGGTCAGAGGAAGAGGGAAAGAACATTGATTTGAACAAGGTTAAATATCCAGCATTTTCCACTTGAGTGGAAAACAATATTTAAAAGCATACATGTGTCTTAAATCCAACAACAATGTGCATTTGTATTGCACCATTAACACTGTTAAACACCACAAGATTCTTCATATAAGTCTGGTCAAACACAACCTCGTGTCGAGCCACATAAGGAAATACTAGGATAGATGATAGGTTTAGGTTTTAAGGTACATCCTAAGGAAGAAAGCAAGGTAAAGTAGCAGAAAGGTTTGACAAGGAGTTCCAGATCTCAGGGTCACAGCAGTTGAAGGCACAGCTGCCAGTGATGAAGTAATTAAAACTGGAGATTTAAAAGAGACAGAATTGGAAGAGCACAGCAATCCCATAAAGGTAATAAAGGGCAAGGCCATGGAGGGAGTAGACAATAAAGGACCTGAGGTTCAAAATCAAGGCATGAACACAACTGACATCCACTGCACTGAAGTGACAGGTGATTTGAGACTTGGTTCAAGTTATGATAAGTTCATTCAAAACTATGCTGTGCAAATGTTATGAAGAGTGGAAGACTGCCTACTTCCACCTCCATAACAATGCCCAATCTGGGCTAAACTGCTGCGAAAACTGTCATCCATTCTGTAATTATCTCGAGACTTAAATATTCCAAAGCTCTCCAGGTTGGCCTCTCATCTTCCATGTTTTTAAACTTAAACTTGTCCAAAATTCTGTTGCCAGTATGCTAACATGCTCCAAGTCCTATACATGTATCATTCTATTGCCTGCTGACCATTGGTTCCTGGTTTGGCATCATCTTAGTTTTCAAATTCAAATCCTTATTTACAAATCCCCGAAAAAAGCCTCGTATCTCAAACTCTGGAATCACTGACAACCTGCTCAGATTTCTGGAATCCTCCAATTCTGACCTCTTACGCACACTCGATTTTACCCACTCTACATTGGCAGTTTTTTTTCCCCCCAGTCGGTACAGCCCTAGGTTCTGTAATTCCCTCCTAAACCTCCCTCTTCTTGAAACAGTCTTTAAAGATTTGCACGTACTCTCACATTTCCTTAAATGGTTTTGGCCATATTTTGTTTGATAACATTCCTGTGCCGTAGCTTGGGACATTTTAACACATTCAACTAACTATCTAAATGCAGTTTAGGTTTGGTTCATGATTATATGCTTCCTCTTTCATTCCTGCAAGAAATTGGGAGATAGTTACCCATCAAAATCAAATTCCCCTCTTCCTCAAAAGTATCTTCCCATAGTCGAATGGCTTACTGAAATGACCATTCTATTCAACAGACTATACGTTTTTGGCAAACATGATAACTAGGCAAGGCTGATTATGATATCTACTGATACGTGCTTAAAATTCTTTCATGAAGAGCCTCGACCTAAATATTATTCTAAGAAGATTATATGGCCCTGTATCAATACATCTTGAATCTTTAAACAAACAGCAATTTGTTGAGGAAAAGATACAGTGTACAACCACAACATATTGTACCTGCAAGAAGCACTTGAGCTCAATAGTTGTATAATCTGGAGAACTTTCAGAGAGTGGTCACATGGCTCAAAATTTGGTTAGCATAAGACTATGATATCTTTGAACTGAGTCAGATAGAGAACTTGAGACTTGCCCAAGAGGCAATGCTTCCTCTTTCTCGCTTTTCAAATCTTCTCAGAATTGTGTGCAATCTGAAACCAATCAAAAGCCACCTGTACCAACACGGGACAGTTCCCGGAGAGTATTTTCTTGAATCCACCCAATCATTTGAACCAGATTAAATTTAACCAACTACAACTGTTCCAGGAAGACACCCAGTGCCAGCAGCTTGAGTACAGAATAAGAAACTGTTTTGGACAATTTGACAAAATTTTATAATGAGTATTTTGAAGATAACAGCCATTATTTGGTCGAAGTACTTCAAAATTACTAGTGTAGATCTTTGTAATTTTCTTTGTTTTTCATCAAACCTGTATGCATTAGCATTTTAGATGAGTTTATATATACATATATATACATATATATACATATATTTGCGTGGTCCAACCTGTTGGCCAATAATATTTGGATTTTTGCACGTGTAGGTTTGTTTTGGTAATAAACAAATTATTTGTTGTTGACAAAAGAAACCTGTGTCACATGTTCTTTACAGTGAATCTAGTTAAACCGGAGATGTATATAATTGACCATATCACCAACCTGGTTAAATTAAATTTGTTGTGACCAATGGAGGAATGGCTAGAAAAGCAAATATTGCACGCTCCAACTTCAGTCATAATTGAATTCTTCGAGGAGGTGACCAAGCATGTGGATGAGGGTAGAGCAGTGGATGTAGTGTACATGGATTTTAGTAAGGCATTTGATAAGGTTCCCCATGGTAGGCTTATGCGGAAAGTCAGGAGGCATGGGATAGAGGGAAATTTGGCCAATTGGATAGAAAACTGGCTAACCGGTCGAAGTCAGAGAGTGGTGGTAGATGGTAAATATTCAGCATGGAGTCCAGTTACAAGTGGAGTTCCGCAGGGATCAGTTCTGGGCCCTCTGCTGTTTGTAATTTTTATTAATGACTTAGATGAGGGAGTCGAAGGGTGGGTCAGTAAATTTGCAGATGATACAAAGATAGGTGGAGTTGTGGACAGTGAGGAGGGCTGTTGTCGGCTGCAGAGGGACTTAGATATGATGCAGAGCTGGGCTGAGGAGTGGCAGATGGAGTTCAACCCTGCCAAGTGTGAAGTTGTCCATTTTGGAAGAACAAATAAGAATGCGGAATACAGGGTTAATGGTAGGGTTCTTGGTCAGGTGGAGGAACAGAGGGATCTTGGGGTCTATGTACATAGATCTTTGAAGGTTGCCACTCAGGTGGATAGAGTTTGTAAGAAGGCCTATGGAGTATTATCGTTCATTAGCAGAGGGATTGAATTCAAGAGTCGTGAGGTGATGTTGCAGCTGTACAGGACTTTGGTTAGGCCACATTTGGAGTACTGTGTGCAGTTCTGGTCGCCTCACTTTAGGAAAGATGTGGAAGCTTTGGAGAGGGTGCAGAGAAGATTTACCAGGATGTTGCCTGGAATGGAGAGTAGGTCATACGAGGATAGGTTGAGAGTTCTCGGCCTTTTCTCGTTGGAACGGCGAAGGATGAGGGGTGACTTGATAGAGGTTTATAAGATGATCAGAGGAATAGATAGAGTAGACAGTCAGAAACTTTTTCCCCGGGTACAACAGAGTGTTACAAGGGGACATAAATTTAAGGTGAAGGGTGGAAGGTATAGGGGAGATGTCAGGGGTGGGTTCTTCACCCAGAGAGTGGTGGGGGCATGGAATGCGCTGCCCGTGGGAGTGGTAGAGTCAGATTCATTGGCGACCTTTAAGCGGCATTTGGATAGGTACATGGATGGGTGCTTAATCTAGGATAGAAGTTTGGCACAACATCGTGGGCCGAAGGGCCTGTTCTGTGCTGTATTGTTCTATGTTCTATGTTCTATGTTCTATAATGCATAGCAACTGAGCATCGCTACCTAGGCCAGAATTTATTGTTCATCACTAATTGCCCTGGAGGAGGTGGTTGATGAGCTACCTTCTTGAACTGCTGCCATTCGATTGGGAGCAATCAGTTCTGTTGCCAAACTATTAATTCTCAGAAGGTAGCCTTTTTATTTATTAATCATTAGTTTTCAAAAGTAATTGTTTAAATGTGCAATAGTTTCTCTCTACTCTCAACAACTGCATAAAAAGAAGTTTGTTGAAAATCTTGCCCAGGCCACCTTTAAATCAATATTTATAAAAGCAATAAAGGGTGTTGAAATCTTCACAAACAAAACAGCAATCAAGAGTGTGGTGCTGGAAAAGCACAGCAGGTCAGGCAGCATCTGAGCAGCAGGAGAATCGACGTTTTGGGCATAAGACCTTGATCAGGAATGAGGCTTGTGGGCCAAAGGGGCTATGAGATTGGTGGTGGTGGTGGTGGGGGGGGGGGTGGGTGGTGGTGGCTGGGGGGCAAGGTAGCTGATAATACAATAGGTAGATTAAGATGGGGGGAGAGGGTGATAAGTTGGACAGGAGGATGGAGCAGATAGATGGGAAAGACGATGGACAGGTCAAAAAGGGCAGTGCTGAGTTGGAGGCTTGGGACTAGGATAAGGTAGGGGGAGGGGAAATGAGGAAACTGGTGAAATCTACATTAATCCTATGTGGTTGCAGGATTCCAAGGCGGAAGGTGAGGCGTTCTTCCTCCAGGCGTTGGGAGGTAAGAGTTTGGCGATAGAGGAGGCCCAGGACCTGCATGTCCTTGATGGGATAGGAGTTGAAGCGTTCAGCCACAGGGCAGTGGAGTCAGTTGAAACAATCCGCAAGTTGGCATCCTGTCTCCCTGATGTAGAGGAGACTATATCGAGTGCAATGGATACAATAGATGACATTTGTGGAGGTACATGTAAATTTCTGTCAGATGTGGAAGGATCCTTTGAGGCCTTGGATGGAGGTGAGGGGGGAGGTATGGATGCAGGTTTTGAACTTCCTGTGGTGGCAGGGGAAGGTGATGGGAGTGGGGCGAGGGCTGGTGGGGGGTGTGGATCTGGCAAGGGAGTCGCTGAGGGACAGGTATCTCCGAAACGCAGAAAAGGGGTGGGAAGGGATATATATCCCTCGTGGTGGGGTCTGTTTGTAGGTGGCAGAGGATGATGCGATGGATATCACCTCCGCAATTGCCGGAAAGATGGCCGCCTCTGCAGGATCCACCTCCGCCAGCACCAACACAATACCTACTCTGCATGTCACTTCCACCCCCAGAGACGTCATTCACCAGAACACGGATGACTCCATAGTCGAAGTCACATCCGCCACCAGTGATGCCACTTATCAGAACCCAGCTATTGAAGTCACTGATGTCACGCGTTACATCACGTCTGTCCCCCAACGGTACCACCGTAGGCCCCACTTCTGCCCCCATGGTGAGCGTCACTTCCGCCCCCATGGTGAGTGTCACTTCCAGATGTAGGTTTGCTTGCTGAGCTGGAAGATCCATGTTCAGACGTTTCGTCTCCACACTAGGTAACATCTTCAGTTAGCATTGGAGCGAAGCACTGCTGATGATTCCTGCTTTCTATTTATATGTTTGGGTTTCTTTGGGTTGGTGATGTCATTTCCTGTGGTGATGTCATTTCCTGTTCTGTTTCTCAGGGGGTGGTAAATCAGGTCCAAGTTAATGTGTTTGTTGATAGAGTTCCGGTTGGAATGCTATGTTTCTCGGAATTCTCGTGCATGTCTCTGTTTGGCTTGTCCTAGGATTGATGTATTGTCCAAGACAAAGTGGTGTCCTTCCTCATCTGTATGGAAGGATGCTAGTGAGAGAGGGTCATGTCGTTTTGTGGCAAGTTGATGTTCATGTATCCTGGTGGCTAGTTTTCTGCCTGTTTGTCCAATGTAGTGTTTGTTACAGTCCTTGCACGGTATTTTGTAAATGACATTAGTTTTGCTTGTTGTTTGTTTAAGGTCTTTCAAGTTCATTTACTGCTCTTTTACTGTCTTGGTGGGTTTGTGGGCTACCATGATGCCAAGGGGTCGGAGTCATCTCACAGTCATTTCCAAGATGTCTTTGACGTAGGGGAGAGTGGCTAGGGTTTCTGGACGTGTTTTGTCTGCTTGTTTGGGTTTGTTGCGGAGAAATCTGCAGACTGTGTTCACTGGTTTGAAGTTCCCCACTGGCTGTTCGCTCTACTGTGACATCTAGGAATGGCAGTTTGTTGTTGCTTTCCTCCTCTTCAGTTAATTTTATGCCAGTAAGGGTATGATTGATGGACTTGAAGGTTTCCTCTAATTTGTTTCGTTTTGTGATGACAAAGGTGTCACCCACATAGTGGACCCAAAGTTTGGGTTGGATGGTTGGCAGAGCTATTTGTTCAAGTCTCTGCATTACTGTCTCTGTTAAGAACCCTGAAATCGGACATTCCATGTGTGTTCCATAGGTTTTGTTGTTGAAGATGAAGGTGGAGTGGGCGGTAAGGCATAGGTCCACTAACTTGATGATACGGTCCTTGCTGATGAAGTTGGTGGTGTTTGGTGTATGTGTCAAACCAGTGGAACACCCATGGGATCTCCAATATCAGGTTCCTTAGCAGAGACTTGAACAAAACTAATGTCATTTACAAAATACCATACAAGGACTGTGACAAACACTTACATTGGACAAACAGGCAGAAACCTAGCCACCAGGATACATGAACATCAACTAGCCACAAAACGACATGACCCTCTCTCACTAATATCCTTACATACAGAGGAGGAAGGACACCACTTCGACTAGGATAACACATCCATCCTAGGACAAGCCAAACAGAGACACGCATGAGAATTCATAAAAGCATGGAATTCCATCTGGAACTCTATCAATAAACACATTGACTTGGACCCGATTTACCACCCCCTGAGGAACAGAACAGGAAATGACATCACCATAGAAAATGACATCACCAATCCAAAGAAACCCAAATGTATAAACAGCAAGTAGGAATCACCAGCAATACTTCATCTGGAGGCTCACTGAAGATTTACCTAGTATGATGACAAAACGTCTGAACACTAATCTACCAGCTCAGTGTGCAAACCTACATCCAGAACCTCAACCTGAGCTACAATTCTTCTCAAAACTTGGTGGTGTTACTCCATTGGTGACGTCACTCCAGACTCCGTAACCACATCCACTCAAGTGGCCGTCTCCACCCCTGCCATGTTTTTACTATTATCCCAGACCTCCCCCTCACTGAAGATGAACGTTCAGTCCTCAAAGGCTTCACCCTCGTCTCCCTATGCTCCCGGATTAATAAGATCGACACGTGTTGCAATAATGAACATTTCTTCTGCTGCCTCTGCCTCCGAGTGCACGTTTTCATTCAAGAGTCCCACCCACTCACCGAGGATCCCTCCTCTCACCTCCAACATACCCATCCACCCGGACATATTCCCGACCTATTACCGCCCTTGACCTCTTCATTTCTAACTGCTGCCGTGACACAGACTACCTCAACCTATTCAGCCCCCTCACCCACTCCAACCTCCCACCCTTGTAATACGCAGCCCTCCATTTCCTCCACTCCAATCCCAACATCACCATCAAATCAGCAGACAAGGGGGGCGCTATGGTAGTTTGACACACCGACCTCTACAATGCTGAAGCCAGGCACCACCTTACAGACACTTCCTCCTATTGCCCCCTCAACCACGACCTCACCTTCCATCACCAAGCCATCACCTCCTAGACCATCCACAATCTCATCACCACAGGGGGTCTCCCATTCACAGCCTCCAACCTCATCGTCCGCGAATCCCTCATTGCCCGAATCTACCTCTACCGAAGATTCACAAACCTGACTACCCTAGTCGACCCACTGTCTCAGCCTGCTCCTGTCCCACTGAACTCATCTCTTGACACTATCCTGCCCCCTTTAATCCAGGAACTCCACACCTACGTTCAGGACATCACCCACGCCCTTCACCTCCTCCAAGACTTTCATTTCCTCAGCCCCCTATACCTTATTTCCAGTCCCTGTACACATATATCCACCACAACAAAGGCCTCCAAGCCCTCCGTTTCTTCCTCTCATGCCATCCCAACCAGTACCCTTCCACGGACACCCTCATATGCCTGGCTGAACTGGTCCTTACTCTTAACAACTTCTCCTTCAATTCCTCCCACTTCCACCAAACCAAAGAGGTAGCCATAGGCAACCTGCACAGGTTGCAGCTATGACTGTGTCTTTGTTGGCTACATGGAACAGTCCATCTTCCGCAGTTACATCGGCACCATCCCCCACCTTTTCCTCTGCTACATCGATGACTGTATCAGTTCTACCTTGTGCTCCCATGAGGAGGTTGAACAGTTCACCAACTTCACTAACACCTTTCACCCTGACCTCAAATTCACCTGGACCATCTCGGACACCTCCCTCTCCTTCCTGGACCTCTCCATCAACCAACTAATCACGGACATCTACTACAAACCCACGGACTCATACAGCTATCTGGAGTACACTTTCTCTCACTCTACCTCCTGTAAAAATGCAATCCCTTATTCCCAATTCCTCCGCCTCTGCCGCATCTGTTCCCAGGATGACTAATTCCTCCATAGAAAATCCCAGATGGCCGCCTTCTTCAAAGACCACAATTTTCTCTCCCATGTGGTCAACGATGCCCTCCAGTGCATTTCCTCCACTTCCCACACCTCTGCCTTGAACCTCCACCCCTCCCAACTCAACAAAGACAGAAACCCACCTCAGTCCTCACCTTCTACCCCACCAACCTCCGGATACATCACACCATCCTCCGCCATCTCTGCCACCGACAAACAGACCCCACCACTGGAGATATATTTCCCTTCCCACTCCTATCAGCATTTTGGAGACACCATTCCTTCCGTAACTCCCTTGTCAGATCCACGCCCCACCAGCCCTCACCCTACTCCCGGCACCTTCCCATGCCATCACAGAAAGTGCTAAATCTGGGCCAACACCTCTCCCCTCCCCTCCGTCCGAGGCCTCAAAGGATCCTTCCACATCTGAGAGAAATTAATGTGTACCTCCACAAATGTCATCTATTGTATCCGTTGCACCCGATATGATCTCCTCTACATCAGGGAGACAGGATGCCAACTTGTGGATCGTTTCAAATCACATCTCTGGGACACCCGCACCAATCAACTCCACCACCCCGTGGCTGAAAACTTTAACTCCCCCCTCCCACCCCACCAAGGACATGTAGGTCCTGGGCCTCTTCCATCGCCATAACCTAACCACCCGACGCCTGGAAAAAGAACACCTCATCTTCTGCCTTGGGACCCTGCATTCACACAGGATTAATGTGGATTTCACCAGTTTTCTTCTTTCCCCTCCCCCACCTTATCAGTCCCAAGTCTCCAACTCGGCACCCCCCTCTTGACCTGTCCATCATATTTCCTGTCTGACCAATCACCTTCACCCCCACCTCTACCTATCGCATTCTCAGCTACCTTCACTCTAGCCCCACCCCCCTCCCATTTATCTCTCAGCACCCCCGGCCCACAAGTCTCATTCCTGATAAAGGCCTGCTTTTCCAGTACCACACTCTCGACTCTGATCTTCAGCATCTGCAGTCCTCACTTTCTCCTAAATAAATCAGCAAGCCAAGCACTGACACTCACCTGGGCCTCAATAATCTTCTGTTTTGCATCAATCACTGCCTGCATTTCTGAGTGGTCTTTCTTCAGCTCTTCTTCCACTGCCATCAATCTGTAAATAATAAAAAAAGGTGTAAAGTGTGATGACCAAATCCTAGCAGCAAGCTACATGACAAAGGAAGTAGCTACCATTTACACCAGGATATATATCACTAGTGGTGACAACGGTATCCCTTTCAATTCTAAGATGCTCCAAAAACGTCAGCCAGAAGCTGAACACTGTTCCATCAGATTCCAATAAAGTTGATTTAAACTCACTAATGGAGGTGTGTCCAGATGAATTGTTTGTTCCAATTCTTCTTCCCCTGTGTAGTTAAGTCTCTTGTCCTCCACAGACAGCACAGCCTATCCCTAGAGTTTGATGTATAAGATCAACTGAACCTATCGCTGCAGAGGTAGCCCCTGGGTGAAAGGTACAGGAATAATGTAAGAGAGAACCTTTCTTCACACAGTTAGTGGTAATGACCTTGAACTCTTTGCCAATGATGATGGAGCTGACTGAATACTTGAAAAGGAAATTGGACGAGCACTTAAAGAAAATTAACTTACAGAGCTGTAGGATATATTGGGACTGACTGGACTGCTCTACAGAGGGTTGCAGCATATCAAATCAATGAGCTGGCCCAGTAAATTACCAGTTCAGAGTAAGTGAGGATAAGGGTTGTATCTCTTGAAAGGGTGGCTATCCTGTCAGAAATACAGACATAAGCTGACCAGTAATAACTAGTTTCTGAGGAATTGATTTCAGTTTATCACAGATTCTGTCATTGCAGCTTTGTTTGTATTTGAACAGGGCAGCACAGTGGCTCAGTGTTAGCACCAGGGACACAGGTTCAATTCCACCCTTGGGTGAACTGTCTATGTGGAGTTTGCATCTTTGCCCACTGTCTGCATGGGTTTCCACCAGGTGCTCCGGTTCCCTCGCACAATCCAAAGATATGCAAATTAAGTGGATTGGCGATGCTAAATTACTCGTAGTGCTCAGGGACGTATAGGATAGATGTGTTAGCCATGGGAAATACTGGGTTATTGGGATGAGTTTGGGTGGGATGGTCTTCGGAGTATCAGTGTTGACTTGTTGGGCCGAATGGCCTGTTTCTATACTGTTGGGATATTATTCATTCAATGAACTGGACAACAGTGTTGTGTGCCTCAAGTCACTATACAAGACTGAATTTTGGCTTGATACATAGATATACTAGATTTATTGCACAGGACCTAGCAAATTGTTTTTTTGATATCTGAATTTTTACTGAATTGGATGAGGACTTGCTTCTCTGACAAGTTACAGTATTGCTTACCTGCTGATGATCGTTTTCATCTGGCTATCCTTCTCCTCCTGCTGCCTCCTAAGCCTCTCCTCACTATCTTCCAGCCTGGACTTGTATTCAAGCAGGAGCTTCTGCATCTGCTGCTCCTGGGCAAGCAGGCGGCGTTCATATTCCTCCAGTCTACGACTTGACACCTTCAATCGATCCTTTAACTTTGCGATCTCTTGCTCATACTGTCAGGGAAACCAGTGAGAATCATCTCAACACAAGGCACCAAAGATGCAGCTTTTTATACCATTTCTCAAAGGAACAATTCAAATACCAGTATGGAATGACATCAATCTCGGGGTAATAGAATTATTTCACATATAAGCAAGGAGCAGGAGTAAGTCATTCTGCCTCTCAAGCCTGCTCGACCATTTTGTAAGATAATGCTGATCTAGTTGTAACTACACAGCCACATTCTTGTCTACTTCTGATAACTTTTCACTTCCTTGCTGATCAAGAATCTATCCACCACTGCCTTAAAAATATCCAAAGAACTTGCCCCCACTACCTTTTGGGGAAGACCGTTCCAAAGACTCTCCAATACGCAGACATTTTTTTGCCTCATCTCCATTTTAAATCCCTTATTTTTAACCAGTAACCCCTAGTTCTAGATTCTCCTATAACAGGAAACATCCCTTCCATATCTACCCTGTGAAAACCCCCTAGATCTTAGATGTTTCAGTCAAGTCACTCCTTACACTTCTAAGCTCCGGCAGTTACAAACCTACCTTAACCAACCTTTCCTTATAAGATAATCCATCTTTTCATGTATTACTTTCACAAACTTCTGAGCTGTTTCCAGTGCATTTACATCCTTCCTTAATTAAGATGACTAATACTTTACATTGGACTCCAGATGTGCTCTTACTAATACCTGTTATAACTTTGCACATCCTTCCTACTATTATATTCAATTCCCTCACAGTAAATGATACATTCAATTAGTTTTCCTAATTACTTCCTGTACCTGTAAATGAGACTTCTGTAATTCATGCATGAGGAAACTGAGATCTTTCTGTATCTCAGAGCTCTGCAATCTCCCATCATTTAAATAAGGTAGTATGCTTCTTTTCTATTCTCCCTGTTTTACATTTTTCCATGTCTCCATTTGCCAGATTTTTACACTTTTTGCAGTTTCCTCATGCCATTTTCACAACTTACTTTCTATCTTTCACCATCATCAAATTTGGCAATTATACCCCCTTGTTCCTTTACCCCAGGACAAATTGCCAACATTGCTTGTTTACATCTTGCTAACAAAAAGACCAATTTATTCCTCCTTTCTGTTTCTCTTGATAGCCAACTAATCTTCTCTCCATATCAATGTACTACCCCCTACACCATGAACTTGTACTTTCCATGGCACCTCTGATGTGGGCACTTAAATTTACAGAAGGCACTTGATTAAATACATCCATCAGCTCCCCTTATATCCACAGCACATTACTTTCTCAAAGAACTCCAATATACAGGAATAGTAAAACACTATTTCACTTTCACAAAAGCTTGTTAACTCTGCCTGATGACCTTTTATTTAGCCAAGTCCCCAACTACAATATTTTGAATACAGGCAGCTGCAGATTTATGAACATCCAATTTACAAATGCTCACACTTATGGACATAATTGAATTAGTGATTGTAATTTTTCTGAGTTCCACCATTCCTGCCATTTCCTAATTGTGGGATATTACTTCTATCCTCTGTAGTGAACACTGATATAAAATACTTGTTCAAATCACTTATCATCTCTTCATTTGCCAATATTAATTCTCCAGACTCACTTTCCATAAGACCAACGCTCATGTTATTAACTTTCCCATTAAATATTTATAGAAACTCTTCCTATCTGTGTATTTCTGGCTAGTTTTCTTTTACTCTATTTTTTCTCTTTTTGTTAAAATCATTTTCTGTTTTTAAAAAAAATCTTCTGAACTTGCTTTGTACAATTACATACTTTTTCTGTAAGAACTACATTTTTAACTGTTTTAGTCAGTCATAAGTGTTGAATCTGTTCCTTGGAATGTTTTCTTATTTAGGCTGTAGGTTTGCTCGCTGAGCTGTAGGTTTGATATCCAGACATTTCATTACCTGGCTAGGTAACATCATCAGTGGCAACCTCCAAGTGAAACAAAGCTGTTGTCTCCTGCTTTCTATTTATAGGTTTGTCCTGGATGGGGTTCCTGGGGTTTGTGGTGATGTCATTTCCTGAGGGGTTGATAGATGGTATCTAGATCTATGTGTTTGTTTATGGCATTGTGGTTGGAGTGCCAGGCCTCTAGGAATTCTCTGGCATGTCTTTGCCTAGCCTGTCCCAGGATAGATGTGTTGTCCCAGTTGAAATGGTGGTTTTTTTCATCCATTTGTAGTGCTACGAGGGAGAGAGGGTCGTGTCTTTTTGTGGCTAGCTGGTGTTCCTGTATCCTGGTGGATAACTTTCTTCCTGTTTGTCCTACATAGTGTTTGTGGCAGTCCTTGCATGGAATTTTGTAGATGACGTTGGTTTTGTCCATGGGTTGTACTGGGTCTTTTAAGTTGGTTAGTTTTTGTTTGAGAGTGTTGGTGGGTTTGTGTGCTACTAGGATTCCGAAGGGTCTTAGTAGTCTGGCTGTCATTTCTGCAACTTCTTTGATGTATGGTAAGGTGGTTAGGGTTTCTGGCTGTGTGTGTTCTGCTTGGTGTGGTTTGTTCTGGAGGAAGCTGCAGAGTGTATTTTTTGAATATCCATTCTTCTTGAATACATTGTATAGGTGGTTCTCCTGTTTTCCAAAGTTCGTCTGTGCTGCAGTGTGTGGTGGCTCGTTGGAATAGTGTTCTGATACAGCTTCGTTTATGTGTGTTGGGATGGTTGCTGGTGTAGTTAAGTATTTGGTCAGTGTTTGTCGGCTTTCTGTATACGCAGGTTTATAGTTCTCTGTTGTCCTTTCTTTCGACTATGACATCCAGGAATGCGAGTTTGTTGTCGGTTTCTTCCTCCTTAGTGAACCTTATGCCTGTGAGGGTGTTGTTGATGATGTAAATGTCTCTTCTATCTTGTTTCATTTTGTGATGACAAAGGTGTCATCTACATAGCGGACCCAGATTTTTGGTTTGATGGCTGGTAGGCCTGTTTGTTCTAGTCTTTGCATTACTGCTTCTGCTACGAATCCTGATAGTGGAGATCCCATGGGTGTGCTGTTGGTTTGTTTGTAGATTATGTTGTTGAAGGTGAAGTGGGTGGTGAGGCACAGGTCCACTAGCTTCATGATGTTCTCGTTGGTAATGTGATTGATGGTGGTTGGGGGGTGTCTGATGGTCTCTTCTAAAGGTGTGGTAAGTGTTTCCTTTGCCAGGTCGATGTTGATGGAGGTGAACAGTGCTGTTACGTCGAATGCGATCATTGTTTCGTCTTCCTCTATTTTGGTGTTTTTGATGATTTTTAGGAATTCCTGGGCAGAGTGGATGGCGTGCTGTGACTCTTCTACTAGGTATTTCAGTCTTGCGGGTAGTTCTTCGGCCAGTCTGTAAGTTGGTGTTCTGGGTAGTGAGACTATAGGTCTGAGGGGGGCTCCTGGTTTATGAATTTTTGGTAGTCCGTAGAATCGTAGGGTGTTGGTCCCGTCTGGTTGCATTTTCTGGAATTCCGTCTTGTTTAATTGGCCGGACTTGTGTAATTTTCTTAGGAGATACGTAATTTTGTTTCCTAGTTGTGGGGTTGGGTCTAGCGCCACCTGTCGGTAGGTATTGGTGTCTGCGAGTAGTTCATTGGCTTTCTCTATGTAGTCCCTTCTGTTCAGGATGACTGAGCCAACCTTTGTCTGGAGGTAATATAACAATGTTTTTGTCTTTTTTGAGGTTTTCTACGGCTTTCTTTTCTTGTGTGTTCAGTTTGTTTCCTTCCCTCTTTCGGCTCAGAGTAGGTCTGTCTGATTTTTTGTTGTGTTTCTTCCGTGAGTTTGTTGTCCTTCAATGTGGTTTCGAATGCCGCTAGAATATATTCATTGGAATATATCTATCCTGTGTATTCTGAAACACCTTCTTAAATGTCTGCCACTGCATTTGTATTGAACTATCTATTAATTGGAAAACTGTTTACTTTAGCCAGTTCTATTTAACACTCCCGTAATTGCCCTATATAAATATTTAAATTTAAAACCTTAGATTAGATTAGATTCCCTACAATGCAGAAACAGGCCCTTCAGCCCAATAAGTCCACACAGACCTTCTGAAGAGTAACCATCCCAGACCTATTCCCCCACTCCATACTAATGCACCTATCACTATGGACAATTTAGCATGGCCAATTCACCTGACCTGCACATCTTTGGACTGTGGGAGGAAACCCACGCAGACACAGGGAGAACGTGCAAACTCCACAGGGACAGCCGCCAGAGGCTGAAATCGAACCTGGGACCCTGGTGTTGGTGAGGCAGCAGTACTAACCACTGAGCCATCCTATCCATCCCCTTCATGATTTTATAAATCTTTATAAGGTCACTCTTCAGCCTCTGATGCTCAAGGGAAAATAGTCCCAGCCTCTCCAGAGAGCTCAAGCCCTCCAACCCTGGCAACTTCCTTGTAAATCTTTTCTGAACCCTTTCATGTTTCACAACATCCTTCCTATAGGAGGAAGCCAAGAATTGTGTACAGTATTCCAAAAATGGTCTAATCAAAGTTCTGTACAGCTGGAACATGATTTCCCAACTCCTATACTCAATGCACTGACCAATAAAGGTATGCTTACCAAACATCATCATTACTATCGTATCTACCTGCGAATCCACTTTCAAGCAACAATGAACGTGTATTTCAAAGTCTCCTCATTTAGCAACACACTCTTAATATCCCTGATTTGCCTTTCCAAAATGTAGCACCTCACATTTATCTAAACTAAATTCCATCTGCCACGTCTCGTCCTATTGGCCCATATGATCAAGACCCCATTGTACTCTGAGGTAACCTTCTTCGCTGTCCACTACACCTTTACGGATGAAAAGCAGTGGACCCAGCACCAACCCTTGAGCACACCGCTGGTCACAGGTTTCCAGTCTGGAAAACAACTCTCTACCACCACCCTCTGTCTTCTACCTTCAAGCTAGTTCTGTATCCAAATGGCCCTTTCTCCCTGAATTCCATGTAATCTAACCATGCTAACCAGTCTACCATGAGGAATCTTGTCGAATACCTCACTGAAGTCAATACAGATCATGTCCACTGCCTTGTCCTCATCAATCCTCTTTGTTACTTCTGTAAAAACGTAATCAAGTTCATGAGACATGATTTCCCACATACAAAGCCATGCTGACTATCCCTAATCAGTCCTTGGCTTTTTAAATGGGAATTGGAATCCCTTGTTAAAGGGAAGAGGGTGGCCTATGTAAAGATGAGGCATGAAGGATCAATTGGGGCGATTGAGAGTTATAAGGTAGCCAGGAAGGATCTGAAGAGAGAGCTAAGAGCAGCAAGGAGGGGACATGAAAAGTCCTTAGTTGGTAGGATTAGGGAAAACCCAAAGGCTTTCTATAGCTATGTCAGAAATAAAAGAATGACTAGGGTAGGAATAGGTCCAGTCAAGGATAGTAGTGGGAAGTTGCGTGTGGAGGCTGAAGAGATTGAGGAGACACTGAATGAATACTTTTCGTCAGTATTCACTCAGGAACAGGACATTGTTGCCGATGTGAATACTGAGTCACAATTAATTAGAATGGACGGCTTTGAGGTATGTAGGGAAGAGGTGTTGGAAATTCTGGAAAGGGTGAAAATAGATAAGTCCTCTGGGCCTGATGACATTTATCCTAGGATTCTCTGGGAGGCAAGGGAGAGGATTGCAGAGCCATTGGCCTTGATTTTTATGTCCTCGTTGTCTACAGGAATAGTGCAAGAAGACTGGAGGATAGCAAATGTGGTTCCCTTGTTCAAGAAGGGGAGTAGGGATAACCCTAGTAACTATAGGCCGGTGAGTCTCACTTCTGTTGTGGGCAAAGTCTTACAGAGAATTGTAAGGGATAGGACTTATGAACATCTGGATAGGAATAATATGATCAAGGATAGCCAGCATGGTTTTGTGAAGGGCAGGTCGTGCCTCACAAACCTTAATGAATTCTTTGAGAAGGTGACTAAGGAGGTGGACGAGGGTAAAGCGGTAGATGTGGTGTATATGGATTTTAGTAAGGTGTTTGATAAGGTTCCCCATGGTAGGCTACTGCAAAAAATACGGAGGTATGGCATTGAGGGTGAGTTGGAGGTTTGGATTAGGAATTGGCTGGCTCGAAGAAGACAGAGGGTAGTAGTTGATGGTAAAGGTTCATCTTGGAGCGCAGTTACTAGCGGTGTTCCGCAAGGATCTGTTTTGGGACCATTGCTGTTTGTCATTTTTATAAATGACCTGGAGGAGGGGCTAGAAGGTTGGGTGAGCAAGTTTGCAGATGATACGGAAGTCGGTGGAGTTTTTGACAGTGAGGAAGGATATGTCAGGTTACAGCGGGATATAGATAAGCTGCAGAGCTGGGCAGAAAGGTAGCAAATGGAGTTCAATGTGGGTAAGTGTGAGGTGATTCACTTTGGTATGAGTAACAAAAAGATGGGGTACTGGGCTAATGGTCGGATACTTGGTCATGTGGATGAGCAGAGGGATCTTGGTGTCCATGTACACAGATCTCTGAAAGTTGCTACCCAGGTAAATAGTGCTGTGAAGAAGGCATATGGCTTACTGGCTTTTATTGGTAGAGGAATTGAGTTCCGGAGTCCTGAGGTCATGTTGCAGTTGTATAAGACTCTGGTGCGGCCGCATCTGGAGTATTGTGTGCAGTTTTGGTTACCATACTATAGGAAGGATGTGGAGGCACTGGAACGGGTGCAGAGGAGGTTTACCAGGATGTTGCCTGGAATGGTAGGAAGATCGTATGAGGAAAGGCTGAGGCACTTGGGGCTGTTTTCATTGGAGAAAAGAAGGTTTAGGGGTGACTTGAGAGAGGTGTACATGATGATTAGGGGTTTAGATAGGGTTGACCATGAGAACCTTTTTCCAGGTATGGAGTCAGCTATTACGAGGGGGCATAGCTTTAAATTAAGGGGTGGTAGGTATAGGACAGATGTTAGGGGTAGATTCTTTACTCAGCGAGTTGTGAGCTCATGGAATGCCCTGCCAGTAGCAGAGGACTCTCCCTCTTTATGGGCATTTAAACGGGCATTGGATAGGCATATGGAGGATAGTGGGCTAGTGTTGGTTAGGTGGGCTTGGATCGGCGCAACATCGAGGGCCAAAGGGCCTGTACTGCGCTGTATTGTTCTATGTTCTATGTAAAATATATGTAAATCCTATCCCTGAGGATTCCATCCAACAACTTGCCCCAGCACCTGATGAGGTCCCAGAGATTTATCCACCTTTATGCGTTTTAAGACATCCAGCACCACCTCCTCTGTACTATAGACATTTTTAAAGATATCCCCATATATTTCTATCTTCCATAACTTCTCCACAGTAAACACTGATGCAAAATACTTGTTTAGTATCTTTTTGGATAACTCTGGGATGTATTCCATTTGGTTCAGGTGATCTATCTACCTTCAGACCTTTCAGCTTCCCCAGCACCTTCTCCATCGTGATGGGCACTACACTGACCTCTGCCCCCTTACTCTCTTGCAGTGCTGGTGCTCTGTTTAGGGTAGTTGTGAACTCTGGTAATAATCAAAACATTTTGCTGCAGTAGAACGTAATGAAATACAATGCTATTATGCTTGAACTAACTGCCTGACAAAGTAGACTGCTTGCTTTCAAAAGCTTTTTATAAGCCAATTCTATCTGATTTGAATGCTGCAAATTAACAACATACCCATCGGCATTGTCAAAATTGGAATCAATGGTGTTAAAGAAAACTTTCCAAATTCAAGTTAAACTGACAAAATCAAAATCAACTAGGAGAAAGTGAGGACTGCAGATGCTGGAGGTCAGAGTCAAAATCAAAACCCTGGACAAATTCGGACTTAAATTAAGGTCCTACCAATTATTCTCATTATGTATTCTTACTAGAATAAAAAAGCCCTATCATCCTGTGGTATTTATCTTGCAAACATTCCCCGCATAGCAAGACTGCACTACTGCACTGCAGAGCCAATGTTTAATTGTCTGGTTCACTGCTGTTCTTACAATCTGCCACTTGCTGGCTATGGTAACCATTTAACACTGCAGTTCTGACTGTGGCTATAACACAACAGTATTTGTCTTGTACAGAACATAAAACTTCTTCCAATATTGTCATCAGAATTTTACCAACCAATTGGGACATGAACTTTTAATATTTCCATTTTCCCCCCGAGGGACTTTAAGGCTTTAAATAATTGGTCATAGAGTCACAGAGATGTACAGCACAGAAAGAGACTCTTCGGTCCAACCCGTCCATGCTGACCAGATAGCCCAGCCCAATCTAGTCCCACCTGCCAGCACCTGGCACATATCTCTCCAAACTCTTCCAGATGCCTTTTAAATGTTAAAATTGTGCCAACCTCCACCACTTCCTCTGGCAGCCCATTCCATACATGTACCACCCTCTGTGTGAAAAAGTTGCCCCTTAGGTCCCTTTTATATCATTCCCCTCTCACCCTAAACCTATGCCCCCCAGTTCTGGACTCCCCCACCCCAGGGAAAAGACTTGGTCTATTTACCCTATCCATGCCCCTCATGATTTTATAAACCTGTATAAGGTCACCCCTCAGCCTCCAACGCTCCAAGGAAAACAGCCCCAGCCTATTCAGCCCCTCCCTATACCTCAAATCCTCCAACCCTGGCAATATCCTTGTAAATCTTTTCTGAACCCTTTCAAGTTTAACAACATCCTTCCGATAGGAAGGAGACCAGAATTGCATGCAATATTCCAAAAGTGGCCTAACTAATGTCCTGTACAGCTGCAATATGACCTCCCAACTCCTGTTCTTAATGCTCTGACCAATAAAGGAAAGCTGACTAAACCCCTTCTACTTTCAAGGAGCTATGAACCTGCACTCCAAGGTCTCTTTGTTCAGCAATACTCCCTAGGACCTTACTTATAAGCATATAAGTCCTGCTAAGATTTGCTTTCCAAAAATGCAGCACCTCACATTTATCTAAATTAAACTCCATCTGCCACTCTTCAGTCCATTGGCTCATCTGATCAAGATCCTCCTGGACCCCTTCGCTGTCCACTACACCTCCAATTTTGGTGTCATCTGCAAACTTACTAACTATACCTCTTATGCTCACATCCAAATCATTTATATAAATGACAAAAAGTCGTGGACCCAGCAGCGATCCTTGTCGCACTCCACTGGTCACAGGCATCCAATGTGAAAAACAATCTTCCACCACCATCCTCTGTCTTCTACCTTTGAGCTAGTTCTGTATCCAAATGGCTAGTTCTAACTCTATACCATGAGATCTAACCTTACTAACCAGTCTCCCATGGGGAACCTTGTTGAACACCATACTGATGTCCATATAGATCACATCTATCATTGCCCTCATCAATTCTCTTTGTTAAAAAGTGTGTAACATGTTCATACTGTGTCTACTTTAACCACTGTGAAAAACATACAATAATATAAATCCAGAGTTTCTGCTTCTAACTGGAGCTGCCTCCGTTGACAGAGTTTTGATCTGTTCAGTATAATGTGAATGACTGGTGCTTACAGATCTGTCTCAGGCAGCAGATGCAATCCAAAGTAATAAATTAAAATCATGCATATTTTAGAAAAACACAGCCTCTTTATTACTAAACTTCAGATCCCTGTGCTAGAATGAACAAAGTTTTAAATTTTCTCCATTAAACAGTTTACTTCTCACTCCCAGTTGCACTTTAGCTGAGTAAGTAGTATCCTTGGTCCAAGACTCAAATATGAGAGAAGTAAGCCATTTTACTTACCCTCTCTGCATGTTTATTCTCCTCACGGATTTGTTCTGTTTCATCATCTTCCAAATATTGTCCATTATTCAGAACCCAAGCAGCTGTTCTCTCAACTGGCGACATAGTAGCAGTCTCCACTGGTGACTGGACCTTCAATGATTAGAATCAGACAACTAACATAAATGTTCAGTCACCACCACGATCCACAGAAACAAGTACTGGATTGAGCATACTTTCTCTCTCAGTGCTACTCTTTACACAGGGACTGTACACCGGTATATTCACTTTATTTGCATTCAAAAATTAATAGCAACTGTATGCAAAATTCCACAAATCTGTGATGGCCAGCGTACAGGTTCTAAAGGTCTGTGCAACTTCAACACACTTTTTTAAAAAAACTGAAACAATATCAATGTGAAAATTCCTAATGGGAGATTGATGTTCATATACCTACAGCATATGGAAAATTGCTAAAAAACAAAGCAAGTCTACATTAAAATTATGAGAGCTATGCTATATCTATGCTGTTTTATACAGTGATTGATATGTTTAATAACATTTGTGAGATGGGGCAATTTTGTGACCATTCAGTTAAGAATCCAGGTGCATACATTAGGAAGGAATAATCTCTCTTTTACATCAACATAGTACAAGTGTGGGTTAAGTGCAAATGAAATTCCTTCCACTGTATCACAATACACCTCACAGTAGCAAGGGGCCTTTTCCACTTCCATGTCTGGATTAAATGTTCATATTTAGCGTCATTTTAGAAGTCTGGATGTACGCCATTACGAACAAGATGGAAACTGGACCAGACTGACCAAAAGAGGACCCTGTAACCAATGAAGAACTCTGAAACTGCACTCTACATGAGAATATGGAATATACAGTCATCTAATAATGTGTTGCTTGATTGCAGCACTACATGATGCCTGGAAAGGATTCCTTACCTGTTGCGACTGCTGTTGTCTATGTATTGCTCGTACTTTTGGCACAGGACTTTCTCCTTTGGATGAGGTTGATGGTTGCCGAGACCTGTTTTCAGTTTGTGGTGGCTCAGGTGATGTAGATGGTAGCCCTGACATGCTACCTGCACTTCTCTGTGATCCACTAAGTGGTAATGAATGAGGTGCTTTCACTCGGCTATTGGGAGCTGACAGCTCTGTCCTGCGGAGCTGTGAATGCCCGATGCTATTCTGTCGAGGTAATGCCACTGGAAGATTACTCCTGTCTGGCATGGTGTTTCGCTTGGAGTAATCGTCACTGTATGCACTGCGTTTAGCAAAGTCCTCAATGCTGCTATTACTGGGTCCACTGAGTTTGCTGATTAGCTCCTCACTATTGGTGTGGCTCTGGGAGCTTGTCGAGCTTAGGTTCTCTGAACTGGAGTCCATGCCAGCTTTACTGCTTCCAACTGGTGGATTGTTCAGCTGATAAACAGGATTTTGGAAAGACAGAGGTTGCAGGCTGCTCTGCTGACTCAGAGCTGGATGTAGAGGCCGGCGGATCTGAGGAGCACTGTGCGCCCCACTCTGTACCTCTCGCAGTTGCTTGATGTTTGCAGTATGGGTACTCAAGGCTTGGTTGCCAGTTTGCCGTCCAGACACATTGGAAAGAACTGGAACACTACTTGTCCCTTGAGCCACTGCAGTGTTCTGCAGATCTACAAGTGACACACTCCTACCATTATGTTGGATGGATTCTTCTTCATCCCTGTCAGAGTAAGTCATGCTTTGTGTTGAGGTCGGTTGGCCTGGAAAGTGCTGCTTGGTGTGGAGAAATGCTTCAACGTTCTCTTGAGTTGGAGACTGCAGTTTCTGCACATCACTGAAAATAAAAGCAATTATATTTTTGTACAGCATGCTGATCAAAAAACAATATTCCCACTCTCAATTTTTATTTACAGTTAAATTCACTCCCCAACTATTACTCCCTCAGACGAGACAGTGTTAATCATTTCTTGGTCAAGAATCCAAACAGTTGTCCTGTTTCATAACCTTTGCTACTTTCACAGCCAAACAAGTAGGAAAGCTGCCATTATTCTCGTCTCTGCCATTCAGGTCACTGGAAGCCGAGAAGAGATGCATAGTGATGCTCTGACTGAGTTAGCTTTTCCAGGCTAGTGTTGATAGGATAACTGCAACAGCATTTTGTGCCACTAATTTTAGCGGAAATGTCCCCACAAAAATTTCTGATTTTCTTGCAATGTATTGTGAATCGATTAGCCAATATTTGATAGTGCCAATGACTGTGAAACTGCCAGCATTTTTCTTCATTACGTCTCTGAAATGGACAGCAAATTCTGGAGTCTACACAGGCGTAGGCATGGAAATTCACAAGCTATTGTGAATGATTCTATACTTCTCTACAGTTAAAATCATACACAGACTTCAAACAAATAGAAACCACTTGGCTAATGTGAACTTGCCCTTTTATATCTTTACTCTCATTGTAAAGTCCTTGAGAATTTTAACTTGTCGAATAAAGTGTGAATTTTTAGTGAACTACTAGATTCATAATTAAATAGAATATCGTCATTAGATACCAAATTGCCCAGCAATAATGAAATATTTTTTAGAAGTTTCTTTGTGATGATGCAGCTATCAATCCCATGAGCTGCCCCGATCATTTGCTTTCTGTAAGATTTCATCAAAAGTGAAGGCTAATCATTACCTTTTCTTCCCTCGTTTGCCATCTGAGAAAATACTTCCATGTGACTGACTGACTGTCTTGCTTGTTTATTCACCTAGATCTGAAGGCAAATTCCAACTGACATGGGAAAAGGAGAAACCATGCTAAAGACAACAATATGCAGATCACTTTCCCAATGCCCACAAATTCTGGGATATAAATTCTTCTTGAAAGAGACGCTAGAAATATGTCTGCCTCTAAATTGTAACAGGCCTTCAGACAGTAATGAATTATATTAGAGGGAGAGAAGAAAGAGAACACCAAAAGCAATTTGGCATTAATTCCGTTACTAATTCTGTAATTACACTGAAATTTTTTTCTTTTTCCAAAAGCCATTAGAGAGCATTTTCTTTCCTTTATAACAATGTTTTCTGTTGTCAAGATAAGGTTGTTGTCCAAGTAAATAGTTTATCATTTACATATATTTTGAGTATATTTTTCCATACCTGTTGTAATTACTATGCTGATGGGATCCAGTGCTGGCCAAGCGCTTGTTATCCTTTCTCCAAATTTCTGATCAAAGTCTATATATCTGAAATACTAACCCAGTGTTTATCACTCCATTGTTGCCACCAAACCTGTGGGTCTGCAGAATTTTCTATTTTTATCTCATTCTTAAGCAACTCACTTTCTACTGGGTTAATTGGAACACCAGTGACGAATGCATGAGAGCAACCTGACTGCTTCTCTTAGCTACAATTGGTCTAATCTAGGAGTGAAATCCAAGATGGCAAGGTAATGGTCTGGAAATGTACAGCATTGACATGCATCTTCCTTAAGAATGAATGCTAAACCATACAATGTTTGAATCAGTAATAAACAATGCCAGAGTAGGAACCCTGAGATCATCAACATCACCTCCTCATTCTAAGTATAGATATTGAAATGCCAAGTGGAGTCCATGTACTGTACTGTCCAAAATATTCACCCCTTGTAGCCAACTGGAGATCCAGATATGGCTGATTTGTAAGTTTTGAGACCACTTACAAGCTTTGAGATCAGTTGCATCGAAAACTATACGCTTGTTTATTCTTTCTGACCTTGACACGTATTTGGTGAATACATGAGGCGGCAAATGAAAAAGTAAGAGTGCATTTGATCATTTTGAGTGATTTCTTCCTTGCATACTGAATGGTCGTGAATGTTCAAGCAAATATACCTATGGAAAGTACATTTGTGTATCCCATATTCTCTGCAAGACAGTAAGGATATCAAAGTTGAAACTATGACAGCAAATGACCCATTCCTACCTGTCACTGGGGTCTTCAAATATCCGCTGCAGTCCAGATGACACACTGCCACTCACATTTGGGGATGAGCTGATGTGGTCCCCAAATCGGCGGACCTGCTGCTGAATTGGTGTGGGGCTAGTTAGTGATTTGGTGATATCGCTGAGAATGCGTGGGAGTGGACCAAGCTTCGCTACTGTTGCCTGTAGAAATGAATTTTCACCCTGGTTGGACAATGCCATGGAAACATCCATATTTTATTGGGTGGAGGATGGCGATTGATGTGAGCGAGCCAGAATGCAGCAGTGCAGAACAACACAACCATGATGACCATGATGAAGAAGGGAACAAATATGGAACAGGGGTAGGTTGGGAATAAATGGAGTTTGAGGTGGGGAGGAGACAGAAACGGGATACAAAACAAATTAGAAACCAAACTAATGTTACTCAAATGTGGTTTTCAATTGTTCCACAACATTCAGATACAAAACCATGCAAAATAAATATCTAAATGGTTTCTCAAAACAAAGCAACTAAATTGAAGAGAAAGGTAGCATTGCTCAAGAAGGGGTAGATGGTTGGGAAAGATTCACTGGAAAAGGACGAGATGCTGAAAATGACAGTAAAGCCAACCTCTTCGTGCATGCAGAATCATTTTACTATCACTTCAATGTTCACTTTCTGCTCCATTAATAACATATAACAAAATAGTAGGAGACTCTATTTAGTCTTATTACAGTCAACAGTAATAAGTTATTTGTTTGGAGATCTGACCACAAATGCTACTTTTAGTGAAACACCATCAACCCATGAATTTTATTACAGTAAAGTTCTGCACTTTCAGTGAGAAGACACCGAGAGAATACAAAATGTATTTCAATTAAGTATTGGAAGCAAACAAAAGAATCAGAATCACCTTCTCTCCTCACAAACTCATGTGGTACAATGATTCATTCAGCTTTGGATGGTCTCTTGGACATCGTGGATGACAATTATGAGTAATCAATTATTCACTCTTATGTCCAAGGAGCCAAAGGGCAGTGACATTCCCCAATTGTCCAAGTAGAAATTAGCCCAGAGCACAAAGTAGGGATGAACAAATATCATTCCTAGCCACTGTACAATCAAGTACATATGCTGATTTACTCATTTAAAACATCATGAAAGCAAGAATTGAATTTTAAATGCAAGAATAAATTACAACTACTTTGCTGTGTCAGAGGAAAACAAAGTTTAAGCCCTCAACCTTCCTGCTCTTCAAAAGCAAATTATGGAAATTGACTGTTTGAGGTGAAAAAACTGTGCACTTGTCTCAAACCAATCACACTCAACAAATTGCAAATCTTACTCGGTGCCATGCGAGATATTTGCAAGTTGGGCAAAAGAATGTTCTGCTTGGCATAGGAGGGGAGAAAGGTTCTAGATTCTGCACCACACAGATAACCATGACAGGACTTACCCAATTTAGAAACATTGACAAGAATTGATTCAATGGACTTCTTTGGATTACATTCTCAACATCACACTGAAGTGTACTATAGCCTCTATACTGATTGCTAATAATGGATATTTTTAGGTCTCTGGAAGTGCACCACTGAGGGATTAGCAGAAAGAAATGTTTGATTGTTGGTGTCTCAGACCTACTATTTTGCAGGTTCTGAGAATGTAAGTCCCCTGATATCAGCAGATTCATGGAGATTAACATAGAAATAAAGATAAAATACCATGCATGTTTATAATTTAAACAATGTTGGAGAAAGGCTTGGCTGCCTCTACAGAGAGAGAAACTGAGTTAACATTTCAAGTCCAATATGATACTTCTTCAGAACTTCCACTTCACAATAGTATTCAAAACAAAATATAACACGGAGCCACATACCGGATCAGACGATCTAAAAGCTTGACCAAAAAGGTACAATTTACTGAGTATCATAAAGGAAGAAAGCAAGATTGAGAGTTGAGAACATGTAGAGAAAAAATTCTAAGTATAGCACCGAGGCAACTGAAGGTGAGACAACCAGTGGTGGATCAACTAAGATCAGGATGCTCAAGAGGCCAGAAACAAGAAGGTATCTCAAAAGGTTGAGAGATGACAGGGATTACAAAGATACAGAGGGTGAAGCTATGAAGGAATTCAAAAAACAGAATGAGGATTTTAAACAATAAGTCAGCAAGCACAGGTGATGGGCAAACATGTTTGATGCAGTTAAGGTGCAGGCAGCAGAATTTTGAACCATCTCAAGATTTAAGCGGATCAAATTTTAAAGGTTAGCCAGGAGTATGATGGAATATTCAAATCTAGAGCTACCAGGTGCAAAGGGAAGTTTCAACACCGAATGAAGCAAGATAGGGCAAAATTATGAAAGCAAAAAAATGGGCAACAGTCTACGTGATGGAATGAACATGTAGTTGGAAGCTCATCCCAAAAGGCAAGTACAACACCAAGGTAGCAAACAATTTAGTCCTAGGGAGCTAGTCAGAGGAAAGATCGAGTTGTTGTCAGGAAATGGAATTTGGAGCAGGGGTCAAAACCAATAGCTTCAGTCTTCTCTAATTTAAATGGAGAAAGTTTAGCTAGCTTTGGATGCTAGCTAAGTAAACCAAATAATTTAAACAACAGGATTTGGAAGAGGTCTGGTGAGATAGAATTGGACGTTGTCTGCATACACGTGAAGCCAAACGTTTAGTGGGATTTAAAATTTTTATTTATGATAAAGTACAAACCTTTCAAAGTTTGCTAATTCTCTAAAGTATTAAAAAACTCCAATTTTTGTTTCTCTATAGGGAAACAATCAGGTCTGTGCCTTTTCATATTTATTCAGCTCAGTTCAGGTCCTCAGCATTCTAAGCTGCTCTACTGGATACCATACAACAGGGCTTCACCATCTGACAAGGTTATTTCATTCTCACCATAGCCTTAGTAGGACTGACAACTGCAAGTGCATAATCTTTGACTTCCTTCAAGCCTTCCTCAGCCCATATCTCAACGATATTCATCCAGTCATTCTTTTCTTCCTTAGACCATAAGACCATAAGACATAGGAGTGGAAGTAAGGCCATTTGGCCCATCGAATCCACTCCGCCATTCAATCATGGCTGATGGGCATTTCAGCTCCACTTACCAGCGTTCTCCCCGTAGCCCTTAATTCCTCTAGACAACAAGAATCTATCAATCTCGGCCTTGAAGACATTTAGCGTTCCGGCTTCCACTGCACTCCGTGGCAATGAATTCCACAGGCCCACCACTCTCTGGCTGAAGAAATGTCTCTGCATTTCTGTTCTGAAATGATCCCCTCTAATTCTAAAGCTGTGTCTTCTTCTTTTGTTTTTACTCAATTTCTCCTTCAACTGTTGCCAGGACAAGATGGTCAGGTTTTTATTTCAAGGTCCGTCCTTTGCTGTTGTGGTCTCTCTAATGGTATTTTTGATTTCTAAACTTCAATTCTTCAGCTAATCTACTCATCTGTTTCTCTGTCAATCAGTTGGTCATATCAATGCACAGAATTTTCCTGACATCCTGAAGTAATACAGTTCAATCTCAATACAACTTCAGTGAATTCAACAATGTTCTAAAATTTCTTTAAAAATACAAGGTTTTAAAAAAATCCATTTATAAAAATAAGAATGTCAGATTTTAATAAATGATATTCTCTTACCCAATTAACGTCTTAACAAAAAGTTCAAAATTCAAACACTAAAAGATACCTTGTCAAGCTGTGACACCACCTCCCAGAGTAGTGAATGCAAAACAGAGAGCTCACGTCCAAGGTCAATATATCCTTCAAACCCTGGTGTGTTAGAAATGGTGTCTGGGTTTGAAATTTCGACCAGAAAACGTTTCATCCCACTCCACTCATGTTCCAGAAAATCATTCATGAACGCCATGTATTCCTCTTTATTCCCAAATCTACAGATACCAATGGGAGAAATCAAAGTACAAAATGCAGTCTGAGAGACATGACAGATGGGTTTCAAGTATTTGTTGCTGGTGTGGCCTGCAGGATAAAGTGACAATCTCTGAAGCTGAAGTGAGACAAACATTTGTCCATAACAATCTTTCCTTTGATCTGCACGAATTACACCCTAATGTTGAAATTAAGTATCCAATGTGTACTCCCAATCAGAACATCATACCTGATGAAATCACCCTTTAGTTTATATATTTCAGTTTATCATTACAATAATCTCTTCAATATCCATTTTGTCATACGTAAGCAGTCTGATGCCCCCAATATAATTACTCACTTTCTAAAATCAACTTAGACTCTAGAATTTAAGACAATAAACGAAACATTGCAGCTGTCATTTAAGTCAACGACTACTCAGAGTACAGAAGCAAAAACAGACAAAAATAAACACACAGAATGACATGTTGTAATTAGTAAAGAAATCACATACTTTGTGAAATTGGCAAGATTCTGGATGACTTTGGCAATGAGGGTAAGTGTGCGAGATGTTCGATCATCTGGGTACTCCTGCATCAGGCCAAAGAGACTGGGTGACATAATGGCAGGGCAAAGGAAACGCAGGAAAAGTGAGGCACTGATTAGGCGCTCGCTGATATCATGTTTCCCACGGTTTAAACATTGCTGTTTCCATGAGGCAAAAACTTCTTTTAGCTCACGCGGAAATACACTAGAAAGCAAGCAAAAAAGTAAAAAAAAGTGAGAGACCAGCCAGATCTTGGCCCATGCAGGCTTTGATTCATAAATTTCCAGTAGATCAGATTGGTGAATAAATGGAACTCATCTCATCATAACTTATTAACATGGTTTTTGTTTCTTCATTGTTTGAGAGCACTGAGCTATCTTCTTTCTTCAGCTATTCATGACTTTTTTGTTTGTACTTCAGATTTGCAGTGTTTCACAGAACCATAGAATTCCTACAGTGTGGAAGTAGACCACTTGTCCCAACAAGTCCACACCGACTCCCCGAAGAGTAATTCACCCAGACCCATTCCCCTACCCTATTTCTCTACAGTTACCCCTGGTTACTGCACCTAACCTACACATGCCTAAAAACTATGGGTGATTTAGAATGGCCAATTCACCTAACCTGCACATCTTTGGATTGTGGGAGGAAACCGGAGTTTATATTTTCTTTTTCTGTCTGTAATTTGACCTGAGTTTATCTTTTAGTAACATATCAAGAAACCAACGGCTCCCTCTTCCAAAAATTACTGATTTCCATTGGACTCTTACTTTACAAGGAGAAAAGTGATAGTTATTCTTGGAAGGTGGTCTCAATTCAACACTGCTAAATTACAGCCAAACCAAAGTGCTTCAAAATAATAAAAGGTATTTCACGAAGATGATCTATGGTTTCCATGATGTGGCAGAAGTGTCTTAATAGTAAAGACTAAACAGGTTGGGAATCTACTCACTGGAGTTTATAAGAATGAAAGGTGATCTCATTGAAACATACAGGATTCTTAAGGAACTGAGTAAATGCTGAATTTTTCTCCTCATTGGAAAGTCTAAGACCAGAAGGCATAGTCTTAGAATAAAAGGGTGCCAATTTAAGACTGAGAAAAGGAGGAATTTCTTCTCTCAGTGGTGAGTGCCTTTGAACTTCTTGCCACATGGAGCTGTGGGGACAGAGTTCTTGTGGCATATTGAAGGTGAAGAAAGATAGATACTTGATCAGTAGGGGAATTAAGACATTGTGAGGAAAAGGCAGGAAAGTTGACAAGAAGAATGTCGGATCAGCCATAATGATCTTGAACAGTAGGGCAGGCTTGAGGGGCTGAACAGCCTAATACTGTTCCTATTTCTTATGATCTTAAGAAACATAAAATATTGTTTCATCTTCTACTCATTCAATGTGTGATATAATAATCTTCACAACTTTAATAACTTAATGGATTGAAAGAATCAGCAATAGCTCTTTCTGGAGTAAACTATTTCTCAAGATGAAAGGGGTAAGGAGAAACTGTGATAAAGGAAGTAAAAGAAATATGTGAATTAACCATCCCTGGGAAGAAACCAGATAAACAAGCTGTTTCCTGGGAGAAAGGGGTAACAACTGCTTGATAACCTGGTCCTTCATGAGAAATTGTCCATTAAGTTTGTCTGCAGAGTAATGTCCTGAAGTAAAGGGGTTAATTGCAGGAAAAGTTATGTTTTAAACAGAGAGCTAACTCTGAATGTAACAAGGAACAGGGAACTTTTGATATGGTGGCAAGCTGTAGGCTGGAGTCTCCAGAAGGGTAATGAATACTGGGGGGAATGAAAGAATCTATTGAATCATTAATAATGTCACACCACAAACTTGCAAGACAGAAAACTGTATAAGTATCCAACACCAGAACAATTCAATAGAAAACTTCGAAGAACAACACTGCGTAAGGATGAAGCCTGGACACTTCCAGATAGACACAGTTCGTTGGAATTCTGGCCAGAGTCCACCTTTAATCGGGTAATAGCCAAATTGAGCTGTGAGGCTTAATTTGTTAACTTGAGGGGTCTTATTTTATTTGCTACATGTACTAAAGTTTAAATCATTCTTTCAGTATGTTATTGTCTGTGAGATTACTTAATAATTAGCCAAATTAAAGGTAACTTGTGGTGAGTTTGCCCACAACAAATGGTTCATCCTTCAGTATTTGTCATCAAACACATCTTACCCTCCCCTTTTTGCTCCAATGGGAACACTTCTTCTACAATTCTATAGTCTAGTCCTTATTCACTCCAATCCTGCAACCTACCCTTCCCAAAGCATCTTCCTATACAAGCATAGAATGCTTGCCACCATCCAAATACTCAAACCATTCGAAGGTCAAACAGTGATTTATTTGGAGTGCATTCAATTTAATATTTTGCTCATTATATGACAATAGACAATAGGTGCAGGAGTAGGCCATTCTGCCCTTCGAGCGTGCACCACCATTCATTATGATCATGGATGATCATCCTCAATCAGTATCCTGTTCCTGCCTTATCTCCACAACCCTTGATTCCACTATTCTCGAGAGTTCTATCCAACTCTTTCTTAAACGAATCCAGAGACTGGGCCTCCACTGCCTTCTGGGGCAGAGCGTTCCACACACCCACTATCAGGGTGAAGAAATTTCTCCTCATCTCTGTCCTAAATGGCCTATCCCTTGTTTTTAAGCTGTGTCCTCTGGTTCGGGACTCACCCCGTATATGGTCTCTTTTATTTGAGGAGATGAAGACTGGGTGACCACTTTGTTGAACACATCCATTTGGATTGTGATGTCACCCTGAACGTCTGGTTATCTGACATTTTAATTTTCCACCCCTTTCTGAATTCTCTGTCTTTGGCCCTCTGCAATGTTTCAGTGAAGTTCAGGGACCAGTACTTCATCTTTCAAACATGCACTCTCAGCTTTTCAGACTCAACGTGGAGTTCAACAATTTCAGATATAAACCTTTCGACCCCAATTTTCCAGGCAGCTGTTGATGTAGAATATCATCTTTACACAGTCTCTTGATGTATCATTTTACTTAATGATTTGGCTTGTACCATCTCCTTTCGTCTTGCACCATAAGCTTTTTGTCATTTAATCCCTCCTGTCTTCTACCTTATTACTTTTCTTTTTTCCTCCCCACACTGCCATCAATATGGACTTGCTTGAAACCTGTTAAATCTCTACATCTTTCCACTTTTGAAAAAATGTCATTGGCCTGAGATATTAATTTTATTTCCCTCTCCACAGAGAGGATGCCTGGTTGAATATTTCCCCGCATTTGCAGACAATAAACAAGTTAAGAGGACAGGTGCAAGTTGCTGAATGCAACGTTAGGATTTTTATCAGAAATTTCCCACAGAGTGACCAGCATATAATGGACTGCTACATGGGTAGGATTGTCGGGGAGAAAGAAAAGCATTTAAAAATCAATTGCAGTTGTACAGGACCATACTGCATCATCCATATACCTTGCTATATGGATGGTGTAGAGAGACTGAATATCATCCCTGATGGTAACTGTATTATGGTGGTATCTGAACAACACCTGTATACCCCTGTAATTAGGAAATTGGACTTGCTTTTCAAAAATATTACGATTATTTTTCAGTTGAGGTTTACGCTACAGACTGCCCCTTACCAGTAGGAGTTGATGATTTTGCAGAATGCCAGTTCACAACACATTTTCAGGTTACTCTGATGTTCTGGTAGCTCACTGGATGAACACTTACTCTGGTCCACTTCACAATTTTCATCTGATTCATATAGTGCCTTTATGAACTCTCCTGAATTAGGACAGAAGCAAGATGAATTGGTAAGGTATTTATGGACAAGACAAAATAAAATTCAGTTAGTTAAAGGGTAGATGATTGATAACACTGATGGTAAGGACATTATATCTTAAACCAAAATAAATAGTGACAGCATGTGTTTTCAAACAGGATCAAACTCTTTTCTTGACAGACCTGTCATTCATCAAACATCAGTATCTACAATACTCAATGATGGATCATTGAGATAATGATTAAAGACAGTTATACCTCCATTGGCATACAAAGTGACAGAATTAAATTCATCTAGCAGCCAACAAATTTTAAATGAATTGAAGAGTCAACAATCCTGCTTTATGAGATGCACAACATGCAGCAAAATCAAAATGAAGCACAAAGCTCTCTGTTAATTCTGGCATTCTTCAGAAGGTTACAGTTCATATTGTTGACCAATTAGCTAGTTCTCATCTCATTAACAGAATTGTCACAAGATGGGATGTTTAGTATGTAGCATTAAATGCAAAAGCTTGTAGATCTTAAAATGATACTTTCTTATCACATATTAATTGCATTACATTGGACATCTTTTACTCAGTTAATTAGTAACCATCAACCAATTCAGCACAGTCAATAATTACCTAAGGCATCATGGAGGTACTTCTGACCAACAAGCTTCAAATACTCCTCAATTGCTTTGGTTGCCAAAGTGTTTTCCCTGAAGAGGAGAACGTCATGTTCCCCACATCGGTCCACTTCAGACATTACCAAATCTGTAAGGAAGTCCTGAAAGGGTAAGAATTGAAAGCTTTGAATGATAGGCACTGGAGATGTCATGTACTGTTATAAACTAAAAGACAGCCATAGCTACAGTCCTGAAGATTTAAGGGCAATCTGTAGAAGCAGCTTGGGCAGCATAGTAACAGCCATTACAATGATGGAAGTTTGTGCACAAAATATTGTTAAAATGACCTTGGCAAATAACAATACTGGAGGACTTCAAATCACACAATCCAGATATATGTAATTTCCTACAGTAAAGATTATCAAAAGTGGTTCAGAGTCAATGACATTGTTGTGGAACTGGAATCACATGTAGGCTAAATTCGAAAGTGATTTCCTTTCCTAAAAGGACATTAGTGAACCAGATGAGTTTTTAATGATAATCATCAATGGTTTCATGATCATTAGACTCTTAATTTCAGATGTTTATTGAATTCCAAGTCCATCATCTAATATGGCGGGATTTGCACTTGGGTCCCCAGGATGTCAGATGACTCTTCCAGAAACCCAGCGAGTGATAACACCTCGAGGCTTTTGCTTCCCCCTCTTCTATTACAATGTGCCTTTATCATTCTTTCTCTATTACTTACGCAGATTTTAAGCTATTAGTGAAATGTATTTACAAATATTTCACAAAGACTTTCCATAAAAATGTAATTCTACATAACTCCATTTGATCCTGGCAATTATTCACCACCATAAGTGTTCTTGATAAAGCATCAGGTATGATACATTCTCTTCATGCAACAAAAATGATTTTCACATGTATGGTTGTCGAACTAAACTCAAAAACAGTCTCAGATTCTTGGTATGAAACTTTGCTAGGAATGTATATGCTAGGAATGTCAATAACAGCTTCTGCAGAATTACTGGATATGCAGAGTTCAAAACAATAAACACCAAATTCAAAGAATGTTTTTGAGTTAAATATTTCAGATGGCAAGAATTGGCTATCTAGAAAAGTGACTCCCTGACCTTCAATATCCATTTTATCTTTGTGTAATAAAACAGCACCAATGCCTTCATCTTTATTATCAAGAGACTGCTTAAATGATTTTGCATAATTTGGTATGGTAGTCAGTTCAGTTTTCAAGCTGTCAAAAGCAGTCTGACACTCGTCGGTCTTTCCAAGTTTATTAGCATTCTTCAACAAGCTTAGCAGTAAAGCCGCAAAACAGATGAATTTCTGAAATAATCTACTCATGTCTATATTTCACAAACCTTTTACTGGATCTTAAACACTGGAAAATCCACGATAGCCCTTATTTAAGTGTCTGTTTGGGCCACCTACTTGGCTTTTTGCAACCAGTTTGATGTTAGAAATTTTTTTTCCAGGTTTGATTGAACACAACCAAATCGTCACAAAATATAATCAATCTTTAAAAGGTTGCTGGTGCATTTTTCATTTTGATTCGCATGATTTTATATCAGACCATAAGCTTAGGAGCAGAATTAGGCCAGTTAGCCCATCGAGCCTGCTCTGCATTTGATTCTGCTTGTTCCCCTTCCTAATCAAGAACCTGTGTGTCTTAAAGGCAGTCAATGACCTGACCTCCACAGCCTTCTGTGTCAATGAGTTCAATAGATTCACCACCTTCAGGCTTAAAAAGTTCCACAGCATCTCAGTTCTAAGTAGTCTTCTCCACTCTGAGGCTGTGCCCTCACGTCCTAGTTCCTCCTACTAGTGGAAGTATGTTCTCCACATCCACTCTATCCAGGCGTCCTAGTATTCTGTAAGTTTCAAAGACATGCCCTCTAATCCATCTAAACACCAATGAGTACACGCTCAGAATCCTCAACTGTTCCTCATATGGCAAGTCCATCACTCCTGGGATCGTTCTTGTGTGAATGTCTTCTGAACCTCCTCTAACTAAATCCTTCCTGAGGTGTGGGCCCTAATATTCCAAGTGAGTTCTGACCAGAGCCTTACATACAGCCTCAGAAATAGATCCCCACTGTTATTCGAGCTCTCTCAAAATGAATGTTAACATTGCATTTGCTTTCCTAACTGCCAACTGAACTTGCATGTTAACCCTTAACAGAATCTGAAATTAGGACTCATAAATCCCTTTGTGCTTCAGATTTCTAAAGCCTTACCTCATTTAGAAAATAGTTGACACCTCTATTCTTCCTACCAAAGTGCACAACCTCACACTTTTACCACACTGTATTCCATTTGCCAATTCTTTGTCCACTCCTAGCCTCTCGATGTCTTTCTGCAGCCTTCCTGCCTCAAATGACCTGCCTCTCCACCTTTGACTCATCTCCAAACTTAGCAACAATGCTCTCAGTTTCTTCATCCAGATCAGTAATGTATAAATTGAATAATTGTGACCCGCACAGAACGACACTAATCAAGAGCTGCCATCCTGAGAAAGACCCCTTTATCTCCACTCTCTGTCTTTTGCCAATCTCTCAGTCCTCTATCAATGCCAGTACCTTGCTCCCAACACCATGGGCCCTTATTTCATTTAGCAGTATTCTGGACAGCACCTTGTCAAAGGCCTTCCAGAAATCCAAACAAATCACTGGCCCTCCTTGGTCTAACCTGGTCATAGCCTCCTCAAAGGATTTGAGCATATTTGTCAGGCATGACCCTTCCTTGATGAAGCTGCACTGACTATTTTACCATGCAATTCTAAATACTCTACAATCTCATTCCAAATAATAGACTCTGTAGTCTTACCAATGAAGAGGTCAGGCTGAACAGTTTACAACTTCCCATCTCTGCCTCCCTCACTTCTTAAACATTAGCCATTGGAACTTTCCCTGAATCCAGTAATACCTGAAACATCACCACCAATGCATCGCCAATCTCCTCAGCTGTCACCTTTAGAACTGTAGTGCTGTCCATACGATCCAGGTGCTTTATACACCTTCAGATCTTTTAGTTTCCCTAGCACCATCTCCTTAGTAACGACCACTACTCTCACCTCTGCCCTGACTCTCGAAGTTCTGGTAGGCTGTTGGTTTTCTCTATTGTGAAAACTGATGTAAAGCTTCCCCCATTTCTTTGTTCCCCATTACTATTGCTTCACACTTTCCAGCAGTCCAATGTCCACTCTCACGTCTCTCTTACCTTTTATGTATGTAAGAAAAGCTCCTGCAATCTTCTTTTATATTACTAACGAGCTTGCCCTTATATTTCACCATAACGTGCCTTTCTTACAGGCCTTTTCTCTCTTCTGATTTATTTTCTGCGCCCCAATCCTGACTACTGCTAGGGGGACTGTGTATAGCTCCCATTTGGGTCTTTTTTCCTTTGTGATTCCTCAACTTTAACCACATGCCTTCAGACCATATATCACTTCTTCTCATCAATTTAATTTAATTTCTTACTAACAAGGCAACCTTGTTCCCTCTGTTCATCTTTTTGATAGGATGTGTATTCTTGAATATTTAGTTACTTGGTGATAGTGAGAACTGCAGATGCTGGAGAGTCAAGAGTGGATAAAGAGTGGAACTGGATAAAGCACAGCAGGTCAGGTAGCATCAGAGGAGAAAGGGAGTTGATGTTTCAGGTCGGAACTTTTCATCAGGACTCGGGTTCTGACCTGAAACACCGACTCCCCTTCTCGTCACTAATGCCCTTTAGGGAAGTAAATCTGCTGTCCCTACCTGTTCTGGTCAACATGTAACTCCAGACACACAGTAATGCTGTTGACTGTTAAATGCCCACTTGGCAATTAGAGATGGGTAATAAATGTTAGCTTAGCCAGCGATGCCCATATCTCATGAATGAATAAAAGAAAAACAGCTTTCAAAAGTCACCTCAATGTTTTGAGAAATATTATATCCAACTTCTTAACCACGTCTATATTATCCAATTTGATTATTGGAGGTTCGCCTTTACAATTTTCAACTTCTCATTCACTCCCTAATTGCTCTGAAGTTTAATTCACTTCCTACTTCTTTTACTACTGTAAACACACTCCTCGTCTCCTGACCATTCATCTGGACACGTGAATATTTAAAACATGATACACTGGTTTTCCCTACTGTCTGGTATACTCACGACATATTTCACATCACTAGATCATCACATATTTCGAGAATTTATCCCTGAAATCTGAGGCCCGGGCTGGAAGTGTAATCTCTGAGCTTTGGTTCATAAAGTTTTCTTTACTTAATTTCAGTAGTCCTCTCACAGCATGTTGATATATCAGTCAAAAAGAACTGAATCTGTGGACTCAGAAGTATTTGTAATACCAAACAATAGCAAGGGAATCTGTTTATCCTAAGCATTAGGACATTCCAGACTCTAATCATGGTCTTTGAAGTTTTATACCATCTAGCTCTAACTTCTTAAAATTGTGGCTGATCAGCTGAAGACAAAAATTGTTTCATTTGCAAACTATTTTGAATATTTGAGACAAAGTGTGAATCTTGATCCGATTGGATTTCCTTGGATACTTCGATGTTGTGAAAAAAAATTGAACATACTTTACCACTATCATTTTTCCTCTAATTTTTGCAAAGGCTCTGCAACATGCTTTAGTAAGGGGTTTCTGGTAAATGGTTTTACGTAGGGTCTCCTAACACATTGCTAATCAGTTCTTCAAAACCTGGTATCAGATGCAAGGGCAGGTTTATGGTTAGGGTTTCCCCATGACCTGATATATATGGCATGTCTAGTAAAATTGAGTCACAGCCCCTTGCAATCCTGGCCACCAGAAATATTTTCAAAATTTTGTTTTGTTACCTAAATGAAATGATTATTTAATAGACTACTATCATCTGGACTTTGAGGTGGCTTCCATTTCCTTATTAGCACTTTGCATTTTAAACAATAACAATCTGATTTAATTCGGATTGAAGTTTTACATAGGCTGTTTTGTTCTCTCACCTCAGGATGTGTTGGTTGTATTTCTATTAACGCTGCCTTAAAGATCTCTCATTTTCTTTACTTTTGTCACTTATAATTTTTTTTGAGGATAGTGTCAGATAGCTGAACTTTCATATCAACTCCCTTTTGTATTGGTTCTCTTCATGTCTAATTTTATGGGCCTGAGATTTAGTCACAACAGTCAAGAAATAATCCAGGATGTTCCTCCTGTGACATCTCTGGTTCTTTCATTTCCACTGATTTTCCAATAACCTTGGTAAAGCTATTATTTTTTGATCAAGCCACTATTTTCCAAGACAATAAATTCATTGAATTCCATCCACAGAGATTAGTTGCACTACTCCAATACAACCTTTCCACTAGTAAGTCACCATTTAATCCAATTGTATATAATTGGACCACAGACCACCTCTGTGTATCTTCAATTAGTACCTTTTTCTTCATTAACCCCTTTAATATACAAATTGCACCATCAGCCTGTATCACTAACTGATTTGGTTCAGTATCTATCAATATCTTTATTGGTTTGATTAGATGAGTAAGGGGTGGTAAAGTTAGATTGTAAAAATTAGAAAATTAAATCCTTCTACAATTGGTTTACTTATTCTGGTGAAGAGTAAGGGAATACATCTCCCTTCAAGATCAAATATCCAAAAACTTCAGTAGTCAACTTCAGTCGTTCAGGAAGAATTCCCTTAATTATCCTCAACCACTTCATCCTTCATAGGCATGAAGGAGCACGTTTCTCTTGTACCACAAAAATGATTTTAATATCCATTTTCTCTCTTTCAGATTCCTTAGGGGTTCCTATTTCTGCAATAGGTTTCTCACTTGATTTACAACAAGTCGCTTTATGTCCAGACCTCCTACAAAACAAGCTGTTACACCTCACTAGGGTGGCATACTGGAAAGTTAATCTCAGAGTTATCACAAAAGTTAATTTTATTTAATCAAAATACCCATTTACCTGAAATTTTTGACTCAAGTTAACTGAAAACCTGGACCAGATTTCTGTTTTTAATGAAACCTATTACAACCTATTTATATATAACTTTGACATATTTATATTAAGTACATTGATAAAGTCCTCTGAAGTTTTAATAACTGATCATTCCTTGGCCATATCAGTTATTCCTGAAAATGTGTTGCTGGAAAAGCGCAGGTCAGGCAGTATCCAAGGAGCAGGAGAATCGATGTTTTGGGCATGAGCCCTTCCTCAGGAATGGCTTCCATATCAGTTATTGGAAAATAACAAGGTGAACAACCATGAACTGTTGAAATGTAACTACCAGTTATACCTCTAACCCCTTACTAAAACCCTGCTACATACACATATAGACAAAAAAACCTGTTATGTTTCAGGTATTTTCATTTCACAGAGAGACACCATCTCCTCTTCCAGAGGTCCAAGGGCTTCTCACTGAACTGTTCACACCCATAAGCTGTTCAGCTACTCAGGAACCATACAGCTTTCAGCAATCTGATAACACTTGATAGTTACTACTAGTCACAATTCCACAAATGAACGAGCAGCCTCTTGCTAGCCAAATCTCACTTTGTACACTGCTTGTAAAGCAACAGCGTAAACACGTCAACTTGCTAATTAAAAATATAGCAACTCCTTCCTCAGTTCTTTGTTGTCAAGCAGTCTTTTTCACAATTCAGTCTATGATTAAAATAAAGTGAAATTAAAAGATACAGTGCTGGCCTTCATAACAAGAGGGATTGAGTATAGAAGCAAAGAGATTCTTCTGCAGCTGTATAGGGCCCGGGTGAGACCTCACCTGGAGTAATGCGTGCAGTCCTGGTCTCCAAATTTGAGGAAAGACATTCTGGCTAATGAGGGAGTGCAGCATAGGTTCACGAGGTCATTCCTGGAATGGCAGGACTACCTTATGCTGAAAGACTGGAGCGACTGGGCTAGTATACCCTTGAGTTTAGAAGACTGAGAGGGGATCTGATTGAGACATATAAGATTATTAAAGGATTGGACCCTCTGGAGGCAGGAAACATGTTTCCGCTGATGGGCGAGTGCCGAACCAGAGGACACAGCTTAAAATTATGGGGTAGATCATTTAGGACAGAGATGAGAAACTTCTTCACACAGAGTGTGGTGGCTGTGTGGAATGCACTGCCCCAGAGGGCAGTGGAGGCCCAGTCTCTGGATTCATTTAAGAAAGAGTTGGATAGAGCTCTCAAGGATTGTGGAATCAATGGTTATGGAGATAAGGCAGGAACAGGATACTGATTAAGGATGATCAGCCATGATCATATTGAATGGTGGTGCAGGCTCGAAGGGCAGAATGGCCTACTCCTGCACCTATTGTCTATTGTCTCAACAAAGCACATTACTTTCTTCACATCATTTTTGGTCTGGCATCTCCTCTTTATTATTTTGGCATCCTTATGTTCGTTCCCCAAAACTAATAGATTTTGTATTCCTCCAGTTTCCTTGTCAAATCCCATATGGCCATTTCTCCACATGTAACTGTGTGAGCTATTGTACACATCCATTAGAATGGCCACTTCTCTGAGCTTTGATACTTGACGTCCATCTAAGTAAATCTTAATGGTTACCAAAATACTGTTTTTGAATTTTTCCATAATCATGCTCTCCCTTACTTTCTCAAAAATTCTCTCTTGCTTCAGTTATAAATCACTGACCCTAGAACATTTCTTTCTCCACTTACAAATTTTACAAATATCTGATAAGGTATCTTTCTCACAGTCCTAAGTTTTAATTGATAAGCTTCATGAACCAGCTAATAAACATGAAGTAGCATAACATTATAGTCTGCAGACAGCTCTTTTGCAGGTTGTGTACATATTCATAGCTGTACTGATCAGGACATGCTGTAACATTAAATCTCATGCATCTTTGGCCTCCGACTGCACAACTTTATCATACGAGGCAAAGTATATTTCAAACATCTTTCAACTGCATCCTGGATAAACAGAGGCACTAAATGTAGATTTCTAGTTAAATCAATACTTCGGTGGAATCCAAATCATCTTCTGAACAACTATCTCTTCTCTCTTCCTTTATTTTAGACACTCCTGTAGCCAAATCATATTGTCTAGTTCTCTCTCTCGGCTTCTTAAATACATTTCTTTTTCTTTGTCTTTGTCATCTTCTGCCAATTCAAGCTCTCATTTCCAACTTCATTTTTTTTCCCCTCTTTTTCCATTTCTCTCTCTTCCATTTCATAATCTTTTAAATTTGCAACTGAATTTTTGCTAATTCTGGCTGCGATACATCATTTCAGGTTTTTCTCCTTTTAACTCCAAATGCTGGGTAATCATTTTAATCATATCATCCTTACGAGATCCTGCTTTTACCTCCACCTTCAATTTGTTCACTAATTCTCTGTTTAGCTTTAGTCAAATAATTAAAATACTCCACCGTTACATCTTCTTTTATAGGAAAGTCTTAGCTATAGCTGAAGTGATTTTAAAACTGCAACCCATGTAATACAATTCACAGCAACTTTTAAAAAAGATTTGTCTGCCACCACCCTTCTTTAAAAAAATCACAGATCCCTCTTACATTGAAGAATTTCTGATCACAGAAGAAGCCCTCACTTGGTTGTGATGTCAACTGATGTTAACACCGGAGAAATCAAACCTCATTGTGAAACTGAACAAATTCACAATAGACTACCAGTATACTTTTTAACAAAGAATAAAATATTTAGTGGTCAGAAAAATGTCAAGTTTATTACACTAGACAATAAGGTTGGAAAGACATTTCGAAACAATTTAAATTCAGATTATTCTGTACACTTCAGCCATGTTCCTACAAGCACCAAAAATTCCAATGAAGATTTGGATCATCACTATCTCCACACCATGCTCAGTTTGGCACAGGTGCAACAGTTACCTTTCGGCAAATTTCTGCACATTCATTTGGATGGGTTTTCCTTTGTCTGGCATCTCTCCCCCCAAAAAATTAAACTTCAACGCAAGTCACTATTACTTTAATTTCAGAACAGACACATTTGTTCCCTTAACATCTTCTAATAGGCTTGCTCTGATACACTGGCAGACTGACTTCTTGATATTTATTTATGATTTGGAGGTGCCGGTGTTGGACTAGGGTGTACAAAGTTAAAAATCACACAACACCAGGTTATAGTCCAACAGGTTTATTTGGAAGCACAAGCTTTCGGAGTGCTGCTCCTTCATCAGGTGGTTGTCAGACTATAACCTGGTGTTGTATGACTTTTTTAATTCTTGGAATCGCTGGAACCCTGTCATTAGACAACAGCACGTATCGTTTTGTACTTTTAGTACACTGAATTGCTAACTCCTAGTCATTCTTTGTAAGGGTTATAAATCCTCATCACCAATACATAAAAATGCAAACGAACATGCTTTCAGATTTACCAATGCAAACTTCAGAAAAACAATTCTTATAAATGAATGAAACTAAAATTATCTCCTCTACTCCCATCCAACCTTCTTGACACACAAATACTAATTCAATATTGTTCCTCACAATATTGTTTTCTTTTCTGGTCCAATACTTGCTTGCTTGCTTATAATATTAATTTGTCTCGGCACCTTTAGTTGCTCATGTTTAATTTCAAGCTAACATTATTTACAGAGCAACAAGGTATTTATCAGCAGATTTTGAGAGGTTGTTAAGTTCTTTTATTCTTGAGATTCTTACACACTTGATGCACCTGCAACACACCAACATCTGTGAATAAGCAACCAAATTTATTAAGCACAGTACAGTACAAGCTTTGAAGAAACCCTGAAAACTCTTTGCCATGCTTGCAAGTCGTGACCAGGGGTCTCTCTCTGAACAAAGGAAACAGTCTTTCCTTTATACAAAAATCTTTACACCACAGTTATTAATGCACACAAGACAACCCTAGCCATCCCCTCATAGTCAAGATATAATGTAGTGACTACCCCACCTCCAGAAACAATGTAATGAAAATCATCTCTTAATGGTCAAGGGAAGTAGTCAAATTCTAACTATAATGTTCTTATTGATTTCTGGATGAAAATGTAACTCATCCCTGAATGGCAAGGAAATGGCCACATAAACCTTCCACATTCCACCTGTAAGACAAAGACACACCACCATACCCTTGGGGCATTCAATTTCTTGGAGGTCAGCAGAGAAAATTAACTCTTTTATATCTCAAGGTTTTCACCATTTATTTCATTATAAGCACACAATCTTGGATTCTCTCTTATAAATCAGGTGGACAACCTCAACAAGCCACCACAGACTATGGTGAAACATGTAGAAATAGAAAGATGTTGGAGTTGCAGCATTGGAAACACCATCAACAAAAATAATTAAATTTGGGCATGTCTGGCTGGCTAATGAGCTGATGTGGGTGGGTTCACTCCGAACATACCAACATATATGAGTTACTGAGTCCAACAGTGTGATATAATTAACCTAAGAATTCTTCAGCAGTAAATAAGTTTAAAAAAATCCAATCACTAAGCCACTATTTCAAATAGGCAGTATGGAAACAAAATGACCAAATGACAGGAAAACAAAGCACCATTGCAACAAATTACTTTGCAAGAGATTGGTTTTTAAAACAATGTGGCAGCACAACAGCACACAACAGGCAAGTTGGTACCACAACGGTGGGATGCTTTTTCTATACTTTTGTTACACAGTGAGATGCAACTTAGTTGAATATGGGAGCAACAGTATTGATCTGCTAGCTGTTCTGGCTTGCATCCAACATCCAGCTGTGAGCCCAAGAAGAAGCTCAGTGCATCTCAGCCATATTTTCTCTGTTGTAGAAATCTAGGTGATGAGATCTACTCTCCAAGTTATTCATTCTTAGCCTATTCTACATGCATGAGGAGTGTTTTAGTTTTCTGAACTCCCCCAAAAAATTGTGTGACACCCACAGAGGTTCACAAGTTCTAAAATAGTGAGTCACAAAACAAAAAAAATTAACCTACTAGAACTACATCACTGAACTCCTTTTGACGGAAATCACTGGAGTGGTTTAGATGGATTAAATTTCTCAATTCTCATTAAACTTTATCTCTGCAAACAGAAGGACTATATTTCAAATTAAGCAGTGTGCAAACTGCCTCAAATCTTTAAGGATAACAGTTCCAACTGTTTGGTCTTTATGGGAACTTTTTAAACAAAAACTGGTCTAATTAAGAGGTTAGAGCACATCAGAGTATTGTTAAATGAAAGCAACCAAAGGGTAAGATAAAGAAGCATGAGCATCTAGGTCAACAGTAAGTCACAGACAATTTGTTGATTTCACTCTACAACTGTGTCCATATGTGCTTAATGCATGAAGTAAAAGATAAGTAACAAAGGTAGTATTTGCAAACGTGAACAGACTGCACTACTATCAGGGATCTTAAATTTTAAAAAATAAACAGTGAAATCCTATCACATGTTCTCAGTCAAGGTTGCAGTCGATTATATTACCGCATTACAGGAAGGATGTGGAAGGTGTGGAAAGGGTGCAGAGAAGATTTACCAGGATGTTGCCTGGTATGGAGGGGAGGTCTTATGAGGAAAGGCTGAGGGACTGGAGGCTGTTTTCGTTGGAGAGAAGAAGGTTGAGAGATGATGAAATTGAGACATATGAAATAATCAGAGGGTTAGACAGGGTGGATAGTGAGAGCCTTTTTCCTCAGATGATGATGGCTAGCACAAGGGGACATAGCTTTAAATTGAGGTGTGTTAGATATAGGATAGATGTCAGAGGTAGTTTCTTTACTCAGCAGTAGGGGCGTGGAACACACTGCTTGCAACAGTAATAGATTTGCCAACTTTAAGGTCATTTAAGTGTTCATTGAATAAACATATGGATGAAAATGGAATAGTGTAGGATAGGCTTCAGATTGGTTCCACAGGTAGGCGCAACATGGGGGGGCCTAAGGGTCTGTACTGCGCACTAATGTTCTATGTTCTATTAACTAACAGTGAAAATAGCTGCTGCACATGTGCACATTTTGTCTCATAAAACAGTAAATAAGCTAACATTAGAATCAGTGAGCACAAGGATAGAGGATAAGTATAATGAAATTAAGTAAATTCCTGGAGGATGGACATGCAAACAGAGGCCTATACCCTATCTGCCACTCTGGTTATATTAAAGTTGCAAGATGATGGGTAATATGTAACACAATTAAGAAAGTGAATTATGCATTCTGGATACTGGAGCACAACATAGCATATACACACATAGAATATAGTACAATACAGAAGCAGACACTATAAAATAATAAACTAGAGAAGTATGCACTGATTGGTACACCAGAGAATGGTAAAATGTGCTGTCATCAACTATCCTGCTGTCAAGTATATTTATAAAGAGTCAGGTGAATTCAGGACTGAGCTCGGTTGTGATGGCTACTCCCAGCTCAAGAAAATAAAAAACTCAGCATTTCAGTTTATGCATGAAGCACACCACAAAAATGGAGGTTCTAAACAAAATGGACACCAATTAAACTAGATCCCAGAATCAGTCAAGAACAGGGTGTGGTGGAGTAAGACTGAAAATATGCAGGAGTTCCAAAATAAAATGCGTACTCCAAAGCTCACCATGTTCTAAACCCAGTTATCTCAACCCAGTGTAATAACCATCGCATAAACTGCTATGAAAGATTAATTCCACAAGCATGTGTTTCACTGGCCCACCCTATGTTATGACCTCCAAACATGTACAAGCACTTTCATCACATTATTTAAGCAGATCTTTAGTCTTCTGTGTGAAGTTTTAACTAATTATAAAATTATGATTCTACAACAATTTGTATAATAAAACATCAAAAATTCTACTGTATCATACATTAAACATGAAATCATATTATTCAAATTTACACTACAAGAGTTTTTTCCTTATTCTGCTTGTCCTCCTAAAGGCTTTGATTTGTGTTGGGGTTTAGTTGCCTCCAGTAGGAACTTTTCATTGGTTAATCATTTAAAAAGATAGACATCACTCTTAAGACATGAATCCCAGTTTAAGGCATGCTCATTTTACATCTTCCTTGTCCAGTGGGATTAACTATAAAACTCAAAACAGACCAATATTAAACCTGCAACCTTTCAAGACTACATAAAGCCAAACCAAAAGACTTGCATTTATATTGTATCTTTCACAATCTTTGAATAGTGAAATTTTTATTCAAGTATCGTTTGATGGCAACACCAAATACATAGCATCTATTTGTGAATAGCAAGGCTCCAGGGCAGCCAAGTTGAAACTACCTGAGTAATATTGGTAAGTGAAGGATAAATATTGGCAGAAACACTGCGCAGCACTCCCTCCCTAAGTTGTATTGTAGAATCTTTTACATCTATCTGAAGGTGCCTGCTAAACCCACAAGCTCTACTATTCAGCAGGACAAGATTAATTGTAATCTCCCCTGTTGTCACATGCCATATTTAAGTGCAACTATAGTGTTAATCCTATACCGTCGCTGGATGAAAATGCTGGAACTCACTCCCTAGCAGCACTGTACACGTGTCTACACTGGACAGACTGCAAGGGCTCTGGAAGGCACCCCACCGTCACCTTCTCAAATTCCGTACTTCCTCAGTACGGCAGCCTAAATTATGGGCTTGGTTTCTGAACTTCATATCACACAGGAGATGCATTTACTCACTGGAGCCATTCTTGCAGATAAGATGGTTGCTTTCACTGACATTGGTACCACAGACTCAAGACATACAGCATGAGTATGGATATTTCATCACAGCCTCCTGACAGTTGCCTGACCTGCGGCTAGACTCTGAAACACAGCTGCAGTAGAGTTTCCATTGTAATTACTCATGAACATAATAGCTATGACCTTATTCTGGTGAAGGTTCTTTATCTTCTGGGTTTTAACAATAATTCCCGTCTGCAGACAAGAGCAGATACAATTGTGAAGTGTATCTCAGCCTTTCCCATAGGGACAAAGAAAGAGATCATGTTTAAAAACTAACAAGCAAGAATTATGAATCTCAACCTCTGAAACATATGACCGAAATGACAAAACAAGTAACAACCAAAGGCAGAAGTTAAAACACCAGAGAAAATGTGCCTATTCATATCCTAGGAATTCCGTCAATGTCTGGGTGAATCAGACAAAGGTACACTGGTATCCAATATTCTGCTTTAAACATCCTGGACCACAATAAATCATTTCACAGTGCAAATATAAACTTTCCCCTTCATAGTCCCAATGATCTGGTTCAAACAAACTCCAACTACAAACTTATTCCATGTGCACTTTACCCATTCTTCCTTACTTTGTCAGTGACCCTGATAGAAAATCCTAGCTAACTATTCAATACAGTATGCACACCAAATGCATATACACACCAACTACTTTCAGAGATCACCAAACTATTTGTTTCACCTCTAACTCGATCAGTAGCTAATCATGTTACATATATTTCAGAAGTTATATGAACAATAAATATTAAAGCACAGTGATTAACATTGTGAAATGAGCAACTGAATGGAGAAGGCCATGTATAGTATTTAATTTTCACTGATTTACAGGGTGAGGAATGTTGGCTAGGATATCAAAAGAACAGTGTTCTTTGACAACCAAAACGGGACCATTAATGATCACTTCAATCAAAGAAATGAATAACCCAAGACAGAAATTTAGCATTAATTAAAGTGTGTAAAGTCTGATGATGTGTATCTCCTCAGTCCTGCATGAAAAGGCCAATCCAGACACAAAACACCATTAGCAGAGCTAAACTTGAAGTAGCTGCCACATCTACCAACATGGCAACAGCTAAAGAGTACTGCATTGGCAATGGTTTCAATGCAGTTTACTGGACTGTGATGTAAAGTGTGAGATATTAATGTCATTTATTCTAGAGTTTGAATTTTGAACGACTGGCATGGTCTATATCAATAAAGAGGTTTAATGGTAACCTCGTGAGGCTATCTGAAGCCACAGTTTGTTCAAAAATGTATGAGATAGTTCTGAAGGTAATTATTTTACATTGGGAGAGTTTTTAAAATGAATTAAAGTGAACAAAGTAAACAGTGTAGCATTAAGCTTTAATTAGAAGAGTTGGTTGCAATTCAGACCTGCACATTTTGGTTAAAGTTGCATGTGTAAAACAATTTCTTTTGGAAAAGGGAGTTTAGAACTATTATGAAATTGGATGCCTCAGTGTTTAGTTTGAAAGGTCCAGACCAGAAATGTTTGGTTAAAAACCTTAAGGGGTTATTTGATGCTGAGAAATACTAAGTTTAGTTATATGACATTTAGAGGAAAAGGCTGTCAGAGTTTCAAAACTGAGAACCGAAGCATCAGTTAATTTAAACTCTATAGATATGATGGAGAATGGAGTAATCACTGTTGTTTGAGTACTGTGCTTTTGGGATTAATGGGATTGTATTTTACCACGAGCTTCAAAATGTTTAAATTTGTATTACATATGTTTTGTTTTTTTCCTTCATTTCTTCTGAGCAATAAACTTCTGTTTCATTTTTAAAACAGCATTGTGCACTTGTGTTTCAGTGAAGGACCAACTTGTGATCGATCAAGCCAGACTTCAGCCTGGGATCTGACAGCAGCTGGAATAACAGGGGCCAGAATGATAATTGGCTAAACCAGACAAGGATAGTAGGTTTCATTCCCCTAAAGAAATCTGTGTCCGAGAATTAGTTGCATATTTGCTAAAATCAGACTGCATGAATTTTTAAAGATTGATAGATGTAAATTAACTGTCATTGTTGGCGTTGACCTCCTTCTATGGATTGGCAGTGCACATTTCTGAATTTTTAGTGTTGAAACATAACCATGCACCATTGCATCCCATATGATACACCAATCTTCAGTACTTCAATATGTTACAACTGACTTTTGTATTCATTCATGAGATAAGCGCATTACTGGCTAGGCCAGAACTTATTACCCATCTCCAATTGCCCAAAGGGCAATTAAGAGTCAACCACATTGCTATATAGTCTGGAGTAACATGCAGGCCAAATCAGATAAGGATAGCAGTTTCCTTCCCTGATGGGCATTAGTGAACTAGACATGGCCATAATTAGAATCTTAATTCCATAATTTTTTAAAAATTCAAATTCCATCATCCAATGTCAGGATTTGAACACTTGTTGCACTTCAAGGTGCAGATTATAAAATGAGCAGTCAGCCAATAAGTCCTGCAAGGCAACTCTGGGAGAAGAACAAAAACATTTCATTTCTAGTTTTAACCTCTTGTTCAAACAAAAAGGACAGGAATAAGAGAGCACAATTCAGCATTCTTGTTAAATAACAACTGTGGAGGTACTCCAAATACATCTCACACTTTCTTCCATGTCCATTAATACCCCAGCCCAAACAAAAATGCCCGTAACTCTGTTTTTTAAAGGATGACTGACCTAATGTCCACACCATTGCTGTTTTATTGTGTGCATGCAATTTTGGGTGGGGGAGGGTGCGAAGAGAGTGTGGCAGCGGCCACATTTCTGCCATGTTGCATCAGTGATGAGCACCGCTGTCTCACAGCACCAGGAACCTGTGCTCAATTCCAGCCTCAGGTGACTGTGCAAACTTCACGCAGACATGCTCCCCCTGTCTGCATGGGTTTCCTCTGAACATCCTCCCACAGTTCAAAGATGTACAGGTTAGGTGGATTGGCAATGCTGAAATTGTCCATATTGTTCAGGGTAGGCGAGATGGGTTAGCCACTGTAAGTATGGTGTTAAAGGATATGGTCGGGGGTTGGATCTGAGTGGGATGCCCCACACATGGTTGGTGCAGACTCAATGGGCCAAATGGCTACCGTCCACACTGTAGGGGTTCTATGATTTTACTCCTTACACAGAATAATGCTTCCTGATTTCTCTCTTGATTACACTCCTGAATAACCCAGCTCAAATTTCAGAATGATTTTCCATGATAAGGAATAATTTCTTTGTAATAATGTTTGAAACCTAATTGTGACCAACTGTCAAACCCAATGAATAATATAAACCTGATCTCAAAATTTAACTCTTGAAGTCCCTGTATAATTCTCGTGTAATAGAATGATATGTCACAGAAAGAGGGCATTTGATTTACTATATTTATGTTTGTTCTTTGGAAGAGTTCTCCAATTGATCCCACTACCCAAATCTTTCTCCATAGCTTTGAAAATTAATTGACTGTTGCTTGGGCTTACAAACCTATTCTTGACCTCTTGCCGCACAGTGTGTTATATAGCAATAGCCCATGAGCACTGATCAGGTGCAGTAACCCTGGGCTGATACATATTCTCCTTGAGATCCTTGGTGACACTTGGTCTGAGGATGGTGAACTTGATGCAGAACAGGGTCCATCCCAGAAACCCCTCGGTCTGAGCTCTCAATTTGCTTCCACCCTTGAGGACTGCGAACGCTCTTAAGAAAACAAGATGTGCATTTATTCGCAGGATTAAACAATTTAAATTTCTTAAGACTTTTCTGGCACAAACTCAGACTGGCAACAGGGGTAGACATAGGGTATTATAATGTTACATGTTAATGAATAAAAATGTATGCGTGCATTGTACACCTTCCAAAGTCAACATATTTGCTGGAATACTGAAACTCTACTTTCTATACAACTGAAATAACTTCCTCTGCTTTAAACTTTCAACTTGGGTATTTAGCTTTTTGTTCATTGACATTTAAAGATATTCCTTTGATCCTCCACAGCTCAGTTTCTCACCTTGAAGAAAACATTCTCATTGTTTAATTTAAACTAGATGACCTCACAGTTCTGCCACAATAAACTCCATCTAATGCAATCTGACTCAGTTAGTCACCTACTCCCCTTTGCATAGTAATTTGCCACTTACATGCATTGCATCACCTCCAAACTTGGACACACAACTGTCTACTCCTTCTTTCATTGTTATATGTTCTGAAAGACTGTTCTCTAGTACAGGTGCCTCACTTGTCATATTCTGCTAAATTGGGAGTGTTTCCTTTATGCTTACTCTCATAGCTCAACCAATTATTGGCATAATATTCACAACTCACTCATTTCAGTGAATAATTTCTCCTGCAAATGGCCTCTGGAAGTCCAGTTAGGCAATACCCATAGACATTCTCTGAACTCGCTATGCTAATTATTGCCTCAAAAAAATCTAACTGAAGCAGTCATCTATTTGGCTGATTATTGTCTAAATGCACAGTTAATCTGAGAGTAGATTTTGGTAATTCCTCCACAAATTATGTTAAACTGTCATGTTGTTTGATTCCACCCTCCCCCTCCCTCTCTCCATTTTTAAATAGTGGAGAGACACTAAGTTTTATAAATCCAAAGTCTCAACAGCACAGTGTATTTACTCAGTAAAGCTGATGATCGTGAGAAGAGTGCACTTAAGATGCATTTACAAAGGAAGAATATTGGAAGAGCACTTAACATGTGAATTCAATAATATCCATTAATTTAGAATCTTTGTGACAGATTTACTTTGGAGAAAAGGTAGAAACAATTGCAAAATAATAAAAATAGTTTCTCATATCCTTCAAAACCTAGCTTTTTTTGTGATCATAGATTTAGTTTACTATCACACAAGAATGACACATAAGTGTTTCTGATTTTACTACAATGCCAATTTCCATGCCTACCTTTGCCCGACCAGTACTCTGCAGAATGTGAACAAGTGCACAGGCCATTTCTTCTTTATTCTTCACACTGATGACTGGCTCCAACACAGAGCACAACATGGTGTAGTTGTTGGTAACAAACTCTGCAAATTCCTTGTACTGTTCCATCGGAAGGATGGCAATTGTTTGATAGCGGCACTTGATGCGGATGTAAGGACCTCCACCTTTGCCTTTGTTAGGATTAGGTGTGCTGACAGGGTACCATTTCTCAATAAACTGCCGTCCAATGACACTGGTGATTGGAATATTAACCAGTCCCACATAATTATTCTTATCTTTCTTTTTCTTCTTATCCATGTCCTTGTAAATGTGTACTGTGATGTTCCTTACCATTGGCAGAGTGTAGAACTCAAAGTGCTCACCCCAGAACAGGTTATCTGCTTTCATTTTACTGGTAGTTCGTGCGTATAGGGTGTCATCTAGACACAGTTCACAAAAGTACCTTTTCTTTGGGGCTAAGTCTTTTGCTTCAATTATCCAGAGACGGAGTACATTTTCTGCTCGACGGCAATTGTCCTACAAATGTAAAACAAAGCATGCTTCATTATTTCTTCTTTTATTAAACTTCTACTTCTTGCATGCAAAAGACACACCCAGATAACCAACTTGAAGGCCTTGTCATTTTTTAAATTGATTGTGGTAGTAATAATGATGGGAGGATCAAGAAGCGGTGTTTGGGTCATTGCCTTCCCATTTTTCTATTAGGAACAGCTTGAGCTTTGCTTAGTAGCTCTCCTTTCCAACAGACCTAGAATCAGACAGTGACTCAAGGGACAATACAGAAGTGGGCAACCTATCTTCTATTCCACAGCAATTTATCAAAAAATGCGGTGATCACGTTAATCAATACATTATACAACTTTCTTCAGTTAATAACAAATCTCAAGTAGTGGCTGCTGAAGACATTGATTACCATGAATAAAATCATCCTTTCTTTATGACTGCTTGCAACAGTCAACAAAGATTTAACTGAAGAATCTGCCAGTTAGTCATCTGCTTCCCTAAAACATTAAAGCTCCATTCCAATTGAGTTTATGGATTGACAGCCTCTCAGGAAATAGAATTCCAACAATCACGATGTTCAGAAGGGGTGGACATTACAAATCATTTCCTGCTGATTCACCCAATTATCTAATTTTGTCCCATAAATAATAGCAATGTGACATGACAATAAATCTTTAACAAATAAATATTATAAATAATTTATAAACATTGCAGACTAAACTGCCACAAGCTTTATTGTGTGGTAAAGCATTGTAGTCTTCCACAGAGCAAATTACTTTGCTGTGCTACCAGAAGCCATGATCTAGTTGGCATCGAGTTGAAGTTGGATCCTTAACAGGATGGTTAACCAGAGGGAGTGACAAACTTGGGCTGTTTGCACGCATTTCTCAGTGCTTCCATAAGGCAGGTTAATCAATAGTCACTTGGTCACTGTAGATACATGGGCCAGGAATGAAATAGAGGAATTTGAACTTGGGAAAGTTCAGCAGGACTTCACCGAATGGTGATTGGTGACAATTATAGCATGTGCAACAGACAGAGCCATATCAGCCCATTATCAGAACCAATTGAGTTGCTATGGTTTCCAAGTCAGAAGACTGGGGTGAAGTCAATAACTCAACAGATCTTCAAGTAATCAGTAAATCCAAAGAGAAAACATCCAATTCAATAATCAGAGAATTGAACAACTGTGTAATATGACCACTATTAATATTAAACAGGCACTTGAAGGTAACAGATAAAGCTGCAGATGTGAGTCCAGAAAAAATTAAAACTACAGGTGGACGATTGCAGTAAGTATTCAACAGTGATGGAAAACACAAAGAGCATGAGAATTATAGAATTGTTTTTATACACAGACATATAATACATTACCAGTAGGGACTGGACCAGGCTGAGCAAGCCCCATTGATAATATTGACATAAAATTCTGATTTGGTGAAAGTTTGCAGCAGGTACTGTGACAAGCAGCTGGCAAATGGAGTGAGGAACTATTTAATGATAAGGTAAATTGAATTAAAAATTAATTGCATTGGGCAGGTAACTTGTACCTGTTGCCACAAGAATAGCTTGTGGGCCCGAAAATTCCAATTCAGTTTGCTCACATGGTCATACAAGACAGTATGAACAGGGTGGGGACAAATGCCATGTACACACAGCCAGGCACACTATAATGTGCTGCAGCTATGTAAAAGCCTCATTGACACCAATGCAACATTTGCCTCATGCAATCCCACAACACCAAACAAGCTGTACATCATACATTTATTTGTACATTTATTTGAGGAACACACCAGCATTCTAACTGCCGGCAAGCAGCAATGGTAAAACCTGGGAAAAGAAAAGAATGTGACGGTGAACTGCACACAAAAATAAAAGCAAGGAGTCAGCCATAGATATGAGCACTGCCAAAATCAGAGTACACCCACCGTTTCCAGGCCTTACAGTCCTTGGAGACAGAAGACAGTATCCTAACAGCACTATATAAGGCTGAGAGGTGTTTAATAGCATTACTGTTAGGAGCGGAAAGATGCAGATTAGATCAGCAAGACTGATGGGATTATTCAGATCTTACGAGCATTTGCTTAATTAAACTCTGCATCTTCCAACATCATGACAAACATACACACTCTTTCATAACATAGTTAACTAAAGTTACAAAAACTGTAGTCCAGGAACAGATAAAGGAACACTTCAAAGCTCTTGCTTCTGCACAGAAAGTTCACCATGAAACTAGCATTTCCCTTAAGATTCTGAACAGTCTGTAAACTTGACAGACCAAATTTCAATATTTACTGTATCCCATCTGCTGTTCTGTATTGTCGGGCGAGCTTCAACTGTGCTGCCCCTTCTTTCACAGTACTTTACCGCTTCATACATGTCACATTAACCTAAAAGGTAAGATGACAAATATCTAGTCACCTGTTTCCAGGTACCAGGATAAAACTGATCCAATAAGTTAATGTTGTTTATAGTAGGTAGAATGATAATGCAATGAATTATTGGAAAGAGTCAGCGTTACTTTCCATACACACAATAGCTTCATTTGAAATTTTCTTTTTGAACGTCAGTGTTTCATGACTTGAAAATATTTATTTACTGGCTCAGCTTTCATTAACATTCAGGAATAGAAATGTCAATGAGCTCTGTTGTTTCAGTACAAACACTAATCTGGGATTGGTATCAGCTGAATACAATCAAACCAATCTGAAATGATACATCTCCCTTTGCTTGGACTTTGAAGGATTGTGTTCTAAATGGGCCAAAAGACTTGGCATAATCATAACGCATGATAGGGTATTTAGCATTTAAGGACAGGAAACAATGAGCTGCATGCAGAGATATACAGAGAATTAGACTGAGGGCGAATAAAAGGAAGGGAGTTTTGGATAAAACAGTAAGATCAGTTAGTGGGAAGTGCAGCTTGAATAATAGGTGTGGAATAACTCAGTAAATTTGAGGGCTGATGTTAGTAAACACTGCACCTCCTTACTCCATTCAATTTCACAACAAAAACATATTATTGAGGTAAGATCAGTGACAGTTGCTGACTAATAATATCATGTAAGTGAGTGTTTAAAAAATGTAAAACATTATTAAGTGAACTCTGTAATAAAGAATCTCGATTCCTGACCACCTCCTACAGACAGATGTCTAGATTGCTTGTGTAATTCATGTGCAGGCAAATAAAATCATGTCAAGTTGATCAAGACTCCTGGTTTTCAAATTCCAATATCTTTTTCAAACTTCATCTGTGAGTTATAGAGGAAAGCCAGTTCACCACAGGTATCCTACATTGCCAATCAGCTTCTAATAAAAACAGAATATCTTAAAAACTGTGAAAATCATTTACTGATAAAACCAGAAATATAGGACATCATGATGCTAACTGACTTTCGGTAATTTAACACTTCTTCATACTGACTCGGTTAAAATCTAAGTTGCAAAAAACTAGATTTGATAATCCAATTACCAAAGTTGCTTTAATAACAAGAAGGATAATAAACTGGTTGAAAAAAGCTGGTTATCATTTTCCTGGTTAAATGCAGTTACCTTGTTTGGCTGCACTGCTCTCCGTAGATTCTCCATCCACTTATCTCTCTCTGCAACAGATGAACAACTGAAACATTTACTACCTCCTGTGTAGGTAACCTGCAACATAAAATCATCCAGGTTATGTTTGAGCATGCCAGAAGTACAGGAACATTTCTACTTGTTCTGTGCAAGAATGAAGAATGCTTAAAATAATACCAGTTCAGGTATCAGATATTAAACTTTTCAGTGCACCACTGGATAGTGGATCCCAGAAAACCAGACCGAAAACATCTGAGTCACAGTCACACAGCACAAAAACAGACCCTTCAGTCCAACTCATCTATGCTAACAAGGTTTCAGAAACTGAACTAGTCCTGTTTGCCTGCATTTGACCCATATCCCTCTAAATCTTTCCAAACTTGGACATACACAGGAATGTTAGAGAATCATGTGCTGTGTATTAAGATAGGACTTTTCACTAGTAGCATTATGTAAGCAACCAAACAAGGAATAAAGAGTTTAAATTATATTTACACAGTCTGTAACCTAGAGCTTGAAGAAAGGATTTAATCTGATTGACAAAACGGACTTGAACAAAAGTCAGAGCATTCAACTCAATGTAATACAAGTCATTATCTAATGAAGTCGGAATTCATCTGTCTGCTCACGTTGGAATAATTATTGCTTACGAAAAGTTTAAACACAAACTGCTGCTTAATGACCAATCAACATCCCTGAATTCAACAAACAAAATGGCTTCACATTTGATTTCAACACTTTTCGGATTTATAACTAAAATTATGTAAAGTTGTGGGGGTAACTGATGGCAACAAACTTGGAAGATCATCGAAATTAGTTTTATCTTGCAGCTTTATCTCAATAATTATTTTTGAGGACAAAAATATAAACCTAATTTGCATCAGAAACAAAATGTTGAACTGAAATCCTTTCAATACTCAACACAGTTTCAGTGGGTTCCACTTTGGGCAGTTTCATTCAGTAAAATTCAAAGAAAACATGTAAAACATCAATGGAGTACATAACTATACATAGAAATCCCTTCAAACTCCTCTGGAATTTCTTCTCTAACATAATTTAAAAAGAATTTCTTGTGTTTTGGCATCAGCAAGACCAACAAACGTGTTGCAACCTAACAAGCTCAGTACACCTTGCCAAAAACACAAAATGTGTGCCTATTGCAATATAGTACACTCTCCCTCCCTATCTAAACAACTTGCACATTAAAATATAAAATGGTACATTCATGTAATACAACATGACTAAACCAACATCAACAATACCTCAAAATTAAGGTTGAGTTACATACTTCTTCTTAACAGTAATCACAACCAATCACATCTGGCCAGCTCCATAGTAAACTCTCAGGTTTACTTCCATGTAAAACAAAACAGCTTTTCCTTAAAGCAGCATGTTTAATAAACATATCATTTGACAACAAGTAATGAAAATATCAATTTATTTCATCTTTTCTGCATATTTACAATTAATCTATCTGGTTTCTTTCCCTTTCTGCCTCAGAACCTCTTTAAATGTCCAATAGGTTGACTCTCCTGTCTCAACTTTTATGTTTCTGTTAAACCTGAACTTTGACTTTAATTACTAACTTCACTTTTATGGTTGGGACATTGATTGATTCGGCTTAATCAAAGACCAAAGTCACTTTGCTGGAACCGTGAATTCAGTAATAAAAGGTCATTCTGCTATAACAAGCATTTCATTAACACGAATTCACTTTAACGCAAATTTGCTGTAATGCAATTGATGAATTGGGGACACTGTTTCGAAAGCATGAACTTTCAAAATGTGAGTTGGTTATAATGTGATTACATTACCAACATTAAGCGTTGTTTCTAAAGCGCGATTTTTCTATAATGCAGGGTTGTACAAGAACGCAACCATTGCATTATAGAAGAACTACCTGTACCAAACAATCTTTGGTTTCCTCTCTCATCAAGCAAATGATCCAACATAACAATGATGGAGTCACTCTCCAATCCTCACTATACATGTGAATGCACCCTGTCTCTTACAATAACTCCAATCAGATGATTCTCCTGATCATCTTGGTGGCCTTTCACCTTCTGGCCAGTATTGAACTCAAAGTTTCATGGCTCATAATACCACTCAACCTCACTTAGTCTTGCTTTTCTCTTTCTTTGAAATGGACATCAGGCTTAGGCGAACCATCTCCATCAAGAAAGAATCTAACAAATGCCTACTTAACATTACCATCACTGAATCCTTCACTATGATGGTATTTGAACTCAAGTCCTGGATTACTAGTCACTGACATTACCATTACTCTGTTGCCTCCCAAGATATAATTAACAACAATCTACATCTCTTAAAATGTTCTGATCTACTTTTTAATATCAAAAATAGATGATTCCTGCTGCCTTCATTCCCTCTGTGCACTGGTGAAATTCCTTGAGCCCCTTTCTAACACTATCATAGAATCCCAACAATGTGGAAACAGGCTCTTCAGCCCAACAAGTCCACTTCAAGCCTCCGAAGAGTAACCCACCTAGACCCATTCCCCTACTCTATTACGTACCCCTGACTAATGCACCTAACCTACACATCCCTGAACACTATGGGCAATTTAGCTAACCTGCACTTCTTTTGGATTGTGGGAGGAAACCGGAGCACCTGGAGGAAACCCATGCAGACATGGGGAGAATGTGCAAACTCCACACAGTCGCCCGAGGCTGGAACCGAATCCGGGTCCCTGACGCTATGAATCAGCAGTGCTAACCACTGAGCCACCGTGCCACCCAACACTGATGAAATAACAGCAGTCAAACCTCAGAGGTGAGAGACTTGATCTACATAGCTCATTTCCGCATGTGAAATATTCCTGCAATTCCTCATTACACTTTTTAAACTATTCATAGAATTACTAAGCACTATACTGAGCAGTACAAGCTAAGCTCTTGCATAGTCTATCACTGTCCTCTTTCTGTTTCACAAGCTTCCACCTTTTGGTATTATTTGCAAATTTTGAAAATGTACCCTCAGTCTAAATCATTGATATCATTACGATCTTGGTCACGATCAGTGTTTTTTCTGAACAAAGAAGAAATCTGAAATCTCAATCATTGCTGAAAGAATTAATCGACAGAACTCCAAATTTTAAAAAATTGTGCCAGAGTCAAACAAAGAAAACATTAAAAGAGAAGCAAAACTCTGTAGTAGCTACAAACCAGAGGTAAAAATAAATTACTGGAAAATCATGGCAGTTAAACAGAATTTGTGCAGCGAGAAACAGTTAATGTTTCAGTCAAATATGGCTCTTCAGAATTGAAAGAAGGGAAAAACCATGAGTTTTGTTCAATAAATAAGAGAAATTATATAAAATTAAAACATCTGCCACTTTCTGTGATGAATAACTAATCATTGAACAAGTCCGCCATTTCCTAACTTTGAGCAAAATAAAGGCTAGAGCAAACTAGCGATTAAAAGTTTATCTGTGTTTTGGTCTGAATTGGGACAAATATAGGTAACTTTATACTGATGGTTCTGTCCGTTTGTCCAAGAAACCAAATTGCCTTGTTTGATTTTGTAGATGGATCTTAGAAGTTGCTGCAGTATTTGTCGGATCCTGATGGATACTGGGGGGCTTTTGCGAAATGTAAATGGGAAATGTTACTTAGGTTTGGTTACTTAAATGCTTTTCTCCTGAAATCTGATCCGAATTAGAAGCAGATTTCAAACACATTTGAAGGCTAGAGAAATCACAGCAATATGACAGAATCTCGATCTTCTGAAAGTTCATTTTGTTAACATAAAGAAATATTGCCTGATTTGACTTAAGGCCTAGCTAGAATACACTAGAGTAATTGACTGACTATGCTAATATGCCTCAATCTCCAGTGGTTTCATGTCACTCATGGTATTCCCTATAGACTGTCTGCTAATAACAACAACATGAAAGTTCATTTGCTGTGGAAGAAGTGCAATTGTTTTCAAGCTGATGAGAATAATTAATCACTTATTTGTTCAAGGTTAGATGAGGGAACTCTTCAATATTCTGCTGATTTTGTATATATTCTAACACCATTCCCATATGCTTTGGGAACAGTACTTGCTCTGAAGCACACAACACAACAGAATTAGCCTGATGGCTCAGTCAGGGAAGGCGGCCTATGAATATTTCAGCTCACATCGAACTGGTTAGCTGGTCTGCACATTAGAAATGATATGTGACTGAGATTCTGACAATCAGCCAGCACTTCTGAAACATAGTATAACAGGTGTCAACAACTTCAGGAGAGATGAGGAGAGACTTGGTTAAAAAAATCCTGTTACAGTGAAAAAGAATTCTTGATGTCAACACAATATTTTGTGATCTTAGCTGTGGCCAGAATGGAAGCAGTATACTATTCTGGTTATCTACTCTGTTAAGACTACTCATGACTTTGAATATATCTATTAAATCTCCTCAATCTTCACTTCTCCAACTGATGTAACTGAAATTCCTCATCTCTAAAGCAGTTCTCGTGAATCTTACCTGCACTTTCTCCAATGTCTTTGCATCTTTCCTAAAGCTAGGTCCCAGAATTTGATTCATTAATCTAGCTAATGACGAATCAGAGTTCTTTATAAATTTAACATCACTCCCTTGATTAGTACTTGATATCCCAATTAATAAAACCTAGAATATTGAAGGATTTATTAACCTCTCTCTGTCAAACCCTTCAATTATTTATTTACCTCATCAATAAACTCCAACTAGTTAGTTAAACATTGTTTGATACTTCATATCCATATCAGTTTTTTACAATTAAATCATATTTGCTCAAGTGGGTACATGTCCTAAATTAATGTTCCTAGAAACTTCTCACTGGAGTTTAACTGTTTAACTTTTGTTGACAGCGGTGTAAATATTTGGATATTCTCCAGTCTCCTGGCTTCACCTAAGTCTTAGGAAGACTGAATGTTTATCATTAGTGCCTTGCAGTTGATACTCCTACTTCCTTCAATATCCTTGAATGCATCTCATGTTGTCCTAGTAACTACTCAACTTTACTTATGAACATCTTATTCAATGATTCCTTCTTAACAATTTCAAACCCTCAAATGTCTGAATGTTTTCACTTTCAACATGACCTGGGTATCATCCACTTCCCTGCTAGAGACAGATGTAAAGTGCTTATTTAATGCCACAATAAATAAGCCTCCATGCAAAAAAGTCCTCTTTATGTAGGATATCCTAAGCAGCCTCTTCTTTTACCACAGTTGTGGGTTTTTTTCAATATGTAAGTCTATAGAAATCTTTGTGATTCTCTTTTATGCTGTTAATTCCATCATTCTCTATTTTTACTTCTCTTACTTGATTTTTCACTTACAGTCAGAACCTTGTATACTCAGCCTGGTTCTTGGTTGTTTAACCTACCTTTCTCTAATCAGCACATTTTCTTGTTCAGTTTAATTCTAGTTATTTTGTCTTCCGGGCACCTGAAGATTTGTTTGTTCTGCCCTGACAACATTATTCAATTACCATTTTGCTTACTAATTATTGATTCCATTTTATCTGGGTGAGATCCATTCTTATGCAATTGAAATTGGCCTTCTCCCATATAATTCTCCTTACTCTGGGTTATTCCTTTCAGTTAGGAAATCTAAACCTTATGAACAACGATAACTATCCCCTAAATCACCTTCCTGATGTTTGATCTGCCTGGCCACCTCATTCCCAAACAGTGAAGTACAGTTAATCTTCATCTGTAACTCACCAATTTGTTTACCAGATTCTACATTTTCACATACCCGCACATTTTCCTGATTTGGACTTAATTACTTTCTTTCTTACTCTGAAACCACCAAATAACTTACTGTTTCTCACTCTAGTGCTGTCTCTTCCAATGTTCTGTGCACCGTAGCATTCCTCTCCAATGTTACCTCCTGATTTCCACACCTGCCCAGCTAGTTCAAACCCTACCCAACAGTACTTGAAAATCACTTCACAAGATAATTAATTCCAGTTCTGTTTAAGTGTAACTCATTTGTCTGAACAGGTTCCATCACCCTAAGAAGTGATCCCAATGTCCCAGGAATCTAAAGCCTGCCCTCTTGCACCATCTTTCCAAATATGTATTCACCTGCTTTATTTTCTTCTTCTGATATTTAATTGCAGGTGGCACTGAAAGTAATCAAGACAATGGCTGCTTTTGAGGTACTGCTCATTCATCTCCGACGGACACCTTAAATTCTGACTGCGGGACCACATGCCTTTTTCGAATATAGAACAGTGCAGCACAGTACAGGCCCTTCGGCCCTCCAATCACCTTAAAATTGTGACCCCTCTTGACAGTCATTTCTGCCATGGGGAAACATCTCTAACTATCTACCCTATCTATGCCTCTCATTACCCTGTTCACCTCTATCAAGTCACCTTTTGTCATTCTTCTCTCCCATGTGAAAAGCTCTAAGCTCACTCAACCTCTCTTCATAAGGCAAGCCCTCCAAGCCAGGCAGCATCCTGGTAAATCTGCTTTGCACCCTCTCTGAAGCATCTACATCCTACCTATAATGAGATTACCAGAACTGGACACAATATTCCAAGTGTGGTCGAACCACTGTTTTATAGAGCTGCAGCAAAACCTCACAGCTCTTAAACTCAGTTCCCTTATAAATAAAAGCCAAAACACCATACACCTTCCGAACAACCCTACCAACTTGGATGGCAACTTTGAGGGATCTAACGAAACTAATCTGAAAAAACTTTGAGCCTGAGATCCCGCTGTTCCTCCACACTGCCAAGAATTCTGTCTTTAATCCTGTATTCAGCATTCAAATTTAACCTTCTAAAATGAATCACTTCACATTTATCTAAGTTGAACTCCATTTGCCACTTCTCAGCCCAGCTCTGCATCCTGTCAATGTCTTGTTATAGGCTGCAACAGCCCTTGACATAATCTCAACACCATCTACCTTTGTATCACTGGCAAACTTATGAACCCACCCTTCCACTTCTTCATCCAAGTCATTTACAAAAACTACAAAGAGCAGAGGCCCAACAACGGATCCCTCTGGGACACTACTGTCACCAACCTCCATGCAGAATACTTTCCATCCATTACCACTCGCTGTTGTCTTTTGGCCAGCCAATTCTGTATCGACAGCCGAATTTCCCTATATCACATACCTCCTAACTTTCTGAATGAGTCTACCATGGGGAACGTTATCAAATGCATTACTGAAATCCGTATATACCACATCCACTGCTCAACCTTCGTCAACTTGTCTCATCACGTCCTCAAAGAAATCAATAAGGCTTGTGAGGCATGACCTGCCCCTCACAAAGCCATGCTGACTATCTTTAATCAAACTATGTTCTTCCAAATGGTCATAAATCCTATCTCTCAGAATCCTTTCTGGTACCTTGCATACCACAGATGTAAGACTGACTGGTCTGTAATTCCCAGGGATTTCCCTATTCCATTGCTTGAACAGAGGAACAACACTCACCCTCCCTCCAATCATCCGGTACTACTCCCATGGAGAATGAGGATGCGAAGATCTTCGCTAGAGGTGCAAATTCATTCTTCGCTTCCCCTAGTAACCTTGGATTTATCTGGTCCGGTCCTGGGGACTTATCTACCTTGATGCTTCCCAGAATTTCAAGTACATCCACTTTCTTAATATCAATCTGTTCAAGCCTATTAACCTGGTCCACAGTGTTCTCACTATCAACAAAGTCTCTCTTTCTCGTGAATCCTGAAGCAAAATCTCATCAGATTCGAGACACAAGTTCCCTCCACTATCCCTGATCGAGCCTACCCTTTCTTTGATCATTCTCTTATTCCTCACGTAAGTGTAGAACGCCTTTGGGTTTTCCCTAATTCTTCCCCACCAAGGCTTTTCCGTGCCTCGAGTTCTTTCCTAGCTACCCTGTAATCCTCTAACGCTGTGCCAGGTCCTTGCTTCCTTAACCTTAAGTAAACTTCCTTCTTCCTCTTAGAGTCATAAAGACGTACAGCGCAGAAACAGAACCTTTGGACCAACTTGTCCATGCTAACCAGAATAACAGGGTGGTTATGGTAGGAGATTTTAACTTTCCAAACATAGACTGGACAGCCATAGTATTAAGGGTTTAGATGGAGAAGAATTTATTAAGTGTGTACAAGAAAATTTTCTGATTCAATATGTGGATTACCTACTCGAGAAGGTGCAAAGCTTGCCTTAATCTTGGAAATAAGGCTGGGCAGGTGACTGAAGTGTCAGTGGGGGAGCACTTTGGGGCCAGCGACCATAATTCTATTAGTTTTAAAATAGTGATGAAAAAGGACAGATCAGATCTAACAATTGAAGTTCTAAACTGAAAGACTAATTTTGATGGTATTAGGCAAGAACTTTCAAAAGCTGACTGGGTGCAGATGTTCACAGCTAAAGAGATGGCTGGAAAATGGGAAGCCTACAAAATGAGATAAGGAGAGTCCAGAGACAATATATTCCTGTTAGGCTGAAAGGAAAGGCTGGTATCTGTAGGGAATGCTGGATGACTAGAGAAATTGAGGGTTTGGTGAAGAAAAAGGAAGCATATGTCAGGTATAGGACAAAAGAGTAATGAGGGAGAGAATAGGGCCTCTCAAAGATCAGCATGGCGGCCTTTGTGTGGAACTGCAGGAGATGGGGAAGATACTAAATGAGTATTTTACATCAGTGTTTACTGTGGAAAAGGACATGGAAGATATAGACTGTAGGGAAATAGATGGTGACATCATGAAAAATGTCCATATTACAGAGGAGGAAGTGCTGGATGTCTTGAAACTTATGAAGGTGGATAAATCACCAGGACCCAATCAGCATTCTGTATAAGTACCAGCCTTTCCTTTCACCCTAACAGGAATATACTGTCTCTGGACTTTCATTACCTCATTTCTGAAGGCTTCCCATTTTCCAGCCGTCTCCATCTAAACCCTTAACACTATGGTAATCCCAGTCTATGTTTGGAAAGTTAAAATCTGACCCCTCAGATCTTGTCCATCCTTTTCCATCACTATTTTAAAACGAATAGAACTATGGTCGCTGGCCGCAAAGTGCTTCCCCACTGACACCTCAGTCACCTGCCCTGCCTTATTTCCCAAGATTAAGTGAAGCTCTGCACCTTCTCTTGTAGGTACATCCACATATTGAATCAGAAAATTTTCTTGTACACACTTAATAACCACCCTATTATTCTGGTCTGCATGAAGAGTTGCACCAAAGGATCTATTTCCATGGTGGACATCTCTATGACTCTAAGAGGAAGAAGCAAGTTTACTTAAGGGTGAGGAAGCAAGGATTTGGCTTTAAAGGATTACAGGGTAGCTAGGAAAGAACTCAAAAATGGAATGCTACGAAAGGGCATGGAAAAGCCTTGGTGTGGAAGGATTAGGGAAGTGATTGCTGGGCCCCTTGCATCATCGATAGTCACAGGTGAGGTGCCGGAAGACTGGGGGTTGGCTAACATGGTGCCACTGTTTCAGAAGGGTGGTAAGGACAAGCCAGGGAACTACAGATCAGTGAGCCTGATGTCGGTGGTGGGCAAGTTGCTGGAGGGAATCCTGAGGGACAGGATGCACATGTTTTGTAAAGGCAAGGACTGATTAGGGATAGTCAACATGGCTTTGTGCGCGGGAAATCATGCCTCACAAACTTGATTGAGTTTTTGGAAGAAGTAATGAAGAGAATTATGAGGGCAGAACAGTTGATGTGATCTATATGGACTTCAGTAAGGTGTTCAACAAGGTTCCCCGTGGAAGACTGGTTAGCAAGGTTAGATCACATGGAATACAGGGAGAACTAGCCATTTGGATACAGAACTGGCTCAAAGGTGGTGGTGGAGAGTTGTCTTTCAGTCTGGGGTCATGTGACCAGTGGAGTGCGACAAGGATTGGTGCTGGGTCCACTACTTTCTATCATTTATATAAATGATTTGGATATGAGCATAACAGGTATAGTTAGTAAGTTTGCAGATGACACCAAAATTGGAGGTGTAGTGGACAGCGAGGAGGGTTACCTCAGATTACAACAGGATCTGGACCAGATGGGCCAATGGGCTGAGAAGTGGCAGATGGAGTTTAATTCAGATAAATGTGAGGTGCTGCATTTTGGGAAAGCAAATCTTAGCAGGACTTATACACTTAATGGTAAGATCCTGGGAAGTGTTGCTGAACAAAGAGACCTTGCAGTGCAGGTTCATAGCTCCTTGAAAGTGGAGTCGCAAGTAGATAGGATAGCGAAGGTGGTGTTTGGTATGCTCTCCTTGATTGGTCAGAGTATTGAGTACAGGAGTTGGGCAGTCACGTTACGGCTGTACAAGACATTGGTTCAGCCACTTTTGGAATATTGCGTGCAAATCTGGTCTCCTTCCTATCAGAAGGATGTTGTGAAACTTGGAACGGTTCAGAAAAGATTTACAAGGATATTGACAGAATTTCAGCTAAAGAGAGAGATTGAATAGGCTGGGGCTGTTTTCCCTGGAGCATCAAAGGCTGAGGGGTGGCTTTATAGAGGTTTATAAAATCATGAGGGACATGGATAGGATAAATAGACAAAGTCCTTTCCCTGGGGTGGGGCAGTCCAGAACAAGAGGGCACAGGTTTAGGGTGAGAGGAGAAAGATATAAGAGACCTGAAGGGCAGCTTTTCACACAGAGGGTGGTACATGTATGGAATGAGCTGCCAAAGGAAGTGGTGGAGGCTAGTACAATTGCAACATTTAAGAGGCATTTGGATGGGTATATGAATAGGAAGGGTTTGGACGGATATGGGTTGGGTGCTGGCAGGTGGGACGAAATTGGGTTGAAAATATCCAGTCAGCATGGATGAGTTGGACTGAAGGGTCTGGTTTCCTGCTGTACATCTCTATGACTATGACCAGATATCCCAACCTAATCTAGTCCCATTTGTGGCTGGTTTCCCCCTAAACTCTTCCTGTTCATATATTCATCCAGATGCCTTTTAAATGCTGTAATTGTACCAGCCTCCATCACTTCCTCTGGCAGCTCATTCCATACATGCAACACCCTCCGCATTCACCCCTTGGGTCCCTTTTATATCATTCCTCTCTCACCCTTACCTATGCCCTCTAGTTCTGGACTCCCCCATCCTAGTGAAAAGACTTTGTCTACGTATTCTATCCATGCCCCTCATGATTTTATAAAACTCTATGAGGTCACTGCTCAGCCTTCGACGCTCCCTTGATGAGAAGTTCCTCTTCTCTTGTCATCGAAGGCTCTTTCACCTTACAATTCCTTGCCTGTCTCTATGGGACAAAGTTATCTTACACTCGCAACAAGTGCTCCTTATACATTTCTGTTGTGCATTTCCCATAGAACAACTGGTCCCAACTTATACTCCACAGCTCCTGTCTAATAGCAGTATAATTTCCCCTCCCCCGATTAATTAGCCTCCCATACTGTCTGTTCCTATCTGTCTCCATGGCTCTGGTAAAGGTTAGGCAATTGTGGTCACTGTCACGGAAAATGCTCTCCCACTGAGAGAGCTGACACCTGGCCTGGCACCAAATCCAATATGGCCTCCCCTCTAGTCAGCCTATCTACATAGTGAGTCAGGAATCCTTCTGACAAAAATCCATCCAGACCATCTACTCTGAGGAGGATCCAATCAATATTGGGAAGTTGAAGTCACCCATAACAACAACTCTGTCACACCTGCACCTTTCCAAGATCTACTGTCCAATCTGTTCTTCCATCTCACTGCTGCTATTGGGGTGTCTATAGGAAACACCCAATAAAGTGACTGCTCCTTTCCTGTTACTGCCTTCTGTCCAATCGGACTCAGTAGACAAACCCTCCTCAACAGCCTCCTTTTCTGCAGCTGTGATGCACTCTCTAATTAACAATACCTCACCCCATCCTCTTTTAGCCCTCCTCCCTGTTCTTTTTAAAATATCTAACTCTGGAACATCCAGCTCCTGTGAAATCCATGTCTCTGTTATGGCTACAACATTGTAGTTCCAAGTACTGATCCATGCTCTAAGTTCATCACTTTTATTCCTGACACACCTTGCATTCAAAGAGACATACTTTAACCCATCGCTTTGCCCTATCAACTGTGATTCCTTCCTGACAGTCTCTCTGCATTCTATTTCTGCCCATTCAACAATTTCCCTCTCCTCTGATCTCTAGTCTGGTTTCCATCCCCCTGACAAACTAGTTTGAACCTTCCCAAAGTGCTCCAGCAAATCCCCCACCCAGGATATTGGTGTTCCTCTAGTTTAGGTGCAACCTGTCCTTCATATACAGGTCCCACTTTCCCCAGAAGGTACCCCAAATAATCTACGTAGCTGAAGCCCTCCCTCCTGCACCAGCCCTTTTGCCACGTGTTTAGGTGGACTCGCTCCCTGTTCCTCATCTCACTAGTACATGGCACCGGTAGTAATCCTGAGATTACTACTCTGGTGGTCCTGCTTTTTAGCTTCTAACTTAACTCCCTGAAATCACTTTTTAGATCCTCATCCCTTTTCCTAGCTATGTCATTGGTGCAAATGTGCACCATGACTTTTGGCTGCTCACCCTCTCCTTTCAGAACCCTATATACTCGAACAGGGACACCCTGATCCCTGGCACCTGGGAGGCAACATACCTTCTGGGAGCCCTGTTAGCGATCACAGAATCTCCTGTCCGTTCCTCTAACTACTGAGTGCCCTACCGCAAGCACTTTTCTATTCCCCCCCCCCACTTCCCTTCTGAGCCACAGAGCTCTATCTGCTTATATCATTGACCCTCACATGGCTGATGGTTGTTCACCAGCCCTTCAGTGTTCTCTTTAGCCAGTGATAAACTAGTTTTTTTGTACCAGGACACAACACATAATCCTGCATTCACCTCTGCAGCCAACTATTCCCCTAACAAATCTTCTATTACTATTGCTTATAGTCTTCTCCCCAGAACAGCTGAGCTATGGACTTGGGTCTGGCCAGATGAATCACTGCATTCATCAGTATTTAGACTGAATACTAGTTGCAGAGTGGAATGTACTTGTCAGAATTCCAGCACTACCTGCCTATTTCTTTTCGACTGTCTGATGGTCACCCAGTTCCTCTCCCTGTATACTCTAAGTTGTGAAGTGACCACATGAAGAACATTCTAACTACAAAGCTCTCATCTTCACAGATATACTGCAGTGAAGTCAGCTATTGCTCAAGTTTCACATATATGTGATTCTAGGATGCAAGAAACACCTATAGTTCTCACATAGCACAATTAGCACTTTTGACAGGTTGGAGCAGTTATTTGATTTCTCTATTTGACAGACACTTTGCTTTACTTAGGAAATGCTGCTATTACCATGAATAAACCATATTATTTAAAAGTAAAGAGAGAAGAATTAACAGCTAGTTCTGTTGGTATCACTTAACAATAAAAGGAAGCCAACTGAATGCCTTCCTTGATTTTTAATGTTTTTATTTTCGAGCCATTTACACTCATTTTCTAACTTTGGACAACCAGCAAACAGCAGCAATTGTGTGTACTGTGGAGAGAGAAGCAGAGTTAACATACGAGTCCAATATGGCTTCTTCAGAACTTAAGTGGCGCCTGGGTGGGGGGAGTAGGAATTGGTGGTGCAGTTTTGTGATGGGATTAACACTGTGGAAAAATGCAGAGAAAAGACAGACCAGGGAAAAGTGCCAGAGAATAGAAGCAAAAAGGGAGGGGTATTGGTTGCAGAGAAGAGAAGATCCATCAATCTTAACAGAATATATATCAACTGCGATGAAAACAAAATAATGCAAACAGGATGTTGGGGGTATCAAGATGGAGGACATAGTTCATCCTCTGAAGTTGTTCAACACTACTGTAAGCCCAGAAGGCTGTAAAGTGCCTCAGGCAGAAATGAAGTGTTAATTGTCCATCTTGCAGCTGACTTCACTGGAACACTGCAGCAGGCCTAGAACACAAATATGAGCATGATACAAAACAGGATATTGAATCAGTGACTGACTGGAAGGTTCGTGATGATGCTTGCCAACTAAGTGGACGTATTCTGCAAGCCAGTCAAGCCAGCGTGTGTTTGGTCTCTCTAATACAGAGCTCATTGAATTGTGAACAGCCAATACATTAGGCTACACTGCAAGTCAATAACTACTTCACTTTGAAGTAGTGTTTGGGGTCTTGAACAATAAAAAAAACAAGTGTTGCATCATCAGTGAAAATATTGAGAGGGAGAATGAGGTGTTGGGGGTGATAGAGGAGTGACCATTGTGTCACCGAGGTAACAGTCTCTCTGGAATGCAGCGGTGCAGAAGAGGAATATTTGCTGGTGACATCATGTTAGAGGTAGCAGAAATGATGGAGGATGATCCTCTGAATACGGAGACTAGTGAAAAGTGAGAACAATGGGAACCATATCATAGTTCGTGAACAGATCATCATCATAACAGATGTGTTGGTGATATAAAACTGGAAGAATGGAGTGGTGTCCTTATAGGAAAGACTGTATGGAATTGTAGTCAAGGTAGTTGGAATCAGTGAGTTTTTAATGAATAATGGTAAATGTTCTATCCCACAGAAGTGGAGACAGAGAAATCAACAAAGATCACAGGGATAGGTCAGAGATGGACAGATGAAGTTGAGAGAAAATATAATTGGAAGCAAAATCGATCAGTAGTCCAGTTTTGAATGAATACAGGAAACGGCATGAATGCAAAGAAGTACCGGAAAAACAGTTATGGGATGGGTTCCCAAGTAGGACTGCAACAAGGTATGTTTCACAATCTCAACGAAGTGACAGGTACCACAAGGTGCCATTTCATTCGCTATGGTTGTATCTTTTAAAGTTAAAAGGAGAAACTGGTCAATGAGAGAATAGGCCCAGCCAAGGTAAAGGAAGGCGGGAGTGGAGGGGGAAATTTCAAGCAAGTTTCAACTTCAATCAAGGAAAAACAAATAGAAAGTGCAAATTGTTGAACCTACTTCAGAATTTGCGAACTAATTAAATTAGTTGCTCTAGAAACAAACTGCATGTAAATTCTACATCCATTTGTTCATGCACTCAATATATTTAATGGTTTAAAATGGATGATCTATAGTCTGGGAGGTAATATGTCTAATTCTGAAAAGGCAATTACTCTGTTAGATAATTTGTGCCAGTACTCGTTTGTTAAAATTATAGTCAAAGTAGCGGTCAAATAAAAATAAAAATTGCTTTTCTGAATAGCAAACAAGAAAGGCCTAAAAAGGACATGTTCACGTTCCTTATATTCAACCTAAACTGATTCATAGCATTCATGTTATGTTTTTAGATTTAACATGTGTCTGCTTACAGGCAGCATGATGAACAAACAGCTGTGTGACCACTCCCAGTTCTAAGAGGACAATTTAATGTCTACCTCTGAACATCCTGCAGCTGTTAGATCAGATGCGATATCTCTGCACCTTCCTGCTAGTTTCCTCTCAGTATTCTTGCTTTATTTTACACACCTTGACCTTCTGTTTGTGCTTTCTAAATTTTCTATTTCTGCATTTAATTTTTAATTCATCTTTCTACTCATGTCTGTGTAACTCTCATCCTTCCTCCCCAGGGGCAGTTTATTTTTCATCCTATTTGGTGAGCAGAACAACTTCTGTTGTGTACCAATCTTTTGAGTACTCTGAATCCATGAAATGAAACATGAAAGGTCAAGGCCTCAGTCAACCCCTCTGGGAGGAAAGGCAATGCAACACAACTTGGATTTCTATCAACCAATGCTGCACACAATGCATTAAGATCTCATCATGCTCTTAAAAAAAAGAGAACTACATATTAGGATAATTCATTTGAGTAATTAAAAAAATCTATTTCAGGGGTACTGAGTACAATGCTCAGTCAGAAAGTCTTGAACAGAATTTCCTTCTTGATTTAGTCAGATTTCAACAATACAAATTGCACAAACAGTTTGGATTTTTCACTTCATAAGGACTATACCAAAGTTTATGTGATTTTGAGGAAACAACCCTTATGCTAGTGGGCCCTTAAAGAAATAGGATCTGATTAGTAAAAAAAATGCTGCTTTCCTAAGAACTACCATGTGATCAGGTCATTAACTAATTATAGTGGTGAATAGGTTCTTGAGGTGATTCTCAATTCAAGCGGTTTCGAACTGAAGAGAAGTCATCTCTTTTAGTACAATTTAATTTACATTCTGGGTGGTGGTAAAACAACACTTGAAATCTTTTGTTAACTGAAGGACTCTTAAGGTACTGAGTTGAATTTCTGTTGTTATAACCAAGCTGGAGAGAGAGAGAGAGAGAGAGCGCAAGCTCAAGCATGAGTTCACTGTTGATGAATATTAGAATAAGCAGATGCACATAAAGAGACATCAGCCTTACCAACAGCAAAACCATTTCTCTCATGAATTGCTCTTTATTGTTTTTGATTGCATTCTACTTCAGGAGGTCTTGAAATTTTTAGCCATCAATTTCAACAGCTCTTTTTAAATGTAAAATTCATGTAGATACTTCAGCCTCAGCCCGAGCTCCTGAATACAACAAATTCACTTCATTCCATGCACCATCAAGAATCAGCTGAGGGAACTGGACACCACAAAAGGTATGGGCCCTTGCAACATTCCAGCAGTGGTACTGGAGATTTGCACATTAGAATTAGCCATACACATTGCCAAGCTGTTCCAATACAACAAAACAGAGGAATCTATTCAACATTGTCAATAATTACCCACTCATGTCTGAAAGCATTGCGGGTGCACATAACCAAATATCCCTCCCACCCCAGTTATACTCTCTTCCACCATCTTCCATCAGGCTGAAGACAAAAAAACTTTGAAAATGCATACCAACAGATTGAAGAACAGCTTCTTTCCCGCTGTTATCAGATTTATGAACAGCCCTTTCATATATTAGAGTTAATCATTCTCTGTAGTTGTAACACTACATTCTGCATTCTATTCCATTAACCTGATGTACTTATGTAAGGTATGATTTGTCTGGTTAACATGCAATACAATACTTTTTACAGCATCTCTGTACATGTGACCAAAATAAATTAAATCAAATGCTCAGTATTATTTGCAAATCCTCAGATACTGAAGCAGTTTGTTTCCGTATGCCGCAAGACCCAGACAACATTAAAGTTTGAAATGATAAGTGGCAAATTATATTAACATCACTCAAGTGCCAATTACCATCTTCAACATGAGAGAATCTAACTGTCATTTCTTGGCATTCACTGGCATTATCAACACAACTAATAATATCTTGGGTGTACATGGCAGACTAGAATTATACTGGACCAGCCACACAAATGCAGTGGACAGAATGGATCAGACTGGAAAGTCTGCAGTGAGTAACCCACAAAACCAGTCCATTAACTGCAAGGCGCATTTCAGGAATGTGGTGTAACACTCTGCAATTTCTTGGATACTACATGGAACAATACAGTACAGCAACAGGGTCTTCGGCCCACCATGTCTGTGCCAACAATGATGTTATTCTAAATTAATCCCACCTACGTGGGTTTTCCTGAGTCTAAATGCCTCTTAAATGTTGTTATGAATCTGCTTCGATCACCTTCTCTAGCAGCATGTTCCAGGCACCTACCACCAGTGTCTTGTCTTTCACAGCTTCTTTAACATGCTTTCCCCTCTCACTGGAAACCTCTATTCCCAGTATTTGACATTTCCACCATAAGAAAAAGACTTCCTCTGTCAACCTTAAACAAGCCTGTCATAATTTTAGGTAGTTCTATCAGATCATCCTTCAATTTCCAATGCTCTAGCGAAAACCATCCAAGTTTTTCAACTTCTCATCACAGCTAATACACTTTACAGGCATCTATTGCACCACCTCCAACACCTCCACATTCTTCTTGTAGTGTCGCAACCAGTACTGCATTCAATAGTCTAAATGTGGCCTAAATGAAGTCTTGTAGACCTGTAACATGACTTGCCAACTTTTATACCCAGTGCCCCACCAATGAAGACAAGCATGCCTTTTGCCTTCTTTACTACCTTATCCACTTATTTTACTACTTTTAGGGAGCGATGGACTTGAACCCCAAGATCCCTCTGTTTATCAATGCGCCTAAAGATCCTGCCAGTTACTGTATACGTTCCTCTTGCACTTGACCTCCCAAAATGCAAAACCTCACACTTGTCCAGATTAAACTCCATCTACCACACAGCAATGCAGCTCCAACGCTTCATAACATTAACATCATCCAAGGCAAAACAGCCGCTTTAGTGGCACCCCCATCTTCAATGGCCAATCCGTCCACCACCAACTCTCAGTGACAGCAATGTTGACCTGCAAGATCAGTAAGAAGCTTTACAAGAACTCAGCAAATCTCCTTTGACAACACCTTCTGACCCATGACCTTTAGCACCCAGGAAGACAGGATAGATGAAGCATGGTAGCTTAAGTACCTGCAAATTCACTTCCAAGCCAAACACCATTGCTGTCCTTTCACTATCACTGGATCAAAATCCTTTCTGAAAGCATTGCAATACACCTACTTGAAACGAAGGAGGTCAAAGCAGTAGCTGTTCATCTTCTCAAGGGCAATTAGGGATGGGTAACACATGCTGGCACAGCCTAGCACATCACATGAAAGAACAAAATTGAATCTGTGTATTTTCCCAAGTGAAAAAAAAGCATGAATTTGTTCTTTATAAAATAGCATCGTGAATACATTTCAATTGGATTATGACTAGAGTTTAGAATTAAAAATGAGGCAGCCAGACTGCTCGGAGTGCATTACAAACCGCCAGTCAGCGTGCAATCAAGGAGCAGATACATAGACATTTCACTGAGGTGTTAAAATAAAAAGGCAACTATATTAGGAGATTTCAACTGCTCCAATACTAATTGAAATGGTCATGATGTAAAGGGTTTGAAGGGGATAGATTTCTTGAAATGTATTCAGGAGAGCTTCTTATATCAACATGTAGAAGGTCTGACAAGGCAGTGCAGTGCTGGACCTAATTCTGTACAACAAATCCAGGCTGGTGCTCAAGATAGCAGTGGGAGAGCATTTTCATGATAACAACTACAAACACCACATATTTTAAGTTTCTTCTTGAAAGGGAAAAGAATAGTTTGCAAAAAAGGCTTTGGATTGTGAGAAGGCAAACTTATTAAAGTAAGACAGGATTTGGCCAAAGTAAACTGGGAACAGCTACATCTGGGTAAATTCACAGCAGAACAGTGAGGGGATCATTAAAAACAGAATTGAGAACAGTACAGCCCCAACCTGTTCCTTTTCAGGTGAAATCTAGGAGCAACAAGCCTAGAGAATCCCGAAAGTCTAGGAACATTCAGGACAGGATAAGGAGGAAATAAAACAGGCTTTTAACAGGTACAAAGCAAGCAAATCAACTGAGGTCCTAATGGAGGAGCAAAAGTATAAGGGAGAACTTTAAAAAGCCATTAGGAGAGCAAAGCAGGAACAGGAACAAAACTGGCAGGAAAGATTACAGAGATCGCCAAGTCTATGCATATCAAGGGGAAGAGGATAACTAGGGAAAGAATTGTACAAAAGGGAGACCTTAAATAGGACAATATTTCAGGGTGAAAGGTTTAAAAAACTTGCAATTTGATAAGGTATTGCTGCCATCGCATATGGACATAGAGTCATAGAGAAAGACAGTACGGAGACAGACTCTTCAATTCAATTCATTCTTGTCGACCAGATTTCCTAAATAAATCTAGTCCCATTTGCCAACATTTGGCCAATATCCCTCTAGATACCTTTTTAATGTTGTAATTGAAACTGCCTCCACCACTCCCTCTAGCAGATCATTCCACACACACCACCCTCTACGTGAAATAGCTGCCCCCATGTCCCTTTTAAATCTTTCCCCTGTTCACCTTCAACCTATGCCCTCTCATTTGGGACTCCCCACCCCAGGGAATTTGGCTATTTACCCTAACCATATCTCTAATGATTTTGTAAACCTCTATAAGGTCACCCCTCAGCCTCTGATGCTCCAAGGAAAATAGCCCCAGCCTATTCAGCCTTTTCCTCTGGCTCAAACTCTTGAACCCTGGCAGCATCCCTGTAAATCTTTTCTGAACCCTTCCAAGTTTCACAACATCCTTCTGATAGGAGGGAAAGCAGATTTGCGTGCAGAATTTCAACAGTGGCCTAGCCAATGTCCTGTACAAACTCAACATGACCTCCCAACTCCTATACTCAATAGTCTGACCAATAACAGAAAGCAAACCAAACACCTTCTTCACTATCCTATCTATCTGTGACTCCACTTGCAAGAAACTATGAGCCTGCACTCTTTGTTCAGTAACACCCCCAGGACCTTACCATTAAGTGTGTAAGTCCTGCCCTGATTTGCTCTTCCAAAATGCAGCACCTGACATTTATCTAAATTCAACTTCATCTGCCACTTATTGGCCCATTGGCCCATCTGGTCCAGATCCTGTTGTTATCGGAGGTAACCCTCTTCGCTGTCCACTACAGCTCCAATTTTGGTGTCATCTGCAAACTTACTAACTATATCTCCTACGTTCACATCCAAATCATTTATATAAATGATGAAAAGTAATGGACCCAGCACCGATCCTAGTGGCACACCGCTGCTCGCAGGCCTCCAGTCTGAAAAGCAACCCTTCACCACCATGTTCCGTCTTCTACCTTTGAGCCAGTTCTGTATCCAAATAGCTAGTTCTCCCTCTAGTCCATGAGATCTAATCTTGCTAACCAATCTACCATGGGGAACCTTGTTGAACGCCTTACTGAAGTCTATATAGATCATGTCCACTGCTCTGCCCTCATCAATTCTCTTTGTTACTTCGTCAAAAAATTCATTCAAGTTAGTAATACATGATTTCCCATGCACAAAGCCATTTTGACTATCCCTAATCAGTCCTTGCCTTTCCAAATACATGTAAATCCTGTTCCTCAGGGTTGCCTCCAACAACTTCCCCACCACCAATGTCACTCTCGCCAGTCTACAGATCTCTGGCTTTTCCTTACCATCCTTCTTAAATAGTGGCACCATGTTAGCCAACCTCCATCTTTTGGCATCTCATCATTGGCTGTCGATGATCTAAATATCTCAGCAAGGGGTCCAGCAATCACTTCCCTAGCTTGCCACAGAGTTTTCAGGTACACCTGATCAGGTCCCAGGGGTTTATACACCTTTACTCGTTTTAAGCTGTCCTGCACTTCCTCCTCTGTAATATGGACATTTTTCAAGATATTGCTGTTCATTTCTCCATGTTCTTTACCTTCCGTATTCTTGTCCACAGATTACCCAGATTTTGGGTAATGTGTGATGGAAGACAGGAAAAAATTATGGTTGTAAGACCTGCTCTTTGTTTGAGCTACTTTCAGTGCTGGAGCTGATTCCCTCGAACTCTAGGAGCAGCAATTACTGTTTTATAAGCTGTTGCATTGTATTCAAACTTTGGGGGAGAAAAAAATCAAAAAGGAGGAAGTCAGACAAAGGCAGTGACGACATGGGAAGTGAATCAAGCTGTGAAGTAAACCTACACTGCGGCTGGACCCAGCAGTCAATCTGCATAGCTAACTGTTCTGCTGTTTGATTTCAAGTATCTCTTAGGATATCAGAAAGAGGGAATCAGAATTCTTACACATAACTGTATATGTTAAATATACTTGCCAGCTAGAATCTAGTGTGTAACCGATATTTCCATTTGAATGATGTGTGCCACAGAAGGGTACAAGATGAATTCCTGCTCAGAGTATGTTACTGATATTTGTGAAGTTGAAGTCAGTGATTATCGATTTTGGAGAAGGCTGGTTATTGTCAGAAATCAATTCATTTCTAGGGTATGATTCAGAGATGGGAAATCACAAACAAAAGAACAAAAAACAATGCATATGTAAAATATATATTTAAATGTGTTTGTTTGCTGCACATTCTACAGTTCACACTTAGCTATCAAAATTTTTAACTGCTACAAAACAATCTTGCTGTGACTGTGTGCAAAACTTTCATGTAGCCTCTCTCAATGCAGCTCAGAAAGTAGCCAACAAGAGGCAGGCAAGAGCAGCAGAATAACTCTAAACCTCACTTGCTATTCCTCCCTGTGAAAAAGAACCTAACCGTAAGTCTATATTCCAATGGTACTTTATACTACAGCTCCTATAAGTAGCTCCATTGGATCGTCTTGTCAGAATAGTTTGTCTCACTGATCTTATCCTCTAAAGCCTGATGTGATTTAAAATATTACTTATGACTTTTACAGAATACTTAGTGACTACTCGTGGATTACAAAATGAATGAAACTAGTAACTGTGGGAAATATGAATCATGTGTACTTGCTGTGGCTATGCTGCCTCATAGCATTTCATGATGCAACTATGGCCTGAATACACTGGTCTCTGCTGCCTTAATTCTGAGATATTTGGTCAGCCCCATAAAAAGACTGGTAAATGAGCCAAAGAGTGGCAGAGTTTAATTTAGATAAGTATGAGATGTTACATTTTGGGAGGGCAAATCAGGGCAATGTCCTGGGGAGCATTGCTGAACAAAGAGACCTTGAGTGCTGGTTCATAGTTCCTTGAAAGTGGAGTTGCAGGTGGACAAGGTAGTGAATATGTTTGCTTTATTGGTTAGTGCACTGCGTATAGGAGTTGGGAGGTCATGTTGTGGCTAAAGAGGAGCAATCTTTTCAGGCAAAGGGTGGTGCAATGTATGAAATGAGTAAGTTGAGGTGAAGGAGGAGGCTGGCACAATTACAACAATTAAAAGGCACTTCATTGTGCACATGAATAGAAAGAGTTGAGAAGGATATGGGCAAAATGGTGGCAAATGAGACTTGGTTAATTCAGGATATCGCATTGACACGGACAAGTTGGATCAGAGGGTCTGTTTCCATGCTGAACATCTCTATGGCTCGATGACTCTAAATAGTTACTCTTCTTATTGAGCCCTGTTAGATAACGATACAGTACCTCAAAGCAGAAGTCTTGCCCAAGGATACTACTGTGCAAAGGTTTAACGAAAACATCTTGCTCCATATTTAATTCCAAAGATTCAACCGCACTTCCAGGACTCAGCAATGATTCATGGGAACGAGATTCTTTCAATTTTGGTAAAGCACGGGACCTGAAAACAACAAGAATAATACATTGCTGAGAAATAAAAGTCAAAACATTAGGGTGCTGAAGCTTGTTGTACAAAATAGAAGCAACTACAATAAGCATGAACAGAATTATGGATTATATTTGTAGCTGTACAACAAGTAATTGCATACAAGATTATTTCATGCACAAGCTCATAGATCTTTTCTCTCCTCATCTATTATCCATCAATGGTTATGGGGAGCTGCAGTTTAATCTTACCTAGGATGAACACCTAACACTAGCGAAAGAGGGAGTAAGAGATAATTTGCAATTATGTGTCATTTTATCACTTCTCAAGAAGGTCTGGACCAATGAATTACATTTGGAACGGAGTTGCTAGCTTTATGTTGACAATTCCAGCAAACAGTTCAATACAGCATAGACAAGAAGGGTTAAGCTGCATCATTATAATAGGAATTTATCCAGGGTTTGAACATCACTATCAGGTCAAAGATATCAACAGCATCCTCATCATAACTTAACTACATTTGCTGTTCTGTTCAGAAAAATGGAAAAGGCTCTCTCCCAAAATTACTTCAAGTGTGCAGATTTTTTAATATCTCCTGTCAAATATTAGAGCACAAAAGCAACAATCTTTGCTCTAGTACAGTTTATTTTCAAGGCACAGAACCAAAGTTGACATCAATAGCCTTTCAGTGTCTCATCCCACTGTCATACAGAGCATCAGCCAAGATAGTGACCAATGACAAGTTGTTCAGCTGGCAGCAGCAAGAAAATCATAGCCAAACCAAACCTGATCTCAGTCAACATTTAGCCACAGGATTTATAGAAAAAAAGACTAGTAGCAGGAATAATGGCAAAATCTTTCCAGACTAATCAACCAATTCAGCACAACAGTAGACATATTCAATGGTTGTTAACCTCAGGTATTCGTATAAATAGAACAGTTGAAAACTCAAGACAATGACATTTCAGAATTAAAATTGACGACATACTGAATTTTCTCCCTAATAAATGACCTTTAAATACATGACTGATAAAGAGTCATCTAGATTCCAAATGTTAGCTTGCTTTCTCTCCATGGATACTGCCTGATCCGTTGTAATCTCCAGCATTTTTTGTTTTCACCTTAAAATAATTAATCTTCAATATTTTAGATCTTCTACCTAACTTAACTATTCACTGCTCAGATAATATGTCTGACTTGCTGCCTCCCTCTGGCTTGTATCGACAATGGTCTGAGTGAGTTGCTACTAAGAACCTGAAAGAGGCAAAGACGTTTTTTTTTCCTCTTTGATTATTCTTCATAATAAGTACAAACCTGCCTGCCTGTAATTCCCCCAGAAACAGGACTGAGATTTGGAACTCAGCAGAGAAATCAAGCTTGCTTCTCATGATGTTGCATTCAAAACGAATATGCCCATTCTTCAGCTACACAAACTCTCTTTAAATAAAATAATCAAAACTGGCACAGTAGTTAGCACTGCTGCCTCACAGCGCCAGAGACCCGGGTTCAATTCCTGCCTCAGGCGACTGACTGTGTGGAGTTTGCACGTTCTCCCCGTGTCTGCGTGGGTTTCCTCCGGGTGCTCCGGTTTCCTCCCACAGTCCAAAGATGTGCAGGTCAGGTGAATTGGCCATGCTAAATTGCCCGTAGTGTTAGGTAAGGGGTAGATGTAGGGGTATGGGTGGGTTGCGCTTCGGCGGGGCGGTGTGGACTCGTTGGGCCGAAGGGCCTGTTTCCACACTGTAAGTAATCTAATCTAATCTAATCTAATCTAAATCCAAGTGCTTGAAAACCATTAATTCCCTGCCTAACTCCAAAATCTGCTACAATGTCTCAACACTAAAATCAACAGGACCCCAACTTTAAACTTTGAACCACTAACGCCACAGTGGAACAGATGTGGAGAGTAGACTGTTAAACAAATGCAAGGCTTCAACAAGTGAGAAAAAGAGTTGCCAGGGCACTTGCAAATCAATCAGGAAATGAACATTATAGCATATATGCAAAACACATGTGCTCAATATCAAGATGCTGCAAGCCTGTTTCTACAATCTTGCTCAAGTCGTCAGCCACTCATGTTTAATGTACAATAGTACAAAAGCTCCCATTGCTTCAAAATTTCCCTCAGATACAAAGACTACATTAAAAAAATTCATAATAAATTGCTCACAAAAATATGCACCTCCATGGATTCCAAAAATAGAACTGCCTTGGGGAAGACATTATGGAAAACTGTTGTTCTAGTTTTATTTCACCTGATACTTTTATGATGCAAGACTTTCACAGCACATGGAGAACATAAAAAACAACAAGATAATAAGTGCTCTCTCTCTTTCAGGAGGTGGTACAGAAATGATGGCTAGTATGGCCTCTTTCTGTACTGTAAAATCCTATATGACATAAAAAATCTTTCAATAAGGAGCACAGTTTATGCGAGATACAAATAATTTACTTCTACCTACAATGCTCAAGGAATTTGATGGTTTTCTTGCTCACTTGAAAATCTTCGATTTCGGTGCTTCAAGAGATGTCATGTCATCCAATCATTGCATCTTTAAACATGTATCACTGAGACAACATAAAGTTTGGGCATAGTTTTTCAATGTACATATTTAAAGTTTAAATATTTTGAAAGAGTGGAATTTTTGTTTTGCACAACTCAAAAGCAAAGAGAAGAATCTGAATTCAGCACAGAAAAAATGTTGACATAACATGAATGTTTTTATTAAATGTTTAAAAACTATGAAACAAAACATCCCTCAGATTTTGTGTGACAAGTTTGTCAATAGATGTGAAACAGAAAAGGATATGGAGCAACTTTTTCACCCACTACATATAGTAAAACTTAATCAAGCATAAGAAACCATATGAGATGGAAGGGCATCACTTAAATTCCCAACCCACTGAGCTCCTCCTCTAGGCAGTAGGAGAGAATCAGGAAAAGGATATGCGATCAGAAGATACAGCATCTCATGTGAAATCAAACTTGACAATTCAATATGCTACATACACAGATGAAGTTTAACTAATTGTTACTTCCAAATTGACTAAATGCTGGTAATCTTTCACCAATTAGTAAGCTTATACACTAATTATACATGATGCACATATGTGTGCATGCTTGAAGTTACAAGTTTTGATCTTTGTATGTTTTCCAGTTAGAATGTGCCTGTGAACCACCACACCTTTATGCTGGGCCTGTGAAAAACAAGGACACACTCTTGTGATCATCTGGATCAGTGTGGGGTAGAGGAAAACCAAAACAAAAATATGCATTGTTCTCAAGCACATCATCTTGCAGTGAGTTTAAATGTCACTGCTAATGCTATGTTAAGAGGTTACTGTCCAACATACCACCAAGTAACAAGGAAATGTCACCAGGTTGGAGTCAAAGTGATAAAGAAATAAACCTTTGGGAATTTTTTCCTTATAAGGCTTTTCTTTTAAAGTCCATGTTAGAATACCTATTATGTTACACCCATCCAGTATTTTCATATTTAGCTCAGAAGCAGATTAGGAAATCAATATGATACTGTACTTACATTAGGCAACTACGCAGCCATTTAACAGAACATCCCCAGATCATGATGCTAGGACAGTCTAGGAGAAAAGGCGATCCCACCTTTCCCCTCTGCTGAACACCAATAGCAAGACCAAATATTTGTCACAATTTTCAAATCATGCACTGAAAGGAGGGGGGTGTCTCGTCAGTCTTTTTATGGATCTCCAGGATTGCACAAATCTTCAAGACTTAATTGCTCCTGAAAATCTTGTTTGTCAAACAGTTTGCTGGTTTCCACAATGCAGGGCTGCAAACTTGAGGTACTCCATCCACTTGCAAAAGAAAAACAAATCACTACATTGGAGTGCTTTCTGGCTTCGCTAAAAGAATATGCAACACATATGAATGGTAAATTTCCTCTCAGCAGTACGTTTGGTATCAGGTCACCTCTAATTATCGTTTCTTCTCACACAAGATAAATTAGGCAATTCTCTTCATAATAGTTACTGGCCTAGAACGTACTGATTTTTCTTCCAAATAAACTGTGCCAGCCATCCACCTTGTTCTGATGATTTCAAGACAACATACTTCTCTTAAATGCCTAATCAGGGCAATTGTTTTCAGGTAATTTCAATAGTTTGTTGAAAAAAATCAGAAACTCCAAATTTCACCCATCACAGATTTAAAACACCAGTTTCTTGATATCCTTACAATCACACAGCCAGATCAGGTCAAGCCACTCCCATTTCCTCCAGACATATATGGGATTAGGTTCTCTTCACTTCCAGGTACAACATGCGCTGATTCACTTTTCATACTTTAAGAGCATGAACGATAGAGGAAAAGCAGATTGTTCAAAGGAGCAAACAAATCTACTGGTTTACCACCATCCCTTAAACAACATAAACATGGGCCTTACGAACAATGTTTTGTCCCAACTGGGGCTGTTGTTATGGCAATGCACCTATGAGAAGATTAGTGCCTGAAGGCAGCAGGGACCATTAGCAGCAGAGTCACTTACATGCTGCTTCTTTACTGCAGCATTCGTTGAGCAACACACCGATCTCAGCAGTAGAGATCAATGTGACCCTCAGGAAGAACAATAGTAATTTCACCTCAAGAAGGTTTGTCCATCACATGATATCTTCAGCGTCTCTGAACACATTCCAGCTGAGCAGTGAGCTCGAGTGCAGCAGCCCACTGCGTAAAATGCTCTCATACAGATGCTTTCATCTGGATTCCGGCCAAGTCAAACTGTAGTGACAGGGATTAAATATAGAATGATGGATGGTATTTACTGGCCAGAAACAGTTTGCTCACTTTTCAAATCCAAAATCAAAAGGATCTGATGTGCATATTCATAATTTGCTTGTCAATTTTTGAAGAGAAAATACTTTAAAATCTTTAAGTCATTTTGTTTCTCATTAAGTATTGTTGGCATTGTGTAAGGACGAGTCGGTTTTACAGGTAAGCAAACAGTTCTAATTAACTGCAATAGATCAGGAAGCCAAGTAATGAAAACTGAGGGAAGATGTCAGACAGAACAAAACAGATGCTAATCAGAACAACACAAGATAACAGGTCGGTGTATTAACAGCTGCATGGAGGTATCTTTTTAGAACAGCTGGAGGTAAGAACATGGGTTTCATCACTATTTCCTCTATATTTGGACAGTATGGATTTATTATATCAAGATTGAGACAATGCGTGGTTTATAGTTTTTTTTGGGGGGTGGGGCAAATAAAAGAAAGCATGGAGAAATTAATCAAAACTATTTTTTCTCCTTTGATCATGCTGCACATTGAGTGGAAAGAAGATCAGGTAATGTTTGAGGTCAGAGTAAAAAATCAGAGGAGCAGTTCAGAATTAAAGGAATGCACTGCCACACTTAATAATCCTCACATCCAAACTGGCTACGTCTCAAAGGATGTTTAGTTAAATTCCCATAGGATCAAGTGAACCACACTGCTTCCCTATTCTCTAAAGCATGCAAAATTAAATCTTAAGCCTATAGGAGCAGAATATTTTGAATTATGAGCGAGGGTTTAAAAAAAAGCTGGAAAACTCCAGATACCTAATTTCGATGACTACTAAAAAGTACCATTTAATTCATCAAGTTACTTGGTCAAAGCAAAGAATTTACTTTATCAGACCACTTTTAAAACTCCTCAGCCTCAGGTAAACATATCATAAACGCTCATCAGTTGAGCAAAATACAACCAACATGCATTTCAGCAGCTCTGACGACTCAAACTGCTTGAGTTTTCCCCTGAATAATGAATGAACCACTTGCAAAAATCCACTGCTATGCGACGAAGACTAGCTAACATCACAAAGACCAGGAATCAACCCTGAAACTACACTATTGCATCTAACTCAATGCTCCACCATGCCTTCACTCACTGGGGCACGGAGGAACCAAAATTTTTAACCGGAGCTAAATTATCCACGAAACAAAAAAGGTGGTTGGCTCGACATTGTTGTGGCATCAATTTTAGAAGGAGACGTGAAAATCTGACATTATAATCACAACTGCAGCTTCCAGTCATAGTAGAAGCGAATCACCTCTGCTCAAGTTGAAAGGTGTTTCTATACAATATTGTTTTGAATGTTAGAATCCAAAACAATGGTAAGGGTGTTATCAGGGCATTTCTTTTAAAAGCACCAGGACTCTGAACAGGGTATGCAGACAAGTCACGATTGCTGCCCTTTACCCTCTCAGGTGTATGCTCTTCTAACATCGTTCATGTGAGGTAATGGAAATGCAAAATATTTTCTTACTTGCTTACAACTTTGAATAGTTTAGAATGTGATAAAAACATTCATTCCATTCCATCTACTGATCTCAGAGTATTTAATTCAGACTGCTGGAACCAAGCATATTCAATTTCCAAAGTGAATCAACTGAAAAAAAATCCAAGATATTTTAATAGTTTTCTTCTGAGCTTGTTTCCACTCTTCTGTTCCTTTTGCTTAGTTTCTGTCCTATGCTTCCAAAGGGATCAGCTCTTTGCTGGCAGCCAATTACAGTGCCAGAATTGTCTTTTCTTGCCTCAAAGGCCATTCTGCATTATGTTCTGAGTGTGAGTAGAGTTATGTTTTTTAACTGGAATACGAAATACATGCAAACACAACCCATTTTTTTCTCTTATGTTTTAACGTGTGTACTCCCAGCAAGTAATAGTCACCTTGGACAGACTGTCACAGATGCCTGGAGATGTGACTGAGAGATACAAGGGACAATTAAAACTACTAAGACCAGCTTTTGTCAGAATAAACCAACTTAACAGTGAAGAAATTGAACTGGAATCTAATGAAAAGAATGTATGCTAAGTCATGGACAACAGACAGAGACTAATTGATGAGGTGAGGACATGAAAGAATATTTTGCTTATCCTACACAGACAAGATGACAGCAGGCGGGTCCCAGACTGAAGGCGAATCCCTTGAAGACTTGATGGCAGTGCAGTCGGTGGAGGATAGGTGCTGGCATGTATTATGGTAAAAGGACAATAAATAGAGTACTTTCTTCCTTTTTATTTTTATGCTGGTCTTGTATTTATTCTTTCAATTTTGTACCATATACTCAACTATCGGTAGCTAGGTATCTTGTACCTAAGATGGTGCCATAAGCAGCAACACTGCAAACTTTTCACTGCACTCATTGGATTGTATGTGACCATAAAGCTAATTCAATTCAATAATGAGAAGGTGTTGGAAATAGTTGGAGAAATGAGGCAATCACTGCAATAACATCAAAGTAAAAGACATATGTTTTGGTAAGATAATTAGGTCAAACAATAGAGATAGTTATTCGAAGGAGAGAAAGAATGATGGAAAACACAGGAGAGAGAAGCATTGCAGAAAATGGATTACAGAAATAATGAACTGATGCAATTGACCTCTGTGGAATGCGTAAAGAAGCACAAAGGTGGAGATCCATACAGTCAACATTTTGGGAAGACAGCAATTAACACATTTGAGCATATAAATGTGTGCTGGAAATGATTAGAAATGTTCATTAGCCAAGCCACTTATGTTTAAGGTGAATGTCAACATTTAACTCCCTTACAACAGCTTCACAGAAAAGCTTTATCTGATTTAACACAATTAATGAGCCTCAATTTTAATCAACATTCAAAAGAAAATCCTATACCCATTATTGTGTAAACCTCAAGAGAGACTTCAAATATTCAAGTTTTAATGGTTAGAGTTCAAGTTCAGCAACTCAGAAATTGAGAGCTAAAACTCCACCAGAGCCAGTTGTAAAAGTGAATTTGATAGTCTTTGAATTTGTAGACAAGTTCAAGGAAGCTGCCATCCCTGATTTGGTCAAGTTGTGACGCCAGTCCTATACTTTTGTTTTATTCATTCATAGGATATGGCTGTAACTGACCAGGTCAGCATTTACTACATCATCCCTGTGTTGCCCAGAGGGCAGTTAAATATCAATCACATTGCTGTGGGTCTGTAGGCAAGACCAGGTTGAGAATGGCAGTTTCTTTCTCTTAGGACGTTGGTAAACCAGAGGGGCTTTTCCCCACAATCGACAATGGTTTCACAGTCAATATTGGGTTTCTAATTCCAGATTTTTATTGAATTCGAATTCCACCATCAGCCATGGCATGATTTGAACCAGGGTCCCTAGAACATTATCAGGGTTGCTGGGTTAATAGTCTAAATGATAATACCACTAGGCCATCACCTCCCTTCGTTGACAAGAGATGGGAAGGATCAGCCACATGAAACAAAGTATAAAGTTAAACCCTTATAACTATTTATTATGTTCACTGTTAATGATCAGCTGCTGTGCAGCATTCAACAAACTTTCAATGGTTCCATCACAACAATTAATTCTTCAGGAATGAACATGACTGCTCAAAGATATGGCTCTCATTTGGTGACAGTGATCAGACTGAACATTGACGAGTCAAATACTTCAAGAACTGAAGATATACATGAAAAAAATAGGCCCTAACATGATTTTAAGCCTTTAATCACATTTCAGAGTTGAGATAGCCAAATTAATCTTGTACTGTTTGGGATAGTTTTAATGACATTATGAAATCCATGAGATTGAGAGTGTCTAGACACTTCAAATATCCACTTTTCTGGAGAGAAAGGCAGTTATCATACATGTTGTGTGGTCCTTTTAAGCAATCAAATTTCTCTCCTCACTGCATGATCTCAGAGTCATTTACTCTGATCAAATTATATGACTATATCCTGATTTAATCCTTTGATTATGCTTCCTGCTTGTTATGTTAACTGAAAGCAAACAGTATTCAACATATAGGTAAAAACAATGACAGCAGATGCTGGAAACCAGATTTTGGATTAGTGGTACTGGAAGAGCACAGCAGTTCAGGCAGCATCCGAGGAGCAGTAAAATCGACGTTTCGGGCAAAAGCCCTTCATCAGGAATAAAGGCAGAGAGCCTGAAGTGTGGAGAGATAAGCTAGAGGAGGGTGGGGGTGGGGAGAAAGTCGCATAGAGTACAATAGATGAGATGGGGAGGGGATGAAGGTGATAGGTCAGGGAGGAGAGGGTGGAGTGGATAGGTGGAAAAGGAGATAGGCAGGTAGGACAAGTCATGGGGACAGTGCTGAGCTGGAAGTTTGGAACTAGGGGGAGGTGGGGGAAGGGGAAATGAGGAAACTGTTGAAGTCCACATTGATGCCCTGGGGTTGAAGTGTTCCGAGGTGGAAGATAAGACGTTCTTCCTCCAGGCGTCTGGTGGTGAGGGAGCAGCGGTGAAGGAGGCCCAGGACCTCCATGTCCACGGCAGAGTGGAAGGGGGAGTTGAATGTTGGGCCACAGGGCAGTGTGGTTGATTGGTGCAGATGTGAATTCAACATATACTCATGGTCTCTAGTCTTTGTAAAAGGATTACTGGAACAAACATTCCCATTCCTGAACTTGCTCAGGATGACCCTGATTGTCATGGGATTCCAACAGAAGAAACAACAAGATCTCCCGTAAATTATTTTGGTAATATCAGTTAATACTCAACTGGATGTTGTCAAATTGTAAGTAGAAAAATGTCCATACACTTACTGGGACTAACAGTAACAACGATAATTATTCAGTGTGTTTGGCACCATAACATTGAACAGCAGTCTGTGATCTACTTGGAGTGCTGCTGTTTGGAAATAAATCTGTAACAGTATTTAGTTAAGCAACAACCAAGCATATACAACCTAAAACAGGTTACTTGCCTGCAGGTCAGTGAAAATTCCAGAAGGGAAAATTCCAAAAGTAAAAATGTGAACTGCTTTAGTTTAGATTGCAAGCTAAGAGCTGTGTTTTTAAAGTAGTTTGCTACAGTGCAAGACATTGGATATGGACATCAAAATATTCCATGGCAGCGATTTAATTTTCACTTGTACAGCACTTCTGGTAATGCTACTCACTGTGCAAGAGGAATATCAAAGATAGCTTTTGCTTCAGTAGAAAAACTGTCTTTATAAAGATCTTGACTATAACATGCCTTTATTATGCTTTCCAAAGATCATGTAGAGAAATCCAGCTCACTAAGAATGATAACTGCTGAGACAGATAACCTTTTTCATTAAACAGTGAGGCACTCTGACCACGTGATCACTTTAATATCCTGTGGCTATTTTCTCAGCAAAAAGGAGATGCAATGTCAAATCAAGTCAAAACAGAATCCCTTTTCATTAGAAACAAGCCAAGCTTTTCAGACATTGGGAAAATACTCCAGTCTCTTGAAACTGACATTTTGTAAAGCTGAAGCTGATCTAACAGCTGCCGTGCACAGAATACTGGATGTCTACAATACCTACATGGCAGAGGATTGGATAAATAGGTTACCAGACCTCATGTAATAATAAATACTAGAAACATAGTAAAAGCTCCTTCAGGCACACTACATCTGAAAGAGCACTTGCTCATGCAGGAGCAAGCAGAGATTTGCCTCAGTCTTCCTCAAACACTTTAAAGCCTGCTTTCCCATAATCACATATCTAAAGCAAAATTAATAATTTAATTTAAACTATAAGGCAAAGTGGATTTAAAAGGAAATTATTTATCATGTGATGGGAGATGGAATGGGTCACATGGCTAACACTGAAGGAGCTACGAAGAACTAGAAAGCAAAAACAATGTTTTAAAAGAAGGATGCCAGAAACTGGTCAGGTTAACCTGGACTATGGAGAGGAAAAACCGTACCATCAATGAGTAGACAGAAGACCAACATGATTCAAAAAGAGCATTTGATTTTGTGTGAAAAATGGTAATTATATTTTCAAAATATTTGAAACAACTGCAACCAGGGAAAAGGGGTAAAAACAAAAGGGTAAACCCAGAGTGTAAGACCTAATGAAACATAATTGACCCACAGACAGTTACAGACCTGCGAATCATTTCAAGCATTTTCTGTTTTTAAACTCCAGATTTGCAATGGTAAACAATAAATCAGTCTAATTGAGTTGTGAATAGAAATGACAGAACAGCTGCTATCCAAAAAAAGGACAGAGATTTGGGGTGGGGGGGGGGGGGGGGGAAGAGGTTGGAGAGGGGAAGGAGAGAAAAAAAAACAGAGAACGGAAAGAGGTGGGGCTCATTCCGAAGTGGACTACAATATCATGTCAGAAACAGAACATTATTAAAGAAAAATCATGTGCTTGTTTCCACAACGGCACTGGATGAAACCTGGAATTTCTCCAACTATGCAGTTAACCAGAGGGCAAGGAGAGAAAAGTAACTTGAACATTAAAATAAAAAATCTGCTAGGTAAAATTGACCATCTGGGAGGACTAAATTAACATTTCCCAGAGAATCACTTGTACGTTTCTCAACAGCTGCTAATGGAGCTAATGGAAAAAATCCTGCAATGAGAACTTTCAGACAGGCGCACAGTCAGGTGGACAGTACACTGGCACAAGGTGTTTATCAATTGTGAGCAGTTTCTAGATATGTTGCTGCTTTTACTCACATCTGACTGTTATCAGTCAACCCTGCTCCAATTCAAAACAGAAATTACAGAGAAGCATTCTACATAAAGGGAAATAGCAGTTCTCTTAAATTGTCGCATAACACTAAATGGTTTGGAAAGATGCATTTCTGCATAGGTAAAGCTTTCAGTCATTCCTATTTGCAGTTTTATTATTTAAACCTAGGGAAATTGAACAGCCTGGAGACAGAATATTAACTAAGCATGGACAGTGAACTCTGAAAATGTATTCCCCATACCCACAGTCTTTGGAGTGAAATTTCACAATATTGCTCAAGATAAATCCTACATAAAATGTCTGCCTCCAAACTACCCCGAGCAATAATAAACTGAGAAGACAGGATCCAAAGCAGACAGAAACATAAACAACCTCTATTTTCTACCTTTGCATTCTTAAAGATATGAAGACAAAATGGATGCCTGTCCCTCATCTTTCAAAACAGTGACAACTAAATAAAAACACCATTTATTGGACAATCCTTCATGTTAGTGAATCACTTTCTGAATACAAGAAGCCCAAGGAAATACTGAAGACTCGAAAGGTGCAGCAGCTGATTGAAATTAAAAGTGTAATACCAGAACAAATGAATCTGCAGTCATCTGTTTTTTAACATTGTTCATTTCAAACTAAACACTGCACTGTGCACAGAACACACATACTTCAAACTATTTTACTGAAGAATACCAGCCAAGGGTTGCATTAAAACAGGCAATCACAGATGCTTAAGTTATTAGCAAATTGGTATCATAAAGAATAAATATAAAATAAACAATTAGAATTTTGACCTTTGGGCTCCATCACCAACTATCTGCTCATATCTTTCCCCTCTCCCCCACAAACTGCTACGATCAGTTCTGAAGAAGGGTCACTGGGCTCGAAACTTTAACTCTGCTTTCTCAACATATGCTGCTAGACCAGCTGAGTTTCTCACTATATTCATTTGGCTTTTGATGTTTTGGGAAGGTGTTGGGTGGAAAATGCATGCATACACTCCTCTTACAAGGTTTGGGCTCCAATTGTGAAGACCACAGGGAAATTTTGTTTCCTCCCACACACTATGTGTGTGTGTGTTTAGCAAGCCTGAAAATAACACTTCCCTGAAGAGTTTGTGACCACGGAGGGGGGAGGAAGCCTGCCAAAGAATTGGGAACAGTCTGAAAGGTAAGTGCAAAGTATTTTGGTATCTTTAAATGTCACTATTAGAAGGAGTTTTGTAAATGTAGACATGTTTTTAACAATGATGCATCATAGGGCTCTGCCCTGCAAAAATAAATTGACCCTTACATTGATCAGCTTTGTGCAATATCTGTTATGCATTAGAATAGTTTTCAAATTAAGAAAATGCCATAATACATTCTGTAATGTGAAATAAAAATTCTGTCAGTCTCTGCTGACATGTTTTATGCTGTAAGGTTAAAATTGACTCACAGCTCCGGCTGCTAAACAAAACTACTCTCAAAAGCTGAACAAGAATGCTGCACCTGCTCCACTCCCTTTTGAAAGGAAATGGGCACTATTCTGTCAATTTCAGCCGGAATCTCTTGTCATGACAACAGTCATTATGAATACTTAGCAGGGTTTGAAAAGTATATATATGCTTCACCACCGCAGCCGGTTTAATGGCCCAAGAATGACAACCTTTTTCAGAGCATTAAAAGAAAGACTTTGAAATGATTTGTTTGTTTACAAACCCAATAGGCATTGGAATAGTTCCTTTTTCTTCTCACTATCAATGATTGTGTCTTTAAAGTCAGGTTTTTAAATTAGGTTGCTGGATATTTTCAAGACTTGTTTCTCCCCAGTAATTTTAAAATAATTCCATTGTTAATATATAGCTTCTGAGAACTGTACATAGTGTATACTGTGTACTGTATGACTGGCTATGAAGGATCTGTAAGTGAATGAAAGTGGTATAGGGTGAGGTTCAAGGGGCCTTTAAACAATGGTGGGGCTAATTCCTGTGCTGGGTGACCAAGGCAGGCCTCCTAACTGACTTCTGCACTATATTACAACTCAGTAAATGAACTGCCAACATAATGCCTGTGTGAAAAGCCAAAAGTCCTGGCCAAGGCCACGAGTTGGAACTGCATTTTGGAAGGCACAAAAGTGCCTAGTTCAACTTTCCTGAGCCCACACGAAAACAGGGGCCACTGTATTTATGTTGCTGATGTTGAGAAAACCCAATTAGTAAAGTTCAACTCAAATTTGTGGACATAGATTATCCAAAGTATTGTATATTAGACTTGTTAGAGAACTGAAACAGATGGTAGAAAACACAGCAGTATACAAAGGTGAGCTAAAATGATAGAAAATCAAAGCTGCTCCTCTTTTTCAGATCGGAGGATTTTTCAGAGTAGAGCTCCCCAAACTCCACTACTGGAGCCACTGCTAGTTTTGATATACTTTAAGCATTTGGAATGAGAAATACAGGGCACAACTGTAAAATTTAGAGATAATATTAAATTCAGAAATTAAATAAGCAGTGGAGATACAAACAGGCTTCAACAGCACAGTGAGGATGACAGAATAGATGGCAAAATGACAGTTGAACTTCATGTAAGTGTGACATATTGCATTTTCAAAAGGAGGAATAAGGGAGGGTATCGCATGCTAAACAGTCAATTTTAAAAGATGATGCACAAAGCAACTGAGGGATGTTTATGCATAAACGTTGGGCGAGGCGATGGCCTAGTAATATTATCACTCAACTATTAAGGCTGAAACTCGGGTAATGCTCTGGAGATCCAAGTTCAAATCCAGCTGGGGGAATAGGAGTTCAATAAACATCTGGAATTAAGAGTCTAATGATGTCCATAAAACGACTGGCGAGTGTTGGATAAACCCACCCTGTTCACTTCAAGCAAGGAAATCTGTCATCCCTATCTGATCTGGCCTACATGTGATCCAGATCTACAGCAACACTGTTGACTCTCAACTGCCATTCAGCTGTATAAAATCGCTAGAAAGTCTCAAAACAGTGATGAGACTGACAGACCATCTGGCATTGACCTGGCACCAGAAACAACAATAGCACAAAGCAGCCCTGCAAAGTGCTTCATTATTAACATCTGTGACTAGTACTAAAATTGGTAGAGTTACCTCACATACTATTATAGAATCACAGAATCCATACAGTGTGGAAACAGGCCATTTGTCCCACCAAGTCCACACCAATTCTCCAAAGAACAGCCCACCAATCAAGAAACAGTCTGACATAGTCACACCCATAGAATCATACCTCTCCATGTCCCAGATAGCACTATTATCAATGGCAAGGACATGCCCAGCAGAGGTGGCATCAAAGTAGCATATACAGTCAGAAGAGAGTTGGCCTGGGAGTCCTCAACAGTAACCTTGGACACTATAACGTCTCATGGCATCAGGCCAAATGTGGGCAAGGAAACCTCTTAGTAATTACCACAAACATTCCTCCTGTGATTGATGAATCAGTGGTCCTCCATTTTGAATAACACTTGGAGGAAGCTCTGAGGGTAGCAAGGGTACAGAATACAGTCTGGGGGATTTCAATGATTACAATCAAGATAGGTTCAACAGCACCATTACTGATCAAGCTGGCCAACCCATAGGCAGCAGGTGGGAAGGGAACAACATTCTTGATGACCACATCCTTACCAATCTGTCTGCCGCAGATGCATTTGTCCATGACAGTATTGGTAACAGCGATTACTGCAGAGTGCTTATGGAGCCAAGGCCCTGCCTTTACACTGGTAATACCTGACATTGTGTCACATGACACAAATAGGAGAGACTTCAAATAGATCTGGGAACTCAATACTAAACATCCATGAGGCAGTGTGGGCCATTAGCAGCAGCAAAACTACACTCCAACAAAATCTCTCAACTTCATGGCCCAGCACACCCGCCACTTTATCATTATATCCAAGCCAGAGGATCAACTCTATTCAATGGAAAGTGCAGTAAGTCATGTCAAGAGCAGCACCAAATATACTGAAAAATGAGGTGTCAATCTGATGAATTTATCAAACTGGACAACTTGCATGCCAAACACCAAAAGCAGCAAGTGATAGACAGAGCTAAGCAATCCCACAACAATAGATCAGATTGAAGTTTGCAGTCCGGTCACATCCAGTCATGAATGGTGGCAGAAAAATCAAACAACTCACTGGCGGAGGAGGATCCATGGATATCGTCATCCTCAATGATGGGTGAGCTCAACAAAAGCAGTGCAAAGGATAAAGCTGATGCATTTATAACGATCTTCAACCAGAAGTGCTGAGTCACTGATCCATCTTGGCCTCTTCCAGAGGTTCCCAGCATCATAGATGCCAGTCTTCAGCCAATTCAACATATTCCCCATGATAAGGAAACTGTTGAAGGTACTGAATATTGTAAAAGACTATGGGTCTTAACAACTGAAGACTTGTGTTTGAAACTTGCCGCTCCCTAGCTAAACTGTTCCAGTACAGCTACAATAATGGCATCTACCCAAAGATACAGAAAATTGTTCAGATATATTTTGTTAACAAAAAAAGCAGGACAAATCCAATCCGTCAATTACCACCTCATCAGTAAAGTAGTGGAAAGTGTCATCAACAGTACTATCAAGCAGCACCTTTGCAGCAACAGCCTGCTCACTGATACCTTACTTCAATACAAGCTTGGTTCAAACATGGACAAAAGAGTTGAATTCCAGAAGTGAGGTGAGAGTGACAGCCCTTGTCATCAAGGCCACATTTGACGGAGTTGAGGCCTAAAGGAGCCCAAGCAAAACTGGAGTCAATGGGAATTGGGGGAAACTCTGCCATAACAAAACAAAGAACTGTGGATGCTGGAGATCTGAAATGAAAACAGAAACTGAAGCAAGTCAGCATAGCTGACAGCATCCATTGGAAGAAAGCAGAGTTAACCATTTGAGTCCGGTGACTCTTCATCAGAATTCTGCTTGTTGAATCATACCTGGCACGAAGGAAGCTGGCTGTGACTGGAGGTCAGGCATGTTTGCTCCTGAACATCTCTACAGGAGCTCCTCAGGATAGATAGCTTCTAACCTACCTGCTCACGGATTTCATAACACACCTCTGGAGCAAGGAGGACTTAAATCTTGGCCTCCTGGCTTAAAGGTATGGATGGTACAAGTGCATCAGAAGCCCAATTCCTTAGGATACAGTCTAGGCTCAAGCATCTTCTGCTGCTTCATCAACAATTTTCCTCCATAACATCAGAAGTAGGGAATCTCGCCAATAACTGTACAATATACAGCACCATTCACAACTCCTCAGATATTGAAGCAGTGCATGCCCAAATGTGACAAGACCTGGACAATATCTGGGCTGCACAGTGGGTAGTTACTTTCATGCCACAAAAATGCCATAGCCAATAAAAAGGACACTCCAACCGCCATATCTTGACAACAATGAATCCCCTATCAACACCATGAGGGTTACCACTGACCAGAAACTGAACTGGACTCACCATGTAAATACAATAGATACAAGAGCAGATTGTAGGCTTAGAATACTACAGTGTGTAACTTACCTTCTAGGCCCCCAAAGTCTGTGCACCATCTACATGGCACATGTCAGGAGTGTGATGGAATACCCCCCAGTGGATGAGTACAGCTCCAAAAACACTCAAGAAGGTTGACATCTTCCAAAACAGATCAGCCACTTGATTAGAATCACATCCACAAGCATCTACTCCACCACCATAGAAACTCAGTAGCATCACTACCTACAAGACGCACTGCAGAAATTCACCAAAGATCCTTCAGCAGCACCTTCTAAACCCATGACCAATTTAATCAGATACATGGGAACTCGATTACCTGCGAGTTCCCTTCCAAGCAAGTCACCATCCTTACACTCAGAATTGGCAATTTACAGTCATTCCTCTGTATCCACAAGGGTTCTGTTCCTGAGTACACCACTGAATGATGAAATTTGAGAGTGTGGAGCTTGTTTAAAAAAACACGAATGTACGATTTTTGACCGCGGATGTTGTTTTTAGTTAATTTATTTGGCATGAATCTCTTTGGCAAATTTGTGAATTCGCAGAAACAAGATTTACTGTAAGGCAGGGAGGTCAAACTAACATCTTATATAGGCTTGGCATTACTTGTGGACTTTACTTCTCTAAATCCAGGATTCCGTATGCTTTATTCACTCCTTTGTTAACCTGCCGGCACCCATTTTATTCAGTCGGAGGACATGGGCATCCCTGGCTGGTGGTGAGCTACCTCCTTGAGCTGGTGCAGTTCATATGCTGTAGGGAATTCCAGGATTTTGACCCAATGATAGTGAGGAAACAGTAATGGAAAAATATCCAGAATGGTTCCAGAATAAAGAGATTACATTTATGTGAACAGACTGAAGCAAAGATGTTATAAAGGCAAATGATATCAGAAATTCATGTCTATGCACTAAGTAAAAAAAGGAGGAACAGTTTTCAATGGCCATTATTTTTAAGATGATTGATAGAAGAACCAGAAGTGACATGATGAAAAGCCTCTTTACACACTGAATAGTTAGGATTGGACAGGAATTCTGGATATAAATTTAATAGTAATGTTCAAATTGGAACAGAATCAATCTTTGTAAAGGAAAAAAAATTGAAGGGACATGAAGGAAGGGACTGGGATCATGGGTCTGTTCTGAGAATGAGTTGGTGCATAACTGATGGATTAAATGGCTTCCTTCTGTGCGATAATTTTCAATGATACAAATAGAATAATCCAACATTAATATCTGTTGTTTGTGCTATCTGCCTCATAGAAATCTTGTGACTGCTCTCTCTGCAAAATGGCAGTTAAACTGTAGTATGTGATGTTGCTGTACTTCATTGAAACATGAAATGACTGTCAATTCGGAATATTCTCCATGAGGAAGAAACAAATGATCCCAGAATACTCTTTGCCGTTCTGAAAAATTTGATCCAGTAGTAAGTTGCCCTTTACTACAACTACTAAACAACAACATAATATACGGGAGTCACGAGAAGGAGCAAAAGAAATGGCCATGAGTGTGGACAACACATTTCTGCACAACGTTGATTGAACAAACTGAAATAGGTTTAATTTTCAGACATTGTCCAAAAATTCCTACTGTGGTCCTTTACTAATAGAAGAGAAATCCTGTGAAATTACCTCAGTATTCTCCTCTCTATTAATCATCTGTGAAACCCACAAGTTATTTTCTTCATGTAGCTCATGGTCTGGTTTGCTCAGCATTTGCCAACAGAAACAGGTTGAACTTCAATGAATAGGAATTGCACAATGCAGCAAGTGTATTTTAATGATTTGCAAGTGCACAAACAGCTCACTGCTGAAAAAAAGTGTATAGACTGCAAGAGTGCTAGTGTACAGTAAAAAATGTTCCCAATCTTTCAATTTTTTACTTCTGGAGGCAATGACTCAGACGACATATTATGGATGTTCTGCCGAATTGAGAAAGCCCAGACCAATCGTCCAACCTGTCAATAAACTATTATCATATTCCACAGTGATCTTGCTTTTCATTTGAACACCCTCACCTCCACACACAAACTTCCTCCTGCACCATTTCCACAAAGTGAGATAAGCTAAGTCAGAACCTAATCAGTTCTGGGCTTGTATCATGCAGTTACACACCATATTGTGAATTATGCATCCCAGAGCAATGGGCAATAATAGAAATATTGGCTCAATTCCAAGCACATGTATACATGTGCAGAGATTGTACATCTAACACTCATCATTACCCGAACACGTATGATAGTAAAATGACGATTTACCGGTCATTGTCAGAATTCCTGAGTGACGGCAGTATCTGGCGGAAGCTAGCATTGCGGTCAAGCTTTGGCTGACTCTTTGTTCGTTTAATAGAACCCTTTAGTCGTTTGCTGAAAAAACCCTACAACAAAAGGAAAAACAAAAATGATTAGGTACATGCAAGTAAAGGAAAGCTTATTTCTAAAAGAACAAAATGAAAGTAAGGGAAGCACTCGCTGAGTTATATTGACACAGATTATAAGAAAAATAAAGTAACCAAAATTAAAGTAACACAAGATATTCTGTTATCAATGCTCAGGATATGGAACCACTAAATTGTTCACATTTCTCAAACTTTGGGAAATAATAATGTATCCATATGTTGCAATAAAAAAATGTGGTCCAATTAAAAATGATGAATAGCAATTGTACTGCATCCCAAAAAATTACTATATGCATTTTATCAAGTAACAAAATCTGAATTGGAATACCTGAAACTGACTACAGTGTTTCTTGGGAGTCAGAAATTATATACAACTTACATAGGTGACATGGAACAGAATTTTGGAAAAAGAAAGCATTTGTGCTATCATTGTCATCTTGACAAAGTTGTCTTTCACCCACATATTCAACAGACTAAACCAGTACGTAGGTCTACACTAAGTGTCTGTGTCATAAAAAGTCAAAAAGCAGTTAGAAGTATATTCCAGGGCACCGTCACTGTCCCAAAAGAGCAATTAGTAAGGAACCTTCCCAATGTCAGTACAAATTCCAACAAAAAATATGGGAAAAAGATACTTTAGTGAACCTAGACGGCCAGACATAATTTTCACTATTCTTACTGCTATCAGAGTGACACGGAACATGGAATGAACTGTATGGAAATAGCTCCAGCTTATATTGCTCAGCCAGGATTTTGTGCTTCACTTATCTGTAGAATAATCAATACCAATGCTGATTAAAAAACTGTTCTCACGGGAGAAAGATATGGAACATATACAACTGACATTACTTGTCTTTCACAAATTACAAGTCATCTATTTTGAAGTGCACAGATTCTAACGACTTGATCTAAGATCTCATGCTCATACAACTGTTACGTATTTTGCTCCAAGGGAGTTGACTAATTGGTACTCTTCAACAGTATGCCATACATGTCAGAATTACATGGCAAAGAAGCATAGAATGATACTACACAGAAGGAATGCACTTGACCCATGATACTTGTTCTCTTAGAAAGCTATCTAATTATTCCTACTCCCTGTTCTTTACAAACACACTGCTATTTTAATTTTCAGTTTCAAGTATAGATTTAGAAGCTAATGTTAACTTGCATCACCCTATTTGGTCATAAAATTTAGATCATAACAATTTAGTGCATAAAATTGTTGTCATGTTACGCTCATACTTTCACTAGTTACTTTGAATCTTTGTCCTACGATTACTAACCATTCAGTTGAGGTAGCATGCAGTGCCCACTGGTACATTACAGGCATTATCCCTGCAGGGGCTGGGGTCCATCATCTCCCCAAAACAACACTTTTGATTTAGTTTTGTAAGTTTCCTTTAAAATGCAGTTTTTAAAACAGCACCCCTTCAAGGTGTGGTTAATATGGTGGTTGGTTTCTAGTGCTTTTTCAAATATTTGATTTACACACAATGCCTGGCTGTGGAATCTTTCCTGAAGTTTCCAATGCTGAAACTTAATCAGTGTTCTCTACCATTCAGCCTAATTTTTTTTGGCTTTTGCACTCTATGCCTTTTTTTATAAAGCAAAAGAGCTCATTTCTTTTTCACAGTCTTCTCAACTTGTTCCACTGTCTTCAAAGACTTGTTTCGGTACATCCCAAAAATACCTTTGCTCCTGAACTCTTTAAAATTGTGCCAATGTGTTTATATTGTCATTCTTCATTCTTGATCAAGAAGTAATGATTTTATATTTTTACATCCAATTTCATCTGCCATGTGTCTGCTCATTTCATCAGTCTGCCCATATGCTCCTGAAATCTGTTACTATGCCCCTTCCAGTTTATTACATTTCCAAGTTTGTTACGCCTAAATCTTGAAGTCATGCCCTGTATGCTGTTGATGGCTTTTGATCCTGAAGCAAGTAAGGCAGCAAGGAACATTTGTAATTACACAGTTTCTGATTCCGTAATTGTTTTCGGAAATATTTGAAACTTACTTTAAGAGTTTGTACCAATTGTAAAGTGATCAATAAGTTTTGGATGATGTGATCTGGTGACCCTTAACATGAAATTAGTATTAAAAGGAAGTTCAAAGTCAGAAAATTTGTGGCATACAAAAAACAAGAGGTGGAGAGGAAAGCGAATTGGATTCCTGAGCAGTTAGAACATATAAATCTACAATTTCCGTAACTGTTCCTTTCCGAGTGTTGAATGCCCACAATCAGCCATATCTTACAAAGCTAAGGCAGTTCTAGTAGCTACCATGACAATTGAGAACATACAGTTCAATAGTTTATGAAAAGAAGTGCGCCATTTCGGGAAGACGAGACAAGTTGAACGCTGTTTACATGGAACCCTGCTGCCTGCAAAGAGTGTTTGAATGTAAAGAGACTGGAATTTTCCTTGGGAAAACTATGTGCTTGAAGATGGGACACTATAGGTAGAGATGGCTGTCTTGAAAATCAGTAAATTAAGCAGAATGCAATCCCTCCAGGGGCTGCTTTGGAGATGTGCAACATTTAAGTGGGATACAGGGTGCAGAAAGGTCTGGTTGAGAAGGTTGAAGTCAACGAGCTTCTTTCCCAACTTCAATTTATACCTTTGAGCGAGAATTAAAGTCCAGTTAGAGGCCTCTTCCAGCTCTGCTGGTATTCAACTGTGGTGAGTAGGACAATCACGATATAAACCAAAATAGCACCGCAGGCTCCGGGGGGGGGGGGGGGGGGGGTGGCTGTCATTTAGTGCCTGATTGAGACACTCAGCATTGAAAAAAATGTGTATGGGGGAGGGGTCACTTCAAGCTAACCTGCTTGATTTTCGCCAACATCTATGCCAACCCAGAGCATTAACAACCCCCTCTCCACAATCCCCTCCCCATCTTCAGAAGTGATCCGGATTTGTCTTATTGGTTCCTCCTTGGTCACCTTTCTTCCCTCAGGCCGCTGACAGAAGCATTGGCAATGGATTGATTGTCGTCATGGTTGAAAACAAGTTCAACATGAACAAGGGATAAATTCTAAGAGCTTCCTCCTGGATTGTTTTCTTGCCAAAAATCAGAGCTACATTGCAAAGCAAACCGACTTCAACTCCAAATACTTCTAAAAACTCAAGAAGAAAAGGAAATAAATTTCAACAAAAGCAATTACTGAAAAAGACAATCGCAGAAATACTCAAGTTTCAATATCAATGATAATTCAACTCCGTTATCCTTTCACGTTTATGTTGTCAAAACAGGTGATTAAGTCCAAGATTTTGTTCTCTAACTCAAGTCCTGGACTCACCACAGAAAAGCATGGAGCATATTCTCTGACCACCTTTCAGTCTCGTATAAATGCATAACATTATGAAAACAAAATGCTCAAAAGGGATGGGCATTTACCAAAGTTCTGGAAAACAAGCTTTATCATAATAAAGCTGATATGGTATTGAAAAACAATGCAGAACATTCAATATTATTATTATTTTGCAACTAGGTAAAGGTTATTGGCAGAATTCAGCACAATAATCACAAAAGCAAAAAATGTATATCAAGTATGAATATGTTGCTCATACATAATAGAGTTCAGTCATCCTTGTAGATGAATAAATCCTTCTGAATTAAATGAAAAAGGTAGTCAAACCTTAATAACAGATCTTATTAAATACTTCAGCACTTCATGTAAGCTGAGCCATATTGCTCTCAAAGTCATATAGTCAGCCCAGTAAAAGACAATTAATATGACATTTGCAATCAGATTTAAGAGTTATTGCCTGTGTCTGTGTTTATCGCAAATTTGTCCAATGCACACAGACTAAGGTTTTAAACTCTTCCAACAACTGCTCTGGGATCCAATCTGCAATATGTCAGTTATGCTTCAGGAAAGTAATTTGTAAATACAACCACCTATTTGAATAGAATTTTGAGTAAACTTTTAGTGAAGGAATGAGATAGAACCTTATCATTTTCAAAATCAGCATGCTAATCAGATAGGCTGTAAAAATTACAGTAAATAAATCATCCTGCTCAATTTGATTAAATGTATAACAAGAATTTGCCAAAGAAAATGCAACATGCCATCAAATGAATACTGCCATACATTCTCAAAGACTATAAAAGGGTCATCTTGTACAATGGAGTATTTCAGGAGGATATGCATGCTGCACCTTAGAACAAAAAAACTATAAATTCCATTTGTACAGTAAGGAAAAAAGTGAGAGCGAGAGACAGAACAATACAAGGGTATGGCATATGTAGACAGAAGAAAATGGGATAGAACAATGGGAAAGGGAGAGAGAAATGAGAGTGTGAGAAAATAGAAAGAAAGAGAAAGTGGGGGAACAGAGTGAGATGGAGAAAGGGATCGAGGGAGGGGGACCGAGGCAGAGGGAGGGGACGATGGCTGTGGGAACAGGCTTTGCTGTCAACAGACTGTCTTTATTATCCCAGTGGCACCGTAATCGAGTTGTGGTCATTGCTGTGATAACAAAGTCTCCAAAAAAGGTGTGTTTATCGAGCCAAATGTCAGGTTAAGTCCAGGAGCAGAGCCTGGTTGGAGGAGATCCAGTGGGGAGGTTCAAAGGGTGGAGATACTTCTACAGGAGGGCATAGTGAATCTCCAAAGGAAATTCCCTCTTTTGGATAACACCTGCCTGCACAGTAAAACCTGCCAGACTAACCAGCTGCTGACTGATTACTCCTACCATGGGTAAAATAGCAGCACAAGTGTAAACAGACAATGAAGAGGCCATTAATAGGCCTGCTGAATTCTTAGATTTTGTTACCTGTGTTATCCTGTAAAATATTATCCTAATTTGGTTACTGAATTTAAGTTAAATTTCCCATTACACAGGAATTGGGGTGCTAATCTAATCTAATCTAATCTAATTACATCTGAGCTGCTCTATTGACAATTAATCATTGCATTAAATCAAACATAAACAATTCATGAATTCGAAAATGTTAAAAGCTCCTAAATGAAATCACTACTCTCACCCCAATTAAAACACATAACTGAATTAGTTTTAAAAGTAAATATTCAAAGATCCTAGCCTACATTCTAAAATACACCCCATCATGGATTCATCAAAGTGATATTACTGGATCGTGCAGTCATATGTCAGGGACTACCCTGGCTGGAAATTGACCTAATTCAGAAATTATCATCTACAGATGAGAAAAATGCTATAGTGTACAAAATATTCATAGAATCGCTACAATGGGGAAAAAGCCCGTTGAGATACCACCAACCCTCCCTACCCTTTTCCTGTAACCCTAAATTTCCCAAAGCTGATCTACCTAGCCTGCATATTCCTGGATACTGTGGGACAATTTAGCACTGCCAATCTATCTAACCTGCAAATCTTTGGACTGTGGGAAGAAACCAAATCACCTGGAGGAAACTCACGCAGATACAAGGAAAATGTGGAAACTTCACACAGGCAATTGCTCAAGGCTGGAATCGAGCCCAGGTCCCTGGCGCTGTGAGGCAACTATGCTAACCACAATTCTAACAAATGAGCAACCTACAATTACAGATGACTCCAGTTTGAGAAAAATCACAATGATGGTCATCCACTAATAAACGCAAACACTAACATCATAGTTAAATGCGAACTAATTGAAAAACGAAGGGAAAATTTAAAAAGCTCAATGTTTTTCCTGATGTTGAATATCTTTACAATTATGTACTTCTGTCATGTAAGAAAAATAGTAGCCAATTTGCACAGAGCAAGTCTCCACAACCAGCACTGTGATAGTGACTACATAACCTGTTTTCGTGGTGCTGGATAAAGGATAAATATTGGTCAGGGCCCGAGGGGATGTCAACTGCTCTTCTTTAAATAAATGTTATGGAATTTTCAACATCTCCATTCTCTTAGTCCTGCATTGAAGTCATTAACTGGATTTGGTGGCCAAGATGCTGGTGTGTGAAGTGAACCTATAACTGTGCAATTCAAAAATAACCATTACTCACTGAGCCACAGATGCAAAGTAGGGACATAAAGTGGTAGTAATGGAATTTACTTGCAATAAACTTGAAGGCTGAGTGTTGAAATAATCTGCTGAAATTGAGTAGTCCCATTTACTAAACACCTATTAACAAAATTCCTGCAAATATGGACTTTCACCATTATACCATATTAAAGTATTGATGTTCAAGAACATTGCTGTTTGTCAGGGCTAACCCCAATTATTTTAACATCCTGTGTGACTTGTCTTCAAATAATCCGGTAAACCTCAGAAAAAGAGTGGCCTTATCTTTCTCCTGCACAACCGATGTCAAATTCCAGGATGATCAAGAATGTAATGTGATTGCTGCCTTCATGCTAATCTTATAAAGGGAGAAAAATAATGTTTTTTCATATAATACCTTTCATATTATGAAACATTCCAAATGCTTCACGTGAGCTTTATAAAATAATATTTGATGCAGACCCATATTTGGAAACAAAGATGGATGAGCAAAAAAGCTTGGTTCAAGAGGTAGGTTTTTTTAAGAGTAGCTTAAAGGAAGAGGGGAAGAGACAGAGTGCAAGTGAGAGAGGGAAAAAGAGAGGTACGAAGGTACAGCAGTTTAAGAAGGAAATTACTGAGTTTGAGGCTAAGGTAACTGGAAGCATAGTCACCAACAGTCAAAGAAAGGAAGACCTATAAGCTTTCATTGGGAAATGTTATTGTGTGCATATACATACTAACATTTATTGAAACCATTTACAGCTCTTTCAGACCCAGAGATGTTATTTCTTTAATTGTTCCACTTCAGTGTCGCTTCTTATGCCTTGCACCACTTTTTCACATTTAATCTCTCCTGCAATCCGATGTTATTTTTGTTATTTTTTCCCATTTTTTAATCTCCTACATTTGAACATCTTTTCACACCTGCGTACTTGTGGAAATGCTGTTAAATCTTTAAAAAGAAAGGCCATCAATCTTTAACTCTGCTTCTCTCCTCACAGGTGCTGCCTGACCTGCTGACTATTTCCAGCACCAACAGCATCTTAATTCAGTTAATTCTTATCATCTTGGCTAAAACAGTCGAGGTAGCAGCCAAAAACAATCAAAGGCTTTCTCTTTGGGCCAAAGCCCACAACACAGATTACTATGCAATACCACATTAAGTGAAGGCTTAGTTACTCAAAAAAACAAACAAAATATTCCGCATGGGCATTATATTCACAAGAGGAAGGGAGAAAATAAGCCTCATGAAATAAATTATTCCTACTCCACATTTTCTTAACTAACATTTTTGGCATGGGAGTAGCAAAGCTTTTTCCCAAAAACAACATCATGTCCACCCACTGACTAATGACTGTGGCTATTTGCTAGAATCACACGGAATACATAATTGTGAGATTTGTAGAAAATAATGCACTAATGTTGTTTGTGGTTCGGCACAGTAGCTCTCACAATGCTAGGGACCTGGGCTCGATTCCAGGCTCAGGTGACTGTCTGTGGGGTGTTTACACATTCTCCCCCTGTCTGCATGGGCTTCCTCTGAGTGCTCCGGTTTCTTCCCAAACTCCAAAATGTGAACTGGTCATGCTAAATTGCCCACTGGTCACAGGTAAACACAAAATAATGAGGTAGGGGAATGGGTCTGGGTAGGCTGGTCTTCGGAGGGTCGGTGTGGACTTGTTGGGCTGAAGGGCCTGTTTCCACACTGTAGGGATTCTGTTCGACATAAAAAGAAAACAAAAACCAGACACTCTCCATCAATTCCCAACCACTAGAGGGAGCTTCATACTACCAGACATAGAGATTTGTTTCTCTACTGCAGGCAAATGGCATCTGAACGGTCCTGCAGTCCAGTTCAGGGTAACCTCAAAAAGCAATAAACAAGTCTTCAACGTAAGTAAGAAAATAATTGTTAAAAAGGGAGAAATACATAGCTTTAATAAATTGCATATAAAGCTCTGACTCCCAAGGTATCTGGTGGAATTAACAGGATCAAACATCATAATACAATGCATTTATAGTCTGGTGCAGAACTAATATATTACTGAGAGGCAAGAAAAGATTGCTTTGTAGCTCAAAATTTAATATGTTTACAAGCATCAGTGATTTGAGAACATGTTCTAACACAATTCAGAAAACTAGTTGGCTCCTTCAAATATTCATTACTCATACTGCAACTGATAAATTGCAGCAGACGGATGATATACAATCATCGTGGCTAGACTATGAAAAATAATTAATTAACTGTGAAACAACTCAATAAATTCAAGGTGTAATATAAGCTGTATGTGAATCAACATTCAGGGAGTCACTATTGACCAGAAACCATCCTGGATTAGGACAAAAGCCAGTCATAAACTGGGAATTATGATGCAATTAACCTCCTTGCCCTCCAAACCGTAGGCAGCACAGTGGCTCAGTGGTTAGCACTGCTGTCTCTCAGAGCCAGGGACACAGGTTCGATTCCAACCTCAGACGACTGTCTGTGTGGAGTTTGCATATTCTCCCAGTGTCTGCGCAGGTTTCCTCCAGGTGCTCTGTTTCCTCCCACAGTCCAAAGATCATGCTAAATTGCCCATGGAGTTAGGTGCATTAGTTAGGGGGAATGGGTCTGGGTGGGTTACTCTTTGGAGGGTCAGTGTGGACTAGTTGGGCTGAAGGGTCTGTTTCCACACTGTAGGGAATCTAAGGAAGTTCTGGGTATCTTGAACGCATAAAGGTAGGTAAATCCCCAGGACCTGATCAGGTGTACCCTAGAACTCTGTGGGAAGCTAGGGAAGTGATTGCTGGGCCTCCTACTGAGATATTTGTATCTACAAATAGTCACTGCTGAGGTGCCGGAAGACTGGAGGTTTTCTAACGTGGTGCCACTATTTAAGAATGGTGGTAAGGACAAACCAGGGAACTAGACCGGTGAGCCTGACATCAGTGGTGGGCAAGTTGTTGGGAGGGAATCCTGAGGCACAGGATTTACACATATTTGGAAAGGCAAAGGCTGATTAGTGATAGTCAACATGGCTTTATGCGTGGGAAATCATGTCTCTTGAACTTGATTGAGTTTTTTGAAGTAGTAACAAAGAGGATTGATGAGGACAGAGTGGTGTATATGATCTATATGGATGTCAGTAAGGCATTCAACAAGATTTTTTATGGGAGACTGGTTGGCAAGGTTAGATCTCATGGAACGCAGGGAGAACTAACCATTTGGATACAGAACTAGCTCAAAGGTAGAAGAGGTGGTGGTGGAGGGTTGTTTTTCAGACTGGAGGTCTGTGACCAGTGGAGTGCTACAAGGATTGGTGCTGAGTCCACTATATTAAAAAATGATGTGGATGTGAGCATAAGAGGTACAGTTAGCAGGTTTGCAGTTGACACCAAAATTGGTGGTGAAGGGTTGTTTTTCAGATTGGAGGCCTGTGACCAGTGGAGTGCTATAAGGATCGGTGCTGAGTCCACTATATTAAAAAATGATGTGGATGTGAGCATAAGAGGTACAGTTAGAAGGTTTGCAGTTGACACCAAAATTGGTGGTGTAGTGGACAGCAAAGAAGCAAAAAAAAGTACATCAACAAGGTTAATCAATTTTGTTGCTTAATCAATCTGACTTTGGATCAGACTGCACTTCCATAATATGGTCAGAAGCCTCCTTCCTTTTGCTCCCAACCAAGTGGACCAAGATTTGATGTATTCTCTCAAGGGGAACGACTTGTATCAGTTGACAGTACAAGTTAATCTATAATTTTATTATGATGTGGAGCTTTTGGTGTTGGACTGGAGTGGACAAAGTTAAAAATCGCACAACACCAGTTTATAGTCCAACAGGTTTATTTGGAAATACCAGCTTTCAGAGCACTGCTCCTTCATCAGGTTGTCATCCCTTTCCCACCTCAGTCGAAACAAAATGCTCAGAGACACAGTATAGTTTTGCCTCAGTCATCTTTATTCCGGGCCTTGGAGGGAGAGAGAACAATCGCCCTTGTGCACAGAGATACAAGTTCTCTGTCTTCTCTAGAACAGCTTTTTCTTAATGAATTATCCAGTGACTTACAGGAAGCAGCAATCCAGATCAAGCAACATTCATATTGATTGGGCGACTGTTAAAATCAGCAAATGTCAATAGTAAAGATTAAGCCATCTGCTGTTACACAACAAATGTTCTTTACCTTAATTGGCTTCACGTAATAAATACTTTTCACCTTGTTAACTGGCTTTACAACTGAATTCTTCTTCATCTTGTTAAATGGCTTTAGATAATGAATGCTTTTCCATCTTGTTAACCCACTACCCTTGCCTTCAACATCTCATTGTTTACTGCAAGTTCTTATCTGATCCGAATCCTGCTAGCTGAACCTTTTGTTTCACAAAAACTCAAAACTTAACTCTTTCCCTACCTGCTCATACCCTATATGTATTCTCAAGGTAACTATTGGGGCAGGATCATATGACACAGAATTTATAGCAAAAGGTCACAGTGTCATGTAATTAAAATGATATATTGAACAAATGTAGATTGAAGTTAAGTCTTTCAGCCATGAACTGAAACCTGCCACCCATTCTAAAGGATGAAAGACTTAAGAGCAATCTAGGTTTGCCCAATTTGTCATTTTAATTGTATGACACTGTAATCTTTTGCTATAAAGTCTGTGTCTTATGATCTTGCCCCACTACTTAAATCAGTGAAGGAGCAGCTCCCTGAAAGGTAGTACTTCCAAATACACCTGTTGGACTATAACCTGGTGTTGCGATTTGTAATTTTAATGTCCAGTTTATCCTCAGCTTTATCTGTTTGTTTGTTTATATTTGTTCAACACACACTTAAGAGAATTTCCTGACTGCATCAAACTGTGAGCAGATTGACATTGAGGCATGGCAGTTATTGAACTTGTTAACCGTGTTAGTTAAATGGATTGCTTCCTTCAGGCCTTGTCTACAGAATGCATGATGAAAGTAGTATTTTGTGCAAAATACACTTGAATGTTGAAAATGTTTTAATCATTGCAATTTGAAATGATTAAGTTGAACATGTACTATCAAAGCGTGTTGCTCATTTGTGCAGACACACCAAAAGATTTCAATCATTTAATCCATGGTTTAATTGTCTGTGTAATGTTATCAGTGTTTCTGGCGGAGTTGGGTAGGGCAAAGAGCAGTTGATACCCGAGTTAATACCTGATCTCCCAATGCACTGTTTTTGATGGCGTTATCAGGGAATGGGATTAATCAACTTATTTTCTCAACACTGATTTGTTTTATTTGAAGGACTGTGCTCAAACAATGTTTTCCAGCTGATCCTGACCCTGATCCTGACTCTGAGCGAATCTGTTCAAAAGTTCCACAACTGAAGATGGATTGTTTGCTATGCTGCTAGTAGAGACATCTGAATTACTGTGGTATTTTCAAAATAAAAGAGGCTAGGCCAAGCAGACACAACAGGACTTTAAGAAATGTTGTTGTGGAAGCATGCTGCTACTGAGGCGATAGATGGGAAATAGACAGATCCCAAGTATTGAGAAAAAGAGTGAGCCAGCGACAGACCATGGGACGTGTTTGAATAGTGTTGTCAGATCTCTTTATTTAGTTATTTCTGGGATATTCATGAATGGAATGGCCATCAATTATTGTATGTTTCTAATTCTCCTTGTGAAAGTAGAGGGAAGCTGATTTCATAAACCTGTCAAATCCTTGTTCTAAATGTATTCGTATGGCATTTTCTGGTTGAAGATGTTCCAAGTTTTTGACCCAATGAGAACAAAGAAACTGTGATATATTTCCCTGAGGAAACCCACGCAGACGCAGGAGAATGTGCAAACTCCACACAGGCAGTCGCCCGAGGCTGGAATTGAACCCGGGTCCCTGGGCTGTGAGGCAGCAGAGCTAACCACTGAGCCACCCCAAGAACAAAGACCTTCCCTGGAACACCAGTGATCTTCCAGGAATTCAGATTAGATTCTCTGCAGTGCGGAAACAGGCCCTTCAACCCAACAAGTCCACACCGACCCTCCGAAGAGTAACCCATTTCCCTCTGACTAATGCACCTAGCACTATGGGCAACTTAGTATGGCCAATTCACTTGACCTGCACATCTTTGGACTGTGGGAGGAAACCGGAGCACCCGGAGGAAACCCACGCAGACATGGGGAAATCGTGCAAACTCCACACAGACAGTCACCCAAGGCTGGGAATCAAACCTGGGACCCTGGTGCTGTGAGGTAGTCGTGCTATCCACTTAGTAATCTGTAATATGGACATTTTTCAAGATGTCACCATCTATTTTCCTACGTGCCCCATCTTCCATGTCCTTCTCCACCGTAAGCACTGATGCAAAATACTCGTTTAGTATCTGCCCCATCTCCTGCAGCTCCACACATAGGCTGCCTTGCTGATCTTTGAGGGGCCCTATTCTCTCCCTAGTTACCCTTTTGTCCTTAATGTATTTGTAAAAACCTTTTGAATTCTCCTTAATTCTATTTTCCAAAGCTATCTCATGTCCCCATTTTGCCCTCCTGATTTCCCGCTTAAGTATACTCCAACTGCTTTTATACTCTTCTAAGGATTCACTCGATCTATCCTGTCTATAGCTGAAATATGCTTCCTTCTGTTTCTTAACCAAACCTTCAATTTCTCTAGTCATCCAGCATTCCCTACACCTACCAGCCTTTCCTTTCACCCAAACAGGAATATTCTGTCTCTGCACTCTTGATGTGGATAGGATAAACAGACAAAGTCTTTTCCCTGGGGTGGGGGAGTCCAGAACTAGAGGACATAGGTTTAGGGTGAGAGGGGAAAGATATAAGACAGAACTAAGGGGCAACCTTCTCACACAGAGGGTGGTGCGTGTATGGAATGAACTGCCAGAGGAAGTGTTGGACGCTGGTACAACTGTAACATTTAAAAGGCATCTGGATGGGTTTCTGAATAGGAAGGGTTTGGAGGGATATGGGTCGATTGCTAGCAAGTGGGACTAGATTAGGTTGGGATAACACTGACAAGTTGGCATGGACAAGTTGGCCTGAAGGGTCTCTTTCTGTGCTGTACATTTCTATGAACTGTGTAGGGGTTGGGTGGAGGAAGTGAAAAAAGCAATCACAGAAGGAGAGTTTTAAATTTTAAAAATACTCAGGTCTGACCTTCTCAGGGAGATTTAAGTTGCATGACCAAATGCCTCCAGCAAACATTTGATATCCTGCAGATGCGCACATTCCTAAGCACATTTACTGTTCAGACAGGCTAATTCTGTCAAACAACTTCATGCCAAGTTAAAGCAGTACTTTAAAAGCCTCTTCACCACAGTGAAAATGACTACTGTAAATTTTAAAGAGGTTTTCCCATTCCCAAATATCGCTACCAAACCAATATTTTTTTACAATTCTGAAACAAATACGGTAAATTGCTGCACACTGCATTTAATTGTTGGTATACTCCTATTGTAAGTTTGAGTATAATTATTCAACACAAAGTATTCAGCTTCAGGAGAATTACACCCCTTGCCTATCTGAAAGTAAGTTGTTACAGCTATTTTGGGTTTTTTTTGTTCTGGCCTCATGACAAGACCTTATTTTTTACCTTCTGTGAACAAAGCCAAGAGTTGACACCGTTGAAAATTCACTGAACGTGAAATGAAATATACAAGATCTAAAGCAATACTACAGATCAATATAATCTCAACAACTGAACTGGAAAAAATACAGGCAATTCACTTCATGCTGATAAGCCTCGTACATTTGTGCAATGCGTGATTTAAGTACCTGTCCTCCAACTCAGCAGCAACAAAGCACCACGCTAGGGGATATCCATGCTCGGTAATCCTACACCTCCAAACGAGACTTTCAACTGAAAATGAGCAGATTCTTAAATAAAAGGTTCCAGTGTTTCGACTATATGGATGAAGGTCACAAGATTATTTATTCTTCTCCCCTCTCCAGAGCTAAACTCTGTTCTTCAAGCTTACTCACACAAATATCGATTTTTTTAATCTCCCAGATGCGAATATTACTACGGCTGAGGACCCCTCCTTAGCAACGGGTAGTTTTCATCTGGAGCCTATCAGCGCGATCTTTTAAGGTCGAGCCAGGTGTCCAATTCCTTCCTGACTAATTTCCCCGACATAAATGGAGATAAAATCTGCACATCAGGAAAATCCAGCTTCCTTTTCAAAAGAAATGAAAAGTTTAAAAACGTCGAAATTCACAGGAGAAAGGAACTGTTTAGGAATTTAAATGTGAGTAAAACCCACAGCACATGGGTGAGAGTACAAATGTTTCCTGAGGCAATGAAGCTTATGTAGACGACAAGTGAATAACACAATGTTTGCGATCCACCTTAACGCTAAGGTAGCTTCAGTAGCAGTATTGAATTACAAGTTAACCATTTACCCAACTACCATCAAGTCCTGAGGAAGAATTTCAGGACTGACCCAGGTACATAGAAAATAAGTGCAGTTGAACGGCATGAAGGTAAAACAGATTTAAAGCCACTGTTATAGGTCTGAGTTGTGATGGCTGGTGGAAATGAAACATGCCTCGAATTTTACAATCAACAGTTTATCCCGTCGATTCATAAACAGTTCTACTCATTGCACTTAGAATTCGGGGAAAAAGGCATCTGGGCTGAGAGAGACCATAGGCATGCATTGAAAGCAAAAGAAACAATTAAAGTGCAGCATTTCAAGCACTGCTCCTGACTCGAAGGTTTTTTTCAAAGTGTAGTTTTGTACACCATACAGTTTGGGGCGGGGGATAAAGTGGTCTGCTCTTGATAATCCAGTAATTCATTTACACTGAAGTACGTACCATAAATGTCATGGTAGAAATTCAGAGTTTAAATAATGGAATTAGGAGATCCCTTGATTAAAGGTATTTTGAATAATGTGTTAATAGTAGCTTCCAACAAGGAATTCAAAAATTGCTGATTGGCTGTAAAAGCATTGTGGGATATCCTGAGAACATGGAGGGTGCTGTATAAATGCAAGTCTTTCACTTTTTGGCAGCATAATATTTGTATCACACAAAGATAAATTTTCACAACTTCCAAGAAAAAGTATCAGCTCAAGTTTGATAAAATTGTGGCTTCTTGTGAATCTCATGATTCATCACACAACTGACCAGGGAATCTCTCAACGATTATGTAGTTTTGACCTGGAAGCCCAGAGAAGTTGAAATAACAACGACTTGAGACAATAGTACTTTTGTTGGAATGATTGCATACAACTTGGAGAGAACATAGTTAAAAATCACACAACATCAGATTATAGTCCAACAGGTTTATTTGAAAGCACTAGCTTTCGGACTGCTGCTCCTTCCTCAGGTGGTTGTGGAGTACAGTATAAGATCGTAGGACACAGAATTTATAGCACAAGTTTATAGTGTGATGTAAATTAAATTATATTTTGAAAATGACCTGGATTGTTTGTTAAGTCTCTCATCTTTTAGAATGGACATGTTGGTTTCAGTTCTTTCATGTGTAAATTCCTGAATTTTCTTAAAGTTATATTCTCAAGTGAACTTTAACAATAGGTGCCATCTTGGCCCAGATAATGCATTGAAGGTGTGAGGTGCCCTCTGTCAGGCTGTCTGTGCCCCAATGTTCAGACTGATTCTAATCTAAAAAAGGGATTTGCAGAATCTTACATGGGTTCTGGGTGGCACGGTGGCTCAGTGGTTAGCACTGCTGCATCACAGCACCAGGGACCTGGGTTTGATTCTAGCCTTGGGTGATGTCAGTGTGGAGTTTGCACATTCTCCACCTTTCTGCGTGGATTTCCTCCGGGTGCTCCGGTTTCCTCCCACAATTCAAAGATGTGCAGGTTATGTGAACTGACCATGCTAAATTGCCCATCGTGTTAGGTGCATTAGCCAGGGGTAAATATAGAGTTGGGGAATGGGTCTGGGTGAGTCACTTTTCAGAGGGTCGGTGTGGACTGGTGGGGCCGAAGGGCCTGTTTCCATACTGTAGGAAATCTAATCTAATCACAATTTTTTAGCAAAATAAAACATAATTCTTCAAGTACAAATTCACCCCATAAATTTGTGGGTGTGTGTGACTGTGATTGTAAAGAGGTAGAAATCTGTGACAGGGTGTGTGTGTGTTGAGTCTCTGCATGAACGTATGAGAAAGAGCTTGTGTATGAGAGAGGGTCTGCATGAGTGTATGGGTCTGTAGGAGTGTGTGTCTGTCTGTGAGTGTGTGTGTTGTGTAGTGTAGTGGGGTCACCCCTACAGTGCAACATGAACCCAAAGGTCCTGGTTGAGGCCATCCCCATGGGTAATGAACTGGGCTGTCAGCCTCTGCTCAGCCACTTTGTGTTGTTGCCTGTCCCAAAATCTTACAAAAACTCCTACAGACCCATGCACTCACACAGACCATCTCTCATATGCTCATGCATGGTGGCTCAGTGGTTAGCACTGCTACCTCACAGCATCAGGGACCCAGGTTCGATTCCAGCCTCAGTCTGTGTGGAGTTTTCAGGTTGTCCTGCTGTCTTCATGGATTTTCTCCGGGTGCTCCAGTTTCCAATGTGCAGATCAGGTGCATTAGTCAGAGGGAAATGGTCTGGGTGGGTTACTCTTCAGAGGGTCGGTGTGGACTTGTTGGGCCAAATGGCCTGTTTCCGCACTGTTGGGAATCTAATCGAAAATATTTGCCTCTCATGTTTCTATAGTAATTTTAGAAAGACATTTAGAAAAACTCTCCAACTTGAGAGAATGCACAGCTTGCCTGGTAAACAAATCTCAGTAGAATACTTAGTTTCAAGTGTAACTTTAAACATTTTCAAATAATAAAAGCCAAAGTTTTCTACACTTAATTGTTCATCCTGGGTGACCCAGTTCATAGTTCTACATTGGAGAGTGGATTTAAGTCACAAAGACCAGGAAACTCTGGGTTCATCCCTAGTTCTGTGCTCAATGTTTTTCTTATTAAGATGATTTATTTTCATGAGATGTGAGCTTCATGGACAAGGCCAGCATTCATTGCCCATTCCTAATTGCTCTTGAATTGAGTGGCTTGCTGGATTCTTGCAGAGGGTAATCAAAAGACAAATGTATTACCATTGGTCTGGAGTCATGTGAAGGCCAGATCCAAGTTAATCATTGATTTCTTTTCTTCAAAGGACATGAATGAATCAGACAAACTTTTATGACAATTGACACAATTACTGGAATGGGCACTTATTTCCAGATTGATTGATTGATGAACTGAATTTCAATTCCATCAGCTGCTATAGTGGGATTCAAACCCAGGTCCCAGAGCATTAGCTTGAGTATCTGGATTACAAGTCCAGAGACATTACCACTATCTCCCTACTTCACCTCAGTTGGGGCACTGGTTTCCAGGATAAGGAGGCTGACAGGTTATGGCTTCGTCAATAATCAAATATTCTGGTATCACTCAACATTTTAGTTCCCAAACAAATAACTACCACCTGAGCAAGGTACCAAAACACAACTGGCACTTGTGAACGCTTGCACCGAGTTGAGTCAATAATAGAAGAGCTGACAAAATTGGAGTTAAAAGCACATCGAGGTAAACGTAAAAGCAACTAATCACACTGACGTATGTCCAATATTGTATTGTTATACAGATTCTGGCATATTGACTATAAGGTGAATCTAACAATTGAGCAAGATGGATCAGAAGCAATCCAGCTTTTATCCCTATCTTATATTGTTCTCCATTGAAATATCACTGTTTGTGCAGCAATTTACTCTAGTGATGGAGAGGATAAGTGTGCACTGCAGGGCAAGAGTTATAGCTGGGGGCAGGGAAATTATGATGCGGTGAGGCACGACTTAGGATGCGTGGCTTAGAAAAGTAGGCTTCAAGGCAAGGGCGCAATTGATATGTGGAGCTTGTTCAAGGAGCAACTATTGAGTGTCCTTGATAAATATGTACCTGTCAGGCAGGGAGGAGAGGGTCGTGTGAGGGAGCCGTAGTTTAATAAGGAATTGGAATCCCTTGTTAAAGGGAAGAGGGCGGCCTATGTAAAGATGAGGCGTGAAGGTTCATTTGGGGTGATTGAGAGTTATAAGGTAGCCAGGAAGGATCTGAAGAGCTAAGAGCGGCAAGGAGGGGACATGAAAAGTCCTTAGTTGATAGGATTAGGGAAAACCCAAAGGCTTTCTATAGGTATGTCAGGAATAAAAGAATGACTAGGGTAGGAATAGGTCCAGTCAAGGATAGTAGTAGGAAGTTGCGTGTGGAGGCTGAAGAGATTGGGGAGACACTGAATGAATACTTTTCGTCAGTATTCACTCAGGAACAGGACATTGTTGCTGATGTGAATACTGAGTCACAATTAATTAGAATGGACGGCTTTGAGGTATGTAGGGAAGAGGTGTTGGAAATTCTGGAAAGGGTGAAAATAGATAAGTCCTCTGGGCCTGATGGTATTTATCCTAGGATTCTCTGGGAGGCAAGGGAGAGGATTGCAGAGCCATTGGCCTTGATTTTTATGTCTTCGTCGTCTACAGGAATAGTGCCAGAAGACTGGAGGATAGCAAATGTGGTTCCCTTGTTCAAGAAGGGGAGTAGGGATAACCCTAGTAACTATAGGCCGGTGAGCCTCACTTCTGTTGTGGGCAAAGTCTTAGAGAGAATTATAAGGGATAGGATTTATGAACATCTAGATAGGAATAATATGATCAAGGATAGTCAGCATGGTTTTGTGAAGGGCTGGTCGTGCCTCACAAACCTTATTGAATTCTTTGAGAAGGTGACTAAGGAGGTGGATGAGGGTAAAGCGGTAGATGTGGTGTATATGGATTTTAGTAAGGCGTTTAATAAGGTTCCCCATGGTAGGCTACTGCAAAAAATACGGAAGTATGGCATTGAGGGGGAGTTGGAGGTTTGGATTAGGAATTGGCTGGCTGGAAGAAGACAGAGGGTAGTAGTTGATGGTAAAGGTTCACCTTGGAGTGCAGTTACTAGCGGCCTTCTGCAAGGATCTGTTTTGGGACCATTGCTGTTTGTCATTTTTATAAATGACCTGGAGGAGGGGCTGGAAGGTTGGATGAGCAAGTTTGCGGATGATACGAAAGTCGGTGGAGTTGTTGACAGTGAGGAAGGATGTGTCACGTTACAGCGGGATATAGATAAGCTGCAGAGCTGGGCAGAAAGGTGGCAAATGGAGTTCAATGTGGGTAAGTGTGAGGTGATTCACTTTGGTATGAGTAACAAAAAGATGGGGTACTGGGCTAATGGTCAGATATTTGGTCGTGTGGGTGAGCAGAGGGACCTTGGTGTCCATTTACACAGATCTCTGAAAGTTGCCATCTAGGTAAATAGTGCGGTGAAGGCGGCATATGGCGTACTGGCTTTTATTGGTAGAGGAATTGAGTTCCGGAGTCCTGAGGTCATGTTGCAGTTGTATAAGACTCTGGTGCGGCCGCATCTGGAGTATTGTGTGCAGTTTTGGTCGCCATACGATAGGAAGGATATGGAGGCACTGGAACGGGTGCAGAGGAGGTTGCCTGTTATGGGAGGAAGATCGTATGAGGAAAGGCTGAGGCACTTGGGGCTGTTTTCATTGGAGAAAAGAAGGTTTAGGGGTGACTTGATAGAGGTGTACAAGATGATTAGGGATTTTGATAGGGTTGACCATGAGAATCTTTTTCCACGTATGGAGTCAGCTATTACGAGGGGGCATAGCTTTAAATTAAGGGGTGGTAGGTATAGGACAGATGTTAGGGGTAGATTCTTTACTCAGCGAGTCATGAGTTCATGGAATCCCTGCCAGTAGCAGTGGTGGACTCTCCCTCTTTATGGGCATTTAAACGGGCATTGGATAGGCATATGGAGGATAGTGGGTTCGTGTAGGTTAGGTGGGCTTGGATCGGCGCAACATCGAGGGCCAACGGGCCTGTACTGCGCTGTATTGTTCTATGTTCTATGTATGTAATTGACATCTCCTCTCTCAACTGGTGAAATGGAACATCAAACAGGGAATTGAACTTCTACTGAATTCATCTGTTTCCCCAAAAAAGTCTGCAAACACATAAGTAGGTATCAAGTGAACACAGGATTGGATTCTGTTGTTCTGAGATTGCCTGCCATTAAGCCTCAAACATAAATAAGAAGTGCCAAGATGAGCCCAGTGTCTGCTGTTCGCCAACAGGGTCATCACAATCAACAATCCCATATCTGACTACACAAACATATTTGCAAATAGTGCAAATAAACTTGGTGATAAAGGAAAAATAAAGTTAGCAAACAAGAATATTCTCATACTACCTTAAGAAAACAACATTACAAACAAACTAGTGACTATCAACAAAAGTAATCTGCCCATATATTTGTAACTAAAGGTTTAAATATAGTCAGACACCATGCAATGTTCAATATATGGGGCACAGAAATTACACATAAAAAATTATAAATTTAAACTTCTCAATATATGTCTCAGAGAAAGCGTTAATTTTATTATAAATATACTCTTTCTTAACTTTTCTGTCTCTTATTTCCTGCATCTAGTTGAAATGACAACAGTGATCCCATACAGACTTGACCTGGATGAACAGGCCACAATTTTATAATTTTTATATGACAAGTATTAAGGAAGAGCTTAATGATAGTTGCCAACAGGGCTTAGATCGACTGCTGGAATCGACAGACAAATGACAGTGAAAATTTAATTCAGAGAAATGTCAAATAAAAACCTTTTGGTAAGGCAAACAAAGAGAAATAAAGTTGATTAAAGGGTACAGTCCTGAGTGGATTACATGTGGATAAATCACTGAAGATGTAGAAAAGACATTATAAAAGGAGGCATAGAGTACAAAGCAAGGAACTTAAGACAAAACGTGAAGTTTTAGTAGAGGTTTGGAACAGGTGTTCAAAATAATGAGTGATCTCGACAATGAAAGGTGAAACAGTTGAGAACCAAAGCACACTGACATAAGGTGATTGACAAAAAAAAGCAGCATGTGGAAAAATGACATTGCTTAGCAAATGGTAAAGGTCTGGAAAGCACTGCTCAAGTCTGTGATGGATGCAGGCTTAATCGTGTCTTTCATGAAAGGAATTGGATAAGCTCATGAAAAGACACAAAAATTGCTAGAAAAGGCAGAGAAATTGGATTAACTGAGTTGATGTTGCGAGCTGGCACAGACACAATGAGCCAAAGGGCCTCCTTCTATGATGCAGCCAGTTCATGATCCTATAAGCAATTTAAATAAACCATCACAAGACCTCTTGTCTCTATCGATCAATTTTAAATTGGACAAATTCAAATGAAATAGAGTGGACTCAAAATTAACCATACAGTATAAGTCCCTGACAAATTCTGCTTCATAAATGGTTCCAAAGAGATAAGCGGCTGTGGCTCAACTCAATTTGTTCTTCCTGTTGGAAAATGTATCATTCTTACTTGCTCTTTCTCTTGCAAGTATCCTGAATGCGGGGGGGGGGGGGGGGGGGGGGGGGGGGGAGAGGGGAGGGGTGACTTCGACTTTGTCCTTCATCATTATCCTCCAATGGCAAAGAATATTTATTCACACTCCAGTGCACACAAGATTTCAATTACCTACTCCTGGTTCTTTGTTCCTATTCAAAAGTTATCCTATTCCCAAGGGGAATATTAAATCAGAACTCAAAGTGTTATCTGTGTTACAAATACAAATGTTGAAAAAAAAGTTAAGCACCGGACAATCTGAAAATAAAGTTTCATTTCACATTTGTCCATGATACTTATGCTTTAAAAGCATGTGGTCTGGATTTTCATGAAACAATCGTGACTTTACAGAGCCTCAAGATGTGGGGTAGAAACTGGATAAAAATGTCCTGCCCATTTTTGACCGAGTGTGATTCCGACAGGAGGGAAAAAACAAACTCAACAGAGCCCATTTGAACTCTTTGCTGAGTTCAAAGAGTTTGGCCATTGCAAGAGATTTAACGTAGTGTGGGAACTTAATCCTAACTGAATTGACATAAATGCTTTTTAAGAACACCTAAGGTCTGTTAAATGCTTTGATCAGAAATTATATAAATCCCCAGCTCTTTAAAAATAAAAGTGTGCTGTAATTGTCAATGGGAGTAGAAACAAAACACTGCTTTTAGTAACACACTTTTCCATTGGCTGTTTGTTTGATATTTCCCTCAGGGCTCTATGGATGTGTACATGAAAATACAGCCCACAGAATTGACTGCGCAAGATTCTCAATGTTACCGAACATATTTCATCCAGGCATGTTCAGTTTTTATGAGATTGTGCAACAAATTCAATCTCTCCACTTCACCACATTTTGTATCTCCTTGGATGAGGACTCAGGAGTACATTTTGCCTGTAGTTCATAAATTATTAGTAGATTTGAATGTTGGGCTCCTTTCACAGCAGTCATTTCTCATTTACTGTTGTCACTCAGTTCCACAATCTCTTAGTCCACCACTCTCATAATGGCTATGTTTGACTCTTTATGGAGTATAATGCCTTCAGCTATCTACTTCATCGTGTCTTCTCTCAAGTTTCACTTTATTTATTTACACTGGCAAGTACTTTGATATATTTTAGTTTGAACTGAAAATATGTAAACAAAACAATTTGTTAAGTTTAACATTAACCCATTGAAATGGCTGACTGAATAAATTAAAGATTTCATACTGCTAGGTTTCTTACCCAAAACTAGTCCTTGTAAATCAGAAAATTGCTAAGCAGCTATCCTTTGGATAGAACTCAGTAATAGTAGGAATTGCTCAGGATTGTGCATTAAATCTAACTGCAAAGCAATGAGTTCATTCTGATTTATTAGTTGCAAACTAGCCACAGATTTATACAGCTACATTTCTCATGAGAACAATTGCAAGCCTCTGATCCAAAAGTGTGCCAAACTGCAAGATATTATATACAAGCCTGATTATTACATCTGCTAATAATATTCTACCCATCAACGCAAGGAAATGCACAAGGTGTTCCAAGCTTTTTCAATACACATTTGTTCCAACCATTTGAGTTCATGATAGGAAAATTGGAAAAGGAGTAAGCGATTCAACTCAACCCACTGAGCCTGCTCTAACATTCAACAAAAGCGGGCCATACCACCAGTGCTTCACTGGACGCTCACTGATGACGTTACTCAGTATGGTGACGAAACGTCTGAAAACGAACCTTCCAGCTCAGCGAGCAAATTTACATCAAGAACCTCAACTTGAGCTACAAATCTTCTCAAAACACACCATTCAACACAATCCTGGCTAATTGAACACTTCAATGTCTTTTACCTACACCATCTCCATAGCCCGTTATGCTACTGATAATCAAAAAATTATAAACCTCTATTTCAAATGTACTCAAAGACGGAGCTTCTTGGGTACAGAATTTCAAAGATTCACCACTCTCAGGGAAAAATAATGTCATCTCGGTCTTACTTGTAAACTATGCCCCCTATTTCTAGACTCACAAACCAGGGGAAACATCTTATCTGCATCTAACCTGTCTATCTTTTTAAGTATTTTAGAGATTTCAATAAAATTATCTTTCATTCTTCAAATTTTTAAGAGCTTACAGCCCCAGTTTACCAATCTCACTTCAGAATTCAGGCCTGCATTCTGGGAATAAATCTGGTGAGCCTTCATTGCATTCCCTCCAAGGAAAAATATACTTTCTGAGTTAAGGGGAGGGGGGCCAAAACTGCATACAGCAAACAAGTGGGTCTAATCAAGCTCCAAACCATCTTCAGTGACTTACTGACAAGGACACCGAAGTATTGTTTACATGCCTACACCTTCCAACTGTTACCATTTAAGAAATACCCTGTATGTTTGTTTCTCCTACCAAAGTGGATAACCTCACATTTATCCATTTTACATTCTTCCTGTCAGTTTCCTGCCTGAGCACTAAGCCTGTCTAAATCTTCTTTAAAAAAATTAACATCTTCCTCAGAACACACATTACACCTTAGCTTCGTCTCATCTACAAATATGGAAATATTACACTTGGTCACTATGTTCAAATCATTGATATATATTGTGAAGACATGGGCCCCAAGTGCTTCACCAATCACAGCTTTCCAACATGAGAATGACCCATTTATTCCTACTCTTTGTTTTTTATCTGATTTAGTCTTTGCCACCTTTCCGTCTGCGACAGAACTAAGTTCTGAGTGAAAAAGTCCATGGTTGACCTCACTGCTTCCACTGGCAATTTGAGAACCTTAAGTAACCAATCAAGAACGAATCAATTTGTTTTGAATTCAGGAACTTATTTTCTGTTCAACAAATGCTCAAAAGGACACTGAACCCCTGCCCCATCACCACTGTGCATTTCAACTGTCTTCCCTTGAAAAGACGCTTGGTCGATTGCGGAGGAAAACTTCGGCTTGAATCACGACAGCCAAAGAAGTCATGATTCTTTCTCTTTCGTACAGTGCAGTTTGAATATCTGTGTTCAGATGCATTTGAACTAAATGCTGGAATGCACGTGTTTATGTTTAATTGTGCAAACTGATTTCCTAGTCGTTTTTACATTAAAGCAGAGGATATGCTGTTGTAAAATGACAGTATGTTAGAGCAAGTAGGACATAATCTATTTTTGTCAATGTATGGTTGTATAATGCCATGCTGGTTCCATTCTGGCCATAAAACTAAATACTGTAATTAGGCACATTCTAAGACCTAGACACACAGAACAGAAAGAGGTAATCAGTCCCTTGAGCCTATTCCACACCTAAATAAAGATGTGACAACAGTGCACTTTGAAAATCACAATGATTTAGGAAGAGTCAGCTTTATGAAAGAGAGAAAGCAAGAGTTTGTTTAGGGTTCTGATTAACCAGGTTTGCCAAGGGTCAACAAGTATTAGATTTGGATTATCAGGAGGCACATGATAAAGATGCTGCACAAGAACTGATCTCGGTAAATCAGAAAATCACTACGCACAATATACAAGATTCTGACTCCTCATATTAGGAATAATATACGAGCACAGAATTAGGTATGGTTGATGGACAAAAAAAAATTGGTGAAAAGCAGAACTTTGTCCTCGAGAAGTATAGGTAGTGAGGTGGAAGACAGGGAAGATATTTTATTTAGTGAGGTGGAAGCCCACTTAATCTTTGCCACCTTTCCGTCTGTGACAGAACTAAGTTCTAAGTGAAAAGGCCCATGGCTGACTTCACTGCCTCCACTGGCTATTTGAGAACCTTAAGTAACCAATCAAGAATCACCTAAAGGCCTCTTCCAACCAACATGCAATGTTCTCAGAAATAAGACTGTGGACTGCTTCTCCAAGGAAAGGGTTCAATCAAAGGTCCTTGGTCCTTTGTATTTAACTTGGGTAGGCTGCAAGCCAGCTTTTGGCCTTGATTTGAACCTATCCCACTCTCCTTTCCAGATACCTTTGGCTTACAATACAATCAAATCTGGTAAACTAATTTCAGTGCAAGGTACACCAGCATCCTCAGATTAGTTGATTAACAGAAGATATATTGGGCCTTCCTTAGAAGAAACAGTCTGGGTCTCTCATCAGCCCTTCAGCCAGCAGCCAAAACCTAACAAGAGAAAATTCTGCCCTTGGTGTAAAAAGGCAATTTTCAGTCCAGCAAACTGTAAATAGTTGAGAGATAGAAAGATTTGAGCAGTGCCTCAACTTTGATTTATGTGAAGATATCAAATATCATTCTCCTGAACTCCAGAGAATTGTAAGTGAAGTGGTTTCATCAAAACATATTAAATTCTTATTACTAGCTTGAGAAGGTGGATGCTGAGGTTGTTTTCAACAGCAACAGAAATTGCTGGAGAAACTCAGCAGGTCTGGCAACATCTACAGAGAGAAAGCAGAGTTAACGTTTCAGGTCCATAAACCAGTCTTCAGAATCCGGAGATTGTTTTCCTTGGTTAAAGAGTGCAGGAGTCATAATCTCAGTTTATGCTCAGTTGACAAACACACAAGATTGAAGTAAAAGTACTTTACAGCCAATGAAATACTTCTGAAAATTAATAATTGCTGTAATGGTGGATAAATATTTGTACACTAAAGAAATCAACAAATATAAATATAGGTGGGCAAAATAAAGTTGATTTTGACTTTCACTGATGATACTGAACAATGGAATATGTATGACAGGTCATATGGCCTACAGCTACTGCTGTTTCTCAGATCATGGGTACCCATTTCTTCAGCCTCACCCTGATACAATAGTTTTTTTCATCCACTTGTGCACTTCAAGAGCCATTTTGTACAATTAGCTTAGTTCATATACTACTGACCCAAAAAAAAACATATTTTAACACCTACTCAAATGTCAAATTGGCTCAAATTGACATTTAATTAGGTTACAAATAGCTATATTTTATTAGACAGCATTGTAGCGCTATGAACTGTATTTCTTTTATACCAGTAAACAATATCAAAGTCAGGAGCAATCCCCCACAAACGTATCCAAATGGCCATTTGTAATACCCAAAACCCTGTCAAAGCAATTTAGCTGCGATAGGTACATTTGTCGCAGCCAGAAATCTCCACTATGTTTAAATAAGGATTTTAAACAATCACAAAATCATAAAATGATTCCAGTATAGAAAGAGTTGATTGCCATGCCTATGAGATCTCTGTAAGAGCAACCTCCACTTGATTACTTGGAATCTACACAAACAGAAAAACTTAAATTCTGATAATGCTGTTCACTTTTGTTTGCAATTGGTTTATAGCAATTGTTGCACTTACTAATTATTAATTAGTGCTTATCAGTTCAGATGAAAAATTCAGTGTTCATCGATAATGGCAAACTAGACATGCTGATGAAACAGATCTTATCCTGCCCAAATTTGACAAGGAGCAAGTTTCCTTCAGCGTGATAGTCCTAATGCCCAATTCTTTCCAGCCACATGCTGCCAACGAGGTGCATTTTTCAGAGTCAGGAGACTATTTCTGAGGGCTCTAGCCACTGCTGCACCTGTTCCAGCAACCTGTTGCTTCCCTCTTACCATTGGTGTAAAAAGACAAGCAATCCACCTCCTCATCCAAATGCCAGAATGGCCAATAAAATGGGTGCTGGCACATGTGCAGATAGGGCAGGTAATGTCAGTTGGCAACAAGGCTGTTTCCTGCTTGCTTTTTGCTCCATCTGGTGGAAGTGTTCACAACAAACATGTTCTGCATAATTATCTAACTAAATATTTTCTGCAAGTTACATTCTGTAACATGTGTCAGAAAGACAATATATGTAACAATTCAAATATTTAAATCAATAATAGTATTATGAATTGTAAACTATTTAACAAAGAACACTTCAAGAACAACATTCTGGATATAATAAAATGAGGTATACTTCACTAGTGGATGACAGAAAATCTACACTTCTAATAAGTTAGAAAAGAATAATTCTGTTGTGGTTCTGTTCGCCGAGCTGGGAATTTGTGTTGCAGACGTTTCATCCCATGTCTAGGTGACATCCTCAGTCCTTGGGAGCCTCCTGTGAAGCGCTTCTGTGATCTTTCCTCCGGCATTTGTAGTGGTTTGAATCTGCCGCTTCCGGTTGTCAGTTCCTGCTGTCCGTTGCAGTGGCCGGTATATTGGGTCCAGGTCACAATGTGCTTATTGATTGAATCTGTGGATTAGTGCCATGCCTCTAGGAGTTCCCTGGCTGTTCTGTATTTGGCTTGTCCTATAATAGTAGTGTTGTCCCAGTCAAACTCATGTTGCTTGTCATCTGCATGTGTGGCGACTAAGGATAGCTGGTCATGTCGTTTCGTGGCTAGTTGGTGTTCATGGATGCGGATGCATGGCATGGCACTCATCCTTGCAAGAGGATTCGCAGTAGGTTAAAATCTTCGAGGAGAAAGTGATGCTAGAGATCAGAGCTGAAAGTGTGTTGCTGGAAAAGCACAGCAGATCAGGCAGCATCCAAGGAGCAGGAGAATCTACTTTTCGGGCATGAGCCCTTCTTCAGGAATGCAGTGAGAGAGGGACTTCCAGCAACACATTTTCAGCTCTGATCTCCAGCATCTGCAGTCCTCACTTTCTCCTCGAAGATTTTAACCTACTGCGAATCCTCTTGCAAGGATGCCTTCCTTGAAGAAGCTCTCTTCCACCCTCTACAAGGATTTCAATGAGTCCCTCTCTCACTGCATTCCTGAAGAAGGGCTTATGCCCGAAACGTCGATTCTCCTGCTCCTTGGATGCTACCTGACCTGCTGCGCTTTTCCAGCAACACATTTTCAGCTCTGATCTCCAGCATCTGCAGTCCTCACTTTCTCCAGAATGTCTTTGAACAGGTTGATAAGCAAATATTATGGAAAGTACCATGGTTGATTTAGTGGGTGAGAAAAAGCTGTTTAGTAGTGTGTGACAATACTTAGGATATTTTAAAAACATGTCTGACTTGCCAATAGGTCTTGTGACACAGTGGTAGTGTCCCTATCTCCAAGCCAGGAAGTCCATGTTCAAGTCCCACATGCCCCAGATGCGTGTTATAATAAGTCTGAACAGGTTGATTAAAATAACTGGAAATGCTTTGAGGTTCTTCTGGAGCAGTGACAGTCTTCTTTTCTCTGAAACAGAGGTACTGGATTCAAGTCCCACCTCCTTCAGAGATGTTTCATAACAGCTCTGAAGAGGCTGATTAGAAAATATTTTTGATTTCTCCCAGTGGGAGGGGGAGTAATGTTGAGCAGACTGAAGCTTGCATTTACTACAAATTGCAAATAAACAGCAGTGGCAGACAGATTGTCTCCTGCTTCGGTTAATGGGTAACTAGCAATATAATACATGAGATCAGCTACTTATACAAGGTAGTATAGAAGCAGAATTAGGATGTGGTGAATCCATGGGCACCATAACGGGATGTAGCTAGGCAAGAGGAAAGGATACTGTGAATGCCAGCTGTCCGAAGGAGAAGATCATAGTTAGGTTCTGCTGCAAGGGACTCAGATGAGGGATTTGATGGGTTGCATGCAGAAAAAATGCGGGTAGACATGCACACAGAAATGTTTGGTGCATTGCCAGAGAGCCTACTTACTGTCCCTGTTAGGAAAAATGCAGGTATCTGAAATAATTGAGAACTTAATTTCATTAAGATTTTCAAATTTTAAACCATTCTTTATTCATACTTTACTCAAGGTATATAGTGGGAGGAGTTCCACTGTTAAAAAAACAATGATTCACAAAGGAGCTTTATAATCTACCTTCCAAACATAATACTGACCAGATTAGAAGTCTGAGTTAATTGGGTTTGTGCTACATTAGCAAATCTCAGCCAAGGGGAATCTCAGCTACCCTAGAACTCAACATACCTTAACCATGAAAAGAATCAAGCAGCCAGAGTTCTGGCATCAAATAATATCAGGCACTGCTGTGACGGACTCTTCATTGAATGTCATAATTCTCTGTTCAGGGTTACCAGATAAAGAATGGACAATTGCAGTGCTAGGAGTAGCCATGCAACTAGACCTGGCAAATATCTTAACTTCTCAGGAAAATAGCAGAAAATCAGAATGGCAAGTTAACTATTCAACTCATCATTGGTATTCCTATTTTCAGCCATCTTCCATCCCTTTGTACTGCATTCCATTCTAAACAATGTTAAACACTGGAAGTTTACTGAGCCATTTTAAGAGTGTTCTCTTAAATTTCCTTAGCATACTCTTCTTCTGTGCAAGAAAATGATTTATGTTGATTCTGCTTTGAAAAGTGCTGACAGCAACCTTCCATCTCGCTAAGTGGGAATATGTGCATACATAACTAATCAAGGTAAAAATGGCTGTACCTGGAGTGCTCATGTGGATCCTGCTCATGTGGGCAGTCCCAATGGGAAAATAATCCATCAATATTTATTGGGTTTTACCTGTTCAGACTTCAACTCATTTGACTCATGGTTACAATACAAAAGGAGGCCATTTGGCCTGCTCTGCCTGTACTGACTCTTTATGAGAGCAATCACTTTGTGTCACTTTCCCATCACAGTGAAAATGAAGAATGGATTTAAGGGGATACTAGATAAACTTGTGGGAGAAAGGAATGGAGAATCGTTTGAAAGATCTGGCCAAAAAGTCAAATTCCAAGCTCTGTTTCAAAAAACACATAGATCTTCAAGAGCAAATAGAAAACATATCATGTTTTCTGCTTTCACCATAGTTCCAAAGAGGGAATTACATTACTGGCTTGGTTAGAGATAGATTTTGAAAAGCATCTTGGATGAAGAGGGGGTGTGTGGAGCTTTGGGAGGGACATCTACAGTTCTGTGAACTGGCAGAGGATAGTAAAATATTCTTGTGCCATATCCACTCATTCTTTTGGAAGCTAATAAAAGCTTCCACTAACTCTAGTCAGCATAGCTTTGTGTGTGGGAAATTGTGTCTCATCAATATTGAGTTTTTTTAAAGAGGTAACCAAGATGATAGATGAGGGCAGTACAGTAGATGTTGTCTACATGGACTTTAGCAAGGTCTTCAATGAATTCTGCATGGTAGACTGGTTAAACGGGGTAAAAACAATGACTGCAGATGCTGGAAACCAGCTTCTGGATTAGAGTGGTGCTGGAAAAGCACAGCAGTTCAGAAAATCGACGTTTTGGGCAAAACCCCTTCATCAGGAAGAGGCAGACTGCCTGCAGGGTAGATTGGTTAGCAAGGTTAGATCACATGGGATCCAGGGAGAGCGAGCCAACTGGATACAAAACTGATTTGATGGCAGGAGACAGAGGGTGGTGGTACAGAGTTGTTTTTCAGACTGGAGGCCTGTGACTGGTGTGCTGCAAGGATAGGTGCTGGGTCCACAGTTGTTTATCATTTATACAAATGATTTGGATGAGAATATATGAGGCATGGCCAGTAAATTTGCAGACAAAATTGGTGGTATAGTGGACAGTGAAGAACAAAGTGATCTTGATCAACTAGTCAGTAAGCAGAGGAATGGCAGATGGACTTTAATTTAGATAAATGTTGCACTTTGGTAAGACAAACAAGGGCAGGACTTGCACACTTAATGATAAGTTCCTGAGAAGTGTTGCCAAACAGAGAGCCCTAAGGGTATAAGTTGCCTTACAGGTAGACAGAATGGCTCAGGTGGTGTTTGGCACACTTGCCTTCATCAGTTAGATCATTAAGTATAGGAGTTGGGATGGTCATGTTACAGCTGTACAAGACATTGGTAAGGCCACATTTTGAGAATACTGCATACAATTCTGATCATGCTACGATAGGAAGGATTTTATTAAACTGGATAGAATGTAAAAAGGATTTACAAAGATGTTACTGAGACTGGAGGGTTTGAGTTATAAGGAGAGAGGCTAGATAGGCTTGACAATTTCACCCTGGAGCACAGGAGACTGTGGGGTGACCTTACAGAGATTTATAAAATCATATGGGGCATAGATAAGATGAATAGCCAAGGTCTTTTCCCACGATAAGGGAGTCCAAAACTAGAGGGCACAGGTTTATGGTGAGAGGGGAAGGTTTAAAAAAGACCAGAGGGACAACTTTTTCATACAGAGGGTAGTGTGTATATGGAATGAGCTACTGGAGAAAGTGGTAGAGGTGAGTGTAATTACAACATTTCAAAGACACTTGGATAGGAAAAGTTTACAGAGATATGGGCCAAGTGGAGGCAAACGGGACTAATTCAGTTTAGGAAACCTAGTTGGCATTGGACAAGTTGGACTGAAGTGCCTGTTTCCATGCTGTATGACTCCTCTATGACTCCTTTCAGAATGCAATACAGGTGTTGTGCCACACACAGTTGCCAGTTTTGCAATGCTTAGCTGAATTCCAACTGAATGCCAAGTGTGTGATTTCTAAGACAGAAATCAAAAATCTACTTAATTCGATGACTTTTAAAACACTGGTTATTAGATGAGGATGCTAGTTATTCAAAGTTTGGTCACCTTCAAAGTAATGGCCAAAACTCAAGCAAGAAATCTTGAAAGATTGGCAGTGTCTTCATTTGAACACATGCATTTGAAAGGATAGTGTTGTCTCTCAAGGATGACAAAATAATTGTTAACCAACGCTGTCTTGCACCAAATTGTAGCACAACTGTAACATGCCTCAGGAGACAATAGGCACTGAAGTTATATTTTTGTCTTGTACAATATCAGGGCTTCCATTTCACAATGAGTTACTGAATAACTGTCTGATTATAGTTTCACTGACTTGTCAGTTCCACTTTATACTTTTCCAAGAAACAAAGGTAGAAGACTCGGAAGGTCAGAAGTGAACCCATGTATAGCTATATATCCATTTGAATCATTTAACACATTAATTTCACTCTTGATTAATGGTGCACTTTGAAAACTATTTTCAAGATGATTTTTGAGGACACAATCCATATCACTTTTCCCCTTTGTAGATTTACAACTAGCCAACAATTTCATAAGCTGGCCAATAAAGGACCTTTTTCACTCTGTCTTCAGGTCAGCTAAAAGAGTAGTTTGGTTTTGCAAAACAAAAACAGAAATGTTCTCCACATTGAATGAAAACATAAGGACAGGCTTGTATGTGGTCCATTGTTGCTGATGTTATTGCAACATAGTTAATAGACTAGGGTGAATGGCAAAACTGTAGCAGTGTGAAGTCACCTTTTTGGAATAAAAAAGGATAGATCAGGGTGGTTTTAGATGCCCAAACAGCCAAATGGACTTGATCTTCAACTGCAATAATCTTTAAAATGCATGAATGGTTCCAAAAAATAATCAAGAAAGCTTATTCATGAAAGTAAAGGCATTAAGGCAGATATGTGGAGCTCAAGGCGCGTGCATGGAGTTCAGCCACAGGTCAGCCCTGGTCTCATTAAATGGTAGTACAGGCTCGAGGGGCTGAATACTGACAAGTGTTCCAATTTAAAATTACCCAACTCACAAGAAGTAGTCTTCTCAAGGCTGCAATTACTGAGATGCCAATCAAAATCTAGACATGCAAGGTTCTGTATATGAAGAAGAAAAATAATACAGATTGGGAAGTAAAGATTTAATGCTATTAATTAGAGACTATGTTACCTTGAATGGGGATGTGGAATCCTCCATTCCGTTTGCTTTCTCAGATGATCCTGGGCCTGAAATACTCCTCCGCCGTGGGGAGCGTTCTCCAGGGGGTTCTGCAACAAACAAGCGTTTAAAGTCAGCTTTTACATTCATGCTTGCAAAGCATTGCTGTAGAAACACACAATTTAACATTAAAGGTTGCTTTTATTGCAGCATGACCACGATGGAGTAGATAAGTATGTCCTCCAAAGTTGGAGGTAAGAATTGGACAATAATCCAAACAGTAGACACGTATGTGTTGATTTAGCAAAACTGTGTGAACAATGACTTGTAAAAGTCCATGCTAACATGAACTACCCTTCAGCAGACAGTGCACTAGTATTTGGGTGTGGGTTCTTGAAGGCTAAGAATTTTGAACATTGTCCGAGGTAATTACGCATCCTTCCTGACTCAGTTATAAAACAGCATTCACAGTAGTCTGGGCCCAGGTCCCACAACCACCCAGTCGGGCAATGAATTACAAATGAAACATTGGATCTTGAAGAGAAAAAAAAGGCTGATTTTATTTAATATATTGACTGACATGAACTGAATCCGTTCAAGGCACTGGTTCAGTAGGAAATACCTCAATGCAAACGAAAATACTTGTTTTACACACAGAACCTGAAGTTGGTCATTACAAATAAAAACACTTGCACAATTGTTTAAGAAACAAGCTTTCTTCCATTAGGAGTGTGATTTGGAAACCTCAATCAGAAGGGTTCAGCCAGTTTAAAGTTAACATCCACTCCTACCCCCCATTTCTCGTTGCACTCCATTCAACCTACTCACACAGACGTATGCAGGGTTACACAATCCTGGGAAAAGAAGGGTTCTCAATTTGTCAATTTTGTTCAAACATCACAGGAATATCGCAATGCCACAGAGGGAAAATAGAATCATCCATGCAAGAAATATAAGTTGGATAGCACGTAATACCAAATAAAAGCAAGACATATTATTCCTCTCAAGACACTCTGAATAAATCTTTCCATAGGAAACTCAGAATATCAAATACAATATCCTTTATTCACAATAGTGTCCTAATCCTGCCAGGGAGTTTAATATTGATTGAGATGATTTGACATTATCCAAAATAGATTCATGCTTCAATAGCACTCCAGAGGAGGCAGCATCTATAATGGATAATTTGAACATTTAGCTGGAACAATACTGGAGGATGCCATCTTGATAAATATGGGCAAGCAGTCTTCTTGGGTGCTTGGATATGGGTAGAATTGAACATGGTTGTTCACAAATAATCACCTATTATTCAAGTTTGAGGATCATCATCTCTTAATCGGGGCATTGTGGTACTTGGATTTGAGGATATGTAGTTCATATCAACAGACAGATAAGAAGAATCAGGACTGAGAGAGAGAGAGAGCAAGAAATGCAATTTAGCAGAAATTTCAAACAGAATTACAAAGATGCCAAAAATAATCTGTCAAATGATGGGGCATTTTTCTGGAGTAAAATCATTTATACTTTTCTTCAAACTGAATGGACAATAATTTAGTTAGTAGTTGCTTCTAGAATATAGAAATACTCATGGCACCTTATGAAATGAAGCCCAAAAGTTCAATTCAGAAAGATTTGTGCTGCTTAGATAGCCTGCTCCTGTCACTTCACCCCCACCTCTACCAGCTAAGAAATTTGCCATCTTCTTGTTTCTTCAATTCCTAATGGATGCTAGCTTTTAATGATGGCTGTAATTCTGCTCCTTTCTGGGTAAAGATGTTATCTTCCCAGTTCAGTGGCTCAGTGGTTAGCACTGCTGCCTCACAGCACCAGGGTCCCAGGTTCGATTCCAGCCTTGGGCGACTGTCTGTGTAGAGTTTGCACATTCTCCCTGTGTCTGCGTGGGTTTCCTCCGGGTGCTCCAGTTTCCTCCCACAGTCCAAAGATGTGCAGGTCCGGTAAAGTGGCCATGCTAAATTGCCCATAGTGTTAGGTGCATTAGTCAGGGGTAAATGTAGGGGAATGGGTCTGGGTGGGTTGCTCTTCGGAGTGTCGGTGTGGACTAGTTGGGCTGAAGGGCCTATTTCCACACTGTAGGGAATCTAATCTAATCTACATAATTCTTATACCCCTTCATCAATGTCACAATGCTGCTCATTCTTAAACCGTTAAGTAACATTTCCAAGAAACTAATTGCAATACTTCAAATGTGCCTGGCATGGGACATTATTTATTATATTAAAACTGAGATTGTGTCAATATGATCCAAGAAACTCAATATGTTTAATAAATAGTTGAAACTGCAGCCAAAATACATTTTTGTAAGACTAATTCTGTTGACAATGTAAAAGCACATTTATTTCAGGTACTATTATTGAATTCAATGCAGTCAAATTAAAAACGAGAACTTCTTGATTTCTGGTCTGAGATAGGTGTTCACCTTCTGAAGGATTGTGGTCTTAAGGATCAATAAAGCTGGAGAGAGGAAGAAATGCCAAGGGTTTTGATCAAATGGGTCAACGGGCCAAAAAGTGGCAGATGGAGTTCAATCTGAATAAATGCAAGGTATTGCATTTTGGTACAACAAACAAGGGTAGGGCTTATACAATAAATGGTAGGGCCTTGGGTTGTGTTGTAGGACAGAGGGACCATGGGGTGCAAGTACATAATGCTTTAAAGTTTGTGTCACATATAGACAGGGTGGTTAAAAAGGTGTTTGGCATGCTTGCCTTCATTGCTTAGTCTTTTGAGTATCAAAATTGTGACGTTATGCTGAGGTTGTACAGGACATTGGTGAGGCTTCTTCTGGAATACTGTGTCCAGATCTGGGTGCCGAGTGTGAGAAAGATGTTATCAAACTGGGGAGGGTTCAGGAGAGATTTACCAGGTATGGAAGGTTTGAGTTATAAACAAAGACTGGATAGGCCAGGACTTTTTTTCACTGGAGCAGAGGAGGTCGAGATGTAACCTGATAGAAGTTTATAAAATAATGAGAAGTACAGATAGAGTTGATAGTAATTGTCTTTTCCCCAAGATTGGGAATTTCAAGTCCAGAGGGCAAATGTTTAAGGTGAGAGGAAAGAGATTTTAAAAAGACATAGGAGGCAAATTGTTTACACAGAAGGTGGTTCGTGTGAGGAATGAACTTCCTGAGGAAATGGTGGATGCGGGTACAATTACAACATTTAAAGACATTTGGATGGATACATGAATAGGAAAGGTTTAGAGGGATATGGGCCAGGAGCAGGCAGATGGGACTAGTTTAGTTTAGGATTACGTTCGACATGGAGTGGTTGGACCGAAGGGTCTGTTTCTGTACTATATGCCTCTATGACTCCGAGTAAAAATTAGCTAAAATTACATTTGAAAACTACTTGGCAATCAGTTCTAGGAATGAGAAAAGAAGGGTGGAGGAAGATAGAGTGAAGAACCAAAAAAAGGGAGGAATGAGAACCAAGAGAGTATATATGCACAGTGCATTGGAGAGGGATATGCATACTGTGGGAAAATGTGGCCTCGGCATGTCAGGACTTGAACTGTTGATGAAATTTTCCCTCACTCATTGGACAAAAGATATAGACAAATCTGTTTAGGTTTGCAAGTGAGAAAATGCAATTGTCTGTACTTCTCGCAGGAAGTACAGACATTAAGTTTGGGAAGATTAAGAGAAAATTACAGAGATAGAATGAGGAAGGTACAAAATAGCAAACCAGGAATTTCACATACTAAGCAAAATTGATGGCAACAGTGCATTCATCTCCACTCACAAGGCTCCTTGTGGAACTTCTTGCACACAACATGACTGCCACAACTGGTTACATGATAACATACACTGTACATCAAAAGTACTTCAATGGATATGAAGCTCTTATTTTCTTTTACTTTTATTCGCAATGCAAAGTCCCAAATAGTAATTCTTTATTCAAATTAGTAAAGTTTGTATGATAGCAATACATCAAGTTATATCATGGGCAGAGTGCAAAAATCTCCCTCATGTATTTATCTTAATGCTTCTTATGAAAGTATGCTTGCATTTCTCGTACTCTATGAGCAAGGAAATTCCTCTGGAATCCCTGAATTAAAATAAAATGACAAGTGAAATCACCTCAGATGAAAACAACATCAGGACATAGACTTTATGAGTGACCTCTCTTGGTTTGCTCAACAAATGCTGGAAGCCCATTGTACACACGTAGATAATTTAATTGTGCACATCAAATGTCAAATGCTCACTGCTAGTAAAAGCAGTGAGCTTTTACACTCAATATGTTATCATTAGTTATTTGTGTAAATAAAAGAAAACAAACTAGGGTGGGAAATTAGATTGTTTAATTTCCCACAATCTAACTTTTCAGGTGATATATGGGGTATTAACACTCAAGAAATAAATCGTCTTCGTAAAAGCATTATTACTCCCAACAACTACTGGCAGAATGTTTATACTTTTAATTTACCATCAAGGTAATCTCCAAAATATTAATTCTATCACCTGGCACAATAAATACGTCCACAATGGGCAGTTTCAGGCTAATGGTGGAACCCAGAAGCAGTTGGACGTGCTCAATGTGGATCGCACTATTCTAGTAAACTGGCATCACTACCAGAGGGCTACATGTCTTTCTAAAGGCAGTCATATTTTGTTGCTATTCTGCTTCGTGCAGCTGGAGAAGGCCCTATTTCCTTGCACTGTTATGCTACTTCAGGGATACGTTCTGTAATTCACATTAAATGAGGAGTGCAAGGAGAAAAAATAAACTATGCAACGATATAGAGTTGTAAAACTTCCAAAAACAATTTCTTTTCCTGTCTGAACCAATGGCCTACAACTGAGATTACTGACCTCCAACAACTACAACCTTCCTTTATGGTAGGCATGACTTCAAACAGCACAGAGTTCTCTCTTGCCCTTTTCATGTCTTTTGCAACAAGGCTGTAATGAGTTCTGGACATAAATGAGCCTGGTAGAAGCCAAAGTGACCATCAGTAAGAGGGTTTGCTTGGTATGTTTTGCTAAGGGAATGAGCAACACAAGAGTCACAAAAGTCTTTTCTAAGTTGATGTATAACAACTGCTTTACCTTGGCTATGTTACTGCCTCTTCTCTTCAGTGACTCAGTGCTGCCAACCCAAAACAAATGTGATGTATGATTCCAGTTTATTCAATCAATGGCTTTTCCCCCTACAGTACCCTATTATTTACAGATGATTATAAACGATTTATTGCTCACTATTCTCTGTAGAGCTACAGTCGACAGGTTAGACAAATGACTCAGGAACAAGTGCTGACTGAAAAGTATTTCCAGCCAACATTAAATATATTAACACCAGAATTCTGACAGACTGAGAGGACAATAATTTATTTGACAGTTATTGGCTCTTTAACAAATCTTTCCTTTGGTTACATTCAATTAGGATATTAAAGGAATTACGCCATTTTATGACTAAAGAGAAAAACAAAAGAACACACAATCTCTCTGTTATGACCACAATGAGCTCTAGAGACAGTGAGAGGTAGCAAGATTTGTTTTGCATTTCTCAAAGAAAGATAAATGGCCTCTGTTGGAAGCCTCCTTCTGTGCTGTAAATTTCTATAACTCATTAACGAACTTTCGGAAGGATGCTTGATGAAGCTGCAAGCCACAGAGTCCCAATGAAATCAATGCTTTTACATAATATTGCAACTGATGATGTAAACTATTATCTAACAAAATGCATTTAGAGTTACAAGTTGGATGAGAGAAGAAATATAAAATTCCTTCGCAGGAAATATTTTACAGGTAACACCAACAATTAGAATTCCAACATATATAATAGAAGGCAAATCAACACACTTCTAAAAATGTAACACAAATACAGTAATCCACTTGCAAAAATAGATAAATAAATCCTTACTGCTAGGATCCATGGCTTCCAGTTCCTGCCTAATTTTGACTCCAACGAGGAGTCCAGACCCATACCAATCTTGGCTCATTCTTTAGCTTCAAAATCTCAGCAAATTTAAGCCTGACAATCAAGTTGGCCATCCAAAGTCTGTAGACTGAATCCGCTTCATGAGATGAATCAGAATATAATTGCTAAGGTATCAAAAATAATTACTAAACTATAGCACCATTTTTTCTTGTTCAATGGTACAAAGCTGGAGCAAAACAAAACATATTTGCAGGATTATGCTTTCCAGCTTGAATTAACTATTGGTCACCAACAGGTTTTGGTCTACAGAGGAACCTCGATTATCCGGCATTCGATTATTCGAATTTTGGATTATCTGAACAAGATCGCTTGGCTAGACTGTGTTATCCAGCATTCAATTATCCAAACATTTGACTATTCGAATAAAATACTTCCTGTCTGTGTCGTTTGGATAATCAAAGTTCCCTTGTATATGCAGCAAGTAAACAATATATTCTCAATAAGGTCTCTTCTGGTGCAGTGGTAGTGTCTCTATTTTTGAGCCAGGTGTCCTCGTTTGAAGTCACACGTGCCAGAAGTGTGTAATAGCATCTTTGAACAAAGAATCTAATATTCTTTGATTAGAGAATATGTATTACATATTTTCAAGCAAACCCAACATCTATACCTTCATACGTGAAGTTGAAATCAGCAATTCTACTATTCTACATTCACCTTAAGTTGCAGATGCTGAATAAGCTTGGCAACCTGTCTGATTTGTGATTCAAGATCCATAGCAATATATCTTGTCTTTCTTTCTTCTTTGGTCTGATATGAGGCATAAAATCCGAAAGCTCAAGAAATTCAGACAGAATAAGTCAGCGATTTTAAAAATACCAAACATAAAAGCAAGCTGCCTGGTTTTCACAACTTGGTTCACCAGGGTACTTGTATGCTTAAAGACAATGATTTAGATATAACTGTTGCAGTGATTCTATGCATATGATACATAGTTGTATACTTTACATCTTTATAGTTTTCAAATTGTACATATACACTAAAGTACACGATCTCATAAGGAACTATCCTGAGTTCGGGATTATCCTTAATTAAATGCTCCAACCAACTGTAAACAGTAAAACTAGTCTGGAAATGTTGAATTTGAAGCATTGAAACAAAGCAAGTGAACTGAGGACCATGAGACAGACAGATCAGTTATCTTAAATTGCATCGACAGTGAAGGCATGTACATACAAATTACACTGCTGACTCAAGTATGAGCATTTTACTAGACACTGCAAATATCAAGAGTTGCTAACCATTTGGTTTTGAGCTGGGGCATCCCAGTTTCTGAACTGATTGTCGAGAAAGTGATAAAAGACATTCAAATATTTCTTGCAAAAAGAAAGGTCAGGCTTATTTTTCTCTGCAACTGATTTATGAAGTTTTGTCGTCAACAATTAATGTCATGAAAGCTTGAACAAAGTTCCTGCAGAAGAACCAAACCAAACCTCAGAAATCAAGACATGATCCTACCCACACTTTTTGCCCTGTGCCATCTCACTCTGTCTTGATTTGGGTCTGAAAATAGATATTAACCCTACTTACAGCTCAGTCTTGATCAGGTTTACCCTGTCACATAAACAAATGACTTGCGGAAAAATACAGTGCTTTCCAGCATGTTCCAATAAGTCAAACCTAAGAACGTATGAGTATCTCAAGTGCAAGCTGATGTTACTGTCCAATATGGCTCTCTGTCAAGCGATTAGTTACGTATACTGAAAACACAGGCCCTTTACAAATCTGATGAAACTCAGTGGACTTACCAGTAGTACTGCTAGGAGAGCTGGGACTTGGCTGGTCTCCGAGACAGCCATACTCGCCGGAGGACTGCACTGCGCACTGGTGGCAAAATGAAAGCACCAGCGTTGACAAGGGAGATGTTATCGAGCGCGACTGCATTGGCACCAAGTTGGCACCAAGTTGAGGTTGGCCCACAGGTGAAAACAGTGGCTGGTGATGCAAATAAGTGCATGTTACAAGCACTGCGATGTAAACAAATACAGTTCATAAGAGTGCAAGGTGAGTGACACGTGGATCCGGGGCTTTGCTGTGATGAGCCATGTTATTTACTTTCTTGTACACATAACTTTACCAACTAAAAGGCTGTCCCCACCCACCACAAACACTGCTCAACTCAAACAGGTTTTAGAAATCAAACATGCAGTAATTGTTTATTTTTAAAGAACATTTAACAGAAATAAGAAACCATTCAACCATGTTCGCTTCCTCAATGTTAATCCTCAGCAGATTACTTTCTATTGAAAATTACCAATTTGAAAACACCTAACTGAAATGACAAACTCACTCAGATAATTCTTGTTTAGATTTTAATTCTAAAAACACAGTATGCTAAGCAAACAGAACATTTAAAACTTTGTTGCATTTTCTTTCCTTTATCCAGCTCATCTAAAGATGATGACACTTATGGGAGTGTAAGTTCATGTAAAATAGCTGCTCTGTGTTAGCTAACCCATGCATTTGTTTCACACTGGCAAATTTAAAAAGTGAAACAGACTATTCAACAATGGAATGTGCCTCAACCACTTTGTGCTTATCAGATACCATCGCTGGCTCACTGACCAGCAGCAGTGCATCTACGTATCTACCAAGTGAGCACTACCGCTTAATCGGAATAGAATGCAATCCCATCCTCTTCCCAAATGTTTAACACCTGGAAATGTTAGTTTTTCAAAACTAACAACACTTCAGAAAATCTTAACTGTGGCAATCAAACAAAAACTAAAAGGCAAGAGAAAAACCTGACTAAAATGTTCACACCAAAGTCATTTCTGCACATCTAATTTAGACACCTGCCATCACTACTACCAAAAATCAAGGAATCTCTACTTGATTTCAGAGATTTCATCAAAGACAATTGGTTCTGACAAAAGGTAACTGACCTGAAAGGTTAACCTCGCCTTTCTCTATCCACAGATGCTGCGCGATCTGCTGAGCGTTGCCAGTATTTACTCTTAATTACAATACATAAAACAAAGTGTTCGGGTTGTTGATCAAGGGATTTGGATCTCTAAGGCTTAGAAACCATCACAGATGAAAGAAAGGTTTTAATACAAACAAAGTTATAATTCTGGCAACTGTCAATTCCAATTAGTACACAAAACTAATATTAGTCTCCCTGTTCAAAAATAAATACTAGAAAAGGAATAAATGTGAGAGGGAATAACAATCAGATTGAACACATAATTAATCACAATTTTAACTGGCAAAATGTTTAAAATTTAGTTTGCCCATGTGACAGCAGCCTCTGAGTAAAGTAGAATAAATGACACCAACATTACAGATAGTTTTCTTTTACAACAGTACTTAGTATTTACTCCAATTTCCCTCAAACCATCTTTCCTAATACATTCCCTATTAACACCAAGAAATTCCAAAACAATCTTTACATATAGCCCCGATTAAAAGAAACTTCAACCCAGATCAAAAATAAACACTCCCTTCACTCAGGATCTTCTCTGCTCCAGCGATGAACAGAGGTTGCAAACTTCAGAGATCACCATATCACAGCGAAGGTTCACAAAAAACATCATGACTGTCAGGGCAAAAGCAGCAAATTTTTATTTTGTGAAAAGCAAGGCAGAGTCAGTTCCGTGTTAACTCCTGAAGGAACTCCTCCCCTCCCCCGAAATCCTTTCAACATGAGCAATTCCGCACTGTACTGCAGCAAATGGACAAAACTCCTCCACAGATACAAACACAGCTTTGTTGTACATATTCTAGTTATCAAGTACAAATTCGGAGTATGAAAAATATTTTTTTAGTTAAACAGAGATTTTGTTTTACAACTGGACAGCAGTGCAGTCCTTCTTTGAAGAAATAAACTCCAATGCAGAAAAATCTGCTGTTTCTTTATTGTAAAATGGGAATATCTATTATCTTTGTGGTATCGCACATTATTCAATTCATTAATTTTTTTTCATTCCTCAGGAATGAATGGAAAATTCTAGAAATGCTTTTGCCCTCAGTCTAGTTATACTGGATAGAATGCTGCTGTATCCTGTTTCTAAAAGTCAGTACATCTCAATTGAATTTATTTTGACTCCCATCACCGTTATAGGAATTCCTCACTGCAGTTCACAAAAGGGAGCTTTTTAAAAATTCAAAATCACATGCATTCCCATAAACAAAGGGAAGCAGTTTGCTAAGCTGTTGTCCTATTGTTGCCATCTCAGGTTCCTATCAACTATAAACATCTCTTTTGCAAATAAGCTTAAGAAAAACTACTGATAGCACTGACTGGCAAACATAAAACTTTCTGAGTAAATTCCTCTATCCTTGATTCAAAGTATGAGACAAAAACATCTTTTTCAGCAAAGGTTCACTCCTTAAAGCACTATATCAGCATGCTAATTAGCCAAACATTCGACCAGAGGTTCACAAATAGCATGTACCACGCCCCGTACCCTCTCTCATTTCAGTCCAATACAATGTGTCTCACCCAAACAAGCTTCAATATCCCAATTAGCCCTGCATCCCTGCCATCTACAACCACTTTGATCAAACACACAAGAAAAAAACGACCTCGCTATAGATTTAGGGGTCAGGTAAAGTCTGTATTCTACCGAGCAACAAAAGAAGCTGTTCCTCATCTTCAATGCAGTCTGACCACTCTGCTCTACCGTGGAGGAAAGAACTCATTGTCCGCTCACAGAATCTGGACACAAGCCACAAAGGCTGCACGGAATATTGAAACACCTTCCATACAGTGCTATTATCCTCTCTCACAAATTAGAAAAGAGACAGCCCTCCGATAAACGGATATGCAAAGAGTGTTTTATTGATCACCAGCCTCTCTCATTGGAGCTCCACATGGTTCATATTGATGTATTTTAATAGATCGTTTACAGGCTGCCAAGAGAGACATTAAAGCTTTTAGTCTATTTCCTGGAGAAGATACTTTCTATGCTTGTATGCCCGCAGTCAGCAGTATTACAGATTAATAACTGATAGTACATAGCAACAGTAACATTTTTTTGAAGGTGGGATCATAGCCTTAACAAGGGGAAAAAAAAGCATGGATTCTCATGGCTTGGTTTCTAAATTACCTATTCTCCTTAAGTATTTTAATTGACCCCGTCACAGCTCCAGGGACCAGGGTTCAATTCCACCGTCAGGCAACTGTCTGTGTGGAGTTTTCATATTCTCCCCATGTGTGCATGCGTTTCCTTTAGGCGCTCTAGTTTCCTCCCACAGCCCAAAGATGGACAGGCTAGCTGGATTAGCCATGGGAAATGTGGAATTACAGGGCTAGGGTAGGGATCTGGATCTGGGTCTGGCTGGGATGCTTTTCAGAGGGTCGGCCTGGACTCGATGGGCCGAATGACCTGCTTCCATCTGCAGGGATTCTATGATTATTCCTCGCCAAAGGTGTGTAGAACAGTCCAACTATGTTCAAGGAAATATTTTAAATGCATTTAAAATAGAGTTAGTTATGTCTTCATAATAGTAGTCTCCAAACACCAAGGTGAAAAGATGGGCATTTTCTAAAGTTGCCTAATCTTGTTTTGTCCTCTTCCAACAGGAGCTATTCTTTGGGATTAAGAAAATTGCCTGTCTCAACTAAAAAAGTGACTATGTGCAGAGTTTATATATCATGCAAATCTAACCATTCAATCTGCAGCCAAAAACGAAATAACATGAATGATTAAGCGCCCAAACTTTGAATTATTCCTTATTAACCTTTGTAGGGAGGGCAAAAGGAGAATACAAATCACAGGTCCTGATTTCCCAGTGAATGGCAATCTCAGACCAAACACCTTAGGTACTGCTTTTTTTACAAAAGAAGGTACGCTGCATTTCTGAGGAGATTCTGCTCAGGACTCCATTCTGACAGTTGTTTAGGAGCAAAGAAGTGTCAACAGAAGACAAACCACACCCCTTTTCACAGTAGTCAGCTGACAGATCCTGAAATTTTAAAAGTCCTGACAGCGTCTATAAGAGCTTCTGTTAAAGGTTAAGGCAAATGTGATGTTAGGATTTTGGGAGGGTTGGATGCCATCTGGATAGAGGTAATAGGATACCAAGCAAGTAGGACACCAGGTTTGCAGGGAGCCAACTAGATAGGATACCAGCTGAGGAGAGAGCAGGGTGTCAGCTATGGTGGGAGTGGTGTGCCAATGAGGGGAGGGAAGAGACGTTGGTTGGAATCCAGTTAAATTCAGTAACAAAACAGGGGGAATAGATCATTGGGCTCTGTGGGAGGAATGGATAGAGGAGAGGAGGAGGAGGAGGAGGAGGTGAGCAGTCAGGTCCGGTTGCAGTTGCCTGAATTGGGATTTCTGGGGTCGGGAAGTGTCAAACACAGTGTGGGTAGAGAGGTCAGGTCCAGTGGTGTGTCAGAGTTGGATCCAGAAGGGTCTCGGAGCCAGGAATAGGGCATGTCAGATCCCTAAAGGTATTGTTTCTGGGATGGGTGTGTAAAGAGTCAGGGGATTATGAGGTACTTATGGCTCGCTGAGCTGGAAGGTTCATTTCCAGACATTTTGTTACCCTACTAGATAACATCTTCAGTTGGCCTCTGGCGAAGCAATGCTGAAAATTCCTGCTTTATATTTATATGTTTGGGTTTCTTTGGGTTGGTGATGTCATTTCCTGCGGTGATGTTATTTCCTGTGGTGAAGTCACTTGCTGTTCCTTTTCTCAGGGTGGTAGATGGGGTCGAACTTGATGTGTTTGTTGATAGAGTTCTGGTTGGAATGCCATGCTTCTAGGAATTCTCGTGCATGTCTTTGTTTGGCTTGTCCTAGGATGGATGTGTTGAGCCAGTCGAAGTGGTGTCCTTCCTTATCTGTATGTGATGATACTAGTGAGAGCCATACCGTCTATTCAAAAAAGAATGGGTACCCAATGAACACACTCCGCTGATTTCTCAGCAACAAACCCAAACGAGCAGACAAAACACATCCAGAAACCCTAGCCACTCCCCCATACATCAAACACATCTCAGAAATGACTGCCAAACTACTCAGACCCCTTAGCATCATGGTAGCCCACAAACCCACTAAAACAGCACTTAATGAACTTGATAAAACTTATAAAGACAACAAGCAAAACTAATGTCATTTACAAAATACCGTGCAAGGACTGTAACAAACACAACATTGCACAAACAGGCAGAAAACTAGCTACGAGGATACATGAACACCAACTAGCCACAAAAAGACTTGATTCTCTCTCACTAGTATCCTCACAAACAGATAAGGAAGGACACCACTGAACTACAAATCTTCTCAAAACTCGCTGAGTACATACGGCATCAGCTTAATAGTTACTCAATACATAGATCATGTATTTAATAGTCTAATCTTTCCTGAATAACTATTGTACTTAATTCCATTGGAACCATTCAACGTCTCCAATTTTTGTGCAGACTTATGCTGAGTTCCAAGCATAGTGGAATTGCCAAGCAGAAAATCCAATTTCCTGAGCAATTCCTTTGGAGAGTGCTACATTGGGGATTCTACAAACACAACTCCAATCTATACCCGCATAATGACAACCTTACCAGCAGAAAATCCACCCCACTGACCTTCCAATCTTCAGTTTACCACAGTATTAGTATATAACACAGCATCATAAATGAAACAAAATCTCAATCTGTAACTTCCATCATTGTACAGACATCACAAGGAAGCTAGAGTCAGGGGAAAGACCATTCCTACCAGGTGGTATTTACCCACCTATAAAAGCAGGCACCATTGAAAACATTGAAACGATTACTTGTGCTAGAGAATCAATACAAGGCACATAAACTGAGCCCACAATGTTACATGGAGGTAGATTTGTATAAAGGCTGTCATGCTCTGCTACAAAATCAATGCTGGGGCAGAAATAGATAATTGTTTAAACAAGGCGTGGTCTATAAGAAAATGGTTAATGGACTATGTACAGCAAGGAAGCCAGATAGTGCAGCTCCTTGCTTGCTGACAGCAATAAAGTATGTCCAAAGGAGTGTGTGTGGTGCGAGGATACTGATCACTTTCAAACAGGAAAAGGGGAGGAAAGAAACAAATTATTACCTGATATGACAGTATCGATGGAATAAGAAGCAGTGTCAGCATTTCAGGTCATGAACTCAGATGAAAAATCACAACTTAAAATATCAACACTTTCTGTCTCCACAGATGCTGCCAGATATATTCAGTATTGCAGGAATTTACTGTTTTTAATTCAGGATTCCAGCATCTGTAATATTTTGCTCTTGAAAATGTCACCTGATCTCCTCTAACCAACTTGAGAGAATCACAGTTGCCTAGTCGCAAGCTTTCAATGAACTGTCCCTTTTACCACAGCTTTGTGGCGACTGAGAAGTAAAACAAGAAAATGCATTTAAAATACTGGGCTACAGAAATAATAAAATAATAGAACTCAGCAGACTTTTTAGTTTCTTTACCAGTCTCCTACACAGAGTAAAAACTCAATTTTTTTTCAGAGAGAAGACTTCCTCAAAAGATGCTTCCAGGAATATTTGATCAATGTGTTGCTGGAAAAGCGCAGCAGGTCAGGCAGCATCCAAGGAGCAGGGGAATCGATGTTTCGGGCATAAGCCCTTCTTCAGGCTTATGCCCGAAACGTCGATTCCCCTGCTCCTTGGATGCTGCCTGACCTGCTGCGCTTTTCCAGCAACACATTTTTCAGCTCTGATCTCCAGCATCTGCAGTCCTCACTTTCTCCATATTTGATCAATTTCAAGGTTGAAACAAAGCTACCTACAGCAACACCACCTAATGGTTATGGCACATACAGATGCAAGCAACTTGCTCTTTATTTCCTCCCCCAGGCTGCAGCATGAGGGCTCAGATAGATAATGCAATTTCATACTCTACCGGGGAAGTATGCATTTAGTGCTTGCAACAGGAAAGAGTGTAGAGGGGGTATCAGATGGTTTGAGAACATAAGGGGGTCTGCAACAGCCTCAGCTTCCTTCAAATCTCGAATGTCTTTAATTTTATAAGGGCAGGAAAGATCAGCATTGTTTAATATAGATGTACAGGGAGCTAACATAATCCATAACGGGAAGATCTGATTAGCGGTTAGCGGTTCAATTACTTCAAATAATTGGCCTCCATCATTAATGAGGGTTACCTGGTAAAACACACAAACCAGTCTTGATCCTTGTTCAGTCCTCTTAAATGAGCTCAGTTTCTTCCTCCTTCTTTACATCCCAGCAATGCAGCTAGCAGATGAAAAACAATGGGCTAAATCTTCACTTTTCATTTGCTGAGTTCAGACTGTGTTGAGTTTTTTTTAGGGTAAATACTCTGAGGCCCAGACAGATTTCTCACCATACCTTACCAAATATGCCCCATTAAGTGACAACTCTCATGTTTGATTCTAGCCCCATATAATCCACACACCATTGCTGCCACAATTCATCACTCAGTGAATATCCACAGAAACACTGCATGCCAGCTTTAAAAGTCTTTTGAGCACCTGCAGAAGTAGTCAGTCCAGAGCTGCCATTTGCCTTGGAACAGTAGCATTAATGCTGGCAGAATGGTGAAGGGTATTGCTTTCCTACAGTGCCAGGTACTTCTCCAGGTGGCTGAGACTACATTAACTCAGGTGGCAGATAATTGACATCCGACCAGGCAGGGACTTTGAGGTCTTGCTGGACCTAAAATTTCTGGTTCTCCCAGCACCAGCAATGGAGGCCACCTGAGTTAATGCAAGTCTCAGCCATCTGGAGAAGTGTCCAGCATTGTGGGATGGCAATGCCCATCTCCATTCCACCTGCATAGTGCCACCATCCTCCTTTGGTACCCACCACACACCAAGGCTTATGTTCTAGTACTCTTATTACTGCCTGCAATGTCTTCCCCACTCAATCTAATACACCCAAACCCCAATAATAAACCTGTATGCCCTCTGTGTTGCCGATTCATTCACTCACACCTCCTTACCTGCACCAAAATGTAATAGTTGTGCCATCCAAGTTTACCTTCCATTTTATTTGCTCTCCCTCAGGAGGAAAGAAATCCACAATAGGACAGAAATTGTCAAGACGGGTGGTGGGCTGTCCAACATTCAGCTCCTCAGCCCTTATGCATAGAGGACCCTCACTCTGCCTGAAACAGCAGACTGACTATGTTCAGCCACTGGACTGGTATTGGAGGCTGCCCTTGACTTACTGTGGCAAGACTCCCTGAGGAAAAGATATGCTCCTTGACTTGACTGAGGCCTGCTGAAAACCATAACAAGCTTCCTGGCTTTGTGCTCAAGGGTAAGGCAAGACAAAAGTAATATAAGACTGGCAGTTCTGGCTGAGGGGGGGGAAAGCACACAAAGGCAAGGCAGACAGGCTTAAAGTGAGCAAACACTGTGAGAACAAGCAAACAGTTCAGAATTGCAATCTGGTCCAGTCCATGGGGTGAGTCCATGTCTCTAAGCATAAAATGTCTTTGCTGCAATATTACAATGATAGATGCCAGTTCAGTTGAAAAGCAAAAGTGTAATTTAAGTGGACTGGACATATGCTGTGAGGATTCTCACAGAATGGTACCTATCGGAAGTCAAAGTCCATGGGGTGTGGGTGATCAGTGTTCCATGAGCATGCCCTAAGACATTAGTGCCTAATGTCCAAATGGAGGTTCTTTGGAGCAAGTGAGGGAAGTCACCAGGTATCTGATTTGATTTGCATTTTGGTATTTCATGATGGTTACCGTGTTTGGCACATTTAGTAAGATGTAAGTTGTATATTAATGAGGCAAGTTGGGTTGTTAATGAGGTGTTTAACAAACTATAATTCCCCTTAATTGACAACTTGCTGATGCCTAGCATGAAACTTTCCACACCTCTTGACAAACGCATAAACGAAGCAGCCACATGCACCCAACTGAGATAAGCCTCACGAGGCTTCTCATCTGACTCTGCCACTAATCACATCATGTCATTTAAACCCCTAGAAGCTTTCACCCTGTTATGTTTAATTATTTACAACTGATATTTAGATTGCTGAATGAGAAAGAAAGTACATTGCAATCAAATTAATTAGTTTGAGTGGTCATTTCAACTGTTCTTGGCAGACTGAAGGAACAATGACTCATTCCTAAAAGAATTGCAGCACAGACATTACAGTGCAACTGTAAATATACAATTATAAGAGTAGGTGGCACTCCAACCCAACCTCTGCCTGCAGTCATGTTAATTATCATGGATAGTGTGGTGACTGTAACAAGATCGGACAGGTAGACCTCAAAGAATATGAGTTCCCTGACTGGGGTTATTAACCTGGTCCAATCTGAAGCCCTGGTTGACAGATATAAACATGAGTGTCAGAGGTTCTATTCACTCGGAGAGCTGGCTTTGAGGGAGCCAGACCAGTGTCAAGAACTCTCCATGTGTAAATAAAGAGTGACAATGATGAGATACCAGACTATGTGGAATTATTTCAGATTGAATTCATATCATGTAAACCAGGCAATTCTAGTATTCTAAGTACTGCATGAAAGCTCAGAAGTGAACAGGAATGTGTACAACTAAATCTTTGTACACTTTTGTAACAAGTGCAATGTACAATTTGCTATACACCACTTTAATCTTTTGCAGAAATTGCAAAAAAAAATGCCCACATAATATATAGCAGTGTTAATTTAGTAATACATACCACATGAAAAATAAGGCTGTTTGTCAAATAGAATGACATGCAATTATTTGAATAAGCCATTACCTCATACAGTAGAATAAAAACAAACAAATGTTCATCATTCAAAGGGGTTGACAAAATTAATTGAGTCTTTGATGGGCCAATCCAGCTCCAATCACAACACACAACAATTTGGGAATTTTAAAGAGGTCAAAGCAAAAGTATACAAAAGCCTTACTAAAGAGACCAATTTTTGTCTTTGGCCAATCTGAAAATTCAGATTCAAATGTCATCTTGAAGTAAAACTACTCTTAATCATGGAATAAATTGACCAAAACAAATTTAATTGTAAACAAATGTCATAAGTCTGTGGAGGGAGAAAAGAACTTGATTTTTGAGAGACAACATTACAACTTCATGATCATCCACTCAAATACAAATAACAGGAAGGAGAGCTAACCAAAGCCAACATCACTGACAATACCTTAGGGTTCAGTTGGCCACAGCAGAATTTTACTTACTGACAAGCATTATTGCTGTCATTTTCAATTGATGACATTCATTTTAAATAGCTTGTTACACATACTGAAAATGTGAAATCTCAATTTTTTTAGTCATCATGTTTGCAAATAGGCAGAATAGATATCTGTCATTGATATGTTGAAATCAACCTAATGAAAAACTAGGTCATTGCTTCCAATCTAAATTTCAGTGTCAGGTCACAACTTAAGAAATATTGGTCCACTCTGATCACCTGATCAATAAAAAACAGAAATGTACAATGCAAGCTAATCACATTATGTAGTATGAAAATGAACAATCAATCTAGCAGAGAGCAATCATTCTTGAACAGATGAGTGATCTGGCATCAGTTTACTGCAATTAGATAAAAGTCACACAAACCAGCCTCTTTTTGCAGATGTTATGAAAGGAAATGATGGAATGTTTCATGTTGCATTTCATGTAATTGTCTGTCCCCAATTTTATTTTCATCTCCTGATGCAGTGCTTCAGATGATGGGAGATTTCCTAAGGTGTTGCCTGCCCACTAAGACTGCATAATATGTCAGCTTTGCCACGTGCTCCGGACACTCAAGCATGGGGCAGAGGTTTAGTTGAAGCAACGCAAATCTACCATGGCAGCATAAAAACTAACAGTAACCCTTCTGATTCAGGTGATATTAGCACATGACACTGCTGCAACCTGGTTTCTTTCTGGTTTCTGAGGATCCCAACCATATCAAGTGCTGAAATTATGCAAAAAGGTGGGAGGTATCCAAACTCGATAACATAGCACCTCACATGCATTGTATCACAGGGGCCAGGAGAGGACTCAAGCCTCAGCAATCCCTTCATGACTTTTTATTTGTGTAGTTTCGCTATTTCTCAGCAGATTACAAATAAAATCAGCTCCAAGTATTCTGCCTGCAATTAGGAAATTCTGATCATAACATTAGCCATAATGATACACATCAATGCAGTTTGCACAAATCAATTATTAATTGATGCAGTCTATCATAGAGACATCATGAAAGCAAATCTTTATGAATAAATTCCAAGGCCTCATGCTAATGTGTCACACAGTAAATTGAACGACTTCTGCACTGAGTGCACAGCTGCAAACTGTAGTCAGACTACCTATGAGTTATGGATAATTAAAAATGTCACAGAATCACAGAATCCCTACCATGCAGAAGCAACCCATCAAAGCCTGTACCCACACTCCGAAGAGCATCCCATCCAGGCACAACCCCTTACCCTATCTCTGTAACATTTAATTCTCCATGGACAATCCACCTAACCTGCAAATCTTTGGACTGTGGGAGGAAACTCACAGACACAGGGAAAATGTGCAACCTTCGCACAGACTGTCACCAAAGGCTGGACTCTAACCTGGGACCCTAGTGCTGTGGGGCAGCAGTGCTAATCACTGAGCTACCATTGCCACCTCTAGTGCTAAAAACAATTTAGCACTAATTTATTCAAGGGACTCTGATAATTAAAGCAAAAAAGGTCATGTACATTGGACAAATCCAGAGAATGAGGCTCTTGTGGCACAGTGGTATCACCCTATCTCTCGGTCAGAAGGGTCAGGTTCAATTCCCATTAAATCAGATTGATGAAAATATGATAAATCAATAGACTAATCTGCAATGTTATATAAAAATAGGGAATCATGCACAGATAGTATGCTGTATAGAAGTACATACTAATGCAGAAACAGAAAACAGAAATGTAAACAAATGTGCATCAAGTGGGAATGACATGAGTGTCAATTAATAGGTCAAAGAAATGCTTGAAAAATTAGCAATGCAAAGTTACGACTGAACTAGTTTGCAACCCTTAAAAGAAATGTACAAATTTCATATTATAAGCATTTTACCATACACAGCAAAAGAAAAGGCAATCCATTGTATTCTTACAAATAAGTAAATGGATATGATTCAAGAAAAGCCATTTAAAGCAGCTGCAAAGGATAATGATTTCAGATCTCTATTCCCCTTAAACTTACCAGGCAATCTATTGCATGCAATTCTAGTCTCTTTCCTATCGGAAAGATGTTGTGAAAATTGAAAGGGTTCAGAAAAGATTTACAAGGATGTTGCCAGGGTTGGAGAATTTGAGTTATTGAGAGAGGTTGAAAAGGCTAGGACTGTTTTCCCTTGACCATCGGTGGCTGAGGGCTGAGAGGTTTATAAAATCATGAGGGGCATGGATAGGATAAATAAGCAAAGTCTTTTCCCTGGGGGTCGGGGAGTCCGGAACTAGAGGGCAGAGGGCAAAGTTTTAGAGTGAGAGAGGAAAGATATAAAAGAGACCCAAGGGGCAACGTTTTTACTCAGAGCATGGTACATGTATGGAATGAGCTGCCTTAGGAAGTGGTGGAGGCTAGTAAAATTGTAACATTTAAAAGACATTTGGATGGATATATGAATAGGAAGGGTTTGGAGGGATATGGGCCAGGTGTAGGCAGGTGGGACTAGATTGGGTTGGGACATCTGGTCGGCATGGATGAGTTGGACCGAATGGTCTGTTTCCATGCTGCACATCTCTATGACTATGATAATCAATCTGACAGCAGCTTCATTTCATCCAACATGGAAAACCCACGAGATCTGTGTCGTTGCCATTTCCTGGGTGACTATGCACTTTTGTAAAGAAAGTCACTGCATCACTGAACAAATACCTTTTCTTTTCAATTGGCTGAGTGCGTACTGGTAAACCATAAATAAAAGCAATGACATCTACATCTACAGAGATGCAAACAAAACACACCCTGTTCAGTTTAAAAGTAGATAAATATCAGTACATCGCACATATCGCAAGCTGCAAGTCTAAAACAACAATGAACAGCTGAGTTCCATCAGGATAGCATTCAATGATTCTTGTTTCAAGTTATGTTGAGCAGTTATAGAGTCATACCGCATGGAAACAGACCCTTTGATCCGCCTTGTCCATGCCAACCAAGTTCCCAAAATAAATTAATCCCACTTGCCTGCCCCTCCAGTTCCTTCTAAATCTTTTCTGCATCTTTTCAGGTTTAATAACATCCTCCCTATAGTAGGAGGCCAGAACTGTATGCAGTACAATATTCTAAAAGTGGACTCACCAATGTCTTGTACAGCTGCAACATGGCTCCTCAACTCCTTTACTCGATGTTCTGAGCAAAGTTAGAAACCAGAGAGACACTACAACACATTAGCAAGTGTAAAAGGGCAGTACAACATTTCCTGTTGTTGTGCATCACTTTGCCATATTAGAGGTCACAGATCCCTTTGTGAGTGTGCGGTGTGCGTAAATATAAAGGAGGGAATGAGAGTTCAGCAAAGATAGGGTTAAGTTGGGGGGAGGGGGTAAGGCATCAGCAGCCAAGAGGGTTGAGTATGGGGAGGAAGGTTGAACCAAGGGGTGCAATTGAAGGTAAATCAAAATGGCTGCAGGTCAAAGGGGAGAAAAACGTGAGGTCAATTACAGGAGGGAAAATGAGAAGATAAGGGAGGACATAAGGACATTTGTGCAAGGTAAAGGAGATCTGAGAGTAGTGCACACAAACAAGGGAGAGCAAGTAGTGGGTAGCTGGAGAGTCAAGCAGAAGGGCATGACAAAAGAGGATGGTACACAAATAGTGGGACACAGAGGAGGCAGAGAGAAAGTAGGGGTTATTGAAGAGAGAGTAGGGCTGCAAGAAAGTGAGGCGATCAGAGGGGTGGGGATGAAAATAGGATGCGATGGGAGTAAAAACATGGAGTATACAGAATGGCCAAGCATATGGGATAGAGCTAGGTAGGAGCTTGAACAGAGGGGGAGCAATCAAGAGGGGCATGATCGTAGGTAAGTTGATCAGGGAAGGGTCTTCGAGCAGAGTACAGGTGGACAAACAAGTAACAGAACGAGGACGGCTTTCACAGGAAGGGATGCAAGCAGCTTGTTAGAGTTGGGCACGGATACAATATTGAAAGGAGTGATCAGAAGAGGGATGCAAGCAAAGTTGGTGCAAAGGCAGAGCAAGCCTGGGAAAGTGCAGAAAGGCATTAGCAAGAGAAAATAAGTGCAAAAAAAAGAACAAGAGAGGGGATTACAGGAGAGTGAATGGTAGTTACATGAGAGAAGTCATAAGTTAAATTAATGTCTGCCCCTGCCCTCTTGGCTCTGTGTTATCCAGCAAAGTATCTCCAAAACATAGTTAGAGACCTATACCATACTGGATTAGTGGTGCTGGAAGAGCACAGCAGTTCAGGCAGCATCCAACGAACAGCGAAATCGACATTTCGGGCAAAAGCCCTTCATCAGGAATAAAGCTCGTTTTTACCTATACCATACATCCATTCAAAGTGCCATGCTACGTACTTAGCTCAATTTGACTGTGCTTCTGTGGTGTTCAATGAAAGAAACAATCCAACATGGTAAGTGAAGACTTCGGAAATTTGCCAGTAACCCTCCTGCTGTCTGAAACAGTTAAGTTTCATTAACTATTTCTGTTGGCACTCAACTAATGAATACAATCAACATCCAAGATAGCTTGAAGTAGGAATGAATTCCCAAGTGGAAACAGCAATATTGGGTTGTAGGTTAATCCAAATCCAATTTTTGGGAAGAGCAAAATGTCATCAGTTTCTTGAGCCAATTCCACCGTTCAATTAAATTATGTTTGAATTGTATCAAATTCTATTCACCCTTTGCACCACACTCCTAACTGGCCTTGCCCAACTCTACATCTACCTTGAAAAAGACCCTGCATCCATAGCCTTTTGGAAAAGAACTCCTGATTTCCAACACTTGTCGGGATAAAAACCTGAAATCTGACAGCCAGGAACAGATGGATTGGAACAGAGAAAGCAAAGATTGCCACAATACAGGAGACCTTCATACTTCATGCAAATTCAGACAGAAGCAGTGCTAAATATCTATCACAAGTGAATCTGCGCTTATGAGACAGCCAGAACAAAATTGAAGTAGGAATGATGGCAAAGCAAAGACCATTAAAATAATTCACCATTTCAACTTCAAATAATTCAGCAACTGAAGTGAATCAAGGATCATCAGTAAAATAATTCATGGGTTCATTTCACATAGCTAGGTGTTTATTATAGATCCCCAGAGAGTCAATGGGAAATTGAGAAGCAACTCCCCAAATTGAAAAATAATTTAAGGGAGTGTGTAAAAAGAAACAAAAGGGGAATTATAGTAGGCGATTTCAACTTTCCCAGCATTAACTAGGATAGACATTGTGTTAGGGGCTTGGATCTAGTGGATTGCTTGATATGGGTACAGAAGAAATTTTAAGGTCAATATATCAAGGGTCCAAGGAGGACTTAATTCTGGGGAATGAAGCGGGACATGTGGTTTACATGATGGTGGGGTAGCAATCACAACGTGGTACAATTTAAGCTTATCATGGGCAAAGAAATGGAAAAGTTGTAAGGTTTGGATTGGAGAAAGAGTAGATTTTAGTTAAATAAGGGAGGATCTGGCCAAGGTAGACTGGGAACAGCAACTCGTGGGGAAATCTACAGAAGAGCATGGCAGAGGAGAGGTAGGTGTTTAAAAAAGGAAATAGGAGGGTACAAACCAACATGGTCCCTCGAGGATAATCAGAAGGAGTAACAAGCCCAGGGAACCATGGATAACCAGAGATATTCAGGATCTGATAAGAAGGAAAAGAGAGGCTTTAGCAGGTACAAGGGAACAAATCAATGGAGGCATTAATGGAATATAGAAAGTGCAAGGTAGAGCTGAAGAAAACAATGAGAAAGCAAAGAGGGGATGTGGGAAAGCTCTGGCTGGTAAAAGTAGGGAAAATCCTGAGAGATTTTGTAAGTATATCATTAGGAAGAGAACAACCAGTAAGGCCCATTAGGGACCAAGGGGGCAATGTTTGGGTACAGCAATGGTAGAGTGTTAAACCAATAGTTCATATACGTCTTCATCCAAGAAATTGAGGATGAAAGTATGGAATTCAGGTGGAGAGACTGCGAGATATTTGGGAAAATTCATATAGGAAGGACAAGGTATTGGTGGTTTTGGCAGGCTTATAAATGGACAAATGGCCAAGTCCAGATGAATTGTGACCCAGGCTGCTATGGGAGGCAAGGGAGGATTTGCAGGGGCACTGACCCAAATGTTTTAATTCCTCTCTGACCATGGGGAGGTGCCAGGAGACTAGGGAAAAGCTCATGTGGCTCCAATATTTAAGGATTGTAGAGCTAAGCCAGCAAACTACAGACCAGTGAACATCATGTCAGTAGTAGGGGAACTATTGAAGAAACTTTTGAAGGAGAGCATCTATTTCCATTTGAAGATGCAAGGATTGATCAGGAATAGTCAGCATGACTTTGTCGGAGTGAGGTTACGCCTAACAAATTTGATTGAATTTTTTGAGGAGGTGACCAGATCTGTAGATGAGAATAGTGCAGTTGACACTTTTTATATGAATTTCAGCGAAGTCCTTGTCAAGTTCCCACAAAGGAGACTTGTCAAGAAGGAAAATGCACATGTGAGACAGAGTAATTTGATAAAGTGGACTCAAAGTTGGCTCAGTTGGAGGAGACAGAGGGTGATGATGGAAGGTTTGGTGACTGGAAGCCAGTGTCCAGTTGCATACCACAATAATCTGTGCTGGGTCTCCTTATTATTCATTATTGATATAAATAACATTGAGTGAGTGAGTAGGGTTGAGTATCTTGGGTTACAAGAAGATATAATGGGATAGTCAAATGGGCAGATAAGTGGTGGATGGCATTTAATCCTGACAAGTGTGAGGTTATAAACTTTGCAAGAAGTAATTTGACAAGGACTCATTCAATGACTGGAAATTCTGTGGAACAGTGGGAACTTGGAATCTTCATCCATAGATCTCTGAAGGCGGAAGGACATGTTAATAGGTGGTGAAAAACGCATAGAGGACACTTGCCTTTATCAATCAATGATAGATTACAAAAGCAGATCAGTCATGTTGGAGTTGTATTGAACTTTGGTGAGACCACAGCTAGAGCCCTGTGTGCAGTTCTGTCTGGCACATTATAGGAAGGGTGTGACTGTACTGGAGGAGCTGCAGAGGAGACTGACCAAGATGCTATCCCCAATGTAAAAGGTAAGTTGCGAGGCAAGAATGTGAGGCTTGGGTTGTTTTCTTTGAAGCAGAGAAACTGAAGGATGATCTGATTGAGAAGTGCAAGATTCGAAGTGGCATGGGCAAAATGGATAAGGAGCAGCTGTTCCCCTTAGTTGAAGGGTCAGCCATGAGGAGACACAGGTTTAAGGTAAAGGCCTGAGGTTTAGAGGGATAAAAAACTTTTTTACCCAGAGAATTCTGACAATCTGGAATGCATTGCCTGGGAGGGTAGTAGAGGCAAATAGCCTCATATTGTCAGAGAGTTATACAGCTCAGAAACAGACCCTTTGGTCGAACTCACCTGCACCAACCAGATATCCTAAACTAATCAAGTTCTATTTGCCAGTACTTGAACAATATCTCTCCAAAACCTTCCTATTCATTTACCCATCCAGATGCCTTTTAAATGTTGTAATTGTGCCCATCTCCACCATCTCCTCTGGCAGATCATTCTATAGTCAAAAGGTGTGGCCACACCTTTGACTCTGATCTCCAGCATCTGCAGTCCTCACTTTCTCCTGGCTCATTCCATATACTCACCACCCTCTGCATGAAAACGTTGCCCCTCAGGTCCCTTTTAAACTTTCCCCTCTCACCTTAAACCTATACCATCGAGTTTTGGACTCCCCAATCCTATGAAAAAGATGTTGGCTATTTTATAAATCTCTATAAAGATAACCCTTCAGCCTCTGACGTTCCAGGGAAAACTGCCCCAGACCATTCAGCCTCTCCTTATACCTCAAACCCTCCAATTCGGGCAGCTTCCTTCTAAATATTTTCTGAACCTTTTCAAGTTTAACATCTTTTCCATACTAGGGATAACAGAACTGAATGCAGTATTCTAAATGAGGCCTCACCAATCCTTTAAAAAAAGTACCTGGATGAACATTTGGCATATCATAACATTCCAGGCTATAGGTCAAATGCTGGCAAATGGGATTAGGTTGAAGGTCAGGTGTTTCTCATATGTTGATGCACTGTATGATTCTATGATTCTCAATTACATGAGCTGATAAACTGACCCAGGCTGCCATCATAATCTATGAAGATTTACCCAAAGCATTACTTATTTTGCCCTGAATTTTAGAGCAAATAATGAAGGACAGGCATTAAACACAGGAACAGGCTTGCCTGCAAGATGTATGACATAACAATGGTTTTGAAGAAAAAAATATGGCAGAGCCAGGACATGAAGCATAAACATTTTCAGAATGTTTGCACTCTCTGCATGAAATTCAGCTACCTACTCGTTCAAGTAACAACTGACAGCATGTGTTGCAAAATGCCTTGTTCAGGCCACTCCATCCGATTAGCTGCCACTTCTTATCTGTGAAGATTGTGGGTTCAAAACTCACACCAGAACTTGTGCAGAAAAACTAAGACCAATGCTCCTACTGAGGGACTGCTATTATGGTTGGAATTTAATGAGATGTTAAACCATGGTTCTGACTAAACATCTCAGGTGGACATATTATAAATTTGAAGTAAAACAGCTAAGTTATTACTGACATTCTGGCCAATATTTATCCCTTTTTCAACCACAGAAATAAATTATCTGGTCATTATAAAATTGTTATTTGTGGAACTTGCCCGGTGCCAAATGGCTGCTGCATTACTGACAATGCAATAGCAATGACATCTCAAAAGTACTTAATCGGCTGTAACACACATCGGGGCATCCATGAAAGGCACTACATTAATGCAATTCTTTTAGTTTTCTTTTCTTGCGAGTAACTGGATATTAACTGACTCCCTGACAAGAAACTAAACTTTAAAGAATATTGATAAAATCATGCTAACCAGAAAAGGGCAGGTCCAGTGCACAGTGATTTGAACCAAAATATTTAACCAATTTCAAATACAGCTTCTGTCTATTTCCTGCCTCAAAACAAGAGAGAAGTTAAAGGTGAATTTCTTACAACATAATTTTAATGAGGATGTCAGATTATAGAAGTGCCCTTTCCATGTTGCAGACTTGACAATGAATGACCTTCACAGTTGGGGTTATTTGTGCAGCGGATGTGGCCAGTTCTCATCAGAAGAAGTGGTCCATCATTGTCAACTCTCACGCCAATTAGCAAAAACCCATTTTCCTTGCAAACAATACAAATACAATGTTCGGATCCCCATCGGCTGCAGAAAACAGAAGAACTGATTGAACTAACATTTCAGAATATGAAGCGGCTGAATATTTAGCTTTATTTTAACTGTTTGGAGTCTTGGCTGTCTCTGCACAGTGCAGTGCCTCTTTTTAGAGAATGTGCTGAGTCTTTTGAGAAAGGCAGGTCAGCTGCAGAAGGTCTCAGGATAGCTTCAGTGCAGTGCAACCCCCTGGCAGAAGACAGTCAGTGCATTGTATTCCTCCGTGTTCCTGTGTGTCTGACGTCACTCCGCCTGGCTATAATCTTTCTGCATGTTTTAAGGATTAGTCACACCGCACGATTGAGAGAATTTGGAACTACTAGGACACCAAACTGCATGACATTAGCTTTTACAGATAATATTTATTCAAACACCTGCTATGCCAGACTGAAAGTCTTTGAGATAAATAATTCTACATTCATGGGCTGTTCAACTGTTGAACAGTGCCAACTAACTGTTCATGTTTTCACTAGTATTATGCTGATTTTTCAGTAATGCTGACGTTATTCTATCATTACAATCAAATCTTCAAATTTTAAAATGATGAATCCCTAGCCAAGAAAAACAAAGCCATTTGTGCTTATTTCCCACTTGACTGAATATACTACAAAGTCACTGAGAATTGCTTGCTTTATTGAGGTTATTGCCAAAAACATTACGCATTGTGGGAACTTTAAAAAAAAAGTTCAGCAAAATAAAATGAATTCAGTAGCCATGAACTAGAGAGACACTGTCACAGACAAATTAACGTTTTAAATGTTTGCTTGAGTTATTCAACTTCTACCTGCAAACAGCACCAGTTTGTGTGTCTGGCAGTTTGTAATCATAGAAAGAAAAGAAAAACTTACATTTATGTTGCGCTTTTCATAATCACCAGGCATCTCAAAGTACAGGGTCATAGAGGAAATGTAAGCCTAATTTATGCTTAGCAAACTTCCCCAAGCAGCAATGTCACATAGGGAAAGTTAGCTTTGTTAAAGTCTTTATGAAAAATGTTTCCCCTTCTTATGACAATCTAAATTTCCGATTGCAAGAGAAACACTTAGTCAAACCTGGTCTAAAAATTCTTCCTAAGAATATTCTTAGCAATATTCTTCCTAACAAATCTTCAGCCAACAGAAAATTAGCCCATTTCCACCCCAAAAGGGTTAGGCTCGGAACAGTATCAAACTGCAAGAAATAGTATTTTAACACACAAGGTTCACAGGAGAGCATGAAAGCAATAGAACCATCGAATTATATGGTTATGTGAACTTCAATTCATCCTTTTGAAATCCTTATTTTATCTGCTCAGGTTTAAAATGAATATTGGGCTTTCTATTGTCCCTATTTCTCGACTCATTGCCACATCAGGGGGGGCGGACGGGATTTGGGGAGCGGGGTGGGGGCGGACGGGGTTTGGGGGCAGGCTGGTGGTTCTCGCACGCTGTGTGCTGCTGCCTAGTCTCCTGAACAGGCAGCAGACTTCACAGAAAACTCTGAACCCCAGAGGAAATCAATTAACCGAATAATCAATTATCCAAATGAAATAGTGCCCGCCCATCTCGTTCGAATAATCAATGTTCCTCTGTACACTCTACCTCTGTCTTAAACACGCTCAATGACGTGGCCTCCACAACCTTCTGTGACAAGGAGTTTCACAGATTCACCACTCTCTGGCTGAAGACATTTCTCCTCATCTCAATTCTGAAGGGTCATCCCTTTACTCTGAGGTTGTGTCCTTGGGTCCGAGTCTCTTATTCTAGTGGAAACACCATCTTCAGGTCCACCCTATCTAGGACTCTTAAGTATTCTGTACATTTCAATCAGATCCCTTCTCATCCTGCTATACTCTACCAAGTACACACTCAAAGTTTTCAATCGCTCCTCATATGACAAACCCTTCACCTCCGGGGTCATTCTTGTACACCTCTGTATTCTCTCCAATGCCAACACATTCTTTTTTAGATTCTGAATTCTAAATTTGGTCTGAGCAGAGTATTCTACAGCCTCAGAGGTACACCTCTGCTATTGTATTTGAGCCCTCTTGAAATAAATGTCAACATTATATTTCACCAGGTTCTAATTCAACAGGTTTATTTGGAAGCACTCGCTTTCGGTTTGCCTTCCTAACTGCTAACTGATCCTGCATGTTCACCTTAAGAGAATCCTGAACTAGGAATCCCAACTGCCTTTGTGCTTCAGATTTCCAAAACTTTTCCCATTTAGAAAATAGTCTACACTTCTATTCTTCCCATCAAACCTCACACTTACCCACATTGTATTCCATCTGCCACTTCTTTGCCCATTCTCCTAGCCTGTCTGCAGCCTCTTCAACATTACCTGCCCCTTTACCTATCTTTATGTCATCTGCAAACATAGCAATAATTCCCTCAATTCTTTCGTTCAGATATTTTATGTATAATGTGAATAGTTGTGTTCCTAACCTGACCCCTGCAGAATCCCACTGGCTACCATCGTGAAAATGACCTCTTTACCCCCATTCTCTGCCTTCTCAGCCAATCCTCTCTCCATGCAGCCCCTCATCCTTAACACCATGGGCTCTTATTTTGTTTCTCAGCCTATGTCAAAGTCATCTTGTCAAAGGTCTTTGGGAAATTGCAATGGATCATGTCCACTGGCTCTCCTCTGTCTAACTTGCTTATTACTTCCTCAAAGAATTCTAAAATTTCACAGGCATGACCTCCTCATGATGAAGAAGTGCTGACTGTGCCCTATTTTAATGTGTACTTCAAGTACTCCACAATTACATCCACAATAATAGATTCAAAACTTACCAACAAGCAAGATTAGGCTAACTGGCAGCCTCGCTGACTCTAGTGATTGCTGAAAGATCACCATCAATGCAGCTACAATCTCGTCAGCTATCTCCTTAAGAATTCTGAGGTGTAGTCTATCTTGGCCTGGTGATTTATCCCCATTTGCCTGTTCCTTCAATAGAATTCATATTCTTGGATATTTAGTTCCCAGCCCTAATCCCCTTGCAGCCACATCTCTGTGTATGATCTCACACAATCGTACCTGTCAAATTTCAATCTGTGCTGCAAGCTCATTTACTTTGTTTTGCATACTGTGTGCATTTAATTATAACACCCTCAGTCCTGCATTGGCTGCCCCAGTTTTCACAGCTGTCCCCTTATCTACTGTGCCTCAAGTTAGATTCCTTATGCTTATCATACACTCTGTCCTACATTTTGTTTGGTAAATTTTAATAACCTCTGCTGAATCTTCCCTCTTTATCTTTTTCTACAATTTTCTGGCCAACGAATCCAGCCCACCTCTATTCTGTTTAAAGCCTATCCAAAGGGCCACCATATGACCTTGAGCCCTGCAAAATGATATAAAGGAAGGAAAAAAGGAAATCCCCTAAATGGCCTATAAGTTATTTTCATTACAGAGCTTAGCATTAATGAAGCTGGTGACTTCAGGTTGACCTTCTGAGTTATTGCACAGGATAGAAACATATACATAACATCCTCAAATTACTAAATGCTTACCGCACACAATGTAGACATTTTTATCCATCTCAAAACAAACGTCTGAGGATATTTTATCTTTACCTTCTGATAAATTATAAACAACGCAGAACTTCAATTAAGTGACTTTACTGCATTCTTTTCATTACAAGGCGGGGAATGCTTCCACTCAAGCAGTGGGTGTCATCAGTACTAAACACACCCATGAACAAGGAGAGGAGAGATCTTTCAACTCTGCCTTAATGAAGTCTCATCCACAACTTCAGCAGAGCAACGATTAACCAAATGTACAATTTCCCTCAAATTCCACAACAATTGACCTGTACTGAAAGTTTGTCCACTTAAAAAAAATGTTCAAGGTGATCTGCTAGCTACTGACGTAACGTTTATAATTATGGCGAGGAAGGTTTGTTAAAAATGTGTAAAGACTTCCAAATACAGTTTTAAATATTGAATTTTTGCACATTCCACCGATGGAAAGAAATGAAGCTACACAACAAACCTTTTCAGAACTATGTGATACACGCATAACCAGTTCATTACTATAAACACCACACCTAAATAGTCTCCAGGTAACAGAATTAACAGAAATTCAAGGCCACAAACATGGAACAGCAATGATACTATGTTATCTTTAAGAACTAGACGGAAATAGTAACTGTCAGATAGAACGTTGTGCCATGAACATTGCTTACCACCAAAAATAACCTGACAACAATGCATTGATAATCAAAGAGTATAGTGCTGGAAAAGACAGCCAGTCAGGCAGCATCAGAGGAGCAGGAGAATCGACATTTCAAGCATAAGCCCTTCATCAACAATGAGGGTGTATCAATGCATCCAGCCAATTTCACAACATAAGTAAATCTGTTGCAATTCATTTTACACATGATCACGATGGATATAAAAAGAATAAACCATTTCAAAAGCACTAGCATACAGCCTTCCAAGGATTTCAGCCAAGATGGTGATCAAGGCAAGAGACAGTGGAAACTATCAAAAGCAAGCCTATTCATGTTCACACCATATAAAAACTCCACCAGAGCCAACAGATAGTGATAGCTCAAAATGTTAATTCTGCTTCTCTCCATAGACACTACCAGGTGTGCTAAGTTTCTCCAACACTTCATTTTTATGCAAACAAATACTGAAGCAGTCAGGAACCTAAACAAGTTTTTCACTCCAAGTATACCAAAGCACCCTCTGAAACCCTGAAGCACCACCCCAACTCATCAATTAGCAGTACATGCCAAGAATCAAAATCAAGACTGTGCAAGTATACATAGTTCAGGATGGCACAATGCAGTGCCAATTTGCTTTGCCACAAAATCCACTGCAGTTTCCAATACCTCAGCTGCAGACACATTACAGACCAAAAATGAACAATCAACCATGGGACTGTGAGAACTTCTTTGCATTAATTCAAATTCAGCAATATACCTCAAGATCTAAGTGTGAATGTTAATGGAAGGAGAGAACATTCCAAGAATACCAGCTCCTGCTGTTTGTCATGTCCCGATAAAATAAAGAAGATGCGCTTTACAAAGTGTGCACGGATCTGCTTAGCAACTAAAAGGAGTGTCAACTCATGCTGACAAGATAAAAATGACAAAAGTTCAGTTTAACTGGCTGTTTAAGGAACATCATGAGGCAAAGTCAACTTCACACATACTTGAGTCAACAAAAGGAGCCAAATAGTTGCTTCAAAAATAACTCAATTAACATGAATTTCTACCAACTTCCAATTAGACTTGCCAAAATAACACAAGAGGGACTGGGAGAGTTTCTGTGGTACTAATACAAATAACTTATTTCAATAACAAGAAAAACTAGCGTGGGATCCTGAACTTGATCTTAAAAGTTCAGTTTGGCCCAGAATCAAACCAGAAACATTCTAAGTATCTGACGTAGTTGTGCAGTTCAAGTACTGCAGACATTCCGCACAGTTTTCATGCCTCTAATTTACATGGTTAAATGATGATTTTAAAATATACAGGAAGAATAAAAACTGAAGAATCATAGAAATCTAAATCTCTGTTCCCCGATCATGAAAGTTTGGGAGAAAGTAATTCGGTGTCCTCAACTATTTGAGACAAAACTATTACAGAAGAGGTAGTGTCAGAGGTCTTAAAACACATAAAGGTAGATAAATCCCTGGGACCTGAGCAGGTTTATCCCAGAACATTATAGGAAGCTAGGGAACAGATTTCAGGGCCCTTTGCTGAGACATTGTATCATCAACAGCACCACAGCTGAGGTGACTGAAAACTAGAGGATGGCTAATGTAGTTCCATTATTTTAGAAAGGTGAGACAGACATCAGTGGTGGATTAGTTAGAGTCATAATGTCATAGAGCATCAAAACAGATCCTTTGGTCCAACTAGTCCATACCGACCATGTTCCCAAGCTAAATTAGTCCCACCTGTTTGGGTGTGGCCCATTTTCCTCCAAACCTTTCCTATTCATGTATTTATCCAAACTTCTTTTAAATGTTGTAATGGTACCTTCATCCACCACTTCCTCTGGCAGTTCATTCCACACATGAGCAACTCTCTGTGTAAAAAAGTTGCCCCTCGTGTCCTTTTTAAATCTTTCTCATCACAGTTTGAAAATCTGTCTTCTAGTTTTGAACACAGCCACCTTAGGGAAAAGCACATTGTTATTCACTTTATCTATGTCTAAAGTGACTCTTCAACCCCTTATTTATTTCAATGACAAGAGTACTAATCTGAAGGAACACACATGCAACAGTTGTGGTAAGGATTTCTTACATCATGCCTTTGTTTGGGAAGTTTGACTCATTCAACCCTGCCGTCGAGGACTGGGCCCAGTATTTAGAAGGAACGTGTTATTTTTTCTGGACGTATGACATTGTGGCAGATGAAAAGCAACAAGTAATTCTCCTGACAGCCTGTGGTGCCTCAGCTTTTTTCTTACTAGATTAGATTACTTACAGTATGGAAACAGGCCCTTCGGCCCAATATGTCCACACCAACCCTCTGAAGAGCAACCTACCCAGACCCATTCCTCTACATTTACCTCTTCACCTAACACTACGGGCAATTTAGCATGGCCAATTCACCTACCCTGTGGGAGGAAACCGGAGCACCCAGAGGAAACCCTTGCAGACACGGGGAGAATGTGCAAACTCCACACAGACAGTTGCCTGAGGTGGGAATTGAACCCAGGTCTCTGGCTCTGTGAGGTAGCAGTACTAGCCACTGTGCCACCGTGCTGCCCATTAGGAACCGAACTTTCCCTGAGGCACCAGATACTAAACATTTTCAAGAATTAATCGACATAGTTAAGGAATACTACAACCCCATTCTTCCTTGAATTGCTGAGTAACAGTGATAGCATCTCAGAATTAGAGAACCAGGGGAAGCCATATTGAGATTTTTGACTGAAGGTAAGATGAGTGGAAGAACATGTGACTTCATTTTTTCCCCTTAATGAGATTCTGAGAGACTGTTTGGTGTGTGGAATTAACGATGTAACCATGAAAAAATGCCTACTAGTTGAAGTCCAACTTTAAATCAGCACGACAACTGATTTTATCATTGGGAAATGCAACAAGATGGAACTGAACACTCTTGCCAGTCTGGCTGAGTGGGTGCACCACTTGAGTGAAGACAATTGCATGGCCTCATCGAGAACATACCCTGATCAGACAGACTCCAGGTCGGTCCACAACAAAACTTCAAAATAAAGCCAAGCCTCAGCCATACGGTTAAAATTTTCTTCAGACTCTAGTCTGGCAAGCCATTATAGTTGCTGCGATATGCCGACTGAGACAGCTAATGAGTCCTATTAGACCTAAACTGAGCATGATAACTCTCAGGCTAGTATCCAGGAGAGTTCATGCCCTGGAAAGTCCATCTCCATCTGGTTTGGACAAGTTAAGTTGCTTACCAACATCCAAATCAGAACCAATCAAAACGTTAATTGGGCATCCAGTTCTCATGGGGGTCAATACCTGTATGACAGTATCAGTGATCACAGAACCAGTTTTTAACAAAATTTGCTCTGGATTCCAGCCTTTAAGCTTGTGCAAGAACTTGACCAGGCCAAGAACTATACTGGGGAACCATTACAGATTAACAGATTTAATCTTCTGTAATAGCTTTGTCTCAAATGCTTGAAGAGACCGAATTGCTTTCTCCCAAGCTTTCATAATCAGGGAAGAGAGATTTAAATTTTTATGATTCTATTATTTTTATTCTTTAAATTTCCTGTACATATTACTTAACCATGCAACTTCGATTCTCTCTTATAAAAAGCAGCTAGTTCAGTTATCACTAATTGTAGTAAAAGGCTCGGGCCCAAGCTTGATGGGGCAAAGTTGGTTGCGAGAGACTCACCTCGACTGGGCTCAACACTTTTCAATTAGAAAATGATTGCTGGAGGGAAATTCTAATTAAATACCCGCAAACTTCCAGGATGGTCTATGGACTATCAGAGGAGTCAAGGCCACGTTGCATGTCGACCAGGAAGCAATTTCACGATTCTGCAGGTCCCCTCAGTTTTGAAGTCTGACGGGTCAGTTTGCCTTTGTGAGGATTTTAAACAAATGGTAAACCGCTTTCTGCAGCCGGATATACACCCAATCATTCGCATTATAAATTCTAGAGGATTTATATGCAAAGCTGGCAAGGGGGCATCCTTCACAAGGCTGGACTTGTAACTGCATTTAGATGAGGATTTCCAGAAGTATGCTACAATTAATACACATAAGGGCTTGTACCAATAAATGAGACTGCCATTTGGGTATCTTCAGCCTGTTCAACTTTTCAGCAGACAATGGAGAACATTTGCAATGTCTACTTCAAGTCAGAATTGGGCTCACGACCTCGACAACTTTCTAATAATAGGGAAAACTAAAAAGGAACACTTAGAGAACTTAGTTAACGTCCTACGGGCTTTTTCAAAGGTGGTGCTTGCCTAAAAAGGGAAAAATGTGTGTTTCAGGGCGCTGTAAGTGACTTACTGGGCCACAGAATCAACAGGTCAAGATTACGCCCATTGGAAGATAAAGGAAGGCGACCGAAGTCAGATCCTTGGGCTGGTAAATTATGACGGAATGTTCACACACTAGCTGTTGGAGGGGATTCTGTGGGACAGGATTTACATGCATTTGGTAATGCAACAACCGATTAGGAATAGTCAACATGGTTTTGTGCGTGGGAAATCATTTCTCATGAGCTTGATTGAGCATTTTCAAAAGGTGACAAAGACAATTCATGAAGGCAGAACAATAGATTATATGTTTACATGGACTTCAGTAAGGCATACAACAAGATTCCACATGGTAGACTGGTGAGCAAGGTAAAATCATATGGAATCCAGGGGGAGCTAGCGAATTGGATACAAAATTGACTTGAACGTCGGAGACAGAGAGTGGTGGTAGAGGTTGCCTTTTTGGACTGAAAGCCTGTGACCAGATATATTCCACAAAGATCAGTGCAGGGTCCACTGCTTTTTGTCATTTACACAAATGATTTGCATATATAGGAAGTATGATTAGTAAGTTTGCAGATGACACGAGAATTGATGTTGTAGTGCACAATGAAGAAGCTAACCTCACAGTACAAGACCTTGAACAGATGAGCCAATGAGCCAAAGATTGGCAGATGGAGTTTAATTTTGATAAATGAGAAGTGCTGCATTTTGGTAATGCAAATTAGGACAGGACTTGTATAGTAAATGGTAGGGCCCTGGGGAGTGTTGCCGAACAAAGAGACCTAGGGGTGTGTGTGCACAGTTCTTTGAAATTGGATTTGCAGGTGGACAGAATGGTGAAGAAGACGTTTGATACACTTGTCTTCATTGGTCAGAACATTGCGTAGAGGGTTGGGATGTCATATTGCAGCTGCACAGGACACTGGTGAGGCCACTTTTGGAATACTATGTTCAATTCTGGTCATCCTTCTAAAGGAAGTAAGTTGTTAAACTTGAGAAGGTGCAGAAAAGATTTACAAGGATGTTACAGGACTGGAAGGTCTGAGTTATAGGGAGAGGCTGAGTAAGCTGAGGCTATTTTCCCTGGAGCATTGGAGAATGAGGGGTGACCTTAGAGGGGTTTTTAAAATCATGAGGGGTATGGATAGGATGAATAGTGAAAGCCTTTCTCCGAGGGTGGGAGAATCCAAAACTGCAGGGGGTAGGTTTAAGGTTAGAGGGGAAAGATTTAAAAAGACATGAGATGTAACCTTTTCATGCAGAGGGTGCTGCTTGTTATGAATAAACTGCCAGAGGAAGTGGCGGAGGCAGGTACAATTACATCATTTAAAAGGTATCTGAATGGGTATATGAACTGGAAGGGTTTTGAGTGGTACAGGCCAAATGCTGGAAAATGGCACGAAGGTAGATTGAGATGTCTGGTTGGCGTGGATGAGTTGAACTGAAGGGTCAGTCTCCAGGCTGTATAACTCGATGACTCTGTACAGTTGGAACTGTGACCAGCTGCATATGTAACATCCTTCAGGTGATACTCATTCACACAGACCAAACATCAGGGTATTTCTTAAAGATTTTGTGGCACAGTAGTATTCTTCCTTCCGCTGGACCAGGAGGCTTGGATTCAAGACCCACTTGCTCTAGTGCTGTGTAATAGTATGGCTGGATAGGCTGATCGAAAACACTAAAAAGAAATCACAGTAATTGTTGTTGTTCCTCTTCTAAAAACCAGGTATTTTCCTAATTGTTACATCTTGACTCAACTCTCAAACTGGCACAGAAAACAGAAAATGCTACAAACTCTGAAAGGCTAGAGTTGAAGTAGGTTTTGAACAATGGATGGGCAAGACAAGGAAGATTGCTGTAAGAATGCATTTGGTTCACTAATACCCTTCAGGGAAGCAAGTCCGCCATCTTCACTAAATCTGATCTATTTGTACTCCAGACCCACCAGCCTGTGATTGACAGTTGTTGCCCTCTGAAATGTAAACTTCGGTAACGGTTCGCCGAGCATCTCAGCCAGGCCTGCAGGAGCTGATTGGACTTCCCAGTCACCACCTAATTTATTTCCCCTTCCCAATCCCTTTTCGATTTGGCCAACCTTGGCCTCCTCCACTGTCATAGAGATGTACAGCATGGAAACAGACCCTTCCATCCAACCCATCCATGCCGACCAGACATCCCAACCCAATCTAGTCCCACCTGCCAGCACCTGGCCCATATCCCTCCAAACCCTTCCTATTCATATTCCCATCCAAATGCCTCTTAAATGTTGCAATTGTACCAGCCTCCATCACATCCTTTGGCAGCTCATTCCATACACGTACCATCCTCTGCCTGAAAAAAGTTGCCCCTTAGGTCTCTCTTATATCTCTCCCCTCTCACCCTAAACCTATGCCCTCTAGTTGTGGACTCCCCCACCCCAGGGAAAAGACACACCTCATAATTTTGTAAACCTCTACAAGGTCAAACCTCAGCCTCCGATGCTCCAGGGAAAACAGCCCCAGCCTTCAAAGCCTCTCCCTATAGCTCAAATCCTCCAACCCTGGCAACATTCTTGTAAATTTTTTGAAAGATTAGATTAGATTACTTACAGTGTGGAAACAGGCCCTTCGGCCCAACAGATCCACACCGACCCTCCGAAGAGCAAACCACCCAGACCCATTCCTCTACATTTCCCTCTGACTCATGCACCCAGCATTACGGGCAATTTAGAATGGCCAATACACCTGAACTGCACATCTTTAACTGTGGGAGGAAACCGGAGCACCCAGAGGAAACCAACGCAGACACGGGGAGAACATGTAAACTCCACATAGACAGTTGCCCAAGGTGGGAATTGAACCCGGGTCCCTGGTGCTGTGAGGCAGCAGTGCTAACCACTGAGCCACAGTGCTGCCCCAATCTTTTCTGAACCATTTCAACTTTCACAACATCCTTCCCATAGGAAGGAGAGCAGAATTCCACTCAATATTCCAACAGTGGCCTAACCAATGTCCTACACAGCCACAACATGAGTTCTCAACTCCTGAAGGTAAAAACAATGACTGCAGATGCTGGAAACCAGATTCTGGATTAGTGGTGCTGGAAGGGCACAGCAGTTCAGGCAGCATCCAAGTAGCTTCGAAATCGACGTTTCGGGCAAAAGCCCTTCATCAGGATTCCTGATGAAGGGCTTTTGCCCGAAACGTCGATTTCGAAGCTACTTGGATGCTGCCTGGACTGCTGTGCTCTTCCAGCACCACTAATCCAGAATCTCAACTCCTGTACTCAATACTCTGATAAAGGAAAGCATACCAAACACTTTCTTCACTATCCTATCCATCTGCGACTCTACTTTCAAGGAGCTATGAACGTGCACTCCAAGGTCTCGTTGTTCAGCAACACTCCCTAGGACCTTACTATTAAGTGTATATAAGTCCTGCTAAGGTTTTCATTCCCAAAATGCAGCACCTTGCACTTATCTGAATTAAACTCCATCTGCCATTTCTCAGCCTATTGTCCCATCTGATCAAGATCCTGCTGCAAACTGAGGTAACCCTCTTTGCTGTCCACTACACATCCAATTTTGGTGTCATCTGCAAACTTACTAACTGTACCTCTTATGCTCACATCCAAATAATTTATACAAATGACGAAAAGTAGCGGACCCAGCACCGATCCTTGTGGCATTCCACTGGTCACAGGCCTCCAGTCTGAAAAACAACCCTCCACCACCACCCTCTGTCTTCTACCTTTGAGCCAGTTCTGCATCCAAATGGCTAGTTCTCCTGTATCCCGTGAGACCTAACTTTACTCACCAGTCTCCCATGGGAAATCTTGTTAACACCTTACTGAAGTCCATGTAGATCACATCTACCGCTCTGCCCTCATCAATCCTCTTTGTTACTTCTTCAAAAAACTCAATCAAGTTTGAAAGACATGATTTCTCATGCACAAAGCTATGTTGACTATCCCTAATCAGTCCTTGCCTTTCCAAATACAAGTACATCCTGTCCCTCAAGATTCCCTCCAACAACTTGCCCACCACCGACGTCAGGCTCACTGGTCATTACTTCCCTGACTTGTCCTTACCACCCTTCTTAAACAGAGGCACCACGTTAATCAACTTCCAGTCCTCTGGCACCTCACCTGTGTCTATCGGTGATACAAATATTTCAGCAAGAGGCCCAGCAATCACTTTCCTAGCTTCCTACAGAGTTCCAGGGTACACCTGATCAGGTCCTGGAGATTTATCCATCTTCATGCGTTTCAAGACATCCAGCACGTCCTCCTCTGTAATATGGATATTTTTCAAGATGTCACCATCTATTTCCCTACATTATATATCTTCCATGTCCTTTTCCACAGTAAATACTGATGCAAAATACTTGCTTAGTATCTCCCCCATTTTCTGCTGATCTTTGTGGGGCCCTATTCTCTCTCTAGTTACCCTTTTGTCCTTAATATATTTGTAAAAACCCTTTGGATTCTCCTTAATTCTGTTTGCCAAAGCTAGCTCATGTCCCCTTTTTGCCCTCCTGATTTCCCTCTTAAATATACTCCGACTGCCTTTATACTGTTCTAAGGATTCACACAATCTTTCCTGTCTGTACCTGACATATGTTTCCTTCTGTTTCTTAACTAAACCCTCAATTTATTTAGTCATCCAGCATTTCCTATTCCTACCAGCCTTTCCTTTTACCCTAACAGGAATATACTTTCTTTGGTTTCTTGTTATCTCATTTCTGAAGGCTTCCCATTTTCCAGCCGTCCCTTTACCTGTGAACATCTGCCCCCAATCAGCTTTTGAAAGTTCTTGCCTAATACCTTCAAAACTGGCCTTTCTCCAATTTAGAACTTCAACTTTTAGATCTGGTCTATCCTTTTTCATCATTATTTTAAATCTAATAGAATTATGGTTGCTGGCCCCAAAGTGCTCCCCTCAATGACACCTCAGTCACCTGCCCTGCCTTATTTCCCAAGTGTATGTCAAGTTTTGCACGTTCTCTAGTAGGTACATCCACGTACTGAATCAGAAAATTGTCTTGTACACACTTAACAAATTCCTCTCCATCTAAACCTTGAACACTATGGCAGTCCCAGTCTATGTTCAGAAAGTTAAAATCCCTGCCGTAACCACCCTTTTATTCTTACAGATAGCTGAGATCTCCTTACAAGTTTATTTCTCAATTTCCCTCTGACTATTAGGCAGTCTATAATACAATCCCAATCAGGGTATCATTCCTTTCTTATTTCTCAGTTCCACCCAAATAACTTCCCTGGATGTATTTCTTGAAATATCCTCTCTCAGTATAACTGTAATGCTATCCCTTATCAAAAATGCCACTCCCCCTCCTCTCTTGCCTCCCTTTCTATCCTTCATGTAGCATTTGTATCCTGGAACATTAAGCTGCCAGTCCTGCCCATCCCTGAGCCATGCTTCTGTAATTGCTATGATACCCCAGTCCCATGTTCTGAACGATGCCGAGTTCATCTGCCTTCCATGTTAGGCTTCTTACATTCAAATAAATTCAGTTTAATTTATTAGTACTACCTTGTCCCTGCCTGCCCTGACTGTTTGACTCACTTCTGTTCTCAACTGCACCAGTCTCAGATTGATCTCTTTCCTCACTCTCTCCCTATGTCCCACCCACTCCCCACCTTACTAGCTTAAATCCTCCCGAGCAGCTCTAGCAAATTTCCCTGCCAGTATTAGTCCCCTTCCAATTTCGGTGCAATCCATCCTTCTTGTACAGGTCACTTCTACCCCAAAAGAGATTCCAATGAACCAAACATGTGATTCATTCTCCCATAAACCAGTTCCTCAGCCATGCATTCATCTGCTCTATCATCCTATTCCTGCCCTCATAAGCTCGTAGCATCGGGAGTAATCCAGATATTACGACTCTCTAGGATCTCCTTTTTAAATTCCTGCCTAACTCTCCGTCGTCTCCCTTCAGAATCTCAACCTTTCCCCTCCCTATGTCATTGGTTCCAAAGTGGACAGTGACCTCTTGCTGGCCTCTCTCCCCCTTGAGTATATTCTGCACCCTCTCTGAGACATCCTTGATCCTGGCACCAGAGAAGCAACACACCATTCTGATTTTTTGGTGCTGGCCACAGAAACCTCTGTCTGTACCTCAGACTAGACTGTCCCCTAACACAGTTGATCTCTTGGAAACCGACATAACCCTCATTGCATTAGAGCCAGTCTCAATACCAGAAACTCGGCTGTTCATGCTGCGTTCCCATGAGAATCCATCACATACTTGTTTGAAATGGGGATAGCCACAGAAGACTCCTGCACTAACCTCTCTTACCTTTCCTGGATTTAACCCATCTATGTGACTGTATCTGCGACACTTCCCCTTCCTATAACTGCTATCCATCATATACTGTTGCTATTGCAAATTCCTCACTACCACGAACTGTCTCTCCAAACAATCCATCGATCTGATAGGATTTGCAACCAACAGCATTTAATCGCAGATATAATCCACAGTAACCCTTGAACTCTCTTTAAACTCCCATATCTGACAGGAAGCGCATATCACTCAAAGAAAGGTCATTTTTGCTCCTTCACAATCTACAGACCCAGAAAATAACACCGTCTTAGTCCTCTGCAAAGCACTGCTCCAGGTTAAAACTATTCACTTATCTGTTTCTGTGCTGTGACTTCGCCCAAACAGTTCCTCCAAGATCAGCTGTGAAATTCACTATTTGTTGATTTTCCCAGACACACACAGATGTCCAGCGAATTCAAACAGCAAAGGCACTAACTGTGCAGGCTGACTGTGGTGTCAGTTTCTTTCTTTCTCTCTCTCCTGCACTGACCTCACCATATGCTTCCTTTGTCTGTACCTCTCCCTTTTTAAAAGTGCTGTTGTTTTGACCTTTTTTCCCCCAAAGTTCCAAAACAATGCAATAGCATATGGAACAGTAATTACTGCTCCTGGAATTTGAGAAAATCACCGCCACTGTCACAACAAACCAAACTGCAAATTGGAGGAACAACACTTCATCTTCCGCCTGGGCAACTGACAGCCCAGAAAACTCAACACTGAGTTCTCCAATTTCAAGAAACCTCCCTTCTCATCTCCCGACTCCATTCCCAGCCCCTCCCCCTCCCCCTCCCTGCGACCATCTGGATTCATTCCTCCCATTCACCAACCAGGTCATACCCTCTATATGTCTTCACCTACCTCCACTTTACCACCCTGACCCCGCCACCACCTTTATCTGCAGCTCCCCCTACAACACCCCCAGTCCTGAAGAAGGATTACACCTGAAACGTCTACTTCTCCACCTCCTGATGTTGCCTGGCTTGCTGCGGTCTTCCAGCCTCCTGCCTGTCTACTCTAAAGTGGCCCAGCAATCACTCATTTTAAGGGCTATTATGAGCAGACAACAAAAATTCTGACCTTGCCATGACACCCACATCCCATGAAAATAAAAAGAAAGAAAAATAGCTTTTTAGTGTCTCTGGGCTATTCACACGGACTTCTGGTTTTAGGTCATTTTGGCAACTCTGACAATACATTGAGGAACTCCTTTTTGGCAAAACTGAAAAAACACTCCCTGACAGTGATCTGTTTCTGCTCCTTTCAAAGATTCTGTGTCTCTCTCACTATCTTCCCTGTGTGTGTGCAGTAGCCATGATGTGGAGGTACTAGTGTTGAACTGGGGTGGACAAAGTGAGAAGTCACACTACACCAAGTTATAGTCCAACAGGTTTATTTGAAGTCACCAGCTTTTAGAGCACTGCTCCTTCATCCGGCAAAGTCTCATATTTATTAATTTCCAGTATTATAAAAATTCCAGGTGGTCTGCCCAATTTAATTTGTTTTATCAATTTGGAACGGTTTTGGCATTTCAGATGGTGTTTAAGAAACAACAATTGTGCTGTAGATCTGGAATCAAAAGTAGATCAGACCAGATAAGGATGGCAGATTTTTAATTCTCTGAAGGACATTAATGAACCAAATGGATTTTTTCAACTAGCAACAATATAGCTTTGCAGTCACCATCAGATGAGCATTTTCATCCCAGATTAATGCAAATTTCACAATCTCAGCTGATGGATTTAAACGCTTACCTCTCATAAGTCTGGGTCTCTGGATTGCAAATCTCATGACTATTATGACACTACCTCTTAATGTCTACATTTCACTTACTCAGTTGAACAATCGATTCAGTTAACTTAAACCAATGACAGCAAAATCTTCAAAACACACAGTTTGAAGTGTGGTACTTTCATCCTGAAAAATGTGCTTTGAGAACTCAATCTGAACAAAAGTGCTCCTTGTGCAAATTTCCCCTGTTCTGGAATGATACCAAACTCAGAAGTGTGAAAGTTAAAGATTTAAAGCCAAGGAATGTCATGGGTTCCAGTAGTTGGGTCATCAGGCTGTCAGGTGACATTCTCAACATTCCTTTACCTTTGATGCATTCCAGTTGCTTAGGTTGTCACAAACAAACCTGCATACAGCACTTTCTGAACAATGGATGGGTAGGACAATCATCTCAGAGGAAGGACAATGGTTAAAGAGAAGCTTCACAGATATCAATCACAAAATCAAAGCAAGCACAAGAAACTTCCATTGCTTTTTTAAAAAAAACAACTCACTGATACTATACATACTTGACACACCCAGCCAAAAGGCCTTGTCAATGAGCCAATTTGCATGATATCTAAGCACCATTCAGATGGAACTCAATTATGGCAGTTCCATCAACAGATTTACAGCTTAGAACGAATGTTGGCCAGATAACTTCGGATAAGGTGTGATAGGTACTCAATGTTTGAATGCCTCTAATTAGGCTTCTTGGCCTGCCAAAGTAAGAAACTGGCTCTTATCAAAGTTATATAATGATGACAAGAGTTAAACCATCTTGTCTCCTCTTTCTTTTTCGATCTGTAACCTTTAACGGGTTTACTGTATCATTCTTCTCCAATGTTGGGTGTGAATGCATTCCACTGGTTTCATCTTTATTTAAATTCAGCCAGAGAATCACCTGCAATAGTTTTGCATTCAGTTCACACAGACATAGCTGTGGTGACTCCAAGGATTTATCCTTGCTCCACTCCTTTTCCTCATCTAATGTTGTTATTAAGCAAAACCATGCGAGGTTCCTTCTGTAGACAGGCAGGAGGCTGGAAGAATACAGCAAGTTAGGCAGCATCATGAGGTATACAAGTCGATGTTTCGGGTGTAGCCCTTCTTCAGGATTGGCTCCTTATGTACACTGATATCACACAGCACCAGCCTGACCCCTCCACTGTCCTTGAAGTAGTTTGTGTTATTTTTAGATCAGCCTGTTTAGACAATTTATGACATATGTCCATGGACATTATACCCTAAGGTGAACTTAACATTACCATTGCACCACAAGATCAGTGTGGGTGAACAGAAATTTAATCTGTATATGGTCTGACAGAGTTAATATCTGTGTGACTGCAGGAAGCACCACCTAATGCAATGATGTCACATGGTCTTGGTTAGAGGAAAGAAGGAACTGTTATTCGACTGGAAGTCATGGAGTAGTGGCAAAGTCACTGGACTAAAAATCCAGAGGCCCAGTCTAATCCTCTGGAGATATGGATCGATCCCACCATGACAGCTGGTGGAATGTGAATTAATAATATCTGGAATTGAAAGCTATTCTCAGCAATGCTGCCCTGAATCTAATATTGATTGTCATAAAAACGTATCTGGTTCATTAATTTTTGATATCTTTAAATTGGACTATTCCTGTACATGCCTGACCAGACTCTCACATCAAACTTGTTAAATGTGATGTCATACAAAGCATCCTCTATCCTGACTCATATCAAGTCCATTCATCTGTAACCTCCATGCTCACTGACATGCATTGGCTCCCAATTTAGCAACAAGTAAGATTTTTAAATTTTCATATCATTTTCAAACCTCTTCATGGAGTACTCCTTTCCTCCAGTTCCAGAGCACCCTAAGAAATTTATGCTTCTCTAATTCTAGCTTTTTAGCATCCCCTATTTTCTTGGCTTTTCCATTGGTGTTTGCGCCTCTCGCCACACGATCCTAAGCTCTGGACTTTCTCCCTAAACCTCTTTTGCTTAATTTTTCCTTCACACTCCATTAAACCTGAGATTTGACCAAGTTTTTCAATATCTATCCTACTGTCTCTAAACACGACTTAATGTTATATCATGCTTTCTAATATCATGTGATTCATCAAGATGTTTAATCTGCAGGAATAAATCAATAAAGTGACATTTGTGTTAACTGATAAAGATTCCACAGGACCAAATGGAGAAGTAAGTAAAGTAAAACCACTTGGATAACCAAGTCAATTGTTAACATGATTGTAGATGTTTTTCAACTGTTCACCAAAAGAACATGATGGATTTATCAAGTCGCAAAATTGACATTGACCAATCTGCTGAAATCATATACTTTATCTGCCATCAATGATCAATACTTCAATATTCACTGCTTAAACATAAACTAACTGCAATTTATATTAATGTTTTAAATGAAGGGTCTGAGCATAATGCATGCTCAATTTGCATTTCATACAAATTTAAGCTATTAGGAGGAAACAAAGGAACTGCAAAGGTATAAAGGCAGACGAAGTGAGTATTAAGCAAATGACAGACCAAATTTAATGCTTACATGTGAGAACTATACATTTTGCAAGAAAAATAGAAAAAGCAGATTTCAAAATGGGGAAGGCGAGAGCCTATCGGTGTTATTGTTGGACTGTTAATCCAGAGACCCAGATAATGTTCCGGGGAACTGGGTTCAAATCCCACCACAGCAGATTGTGGAATGTGAATTCAATAAAAACAAAATATCTGGAATTAAGGGTCTAATGATGACCATGAGTCCACTGTCGATTTTTGGAAAAACCCATCTGGTTCATTAATGTACTTTAGGGAAGGAAACTGCCGTCCTTATAAGGTCTGGCCCACAAGTAATTCAAGACCTACAACAAAGTAGTTGACTATTCAACTGTTCTCTGAGCAATTAGGGATGGACAATAAAGGCTGGCCCAGCCAGCGACGCCTCATCCCACAAATGAATAAAAACTCAAGAGAATATTTGCATTCAAAGGGACCTATGTGCTCTTTTACGTGAATCACAAAAGCTGCAAACTCATCCAGCCCACACCTGAGAACACAGTTTCATGTTTGTTTTCAAAATAAAGAGACTTCAGTATAAAATTGAACAAATGAATTGGGCCTGGACCGTGGCTAGAGTAGCTCTGGTCTGTTTAGCTGAGGTAGGATTCACACTTCAAAGTAATGTGACAAAGGGTGAAAAAAAACGAATCCCTGGTACGTGGAGCAATTGAGTAAGCTTGACCCAGAATCACTGGTGATCTCAATGAAACATGAAAAACACTTCATCGTTTAAAAGGGTAGTTGCTGAGCGATGATCCCCTTAGCTGAATAATCTCCAAGTCATAGCCTCAGAATTAGGGAAGTACCATTTTTGAACTAAGATTGGAAAAACTTTCTTCACTCAAAGTGTTGGATCTGAGAAATATGATACACTAGAGTGCTGCGGATACTCAGTCACTAATTATACTGAAGACAAAATTTGTTAGATATGTGGATGCACATGGAGTTAATGGATATACGCTTCATGTTTGAAGACAGAATTCATGTAACTATCAACTATAACTATACAAATGGTGGAACAAGTTCAAGTGGCAAAATGACACATTCCTGTTTATACTCCTTTCTTAAAATTGAATGACAGGATCAGACAGGTGGAGAGGGGATGTGATAGTATATCAACCTGCAATACAACCTTAGACAAATGAAGAAGATGCAATATTTTCAACCATCCTTCAACCTGAGTATAGGGGAGCTGTTGCTTTCCTTTGCCCTTAAGAGTTACAACTTCCGGTGGAGTCAGTTTATTGAATAGCCCTCACTGAAAGGTTCACTAATCTTAGAGCAGCTCAATCCCTGTAATTCAGTTTTGAGCTGAGCAATATCTCTAATACATGATACAGTATCCTTTTTGTTGGAAAAGACATTTTATGACCTTTCTGCTGACCCTCGACTCGCCTTGTCTTTCACACATCAACAGCATTTTCCCCCAAGCAAACTGCTGAATCTGCCCAACATCACAAAATTCACTCTTTAATGTCAATACAAAAACCTATTTTATCTGCAGGTCAGACTAAAGTACAGCTCTCAATACTGCCATCCACATTCACTGATGGTTTTTAAAGAAACAGCAACTAAAATTGAAATAAACAGCCCCGAAACAAAACTGAAAGAAACACACAATCAACAAAGCAGTTTATGAGGAAAAGCCCAAGCAGCTCAGAAAGGGAAAGATTTGTGGAACATTCTTCAATTGTACTATCTTAGAACAAGGTACTGGATAAAATCCAAAATACACCAGTTGTCCAGAACCCCTGGTCTCAAAAGTAACTGAGCGACAGACTCACTTGTAAGCTCCATGCTTAGAGTTCTCCAATTTCACAATCCTTTAGGACTAACCAAACTATGAAAGAGCTGTACATTTTCACACAGCCTAAAGGGATGCACAGAAGACAACAGGAGAACCAGCTTGTCCCACTTGATTTCAGTAACCAATTCTCAAAAAGCAGGAATTTTTTCATCTCAAGGCCATCTTACAAACAAATGTGAAGACTAAACTTGCTCTTCACTGACAGCAGCAGTGGAACGTCTGGAGAAAATGGATCAACACCACCCACCCTCCCGCCCCTCAAGGATTTGCATATAAATTACAGGGCACAGTGAGAAGCATTCGGAAAAAATGAATGGAATTCTTCAGAATTTTACAACTGAACACACCTAACTTAAATGGCAAGCACAAACCCTAGAATTCTCATCAACCCTTACAAATTCTAAATTTAGGTGCCATAGGCAAGAATTTATGAAGCATTCAAAACATCGGTTGTATATTAAAGTTCGAGGATTAGTACCATTATATCAATTATAAGCCATCTCCATAGAGAGTTAACTGCTCACACGTTGAACAACGCTTCTGTTCAAAACTGCTTCACTGTTCATGTCTGAACCTATTTATGAGGACCACTCCTTTAACAGAAAACAATCGTAAGAAGAACATTTTTGTTTCTTACAAAAGAATTCAATAGGGAAGCAGTGAAAGGGTGACCTCCACTGACAGTACACTGCTGCATCAAGCAGAATGCAATGGATTTCATATAATAGTTAACTCCCAATACTACCTTGAGTACTGTACAGTAAATGAAATTTTTGGGAGAAAAAGGAGAGAAAACAGTCAACTGCACTCATGTCCCCTCTGGTAATTTAGGCTGCTTCAGTGCGCTAAGTTTCGAACCAGATTTTTTGGGGGGAGGGGTGGTGGAAAGGTTGTGGGGACAAAGTGCAGGTTTAACAATAATTTCATGTTTTGGTACGTAGTACATTTAACTTGAAGAGCTCAAAAATGCTTGCCCACTTCAAATTTTAGGCTTCACAACCAATACTTACAAAAATGCTGAAATCTGCTTTGAAGGGGAGACCAAGGAATAGCAAAATTGACTTCCTACTACCGCAATACGAACTAAACCAGCTTCCATATACCAACAGTCAAATCAGCATAATTTTCCTAAATTTACATCATCTGCTAATTTGTATTTTATGGGAAAAATAGGAACTACGAACCATGAGAATTAGATTATTATGTAGAAATGTTTTCAGATATACATGAACACAAGAAAACCAAAAAGACTGGAGGCCTATAACCAGTGGAGTGCCACAAGGATCAGTGCTGGGTCCACTAATTTTCATCATTTATATAAATGATTTGGATGCGAGCATAAGAGGTACAGTTAGTAAGTCTGCAGTTGACAGGTGTAGATGGACGGCAAAGAAGGTTACCTCAGATTGCACCAGGATCTTGACCAGATGGGGCAATGGGCTGAGAAATGGCAGATGGAGTTTAATTTAGATAAATGTGAGGTGCTGCATTTTGGGAAAGCAAATCTTAGAGGGATTATACTCTTAATGGTAAGTCACCTTGTTGGGTGTTTATTATAGGCCCCCCAATAGCAGCAGAGATGTGGAGAAACAGATTGGGAAACAGATTTTGGAAAGGTGCAGAAGCCACAGGGTCGTAGTCATGGGCGACTTCAACTTCCCAAATATTGATTGGAAGCTCTTTAGATCAAGTAGATTGGATGGGGCGGTGTTTGTGCAGTGTGTCCAGGAAGCTTTTCTAACGCAGTATGTAGATTGTCCAACCAGAGGGGAGGCCATATTGGATTTGGTACTCGGTAACGAACCAGGACAAGTGGTGGGCTTGTTGGTGGGTGAACATTTTGGTGATGGCGACCACAATTCTGTGACTTTCACCTTGGTTATGGAGAGAGATAGGTGCGCACAACAAGGTAGATTTTACAATTGGGGGAAGGGAAATTACGATGCTGTAAGACAGGATTTGAGGAGCATACGTTGGGAGCATAGGCTGTTAGGGAAGGATGTGGTGGAAATGTGGGACTTTTTCAAGGAGCAGATACGACGTGTCCTTGATATGTATGTACCGATCAGGCAGGGAAGAAATGGTCGTGTGAGGGAGCCTTGGTTGACGAGGGAGGTTGAATGTCTAGTAAAGAGGAAGAAGGAGGCTTACATAAGGTTGAGGAAACAAGGTTCAGACAGAGCAGTGGAGGGATACAGGATAGCCAGAAGGGACCTGAAGAAAGGGATTAGGAGAGCTAAGAGAGGGCATGAAAAATCCCTGGCGGATAGGATCAAGGATAACCCCAAGGCATTCTATGCATATGTGAGAAACCTGAGAATGACGAGAACGAGGGTAGGTCCGATCAAGGACAGTGGTGGGAGACTGTGTATTGAGTCGGAAGAGATAGGAGAGGTCTTGAACAAGTACTTCTCTTCAGTATTTACGAACGAGAGGGACCGTATTGTTGAAGAGGAGAGTGTGAAACGGACTGATAAGCTAGAAGAGATACCTGTTAGGAAGGAAGATGTGTTGGACATTTTGAACAACTTGAGGATAGACAAGTCCCCCGGGCCTGACGGGATATATCCTAGGATTATGTGGGAAGCAAGAGAGGAAATTGCAGAACCGTTGGCAATGATCTTCTCGTCTTCACTGGCAACTGGGGTGGTACCAGGGGACTGGAGAGTAGCGAATGTTGTGCCCCTGTTCAAAAAAGGGAATAGGGATAACCCCGGGAATTACAGGCCAGTTAGTCTTACTTCTGTGGCAGGCAAAGTAATGGAAAGGGTACTGAGGGATAGGATTTACGAGTATCTGGAAAGACACTGCTTGATTAGGGACAGCCAGCACGGATTTGTGAAGGGTAGGTCTTGCCTTACAAGTCTTATTGAATTCTTCGAGGAGGTGACCAAGCATGTGGATGAGGGTAGAGCAGTGGATGTAGTGTACATGGATTTTAGTAAGGCATTTGATAAGGTTCCCCATGGTAGGCTTATGCGGAAAGTCAGGAGGCATGGGATAGAGGGAAATTTGGCCAATTGGATAGAAAACTGGCTAACCGGTAGAAGTCAGAGAGTGGTGGTAGATGGTAAATATTCAGCATGGAGTCCAGTTACAAGTGGAGTTCCGCAGGGATCAGTTCTGGGTCCTCTGCTGTTTGTAATTTTTATTAATGACTTAGAGGAGGGAGTCGAAGGGTGGGTCAGTAAATTTGCAGATGATACAAAGATAGGTGGAGTTGTGGACAGTGAGGAGGGCTGTTGTCGGCTGCAGAGGGACTTAGATAGGATGCAGAGCTGGGCTGAGGAGTGGCAGATGGAGTTCAACCCTGCCAAGTGTGAGGTTGTCCATTTTGGAAGAACAAATAAGAATGCGGAATACAGGGTTAATGGTAGGGTTCTTGGTCAGGTGGAGGAACAGAGGGATCTTGGGGTCTATGTACATAGATCTTTGAAGGTTGCCACTCAGGTGGATAGAGTTTGTAAGAAAGCCTATGGAGTATTATCGTTCATTAGCAGAGGGATTGAATTCAAGAGTCGTGAAGTGATGTTGCAGCTGTACAGGACTTTGGTTAGGCCACATTTGGAGTACTGTGTGCAGTTCTGGTCGCCTCACTTTAGGAAAGATGTGGAAGCTTTGGAGAGGGTGCAGAGAAGATTTACCAGGATGTTGCCTGGAATGGAGAGTAGGTCGTACGGGGATAGGTTGAGAGTTCTCGGCCTTTTCTCGTTGGAACGGCGAAGGATGAGGGGTGACTTGATAGAGGTTTATAAGATGATCAGAGGAATAGATAGAGTAGACAGTCAGAAACTTTTTCCCCGGGTACAACAGAGTGTTACAAGGGGACATAAATTTAAGGTGAAGGGTGGAAGGTATAGGGGAGATGTCAGGGGTGGGTTCTTTACCCAGAGAGTGGTGGGGGCATGGAATGCGCTGCCCGAGGGAGTGGTAGAGTCAGATTCATTGGCGACCTTTAAGCGGCATTTGGATAGGTACATGGATGGGTGCTTAATCTAGGATAGAAGTTCGGCACAACATCGTGGGCCGAAGGGCCTGTTCTGTGCTGTATTGTTCTATGTTCTATGTTCTATGTTCTATGTCCACGGGAGTGTTGCTGAACAAAGAGACCTTGGAGTGCAGGTTCATAGCTCCTTGAAAGTGGAGTCGCAGGTAGATAGGATAGTGAAGAAGGCATTTGGTATGCTTTCTTTTATTGGTCAGAGTACTGAGTACAGGAGTTGGGAGGTCATGTTGCGGCTGTACAGGACATTGGTTTGGTCACTTTTGGAATATTGCGTGCAATTCTGCTCTCTTTCCTACCGGAAGGATATTGTGAAACTTGAAAGGGTTCAAAAAAGAATTACAAGGATGTTCCCGGGGTTAGAGGATGTGAGCTATAGGATGAGGTTGAATAGGCTGGGGCTGTTTTCCCTGGAGCGTCGAAGGCTAAGGAGTGACCTTATAGAGGTTTACAAAATCATGAGGGGCATGGATAAGGATAAATCGACAAAGTCTCTTCCCTCGGATAGGGGGAGTCCAGAACTAGAGGGCATAGGTTTTGGGTGAGAGATGAAGATATAAAAGAGACCTAAGGGAGAACTTTTTCACGCAGAGGGTGGCACGTGTATGGAATACGCTGCCGGAGGAAGTGGAGGAGGCTGGTACGATTGCAACATTTAAAAGGCATCTGGACGGGTATATGAATAGGAAGGGTTTGGTGGGATATGGGCTGGGTGCTGGCAGGTGAGACTAGATTAATTTAGGATATCTGGTCTGCATGGACAAATTGGACCCAAGGGTCTGTTTCCATGCTGTACATCTCTATGACTCAAAGCTTTTTTTTATATAACAACTAGAGTGTTCATGTCGCAAACAGACATTTCATACTGCTACGTGTGCATAATAACAACATTCATGGTTAAAGGTAGTTCTTGAGAATTCTTTACTCTTCAAGTGTTAATTTCAAGCTTGAAATGAAAACATAACAGAATCACATTACATGCACTGGTCAACAGGATGAACAAAGGCCACAACTGTTCAATGCTAGTCAAAATAGAGGAATGTCGGGCACTGAACTGATAACAGTAATGCAATTGCTTCCATTTAAGAGCATTTGGATTTGTAATATTGCCAAATCATTACATGCAAGTTCCGTTTCAACTCAGAAATTGTCCAAGGTTTCCATGGAACCTCCTAGCTTGAACTTCATTTGGACTCTACTTTAGTCCTTAAGTGTTTGCTTCAATTAGCTTTTTCCAGATATTGGCCAACCAGGAAAATTACCCTGACTTCACTAGAGGAAAGCCACAGAAACATTTTACAGACAGTCACAGAGGTGGGATAGAAGTTATGCTTCTCTTTGCAAGACTCATCCCTCTTGTGTAATTTAATAGTTAGCCCTCACCACTTACCTACCTCAATGTTCCTGAAATTATGCCAGACCATGCCCCTTCACACTTTCCTAAAGGATACCCTCCATGCCAACTCAAGTCTCTCCACAAATACCAACAGTGCCCCTGTTTCATCAATCCATGCTCCTCCATCTACTTTCAATGGACCCTCAGATACTTCTGGTCAATCCAAGATTCTCCACCAGCCCAAAATTATCCCTATATCCTCCAAGCAATAGCATTTCTATGCTCCTTTATCCAGTATACACTCAGAACTGAAAAAATCCCATAGGAACATTGTCATATGCAGAGAAGCTTTAAAAGCCCACCTACTCAGAGCTTTAAAAAACTTGTTTCTACAATTTTATACAAGTGTTTCAATCAACCTGACATCTAAAATATTAGCACCAGGAACAAACTTACGTAATATTTCTTTATCTCATGCAAACAAACACTAAATCATTTATAAAATAGATCCGAGAAAAAAACAATCAAGTATTATTTTGCTTTGTGTGTAGCTGTTTCAATAAACTAACGGATGTTTGGACTCTCAGTGAAGCATGCATGACAACATGTCACCGGCTTAAAATAAGGGATATCGCAACAAAAACAGAGCTAAGTAGTTTCTACTGAGAAGGAATCTCTGGAATTCATTACCCACACAGAAATGCAGATCCGTTTATTTAATATATTCAAGACGGGCGGCATGGTGGCACAGTGGTTAGCACTGCTGCCTCACAGCGCCAGAGACCTGGGTTCAATTCCCGACTCAGGCGACAGACTGTGTGGAGTTTGCACATTCTCCCTGTGTCTGCGTGGGTTTCCTCCGGGTGCTCCGGTTTCCTCCCACAGTCCAAAGATGTGCAGGTTAGGTGAGTTGGTCATGCTAAATTGCCCATAGTGTTAGGTAAAGGGGTAAATGTTGGGTAATGGGTGGGTTGCGCTTCAGTGGGTCGGTGTGGACTTGTTGGGCTGAAGGGCCTGTTTCCACACTGTGAGTAATCTAATCTAATCTAAATTTGACAGACTTTTAATTGAAAAGGGAATCTGAGGTTTTGTAGTGCTAAGTGGAGTTCAAGCCACAATTACATGGTCATGATTTTCTTGAATGACAGAGCAAGCTTGAGGGGTTAAATTTATTTCTCATGTTCAATCAGCTTGTGACATCCCCTTAAATATCAAGGCTTTACAATGTTGAGAAGCCCTCAACAATTATTCAGGAAACACAACAGAATAAGAAATGAGATTAAATCTAACCAATAAAAACATTTGTTCCAATTCAGTGTCCTTATTTTTCAATTGTCGACTTGATTGCAAATACTTGGGATGGAGAATCTAATTAGGAGTCAAGAGTACAGTAGAAAGGAGTATGTCTTTCACCTCATTTGGGGCAAAACTCTAATGAAGCCCAAATGAGGAGCTACCAGCACAGCACTGCTATCTAATAATGCTGCATTGTGTAGCAAATATACCCTATTAGATAACAACATGAAACAGTAGTAACTGACGATCTGATCCACTGTAAAGGCTTTTCATTGTGCAAAATGTCAAGCAATATAGTAATTAACAGAACAAATGCACTTCATGCAATCCCAGAGAAGAGAAGTTGGCAAAAGGCTCACGAATCTTAAAGTCTGAAACCATGATTTATAACCAAAGAAAATATGAAAAAGAGAACAAGAAGGTGATGATTGACTATACGAGTGGATGATTTGATAGAAAGCGTCTCGTCACTGGAACCAAATCAAGTTCAGACACTATAAACTATCACAAACCAGACCTTCAGGCATCATTCAACATCAGAAAGTCAAACCCAGACAATTTGTGTTTGATTATTCAACTGTTCATTATATTCTTTTCTCTTTACTATGACACCAACATGAGCCTTTTAATCCCATTTCTGCCTTTCATTGCTTTACCTCCCAAGTGAATTCTCAAGTTTATTACATCTAAAACTCATTGAGCTTCACTAAAATTGCTAATTAATACAACGAGTTCACAATAATATTCTCCATTTGGAAAGAAAATAGCAGTCGATTTATGGGAATACCACCATCACCCAGTCCCAAAAGTTCATGCATCATCATGATTTGCAATTATATTCTCGTACTTTGGCAAGGTTAAAATCCGAGATTTCACTTTCAAAAAGCAATTCAAGGAGACAGCCCAATACCTACTTCTCCAGGTCAACAATGGGTGGAGACTAAATGCTGGCTTAGCCAGCAATGCTCATGTTCTGTAAAAAAAAATGTTAAAAATTACAGTTGATCAGGAACATGAAGCTAAGGGATCGTGAATTCAGAATATTTAATATTTCTTCCAATAGTATTTATTTTTAATAGTCCTGGTATCTTACCAGAGTTTGCTGTCTCAACCATGCTGATTCAGCCTGAAAAAAACAAAATACTGAACTGGAGGCAGAGTGAAGAACTGAGCTGCAGATTTTTATCTTAATATTTGATATATTAAAGTCAAATTTAACAGCCAATGGTCATCCTGATGCCGACATTTGCTTAAGTTTGATTTTGAGAAATTGACACCAATGCAACTTTCAGTGCTGAACCTTGTCCCTGATCGTACAAATCTTCCCTGTTGCTTGGGTCAAGGAGATTGTAAGGACTGTAGCTGCTGGAAAAGTCAGAGTCCATAAAGTGTGGTGCTGGAAAAAGCAAAGCATGTCAGGCAGGATGAGGGATTAAGCCCGAAATGTTGACTCTCTTGTTCCTCAGATGCTGCATTACCTGTTGTGCTTTTCCAGTGCCACACTTTATCGACTTGGATCAAGGAAGCTGGATTTAGAAGCATCAATTCTGAGACCTGGCTCTTCGAATCCTATTCAAACAAGTGCCAAGAAAAAATGAGGCTTCAACTTGCTTGAAATGGAATTTTTCAAATACTTCGCAGCGTAGGAACAAATTATCAACAAACATGCTCCACAGTTCATCATCTGGGTATCTAATGAGATTGAAAGAACTTCTTAGAATGATTAAGCAGTCAACAAAAGGGAACTTCTCAGTTGCTGAGCTGCCACTGATGACTCACACAGATTAAATCTACTGTGGTCATCTTTTACTTTGGTGTTACTTAGAATTATGTTGTTTGATGATAATAATATATTAGTAACAAGAAAATACTAATCCAATAATTCTGGAGAAATTTCAAATCAACAGTTTGATTTTAAATAGTCACCATTTCCTCCTCCCTTTTCTACTTGCCACACACTACAACATGTTTAACTGAAGACGAGCCATTCAGAAGTGGTTGCACATCTAAAGTACCAGACAGTTTACATGACAGGCAGAATAAATACACATAGTACTGTCATGATGGAAGTATCCAGATTTTAAATGCACAATTTTGCACTAAGGAGACAAAATTCATGGACTGTACTCCAACAACTTGATGATATGGTTTATTTACACCAACAGAAGCAACATTGTTTATAAGTAAGTATGTAAGTTAGCATACTTATCATCAACCTGAGCAAGAAATCTTCTCAAAAATCGTTAATTGTTTATAAATAGCAGAATCAGCATTTTCGATACTGGCCAACATTAAATGCATTTCTCAAACACTCATCTTGGGAGTTGACAAGGATTACCTATTGGATGAGATCACAACAGGTCAGGCAGCATCCAAGGAAAGAAAGTAAGCTAACGTTTTGAGTTGATATGACTCTTCATCAGCGCTGACGTGAATTGTGGAGGGGACAGCATTAATGAAATAGCTCGGGGTGTTTGGACTACTGGGGGAGAAAGGATGTTGATTACTTCTTGGATATTTGTTGCTATCAAAAGGTCTTCACAAACCTACAGCTTAGAAGATGGACATAAGGCAGAACAACACAACAATAACCAACTAAAATCAAGAACTTTGTAATGTCAACCTGATTTAGTAGCACTCTCACCTTTAAAACCTTGTCGTTAAGACTTTAAACTGAGAGTTTTAAGGGACCACACATTGTTCTTTTGGACTACAAACCAATGTGGAAGAATGACTGCAGAATTCTAGGTCTTGGTTGTGTGGGACATGGAAGGAGAAGGTGACTTCAAGACTATAATGGTCCAATGTGCCTTTGTCCTTCGGGATGGCAGAAGTCACAGGTTTGGGAGATACTTTTAACTAAGCCTTGGCCAGTTCCTGCATTACAAAAAAACAGACAAAGTGCATATATGCTGCGCAGATCAATGTAAGAAATGAATATTTAAGGTTGTTGATCATTGACTCCAATTTGACAAGGGCTCCTTGAGGCCACACTTGATCAAGTGTAGCTGGATGTTAAGAACACTTTCATCTCAACTCTGGAATTCACCTCTTCAGTTCATGTTTAAACCTAAGCTGTAATGGGATCTAGCACACAGTAAGAGTAAAGAAGAGTAAAGAAAGCATATCCAAATCTACATTCAATAGGTGACTAAAGATCAAATAGAGACAGGAAAAGGAAGTTTATAATAACTGTCAGATTCATTACAATAGAGGATCAAGCAGAACATAGAAAGTGCAGAGATGAACTTAAAAAGGCAATCAGGGACAAAGGCTTATGAAACAAAACCATGATTTGGAGATACCGGTGTTGGACTGGGGTGTACAAAGTTAAAAATCACACAACACCAGGTTTAATTGGAAGCATACTAGCTTTCGGAGTGACGGTCCTTCATCAGGTGATGGCGGAGGGCTCAATCGTAACACAGAATTTATAGCAAAAATTTAGTGTGATGAAACTGAAATTATACATTGAAAAATTGATTGTTCAGCCTTTCATCTGTGAGAATACAGTGGTAGTTTCACTTCTTTCATGTGTAAATCACAAAAGCTTTATTTAAAAGTTGCATTCTCTGGTTAGCTGTTAACAATGGTGATAGCTAGACAATATGTTGATTATTCCTGATGAAGGGCTTTTGCCCGAAACGTCGATTTCGCTGCTCCTTGGATGCTGCCTGAACTGCTGTGCTCTTCCAGCACCACTAATCCAGTATTTGGTTTTCAACATCTGCAGTTATTGTTTTTACCAATATGTTGAAGGTGTTGGCCCCCTGTGTTCTCTGTCTATGCCATGATGTTTAGATTGAAACTAATCTAAAAAGTGAGATAATGGAGTTTTACATAAATTCATGCAGTTTTTGAGCTCAGACTTCTACAAAAACAAAAACAGAAACTGATAGAGAAACTCAGCAGGCCTGGCACCAGCTGTGGGAAGAAAGGAGAATTAACTTTGAGTCAAGTGACTCTTCATCAGTCACCAGAATTGAATCAGCAACTGCTTTTTTCCTGCATATGCTGCCAAACCTACTGAGTTTCTCCAGCAATTTCTGTTTTTGTTTCCTAAGTAGGAATTACTTTTCTATCAGCATCGTGGCTGTTCCTACATCATATGGACTACAAAATTCCAAACACTTGAAAATCATCTTCTCAAGGGCTATTAAGTGATAGGCAACACAGTTCATTGCATGAAAGGATACAAATGAATAACATGGAAAAAATAAAGCTGAGTGTTCACATGGATTCAAAACTAACTAAGGCATTGAAAGCAGACACGACTAATAAATAGTTGTTGTTCAGTCTGGGGAAGTACAGAGTAGTATCTCCAAGAAATCTGTAATAACACTACTGCTACTTTGGATGTTGTGTTAATGGCCTGCACTTGGGTACAGGTGACATGATTTGCAGATGACACAAAGTTTAGAATTGTAGTGAACAACAGAGGTTGTAACAGGTTCCAAAAGGACACAAACAACTGAATTAGCAGACTCATAGCATTTTAAATTTAGTGCAGAAAAGTAAAGTGATTAGTGCAGAAAAGTAAAGGAAGAGTGAGGAGAGGCAATCTAAACCGAATTGTAAAATTTTCAAGGTCTGCAGGAACAAGTGACAAGGATACAAACACATGATTCTCTTAAAGTTGCAGGACAAGTTAATTGGGGGTAAAAAACTGGGACACAGAGAAAAAAGAAAAGAAAATTGAACTAAACTTTTACAAAAACGTTGATTGGACCTCATATCCAGTGTTGACTTCTTGAAACCAAACTGACACACTTTGGGAAGGATGTCATAGCTTTCGAGAGGGTGGCCAAGAAGTTTACTTGAGTAATACAAGGGATGCGAGTCTTCAAGTCGATGGAAAGAAGGGAAAGATTATGATTGCTCTCCATAGAGATGGTAGATTTTAAAAGTTGAAAGAGTGGAATTAATTTTCACTGGCAAAAGGTTCAACAGTCACAAAACACAGATAATTTCTAACAGTAAAGGGAGAGTGAGAAGTTTTTTTTTAAATGGAGTGAGCTATGGTCCAGAACACACAATCTGGAAAGGATGAAAGCTAGTAAATTTTAAAAGATGTTTGAATACTTAGTTTGAAAGGAACAAGGTACAACATGGAACAAACTGGTGCAATCTTTGTCGCATGAATGTTACAAAACAGAATTGCCGAAATTTCCTTCCTTTCTATTCAGCTCTAAAATAACAAGTATGAGTTGTGTTGCGAAATATAGACTCCATGAAAAAGACACTTTTTTCCAAATTAACAAACATGATGTATAATATGAAAAAGATTTGAAAATGCATGCATTTACTGTGAATACTTAAGTATTGGTCTGCCAGTTTCTAAGATTGCTTCGGTGGTCTGAGGCACAGGGTATATGAAAAACTCTTACCAAGAAAAGCAGAAATTCTTACCTTGATAAGCTTCCCTGTTTCACAGAATATTATACAAGTTAAACATATGGCTCACGGTTCTTCCTTGCACAACTCAAGTCACCACCAATGGATACAGAAGAGGCATTCTATATTCATGCAATTGCTTATATAACTTCGGGAAAACAAAATGTATTGTCAATCCTGAAGTGAAGTGCAGCTCTTCTGACACCAGTTGGACCAACATTTTGGTGGGTGACTCGAGAACACATTCCAGAAGTTTTCAAAGGGAATCACTGTGTTTTCTGCTCCAACAGCCTTGTTAGTAGTTGCACACTATTCACACAATTGGCTGAATATAACCAAAACCCACTCAGTTCTTGGAAGGTCACTTCATAAACAGCAGTGACTGGACTGTAGCATTCCAGTCACCCACTTGCTCAGATATTTCATTGCTTTGGGACACACAGAAATACTTATTTCAAAGTGTCAATGCAAAATAGAAACTCAATATTTCGATTGTGCAGCAGTGAACATCTCCAGCCTGATACATACTTCAGAATTTTCAATTATGTCAATTTCACCTCAGGAAAAAGTGAGGACTACAAATGCTGGAGATCAGAGTCAAAAAGTGTGGCACTGGAAAAGCACAGTAGGTCAGGTAGCTTCTGAGGAGCAGGAGAGTTGATGCTTCGGGCACAAGCCCTTCATCAGGAATTTTACCTCACCCCAAGGAAATAGTCCTGGAACACTCAACAGAATTACTACTAAATGAAAAACTGTCATGTCTTTATGAGAACAGCAATGACATGATTCAGATGCAATGCACCAACAATCCGACTTTCAATTATAACAGAAAAGGCTTCAATCCATTAACAGTACATCTTAAGGCAGCCTAGCTACACATAACATCCATAAATGAGCAATTTTAGGAATGTATAGGATCTGCAAAGTCCACCATCATCAGATGATGTCTGTTTGTGCCTTGCTTCTGAAAATTGTGGTCAAAAACAGAATCCCTTAAGGTTTTAATTTCAGATATTTTGATGTCTCTAGTTCAATCCTATCATACATAGCTCATCTATTCAATGAGCATCAAGGCAGTTCAGCACATGCAATAAATTGTTAACAACAGAATGTCATGTGATGGAGAAATAATAACATTATGTAACCTCCATGCTCCAGTTTATTTAAATGTATAAGAACTCAGTGATTTCCAAAGGAGCACATTTGCCGCCATTAGATGAATACTCTTTAAGTAAATTAATTTTAACACCAAAATCCATAACAAACCTGGGACAGGACACAATCAATTTCCAATTCCTGCCGACCAATCTCATCACAAGCAACAGATGATCAACAGCTGGCAATCACCTGACAAAATGATGTGCTCACCCACTTGGTCAAGAAATGATGTAGCACATTTTATGAGATAGTTATGAAGAATAGGTTCAATTCCAGTTCAGGAATGATGAGAGATACTCATATCATGTGTCATGCCTCACTGGCGTAATACACTAGATATCAAGCTTCACTATTTTTACAGAAGTCACAATAGTTAAAATCATGATCAAGGTATGTAAAGTCCCTAATTTACATATTGGAGAGTGTCAGGTGAACAAATAACAGGGACCGGGTTTCTGTACCTAATAACATCTACCATTTCACACAAACAAAGCCATTCTAATCACAAGTCAATAATTCTGAACTGTAAGCATATCATGTCACTAAGTTAAAACACTAGATTTCCTTCTAAAACTTCTCTATTACCCATACACACAGACACCTACAGGCAAAGAACACTTGTGTTATGGTGGAAGAAGAAATTTGGGAAAATACGGGTAGTTCTTCTATAATGCCCATTTATTAAATGCGATTTGTCCAGAACTGCTCTTTTTGGAGGTATATTAGGTGTAAGAGGTCATTTCCTTGAATTCCAGGAGCAGTAAATTACTGTTTTATAAGCTGTTGCATTGTTGTGGAAATTTGGGAGAAAAAGGGACTTTAAAAAGGAGGAAGAGAGACAAAGGTCAGAGAAAGAAACCTGACACAGCAGTGAATTCGCACAGCTACTGCTGTTTGAGTTCAAGTGTTTCTGGACATTGGACTGCATCTAAGAAAAAACAACAAACAGCAAAATTCACAGCTGACCTTGGAGGAACCTGTATGGGAGATCTCACAGCACGGGAGAAACTAAGTGCATCGTTTTACGGATGAATGGACACCGCACAACAATCAACAGACAGGAATGTTCCCTCCTCGGAGGACACTACAGCAGTCCACGACATTCGACCTTGGACCTTCGGGTGACCGTTTGCCAAGGCGTACTTCAGGATAGGCAACAATAAAAAGTGGCCAAGCAGAGATTGAAAGCCAAGTTCGATACCCATGGGGATGGCCTCAACCAGGACCTTGGGTTCATGTCACACTCCAGGTAATTCCATTACACTACACGACACAACACACGCACACACCCTCTCTCACACTCATACCCCTTTACACTCACACACAGACACACACTCTCTCACAGACACCCATAACCGCTTCCCCCGACCCCCACACACACCACATGCACACATACACATATGTTTGTGGGGTGAATCTGAACTTGCAGAATTACATTTTACTTTGCTCGAAAACTGCATGAATCTGTGTAAAATTCTGTAAATCCTTTTTTTTAAGATTAGAATCAGTCTGACCATTGTGGCACCGATAGTCTCACACATTCAATACATTATCTGGGCCAACATGACACCAACTGTTAAAGTTCACTTGAGAATGCAACTTTTAAAAAAGGTTTTGTGATTTACATATGAAAGAACTGATACCAACATGGTCATTCTAACAGATGAGAGATTTAACAAATTATCCAGGTCTTTTTCAATATATAATTTCAGTTACATCACACTACAAACTTTTGTTCTAAATTCTGTGTCTTACAATCTTATACTCCACAACCACCTGATGAAGGAGAAGCGCTCTGAAAGAGAGTGCTTCCAATTAAACCTGTTGGACTATAACCTGGTGTTGTGAGATTTTTAACTTTGCTGTAAATCTACTACGGTGAGTAGAGTGGGTTCTTTTTTGATGATGTGCTTTAGTGAGATCGCTCTCTTGATTAAAATTTAAAAATATAAAATATAGGTACTAAGTTAACCTGGAGCAGTGTTTTTCAGAGCAGTAAGAGGGTACTATTTTCTGCAGACTGTTTAGGAGCAAAAATGGCCTTTTGTACAGTGATGTGCTCTTCTTGTCGGATATGAGAGATTAGGGAGATTATGTCTGCAAGCAGTATCTCCAGTTGCAAATGCTCTCAGATCACATGAGTTAGGATGGTAGTTGAGGTAATGAAGAATTTACAAGAGCTAGGGGCTGTAATAGATGGCAGTTATGGGAAGGAAGAAAATCCACAGATACAGTCAGGTAGATGGGTTACCTCCAGGAAAGGTAGGTGAGGGAGGCAGGTATTGCAGGAGTCTCTTTTGGTGATCCCCATCTCAAACAAGTATGCTGTTTTGGAAAATGTAGGGGTTGATGAACTCTCAAGAGGAACGTAGCATGTTTCTGGTATGGAGACTACCTCTAACGAAATGACGGGTACATCAGGTTCCAATGGATTGATTGAGATAGGGGACTTTCTAGACAAAGACACAGACAGATGTTTCTGCAGCTGGCAGTGAGAAATCAGAATGGTGTGTTGCCTCCCTGGTGCCAAGGTTCAAGGATATTTCGGAGAGGGTGGAAAATATTATCAAAATTGAGAGGGACCAGCAAGAGTCTGAAGGGAGAACATAGAAAATTAGGTAAGAATTGGAAAAAGGAGGTCTTCGAAGGTTGTAATATCTGGATTATTGCTACGAGCTAGTGAAGGGAGGAATATGAGGTTGGAGTAGATGAATGCATGGGTGAGGAGCTGGTGCAGAGGAGGGTTCACATTTTTGGATCATTGGAATCTCTTGTGGGGGTAGAAATGACCTGTACAAAGAAAACAGATTACACGTGAATTGGAATGGGAATAAAATACTAGGAGGGAGATTTGGTAGCTCTGCTTGGAAGGATTTATACTCTAGTGGGGGGTGGGGGGGGGGTGGCGCGCAGGGAAATAGTGAGGAAGGAGATCAACCCGAGACTGGTACAGTTGAGAAAGGGAGCGACTCAAACAGTCAGAGCACGAAGGAACAAACCAGAGAACAAGGTAGGACTCATAAATGAAACTGCATTTACTTCAAAGCAAGAGGCCTAACACTGAAGGCAGATGAACTCAGGGCGTGATTAGGAACATGGGACTGGGATAGCAGAGCAACTTGAAGTTTTAAATTGGAGGAAGGTTAATTTTGATAGTATGAGACAAGAACTTTCAAAACGTGACTCAGGGGAGGACAGGACTGGCAGTTCAAAGTTCCAGAATACAAATGCTTCAAGAAGGACAGAAAGGAGAGGCGAGAGAGGAGGGGAGTGGCATTTTTGATAAGGGATGGCATTACAGCTGTACTGAAGGAGGATATTCCTGGGAATACATCCAGGGAAGTTATTTGGGTGGAACTGAGAAATAAGAAAGGGATGATCACCTTACTGGGAGTGTGTTATAGACCCCTAATAATCAGCGGGAAATTGAGAAACAATTTGAGAGGAGATTTCAGTTTATCTGTAAGAATAAGAGGGTGGTTATGGTCGGGGATTTTAACTTTCCAAACATAGACTGGGACTGCCATAGTGTTAAGGGTTTAGATGGAGAGGAATTTGTTCAGTGTGTACAAGAACATTTTCTAATTCAATATGTGGATGTACCTACTCGAGAAGGTACAAAACCTTATCTCCTATTGAGTTTTGAGAAGCTTCGTAGCTCAGGTTGAGGTTCTGGATGTACGTTTGCTTGCTGAGCTGGAAGGTTAGTTTTCAGATGTTTCGTCACCATACATCATCAGTGAGACTCCAGTGAAGCAATGGTGGTATAGCCCACTTTTTATTTGTGTGTTTAGGTTTCCTTGAGTTGGTTATGCCATTTCTCGTGGTGATGTAGTTTCCGGTTCTTTTTCTCAGGGGGTGGTAAATGGGATACAAGTCAATGTGTTTGCTGATAAGAGTTCCGGTTGGAGTGCTATGCTTCGAGGAATTCTCGCACATGTCTCTGCTTGGCTTGTCCTAGGATGGATGTGTTGTCCCAGTCAAAGTAGTGTCCTTCCTCATCTGTATGTAAAGATTAGTACTTGATCTACTCTTGGGAAATAAGGTAGGGCAAGCGACTGAGGTGTCAGTGGGGAAGCACTTTGGGGCCAGTGACCATAATTCTACTAGTTTTAAAATAGTGATCTAAAACTTGAAGTTTTAAATTGGAGGAAGGCTAATTTTGACGGTAATAGACAAGAACTTTCAAAAGCTGTTTGGGGCAAACGTTCGCAGATAAAGGGATGGCTAGAAAATGGGAAGCCTTCAAACATTAGAGATAGTATATTAGAGAGTCCAGAGATAGTATATTCCTGTGAGGGTGAAAGGAAAGCTTGGTAAGTGTAGGGAAAGCTGGATGACGAGAGATTGAGGTTTTGGTTAAGAAAAAGGAAGCATATGTCAGGTATAGACAAGAGAGATCGAATGAATCCTTAGAAAAGTATAAAGGCAATAGGAGTATACTTAAGGGGGAAATCAGGAAAGCAAAAAGGGGACATGAAATAATTTTGACAAATAGGGTTAAGGAGAATCCAAAGGGATTATATAAATACATTAAGGACAAAAGGGGAACGAGGGAGAGAATTAAGCCCCTTAAACATTAGCAAGGGAACCTGTGTGTGGAGCCGCAGGCGATGGGGAGATACTAATTGAGTATTTTGCATCAGTTTTTACTGTGGAGAAGGACATGGGAGATATAGAACATGGGGAAATAGATGGTAAGATCCTGAAAAATGTCCACATTACAGAGGACGTGGTGCTGGACGTCTTGAAACGCATAAAAGTGGATAAATTCCCAGGGCCTGATCAGGTGTAGCTTAGAACTCTGTGGGAAGCTAGGGAAGTGATTGCTGGGCCCCTTGCTGAGATATTTGTATCATCAATAGTCACAGGTGAGATGCGAGAAGACTTGAGGTTGGCTAACATGGTGCCACTATTTAAGGAAGATGGTAAAGGAAAGCCAGGGAACTATAGACCAGTGAGCCTGATGTCAGTGGTGGGAAAGTTGTTAGAGAGAATCCTGAGGGGCAGGATGTACATGTATTTGGAAAGGCAAGGACTGATTACAGATAGGCAGCATGGTTTTTTGCGTGGGAAATCAAATCTCAAGAACTTGACTGAGTTTTTTGAAGAAGGAACAAATAGGATGGATGAGGGCAGAGTGATGAACATGATCTATATGGATCTCAGTAAGGCTTTGACAAGGTTCCTCATGGTAGATTGGTTAGCAAGGTTAGATCACATGGAATACAGGAAGAACTAGTCATTTGGATACAGAACTGGTTTGAAATTAGAAGACAGAGAGTAGTCGTGGAGGGTCGCTTTTCAAACTGGAGGCCTCTGACAAGTGGTGCATCACAAGGATCGGTGCTGGGTCCACTGTTTTTCGTCATTTATGTAAATGATTTGGATGTGAACATAGAAGGTATACTTCGTAAGTTTGCAGAAGACACCGAAATGGGATCTTGATCAAATGGGCTGCAGAGTGGCAGATGGAGTTTAATTTCAATAAATGTGAAATGCTGCATTTTGGATAAGTAAATCAGAGCAGGAGTTATATACTTAATGGAATATTCCTAGGGAGTGTTGCTGAACAAAGAGACCTTGGAGTGCAGATTCATACTTCTCGAAAGTGGAGACGCAGGTAGATAGAATAGTGAAAAAGGGGGTTTGGTACACTTTCCTTTATTGATTAGAGTATTGAGTATTGGAGTTGGGAGGTGATGTTGCGGTTGTACAGAACATGGGTTAAGCCACTTTTCAAATGATGTGTGCAATTCTAGATTACCTCCTATAGAAAAGATGTTAGTGAAATTTGAAAGGGTTCAGAAAAGATTTAGAAGGATGTTGCTAGGGTTCAAGGGTTTGAGCTATAGGGAAAGGCTGAATTGTTTTTTTGGGGAGAGGGCATTCCCTGGAGCATCGAAGGCTGAGGGATAACCTTATAGGTTTATAAAATCATGAGAGGCACAGACAGGATAGTTAGAGAAAGTCTTTTTGTTGGCGTGGGGGAGTGCAGAAGTATAGGGCATAGGTTTAGGGTGAGAGGGGAAAAATTTAAAAGGGACAGAAGGGACAACTTTTTCATGCAGAGGGTGTGTGTATGGATTGAGTTGCCCGAGGAAGTGGTGGAGGCTGGTTCAATTACAACATTTAAAAGGCATTGGCATTGTGGATTCTGCTTTTGCTCAAAAGTGACCAAGATTTTTGTGAAATGGATGCCTTTTAATTGGATAAAAATCAAACTGTGGATAGTCCACTACATTTCATGGAAGCTATTTATAATAATATGCTTTTGAAAATGACTACAATGCACAATCTGACTTTGATAAGTTTAGAAAGATGGATGGCTAATCCTTGGAGGGATACATTGTGGAACTAACAGACTATATTCAAGATTTCAGAGGTTTCATTTGGAAATGACGAGTTCATTGCATGCCTTCAAATTATTTAATTATGCCAAAAGTGTCACACATGGGTACAGTCCAGTCTTAACTGGAAGTAAATTTTCAGCAAGAGACAGTCTTAGGTCAGAGGTTTGGGGGTTCAAAAATTTTGAAAATGCAGTTGTTTCCAACGGTTTCCATATATGAATGGGACATTTAGCACCAATACAAAAACAGAGAATTTTGGCAGCATTTTTAGACCAGCCAAATATAAGGTGCAACCTGGGATTCCTGTGGATCTGTCAATGGATGCTTCAGATGTGACATGAGATATCATGAAATGAATTATCCAGTAATAAAGATTTTCAAAATTACATATGATGCAAAAGATGCAGGAGAACTAAATCATGAACCCAATTCTTGAGAAGGATTTACATTGGTCACAAGAAGCTTCAGCCTGAGAATGAATATTCTGTCCATGTGGTCATTCCATTGCGGTGAGTTAGACACTGGTTCCATGACTACAGTTTGTGAATGAAAGCATTCAAATAATGTACAGACTTGCTTAATAGTGAGAACCAAGCCAAGATCAAGGAATTTGTAAGCTCTACTTGATCCTGCTTCGGGGGAGGACAGAAGGAGGAAGAGAATGGCAAAACACTTCTCCGAGCTTTGGATTATCCAGAATATATGAAGTTGCTTCTATTTATTAATGCTACACATGTAATCTTCTAGATGGATATTCGAGTATGGCAGGTTTCACCATATGTTTGGTGGGAAAAATGGACACAACCATTCTTTTTTGACCAACATTCATTAGATGAAGAGAGTCACACAGAAAGGGTAAGGACAGGCCTTGCTAGCATAATGAATGTTGGAAAGAAATGAGATAAAGTGAAGTTCGGCTCCAGGAAATGATTAAATGCCCTTGAAGAGGGATACCTCATGTTATGATGAACTGCAAGCTTTTTTGTTGCAAGAAAGAAAGAAAGGGCAATAAAGAATCCATACTGGTCGGTGCTGTTAAAAATTGCATTGTAACATAAACAGAAAGTGAGGACTGCAGATGCTGGAGATCAGAGTTGAAGAGTGTAGTGCTAGAAAAGCACAGCCAGTCAGGCAGGGTCCAAGGAGCAGGATAATTGACATTTTGGGCATAAGGACATTTCCTGATGAAGGGCTCCTGCCCGAAATGTCGATTCTCCTGCTCCTCGGATGCTGCCTGACTGACTGTGCTTTTCCAGCACGGCACTCTTTGACAGTGTAACATAAGGTATAGAAGATCGCTCAAAGGTTTTATCACAAAAGCATATTCTGTTAATCTTGAGTAAATTTAGTAAAACAGGTGATACAGCTGGGGCCCAGTAGTTTTGGAAGAGAATTGTAAGCAAGCCAATAAGCCCATTTCAAGAAAAACTTTGTGTCTCAGTACATACTTCACTTTCAAGCTCAGATCCAGCTAACATTGGGTAATATTTTTTGCACGCTTCTCAAAGACAAGGAAAAATGCTCAATAGAAACTCCTTATCTTGTTTTAATCTTGCATCTGTCCCCAGTTTATTACAAAACTTTATGAACTGCACAAGTGCAACCAAAATTAATTTTCTGTCGAATTCTATCCTTGCCTTTGAAAAAGAGGACAACAAATGGTACCACCAGGTCGTGGGTCTATCAGCAAAAAAAGTTTTTTTTTTACCATTTTGGAAAATTCAAATGCAATAATTGACCACTTCATTTCCTGGAAATTCCTTTTGAAGGTGGCAAGACATTTTGCACTTATACCCAAATATCCAACTTAAACCACTTTTTCACTTATTGAATAACAGTGACAAGATTTCAGAAAGTAATTAATTTTTAGCATATCTTACACATAAAATACACCATATAAACTCAAAACAGTCTCTTCCTTTTCAGTTCATGGTTACTTGGTTCTTGTGACACTTGGATTGACATTCATAAACTGGACTAATAACATGACATTAGTATATAGCAGTAGCAAAGATGACAAGATCAGCCAGTGCAAGACAACCAAGTGCCAAACAGATTGGATTAAAATTTTTGTTTGCATTTCCTAGTATAAAATGGCCATTTGAATGAACATGCCAGCATTTCACCAACTGCTCAAACAGTCAACATTTCAGATGACCAAATCTCTCTCTTCCAGATACTGACCGACAAACTGTGTATTTCCAGTTACTACTTTCATCTCTTATATTGGAATTGAGGCTTATAAACTAAAACAAAACAAAAGCTAGTTAATTCATCATGGCAAAAAGAATGCCTACAACAGTGAATTAGAGAAACCTATTCTAGTCTTAAAACTGTCTTATGGCAAACAGGTTCTAGGGCAGTGATATATCACCATTTTCTTCTTGAAGACGATACAAATGGTCATCATCACATGTCATATCAGCAAATATTTATTACATGATACTCACCTAATTGAACAGCAAACAGACATTTGCACTGAAACAGCATTAGCTTAAAAGCTAATTATCTCCAGTGGTCAAAAAGCCACTCAGCAGGCCTTCACCTCAGAGTCTCTTGTTCTATCATTTCATGGATACAAAAATAATAAAACATGAGTGGAGCAACTCAAAATATTTTCTCCTTCGTAGGCAGAGACCAAGTATGTCTCAGAGGACTAAGACAGAGAAGAGGAAGGTACCAATCACATGACGGAACTTGGCAACCACAAAGGATGTTTGAGGCAAATGGTTGGCTTCTGCTCACAGGCACTAGTCTCTGAATTTGCTTGAGCAATAGGAGAGAGAGGTGACTCCAGTTAGTTTGACAATGAGCCAAAACATACAGACAGAATTTATGGTAGAGGCAGCTTTATAGCTAAGCTCCATTTTCCAGAGAGGACAGGTAACTTTTCTCAGACTGATAGAAAAACAAAATACTATGGATGCTGGAAATCTGAAATAAAATTCTCAAGAAAGGTCATATCAGATTCCAATATGAACTCTTGTTGCTCAGATGTTTCCATGGATTCTGCAAGACCTACTGAGTTTCTCCAGCATTTTCTAATCTTATTTCAGATATTGGTATATTTGCTGGAAGTTGCAATCGAGCACATGATGGTGAACCATGATGACAAAGGTACAAAATCTTTTTTCTCAATTTATATGGGCAAATCTTAACAAATCATTTATTATCTGTTGCACATTCAATCCAGATCACTATCTTACATTTTTCATTACCAAATTGTGATAATTTACTATTTGATTTTCCAAATAACAGCTGGTAATTCTGGAATAACTTGCACAGCAACTTAACTAGATCTGCTAGTTGCAAACCGAAATATACAAGTGTGCAATGAAAAATCTGAATTTAAGCAGAAAAAGTTTCATTAGTCAAGAGATCTACGAAAATCTTGTGGCCTGTGTTTGTCAGCTTTCAGTTCAGGGCAAGTAGTAATGTCACTAGATTCATAATGAAAGTAAGTAATGTAATTACCATAAGTAGTGACAATATCACTGGAGACACAGGTTGAAATCCCACCACGATGTTCGTACTATTTGAAGTCAATTTCCTTGTGATGAATATCTAGAATTTACTGCCTGGAAGGCAGGACAAGCAAAAATCCTCAATGTTTCAGTGGCACTTGCCAAGCTAAGACTGACAGGCAATGTGCCAGGTGCTCGAAATGGAATTAGAGTAGTTAGATGCTTAGTTCCGAGTTGGTAAATTCAATGGGCCTTTCTCTGTGCTGGAGACTTCTATATCTCTGTGACATTAGGAAATTAAAAGCCAATCTCAACAGTGGTGACAACGACAATAATCATAAATTCTAATGAATCATTAAATCACTTCTTTTAGGGAGCCAGGTCTGGCACACACATGACTCCAGACCTATAGTAGCATGGTTGACTCTCAACTACCATCTGAAATGGGCTACCTAGACTCTTAGTTCAAGGGCAATTAGAAACTTTTCTGGCAACGTCCACATCCCAAAAGACCACTTTTTTGCAGGAAACACAGTGTTACTGCTTTATAAGAGCAAGGGTGCAAACAGAGAACAACATTGAGAATAGCATGAAAATTATATTGTGGGTAACCCTCTGATTATTTCCTGATTCCTGTTGACATTGTGAAGCATTGGAAGAGATTTAACTGAAAAGAGCTTTAATTTGTCAATGGGTACCATATAGGTAGCAACAAGCGTTTGTGTTTAATGTTTGCTATTTGATTGCAAGTAAATGATTTAGAGTCTCAGTGTTCTACAGCACAGAAATAGACTCTTCAGTCCAACCCGTCCATGCCGACCAGATATCCTAAACTGACTCAGTCCAATTTGCGAGCATTTAGTCAATATCCCTCTGAAACCTTCTTATTCATGTAACCATCCAGATGTCTTTTAAATGTTGTAATTGTACCAGCCTTCACCACTTGCTCCAGCAGCCTGTTCCATACATGCACCACCCTCTGTGTGAAAAGGTTGCCCCTCAGGTCCCTTTTAAATCTTTCCCCTCTCACCTTAAACCTATGCCCTCTAGTTTTGGACTCCCTTACTCTGGGAAAAAGGCATTGAATATTCACCCTATCCATGCACCTCAAAATTTTATAAGCCTCTACAAGGACACCCCTCAGCCTCCGATGTTCTAGGGAAAATAGCCTATTCAGCTTCTACCTATGCTGTTTAAAGTATTTCTTCTGAAAGTTTATAATTGTTTAAAGTTTTAAATCACACAACACCATGTCATAGTCCAACAGGTTTAATTGGAAGCACACTTTAAAGTTTTGTTCTACAACATTTCACAGCAACAGTAAAATGAGCAATTTTACAGTTTTAGTTATAATATAATAATTATCATTAGCAAAAAAATGGCTGTTTGTGGGCTCCTGCGGTGCACAATTTAGTTACCACATTTCCTAATTACAACTACACAGTAGCAACAAAGACCATGCTTGAAAAAGTGTTTTGATGATTATTCAGTATACTTTAGCAGTTTCCATTAGTTTATTTTAGTGGCTACAATATTCTTCACACAGATTGTTACTCAGATTTTTAAAAAATATTATGATGGGAACCATCACAGCTTATCCTCTTCTACGGATATGCATGCAGTTTCAAGCTGCTTCTCTCACCTCTCTGCCCACTCTCCATTTCTGAAGCCTTCACTGATAGATATCCAACAACTGTCTTCAGGTTATATCTGCTACAAAGGCCAAAGATTGGATTTGAGATATGCCTGGCTTGCTCTACGCAAAGACACGAGTTCTGCCACGCAAACACAAACACCATCACAAGAACTGTGTAGAAACAATAGTGACATTGACTGTTTCACCACAATCACATTAAATGCCAGCCTCACTTTCTATACCACATGATGATGTTTGAACTGGGTTGACGCTGCTTTGCATTTTAAAAAAAGTATGTCAGCAAACAAAGCTTACTTACAACATGTCGGCTAGGCAAATGTGAGGACTGCAGATGCTGGAAATCAGAGTCTAGATTAGAGTGGTGCTGGAAAAGCACAGCAGGTCAGGCAGCATCCGAGGAGCCAGAAAATTGATGTTTCGGGCAAAAGTCCTTCATCAGGAATGAAGGCAGGGAGCCTCCGGGGTGGAGAGATAAATGGGAGGGGTTGCGGCTGGGGAGAAGGTAGCAAAGAATACAATAGGTGGATGGGGGTGGGGATGAAGGTGACAGGTCAGAGAAGAAGTTAGAGCGGATAGGTGGTAAGGAAGATTGGAAGGTAGGACAGGTCATGAGGATGGTGCTGAGCATGGAAGGTGGAACTGGGATAAGGTGGGGGGGGCGGGGGGGGGCGGGTAGGGGAAATGAGGAAACTGGTGAAGTCCACATTGATGCCCTGCGGTTGAAGTGATCTGAGGCAGAAGATGAGGCGTTCTTCCTGCAGGCGTTTTGTGGTGAGGGAGTGGCGGTGGAGGACCTGCATGTCCTCGGCAGAGTGGGAGGGGGAGTTGAAATATTGGGCCATGGGGCAGTGGGGTTGATTGGTCCACTTCCTCCAGACAAAAGGGGTAGTCATGGGCACCCGCATGGGCCCCAGCTATGCCTGTCACTTTGTTGGCTACATAGAACAGTCCATCTTCCGTAGTTACACAAGCACCATTCTCCATCTCTTCCACCACTACATTGATGATTGCATCAGCGCCGCCTTGTGCTCTCGCAAAAGGAGGTTGAGCAATTCGTCAACTTCACCAACACATTCCATCCTGACCTTAAATTCACCTGGACCATCTCTGACACCTCCCTCCCCTTCCTGGACCTCTCCATCTCCATTAATGACGACCGACTTATCATAGAGTCATAGAGATGTACAGCATGGAAACAGACCCTTCGGTCCAACCCGTCCATGCCAACCAGATATCCCAACCCAATCTAGTCCCACCTACCAGCACCCGGCCCATACCCCTCCAAACCCTTCCTATTCATACACTCATCCAAATGCCTCTTAAATGTTGCAATTGTACCAGCCTCCACCACATCCTCTGGCAGCTCATTCCATACACGTACCACCCTCTGTGTGAAAATGTTGCCCCTCAGGTCTCTTGTTTATCTTTCCCCTCTCACCCTCAACCTATGCCCTCTAGTTCTGGACTCCTCCCCCCAGGGAAAAGACTTGGTCTATTTATCCTATCCATGCCCCTCATAATTTTGTAAACCTCTAAGGTCTCCCCTCAGCCTCCGACACTCCAGGGAAAACAGCCCCAGCCTGTTCAGCCTCTCTCTGTAGCTCAGATCCTCCAACTCTGGCAACATCCTTGGAAATCCTTTCTGAACCCTTTCAAGTTTTACAACATCTTTCCGATAGGAAGGAGACCAGAATTGCATGCAATATTCCAACAGTGGCCTAACCAATGTCCTGCACAGCCATAACATGACCTCCCAACTCCTGTACTCAATACTCTGACCAATAAAGGAAAGCATACCAAATGCCTTCTCACTATCCTATCGACCTTCGACTCCACTTTCAAGGAGCTATGAACCTACACTCCAAGGTCTCTTTGTTCAGCAACACTCCCTAGGACCTTAACATTAAGTGTATAAGTCCTGCTAAGATTTGCTTTCCCAAAATGTAGCACCTCGCATTTATCTGAATTCAACTCCATCTGCCACTTCTCACCCCATTGGCCCATCTGGTCCAGATCCTGTTGTAATCTGAGGTAACCCTCTTCGCTGTCCACTACACCTCCAATTTTGCTGTCATCTGCAAACTTACTAACTGTACCTCTTATCCTTGCATCCAAATCATTTATGTAAATGACAAAAAGTAGAGGACCCAGCACCGATCCTTGTGGCACTCCACTGGTCACAGGCATCCAGTGTGAAAAACAACCCTCCACCATCACCCTCTGTCTTCTACCTTTGAGCCAGTTTTGTATCCAAATGGCTAGTTCTCCCTGTATTCCATGAGATCTAACCCTGATAATCAGTCTCCCATGGGGAACCTTGTCGAACGCCTTACTGAAGTCCATATAGATCACATCTAACGCTCTGCCCTCATCAATCCTCTTTGTTACTTCCTCAAAAAACTCAATCAAGTTTGTAAGACATGATTTCCCACGCACAAAGCCATGCTGACTGTCCCAAATCAGTCCTTGCCTTTCCAAATACATGTACATCCTGACCCTCAGGATTCTCTCCAACAACTTGCCCACCACCGACGTCAGGCTCACTGGTCTATAGTTCCCTTGCTTGTCCTTACCGCCCTTCTTAAACAGTGGCATCACGTTTGTTATGCGTATTTGCACTTGCAGTTAGATGAGGATCCCCAGAAGTATGCCACAATTAATATGCGTAAGGGTTTGCACCAATGAACAAGAATGCCATTTTGGGTTTTGTCAGCCTGTGCAATATTTCAACAGGCAATATAGAACATTTTACAAGTCTACTCCGGATTGTCATTTATGTAGATGAAGTGCTAATAACAGGGAAGACCAATAAGGAGGACGTGGAAAACTTGGACATAGTTGTTTTTCTCAGGCTGTCATACGCCTCAGAAAGGAAAAGTGTATGTTCCAGCCACCCAAAGTGACTTATTTGAGTTTCAGAGTTGACCAAGACTGGGTTACACCCATTGGAAGATGAAGTGAGGGTGACCAAAGGTGCCCGGTTCCCACATCTATACCAGAGCTTAGGTCTTTCCTTGGGCTGGTAAATTATATATAACCTGGCCTCCATCCTGGAACCTTTGCATCAATCCTTAAAAAAAAAGTCAGCCTTGGATATGATTGCGTAGCCAAGCCACAGCTTTAAGAGAAGTGAACAAATAGTTATCATCCTCTAAGGTGGCGGCAAACTATGGTCCCAAGTGAGATCTGGTACTGACGTGCGATGGCTCCCCGTACAGGATCAGGGTAGTATTAGCTCATAGGTGGTACAATTGTGTATGTATCCTAGTCTTTGTCTAATGCCCAAATAGAGAAGGAAGGTTTGATGGTCATATTTAGAGTCAGGACGTTCCACTATTAGCTTTATGGATGTACATTTGTAATAATAGTGAACCATAAACCCCTGCTAGGTTTACTTAAAAAAGACAAGGGAGTACTACCCATAGCTGCAGGCTGAATTCAGCAGTGGGCTCAATATTAAGTGGAACTTCATCAGTGAGGCCAAGTAGCAATGAGCTATCTCTCACTGGCAGATACATGACTGGTGGTATCACCACTGGAAGATTTCATCATTGTTTTAAATTTTCTAGGTACATTTCTAGTCAGAGCTGACAATATCAGACTTTGCACACATCAAATCCAATCCTGGCAAAACTGAAAGAGCTGGTGGTGATGGGAGAAACCAAAGTGCTGCTACAACCAGAATTGAAACCTTTCTGGACCTGGGGAGACCAGGTCACAGTAGAAGACGGCATATTCTTATAAATATTATTATTACTATCATGCCAGATCCTTAGCTGAACTCCACCAAGGTCTTCCAGGAGTTTCCAAGATGAAGATGTTAGTGAGAAGTTATAACTAGAGGCCAGGATCAGATGCAGACATAGCCACATTGGTGGGGCAGTGCCCAGAGTGTCAACAAGAACACAAATTACAGCCAGTAGCTCCCTCACATTTGTGGGAATGGACAGATAAACCCTGGACTCAGTTACACCATGACTGACGATGCAGGTCCTTTCATGGGCTCAATGTTCTTAGTCACTGCATCTTTCACAAAACACAGACTCCCGGAATTGTTGGTCTCAGCTAACAGGTCATTGTTTACCATTGGGGAATTTGAGTATTTCCTAAAGTTAAATGGCATTCAACAAATAAGGACAGCTCCACATCATCCATCGTCCAATGGTCTGGCAGAAAGTGTAGTCAAAACTTAAAGGCAGGCAGAGAGAAACAGCCTCCAGCTTCAATAGATGCCAAACTGTCCCAGTTCTTATTTGATTATAGGACCACTCTTCATGGAACTACAGGGATATCTCCAGCAGAGATGCTAATGCAGAGAAGACTCCACACGAGATTAAATTGGATCTTTCTGATCTTGAGGGGTTTGGGTAGGGGAAGAGGAGAATGAAATGGCTTCAGGAACGCCAAAGCTGGACATATGACTCCTCTAAGCGACAGAGAGAGTTTACTTCAGGGGGTGAAGTTTGGTGTAGGAACTACAGGAATGGCCTTGCATGGATAAGGGGCATTGTCAATGTGAAGTCAGGTTCAGTGATGTACAAAGTTCAGGTATGCGGCGGTGCTGAACAAGCACATATGAAAGCTGTATTCTTGCAAAGGGGATGGAAGCAACACGTGCCCAGCTCTTCTGAACAGCCGGAAATGCTGACAGAATCCGGGGGCTCTCCCTCTCCTTCAAGCATGGAAGAGACCTTGGAATCTGAGATGGACACAACACATGTTGCCACCTCAATGCCTTTGCTGCCTGAAGAGGAGAATGAATTTCTTTCAACATGAGAGCTACTGTGCGTCACACGCCACCCATAACCAAGGCACAGTCAGAGCAACCAGATCCGGTGCTAAAACGCCCCAGGAAAGGCTACAAGAAAGAACTGGCCGACGTTCCCAGATTCGTGGCTGCTGGGATGTAGTGATTGTAATGAGGTGAGCCAGTTGGATCTCATAGAAAATGCACTCCTTGATTGTGGTTGTTAATCTGGTCCAATCAGGAAGACTGACTGACAGATAAACACAGAGTGTCTTCACTGTTTTGATCACACAGCATTGCCCTGTGGTTTGAAGGGCAGTGCTTGTCACTGGCCACTCGGGTGTTTTTCATATCTTCCTGGTGGTGGAAATTGAATAAAGATTGGCACACCTTGTGTCTCTCACTGTGTCTCACACCTGTACACACACTATGGGTGCTGGGGAAAAAAAAAGCATGACCGCAGTTAGACAGTAGTGTGGGGGTTAATTTAAAGAATAAAAAACCACAGAGTGTCAGGTCCAGGCAGCGGGCCGTGGAGGGGGTCATTAGAGCCGACTGCCTGCCCCTCTTCGGTGGTAACATGAGAGCCTGGGTGTCCTTGGAGAAGGAGCACGCGGTGTCCACCAACACCCTAGAGTTGTTCAGGGAGAGGTGGGCACCGCAGAGAGTGGAGTGCATTATTTCCCCCTCCAACGCTATTTTGATTTAATCCTTGTCCTCCCCTTCATTCTTTGATCACGCAGCATTGCCCTTTGATATGAAGGGTACTGTTTGTCACTGGCCACTCGGGTGTTTCCTTTTTTCCTGGTGGTGGAAATTTAAATAAAGATTCGTGCACCTTGTGTCTCACACCTGTACACACACAACACAGGTGCTGGGGAAAAATAAGCACTAAAAAAAAGTGTCAGAGGTTCAGTTCACTCTGAGAGCTAGCTCTAAGCGAGCTGGCTCAGTGTCATCGACTTTTCTTTGTAAACAGAGGGTGACTTGGTGATGGGATGCTGGCCTCTATGGAGTTAGTTCATTTCCATCAAGATTAACTCACCAAGTTTACTGCTTCCATCCTGCTGATAGTCGGGGAACTGTCCTTCAGATGGAACACTGACCGTGCGCCGTAGCATTCGACCTTTTGAGGACTCCATTTGCTGGTCTTGCAACATGTCAACATTCACCTGTGTGAAAATGAGAATTGGTCAACTCCAGAGACATCAAGAAAATACTTACATCAAATCTTTCAGTTAGTAAGTTTGCAGATGACACCAAAATTGGAGGTGTAGTGGACAGCGAAGAGAGTTACCTCAGATTACAACAGGATCTGGACCAGATGGGCCAATGGGCTGAGAAGTGGCAGATGGAGTTTAATTTAGATAAATGCGAGGTGCTGCATTTTGGGAAAGCAAATCTTAGCAGGACTTAATGCTAAGGTCCTAGGGAGTGTTGCTGAACAGAGAGACCTTGGAGTGCAGGTTCATAGCTCATTGAAAGTGGAGTCACAGGTAGATAGGATAGTGAAGAAAGCGTTTGGTATGCTTTCCTTTATCGGTCAGAGTATTGAGTACAGGAGTTGGGAGGTCATGTTGCGGCTGTACAGGACATTGGTTAGGCCACTGTTGGAATATTGCGTGCAATTCTGGTCTCCTTCCTATCGGAAAGATGTTGTGAAACATGAAAGGGTTCAGAAAGGATTTACAAGGACGTTGCCAGGGTTGGAGGATTTGAGCTATAGAGAGAGGCTGAACAGGCTGGGGCTGTTTTCCCTGGAGCATCGGAGGCTGAGGGGTGACCTTATAGAGGTTTACAAAATTATGAGGGGTATGGATAAGATAAATAAACCAAGTCTTTTCCCTGGGGTGGGGGAGTCCAGAACTAGAGGGCATAGGTTGAGGGTGAGAGGGGAAAGATATAAAAGAGACCGAAGGGGCAACTTTTTCACGCAGAGGTTGGTACGTGTATGGAATGAGCTGCCAGAGGATGTGGTGGAGGCTGATACAATTGCAACATTTAAGAGGCATTTGGATGGCTATATGAATAGGAAGGGTTTGGAGGGATATGGGCCAGGTGCTGGCAGGTGGGACTAGACTGGGTTGGGATATCTGGTCGGCGTGGACGGGTTGGACCGAAGGGTCTGTTTCCATGCTGTACATCTCTATGATTCTATTATTTAAGGAAGGATGTAAATGCATTAGCATCAGATCAAAGAAAACTTAGCAAAATAACACCTTGAAGGGTTGGAATACATTATATGACAGGTTAGGATTGTTTGTAATGGGGTTTAGAAGTGTAGGATATGATTTGACTGAAGCATAAGATTCTGATGGGTCTTGACAGGATAGATGTGAAGAAGATGTTCACAAGTCCAGGAGAATCAAGAAGCAGAGATAGTCAATTTAAAACAGGGATGAGACAGAAAGAAAGTCAGAGGGATGTGAGTCTTCAAAATACTGTTTGAAAACATTTGGCAGAAACCAGTTCTTGTGTATTTTTAGGGCAGAGGTAAATAGATTCTTATTAAGCCAGAGGGTGACAGGTATTGGTGAGAATATGTTTTTATGATTGTAATCAAGTGAACCATGATCTTACTCAATGATGAAGCAGGCTCAAGGGGCTAAATGACTGACATCTGCTTATTATTGTCATGTTCACATGCTAGGCCTATTGGTGTTGTAAATCAATTCTCGAGAAATATTGCAAATTGAGGTGTAGTGTTTGAAACTCTTCCTCCTATCTTCAGTTCAGCTATTTCCGTACAATAAAAAGTGCCTCAAATTTCCAATAATCGTACAGTCATCAAGTCATAGAGATGTACGGCATGGAAACAGACCCTTCGGTCCAACCTGTCCACGCCGACCAGATATCCCAACCCTGTCTAGTCCCACCTGCCACCACCTGGCCCATATCCCTCCAAGCCCTTCCTATTCATATACCCATCCAAATGTCTCTTAAATGTTGCAATTGTACCAGCCTCCACCACATCCTCTGGCAGCTCATTCCATACACGTACCACCCTCTGCGTGAAAAAGTTGCCCCTTAGGTCTCTCTTATATCTTTCCCCTCTCACCCTAAACCTATGCCCTCTAGTTCTGGACTCCCCCACTCCAGGGACTCCCCCAATACTGAGCAAATCTTCAAATATTGTCTGGTTAATGCTCTGTGTAACTCAAAGAAGCATATTTCAGGTAGAGACAGCAGAGATCGAGTGAATTCTTAAAAGAGTATAAAAGCAGTAGGAGTATACTAAAGAGGGAAGTCAGAGGACTAAAAGGAAACATGAGATAGCTTTGGCAAGTAGGGTTAAAGAGAATACAAAGGTATTTTATAAATACATGAAGGACAAAAGGGTAAATAGGGAGAGAATAGGACCTGTCAAAGATCAGCAAGGCAGCCTATATGTGGAATTGCAGGAAGTGGGGAATATATGAAACAAGTACTTTGCATCAATGTTTACTGTGAAGGCGGCCATGGAAGATATAGCATGTGGGGAAATAGATGGCGACATCTTGGAAAAACGTCCATATTAGGGAGAAGTTGGTACTGGATGTCTTAAAATGCAAAAAGGTGTGGATAAATCCCCAGGACCTGACCTGGCGGCATGGTGGCTCAGTGGTTATCACTGCTGCCTCACAGCACCAGGGACCCGGGCTTGATTCCAGCTTCGGGCGACTGTCTGTGTGGAGTTTGCACATTCTTCCCATGTATTTCCGGGTTTCCTCTGGGTGCTTTGGTTTCCTCTCACAATCCAAAGATGTGCAGGTCAGGTGAATTGGCCACGCTAAATTGTCCACAGTGTTCAGGGATGTGCAAGTTAGGTGAATTAGTCAGAGGTAAATCTAGAGTAATGGGGAATGCATTTGGGCGGGATACTCTTTCAATGACCAATGTGGACTTGTTTGGCCAAAGGGCTTGTTTCCACACTGTAAGGATTCTAATTCTAATTCTAAAAAAAGGTATACCCTAGAACTCTGTGGGAAATTAGGGAAGTGATAGCTGGGCTCCTTCCTGAAATATTTGGATCATCGATAGTCACAGGTGAGGTGCCGGAAGACTGGAGGTTGGCTAATGTGGTGTCACTATTTAAGAAAGGTGGTAAAGAAAAGCCAGGGAACGACAGACCGATGAATCTGGCGTCCGTGGTGGGGACATTGTTGGAGAGAATCCTCAGGGACAGGATTTACATGTATTTGGAAAGGCAAGGTCTGATAAGGGAGAGTCATTTCTCTGCCTTTGACCCTATTTCCAGCTTCTGTTTTATGTTCGTGGGGTCTGTACTTTCCTGTCCCATTCTCGGTATCATTTCCAAAACAGCAATCCTGCTATCTTTTTGTTTTGAAAGTCTGTAACATCTCATCTCCAAAACACTCCCATACTTAGTTAGTTTAAAGTTGTCTTGACATATTAGGGAGAGTCACCAGGACACTGCTCCCATTAAAGTTCAAGTGAAACAAAAACTGAAATTGCTGGAAAAGCTCAGCAGGTCTGGCAGTATCTGTGGAGAGATCTGCCAGACGTGCTCAGCTTTTCCAGCAATTTCTGTTTTTGCTTCTGATTTCCAGCATTTACAGTTTTCAGTTTTTAAGGTTAAAATGAAGCCTGTGTCACTGGGATAGTTTCCTTCTCCCCAAGCAGAAATGCCATTGCCCATGAACTGAAACCCATTCCTCCCACATTAATCTTTGAGTCATACATTTAATTCTTTGACGTAGTTTATCCTATGCTGGTATCTCTGTGGCTCAGGTGGTAATCCTGTGATTATTACCATGGAGGTTCTGCTTTCTAATTTAGACTAGAGTAGTTTTTTGTTTGCCATTTTTATCGTATACAACTGATACAATAAAAACAAGACAGCGTTCCTCAAGTACCAAGGGTGCTACACTGACAGCACAAGCTACACAATCGTACATGGCATAAAGTGCTTAAGTAGTGCAAAACACGCAAGTTACTGTTCAAATTCTTCCAACAGAACCTCCTTTCTAGTCCTATCAACAATGACAATGGCAACTGGATCCCTCCCATCTGACTCCACGTTCCTCTCGAGCCTTGATGAGATGTCTATTGCCCTGTAACTGAGCAGGTTCATGCCTTCAGAGAACACTACTTAATGACACTGCCCAATACCACAACTACAATGCTATTGTTTGCCTCACTTGCATCACTCCCTATGTAACAGTGTCAGGGTCAGTTGGTAAATTTTCATTGCAGTCCCCACACTTGTCTTCATAGCTTGCAAAAACACTGTAAGGACCTGGTAAAAACAGTGGAGAAGAGTTTTTCCTCATGACAGCATTCCTTCTTTTGCAGTTTACTTTTCAGCAGTGTCATCTAGTTATCAAGCATTCCACCAATGGGTACAGCCTTTCTTGATCTGTTCTGTCAAGGTCCTTCATGATTTCAAGTGCCTCCATTAAAGCTTCTCTGGACCATATTTTCCCTATGGAGTTCAACCCCAGCTTCTCAAATCTATTCACATAACTGGTATCCTGCACTCCTGGAATAATGGTCCTGAATCTTCCCTTGCAGCGACTGGAAAACCTCTACAAACTTCTTTTTGAGTGTAGTGTCCAGAATTGGCCGCATGAGTGCAGCTGAGATCAAGCTAGGGTTTTATAAGCGTTCATTAATTCTTACTTGCTTTTGCACAATATATCTCTCTCACAGATCCCCTGTGTCTTTCTAACAATTTTCTCAACATGCTCTGCCACCATCAATTTCTCCCTCTGTTTCAGAGCACCGCTTAGCATTGTATCCTCTGTTTTATATTTCCTCCTTACTGTGAAAACAACCACAACATCTTGCATCACACAGCTCTGCATTCAATTTTATTATCTATATTTCCATTCATTGCTCCAGCCTACATCCTTTTCACTGTCACTATCCTGCTCAGTTTCTGAATACTCCCAAGTTTTATGTTATTTGCAAATTTTAAAACTATGCTGTATTTATTGTAATATTGTGTACTTCAATTTTACCAACACCTTCCAATGTGGCACCTTAGTAAATTTTGAAAATCCATATTGTATCTTTATTAACATATACAAAATAGAAACATAAACCACGACATTTTTGATCATTTAACACAAAGCACTCCATTAACTTGTCAGGTATGAGATGCCTTTTATATATTTCTCTGACTGGCTGAACTCATTTAACCCCAGTCTTCAGATGTGAACATTAATTTTAGCAATTTTGAAGCTCACACGTTATCGATGTAAGGATGACTCATCCCTGGTGACCAGATTTATAGCACACTCACTTCTCTGGGAGACATTAAACTTGAAATATCTTCAGTCTACTGAGACAAACTGTGGAAAGAGGAATGTTTAAAAAACTGAACAGAATTCCTGCTATATCTTTTTTGATCTGCTTCAATGATTTCTGGGATGTGGGCATTGCTCGCAAGGCCAGAATTTGCCTTGAACTCAGCAATTTCAGGGTATAGTTAGGAGTCAATCACATTGTTGTGGTTCTAGAGTCACATGCAGGCCAGACCAGGTAGAACAACAGATTTAAATTAGAGTGGCAAGAGGATGGAAACCTAAGCAGGATGACAGAGGAGGAAGAAACATGCACAGAAACAAAAGACAGAAAGGTAAGCAATGAAAATGGCAAGCAGTAAAAGCATGGGAAAAAAACAAATGGGGCCACAGTGCAAAATAAAGCTAAGATGACTAACATGGTTAAAAAGACATGTCTAAAAGGTTTCATATCTTAATGAATGGATTATTCACAAGATAGGTATAAGTGGTTATGATATGATTGAGATTATAGAGACACAGCTGCAGGATGACCAAGGATTGAAAATTAAGTTCCATGGGTATTCAGTATTTAGGAGGGACAGACAAAAAGAAAAAGGACATTGGGTAGCATTATTAGTAAATTCAATGCAATAGTGAGGAAGAAATTGGCTCAAAAACTCATCATGTAGAATCTATGTGGGTGGAGATAAGATACATCAAGAGGCAGAAAATTTGTTGGGATTGTTTATAGGCCCCAAAAGACTAGTGAAGATACAGGGTAAGATATCAAACAAAAAAAAAATCAGGGACACATGCAATTAGGGTACAACTGTAATCATGAGTGATTTTAACTTATATGTAGATTGAACAACCCAAACTAACAATGATATTGTAGAGGAAGATTTCCTGGGGTGTACACAATTTTTTTTACACCAACCTCAGAACAGGCTATTCTAGACTGCATAGAATGCAATGAGAAAGGTTTAATTAACAATCTTGTTGTGCCAGGTTCATTGGGGAGCAGCGACCATAATATGATTGAATTCTTTAAAAAGGTAGTGTGAAGTAGTCTGATGAAAAATTTGGGTCTTAAACCTCAATAAAGTAAGCCACAAAGGTAGGAAGCTCAAAGTGGCAAAGATAAATTGGGAAAACTTATGAAAATGGATGATGATAAATAGGCAAAGGCTAATGTTCAAAGAACAGATGCATGAATTACAACAATTACGGATTCATGTCTGGCACAAAAAAAAACAAGGAAGGGTTGCTCAACCATAACTTATAAAAGATAGTTTAGATCTAGTTGAGGTCTAGGGAAGAGACATAAAATGTCAGAACAGGCAGCAAGTCTGAGGTTTCACAGTATTTTAGAATTCAGCAAAATAGACTGAAAAGTTTGATCAACAGGAGGAAACATAGCAGAACAATAAAAATGCAAGCAAGTGGACCTGGAAATACTGGATGAAACAATAGTCACCTTTCAAAATTCTTTCAACTCTGGAGATGTTCCTACAGATTGGAGGGTAGCAAATGTAACCTGGCTATTTAAAAAGGGAGATAGAGAAAACACTGAATTACAGACCAGTTAGCCTAACATCAGTAGTGAGGTAAGTGCGAGAGTCTATTTCAAAACTTGTGATTAAAGAACGTTTGGAAAACATTAGTGGAATTGGACAAAGGCAGCATGGTCAATGAAAGATACATCATGCTAACAAATCTACTGGGTTTTTTTGAGGATGTAAGTAGTGGAGTATACCCCATGTACATTTTATCATTAATTGAATGGTTCCTTTCTTTAAGCAACCCAAATAATTATTTGTCTGAATCATACAACTTAGCACTGCATTAGACATTAACCAACTAAAAAAATGTACATGACTTTAAATTGTTCTTGTGAGAGATGAGTGATGGTGCAGAGGGTGATGCGTGTATGGAGTGAACTGCCAGAGGAAACGGTGGTGGCTGGTCCAATCACAACATTTAAATGGCATCTGGATAAGTACATGAATAGGAAGGGTTGAGAGGGATATGGGCCAAATGCTGGCAAATGGGATTAGATTTATTTAGGATTTCTGGTTGGCATGGACAAGTTAGAGTGAAGGGTCTGTTTCTAGCTGTATATGTCTATGACTCTATGTTGTACATGTCTCTAACTGATTCTAGTTCAATACTGATATTTGTCTCAAATGCATACGATCAGATGTCAAATTAGAGTCCTCTGTGTTTGTACAGCAAATTGATTTGCTGTCATTTTAACTGGCTGCATTATCGATAAATTCTTCAATTATTAACAATATATATTAATGACTTAGATGAGGAAAGTAAATGTACTAGAACTAAGTTTGCAGATGATACAAAAAGAAAAGATGGGAAAGCCTCTGGTGTATCTACACAGGGATAGAGACAGTTAAGCGAGTGAGTAAAAACTTGGCAGACAGAACACAATGTGATAAAATGTGAGTTCATGTTATGCACTTTGGCAGGAAGAGTTAGAGGACCTGAATATCATTTAAATAGTGAAAGACCGCTTAAATCAAAAAAAGGTGCACCCAAGTTCAGTGGAAAATAGGGAAAGCAAATAGAAATTTGCCCTTTACTTCAAAGGGAATAGAGTAGGAAAATAGTCAGGTCAGGCAAAAACTATGCAAGGCCACAGTTGGAATACTATGAACAATTTTTGTCCCCTCACCTAAGGAACGATATAAAGTTGGCAGCCTTGAGAAAGTTCACTAGGTTGATCGCAGGTATGGTGAGACTGCTTTAAGGAGAGGTGGAGCAAGTTGGGCTTCTATTCATTCGAGTTTAGAAAAATGAGAGGTGACCTTACTGAAGTATACAAGATTCTTAACGGACTTGGCAATGTCCATGGTGAGGGATTATTTCCCCGGTGAAAAAGTCTCAGACCAGAGGGCACAATCTAAGAATAAAAATGACAGATTGCCCATTTATGACAACGATCGAGTGAAATTTCTTCTTGGAGGGTGGTGAAGTTGTGGAATTCTTTTGCAACAGAGAGCTGTCAAGGCTGGGTCATTACATATATTCAAGGCTCTGAGAGACTGAGTTTTATTTTAAATTGGTAAGTGAACCAGAATTCTGGGGAAAAGTCAGGGAAGTGGATTTGAGAATTACTAGATATACCATGATCTATTTGAATGGTGGAGCAGTTGATGAGATTAATGTTCTATTTCTGCTTTTGCATCTTATAATCAATAAATGCTGATGAAACCAGTGACTTTGACATCCATGAACAAAGATATTTTAAAAATTTTCTTCTGTTGTTATAAGATTTCTTCCGACCTTTCTAGCATCCACCAGCCGTATGAGCCAGTAATACTGCACTCTGGCCACCTTTTGACCTCTTCTCTGCATCTTCCTACCTTCTCCACTCAGTAGAGCGTTTAGCTATCTCCTCCGCACTGGACAGTCTTTCCCAGATTGTTCCAACCTTTCACTCTGCTATCTTTCTAGCCTTCTTCAGAAACCTCCCTCTTTGACCATGTGTTCAGTCAGCTCTCCTAATGTTACTTCCAGTACTGTGTGGATTTCAGTGTCACTGTGTTAAAGTTGTGTGCAATTTATTGTCTTCAGTCTTTTACTGGCGGGAATGAACAAAGTGTGAGAAGTTTGAAAAGGGAGTATAAATTGGTGTGTTCAAAATGTCGCCAAGCTTGTCTTCTTTTAAATAGCTGTTAGCTCCTGGAAGAAAAGGAAGATCTCCACAGTTGAGATCCAGCATGGGGATGAAAAGAATTGTAACTGAGACGGTGGCATGAAAGTTTGAAGGTGGCACACAAGAAATGCAGTTATAAGAGGGGCATTGTATACGGTGATTGGATACAAGCAGAATGCAATGTTTTAAAGAAGCAATGAGAGCAACAGACTATCAATTTACAGATAAGTGCTTAGCATACAGAGATGAGAAGAGTTTCCCAAGTGAATACAAGCTGTTCAACGGTCAGGTTTGATCTTGTTGGGCTTGTGTTGAAAAGTAGCTCGACATCCGCAAGTGACAAGAAAGAATGACACATACTTGAGATTCAACATGGAACTGGTTAAAGAATGGCTGACAAATGTGGTACTGAGCAGAGAGAGAGAGAGAGAGAGAGAGAGAGAGAGTGAAAGGAGAGCGCGCGAGAGAGTTAAAGAGAGAGAGAAAACTAGTTTACAACACAAGATTTCTTTACTCTTTTGTTTTATATTCATGAGGTGGAAAGGTTGTCTTGTAGAGAGAAGTTGAACAGGTTGGGCTTATGCTCATTCGAGTTCAGAAGAATGTTAGGTGCTTGTCTGGAAGCATACATGGTTCTGAGCGGGTGTGACAAGGTAGTTGCTAAAAACATCTCTTCCTCCTCCTACAAACCCATGAGCCAACAGAAACCATTTTAAAATAAGAAGTGTCTATTTTAGGAGTAAGATTAGGAGGAATTTCTTTCATGGAGCCCATTTCATCAAAGTTGAGAATTCCTGAGTGGGCTTTTCGATGCATGCTAGGTTGAATTGGACTGATTTCTGATCTACAAGAGTCAGGCATTATGGAAAAAAATCTAGTTAAGGCCACGATCAGATCAGCTGTGGATCATATCGAACAGCAGAGCAGGATCGAGGGGCTGGATGGTCGAATCTTGCCATTTGTTATAAATGAGAGACAGTGCTAACATACTATTTGATGCCACAGACCTCTCCTCCATACAACATTAACTCACTGCAGATTAATGTTTCCGCTTCCTATCCAGGGACTCTAAAATTGACTAAACTTCCCCCATTGATGTCCTAACAATGAACAACATATTTGGCAGTTTTGGATCTGCATATTTTCTGGTCGCTTTGTATAATTCTGCTCCAAACACTGACTTACCAACTATTGGGAAAGGGCTAAAATCTAAATACATTTGTGACTTCTTTTTATAAAGATATAATATCTGCAACTTTCCTTTGAAGGATCCTAAATCACGTTATCCTGTGGAGAATTTATAAAGTTATGTACTTCCATTCAAGTAACTTGATCCAATGACAACTTTGTTATAAATCTAATTCTATTTGTATTTAGTTTATTCCCTCCTATTTATGTCTTTAATGCATTCAGTTTACTCTCCCAGTGTGCCAACAAGTTCACACCTGAATCTCTGAGCTGGAAAGACCCAGAAAGTTCTGGATGTAGGTTTGCTCACTGAGCTGGAGGGTTCATTTTCAGATGTTTTGTCACCAGGCAGTAATGCAGGGACTTGAACAACAGCTCTGCCAACCATCAAACCCAAACTTTGGGTCCACTACATGGATAACACCTTCGCCATCACTAAACGAAACAAATTAGAGGAAACTTTCAAGACTATTAATAATACCTTACTGGCATAAAATTTACTAAAAAGGAAAAAAACAACAACAAACTGCCATTCCGAGATGTCACAGTAGAGTGAATAGCCAATGGGGAACTTCAAACCAGCACCTTCAGGAAAACAACAACACATACAGACCAAATACTGAACTACAGAAGCAACCATCCCAGTGTTGCTTGCAGTTTTGATCTTCCTACTGGCAAAAGGATATACTCGCCATAGAAGGAGTGCAGTGGAGGTTCACTAGGCTGACAGCAGGGCTGACAAGACTGTTCAATGGGGACAGACTGCTTCAATTGGGCTTGTATTCACGAGAGTTCAGAAGAAAGAGAGGGGATCTAATTGAAATGTATTAAATTCTAACAGGGCTGACAGACTGGATGAAGGAAGGATATTTTTCCCCTGGTTGGGGAGACTAGAACCAGGGCTCACAATCTAAGTATACAGTGTATGCCATTTAGGACTGAGATGATGAAAGGTATCTTCACTCATAGGGGAATAAACCGGTAGAATTCCCTACTACAAACGCCATCAACAGAAGATCAGGCACGATCATATTAAATGGCAATGCAGGCTCAAAAGGCCGAATGTCCTTCCCTGCTTCTAGTTTCTACGTTTTTATTACCTTTCCTGGAGGTCATTACTGAACCAGATTTTTTTGATAACAATCGATGATAGTTTCCTGGTCATCACTGACACTGGTTCTCAATTCCAGTTAGTATTTATTGTGGAAAAAGCAGCAAAATTTAACTTACTTATGTATGTCATCAGACCTTATGCACTTTTCAGTATTACACCAGGATACTTAATTAACCCAAACCTTTTCCTACATTTTAACTCACACTGGCACACAGCTGTGTGAAACTTAATGCAAAGTATTAATTCAAATTTCTTATTTATTCCTTCTTAATAGGATTTATTTGGAAATGTCCCATCAGTCGTCCTCCTGCCGAACCGACACTTTTACTTTTGATGTTTATATAACATGCTTTACTATTATAACTTGTCAGTCTTTATTGATATCTTCTCTGTCCATCTGAACATATTTTCTTCCATTTCCTAGGATGCCTCTTTTTTGCATTCTAAACTTTAGGATTTTTGCATGCCTCAAAATCTTTCAATTTTAATTTGGCTATTTCTCAAGGAACGTCTGTTTTTGCTGCATCACCTTTAAATCTGATATTATACTGCACAGTGTACTCCATCATCATAACTTCTGAATGTTTCACATGACCAGTCAATTATCTTTTCTACCAATGCCAGGTCTACAAAGCAGCAGATAAAAACTAATAGGCCAGAAAAGAAAACCAAAATAAAGCATGGACAAGGTCTCAATGGCAAATTCAGTTTGTACACTCCTGAATATTTACACTCTGGTGATCCTTAACAGACATTTAACTTTCCAGGAATTAAGCATGATTATGCAAAAGGAAGTCACTAATTTTTCAAAGACTAGATTAAATTTACCAAAACAAATTTGATTTCTGTCCATTTGTTACAAAAGCTCTGTACTGCGTTCAAAGTTTTCTGTTGTTCTGATATTCGAGGTATTAATATACAGGGTATCTCAATATCTGCTGTCTGACTGATCCAAGTCTATCACTGCCTTTTATAGGTGTGCCAGATTCTGACACGTTCCATTCAAAACATACACGTGCTGTGCAAATGAAATGGAAATATTAGCTTTCTTCTGACTATGAGTCTGTCTCAACTCAAGATTTTCTTGAGCCTCAAAACAAAAATTTTCTGCTGGCACAAAATCAGAGGAACATTCTGTACATCTCTGTGACTCACTGACTCTATCATTCAGAGGTCACAGGAAGGCTGCTGAGCAAAGTGAGCAAAATGCACAGAGATGCTCATCAGGCAGAAGAAACTGTGTCCTAATTTAAAGTTAGAAAACTGACAACAGTTTTGGTGGTTTTGAATTGTCAATGAATGACAACATTTGCATAATAAACTATCTACACTTGATAGCTGACATCTTTTCGCTTGACAATAAAAAAACTCTAGAGCTGAAAAGGAGAATCGCTTATGCCCGAAACGTCGATTCTCCTGCTCCTTGGATGCTGCCTGACCTGCTACGCTTTTCCAGCAACACATTTTCAGCTCTGATCTCCAGCATCTGCAGTCCTCACTTTCTCCAATAAAAAACTCTATCCAAAACACGTAAACAAAAATCTCACAATCCATGACAAACAGCTAATTGGCCATAACCAGGTTGATCATAATCTCATGAAACAGTCATAGAACATCGAACAGTGCAGCGCAGTACAGGCCCTTCGGCCCTCGATGTTGCGCCGACCTGTCATACTAATCTGAAGCCCATCTAACCTACACCATTCCATCTGAAGCCCATCTAACCTACACTACGTCCAGATGCTTGTCCAATGACGACTTAAATGTACTTAAAGTTGCCGAATCTACTACTGTTGGAGGCAAAGCATTCCATAACCTTACTACTCTCTGAGTAAAGTCTTTCCATCTCTGATAAACTGTGAATATTCTCAAAGGAAATGGCCATGGTTTTGTGGTAACTTGCCCACACAAGAACAGCCTATCAGAACACTTCAGATGGAATTTCTCAAATAAATTCAGAAGGGATGAAAGAATGTTATTTTAAATTTGGTGCAGTACTCTGTTGGAACACAGATATGTTAAATTCAAGTTTGGCCTTCCTTCACACATCCAGTAAGTTCAGCATCATTACCAATCATGCATATCTCATCCACTCCATCCTGGTTCTCCAATCAGGCACATTAAGTGAATAAGTTATAAACTACATGCACACTCTGAACTGATTTTTTGATAATTTCTTATGCTGTGAACAGTGGAAACTCTGCCCATTAATGCATAAATTTTGCAGACATTCTGCAGACCAACAAGAAGGATCCTATTAGTTTTCCCAACTGAATGTCACAAATTGCCAAACTATCTTGCAAATGGTCAACTCCAATGCTATCACCAATTAGTGCCTGCAACCAATGATAACTAATGCATACACTTTTATCATGTGTTTAAATTCAATTTTAATCTTCTTGAGTTGGTGCGTTGATACAGCCTAAGAAGGATTTTGAGAAAGGATTTTAGACTGTATCAACACACGAACTAAAGAGGGTCAAAAATGAATTTAAACTCATGATAAAATTAGATTGGTTGATTGAGAAGTTTTATCTGAAAAAACTGGACTCTTTATTCAGCTTTGTAGCTAAATTAGTGATCTTAACTTTCTGTTTCACTTCAGTAACGTAATTCAAAATGTGAATGTATGGGTGCCATTGCCAATCTATGATAATTTTGTATGAGGTTGCACAGAATGGCTTTCTCCACTCATTCATTCTATCGTTCAAAAGAAAATCGTCCCAAAGTAAGCAATTTTCAGTTATAACAATTAATTATTTTTTAAAACATCAGTTTAAAACAAACAGAAACAAAAGGAATTATGACAACAGATTTCGTTTATGTCCTTGATATGGTAAACTTTGTACATGAGTCATTCTGAACACTCAACTCATTTAAAGGACAGGGAACTAGTGAAAAACATGACACACTGACTGGCTGCATTTCGTAACCAAGAACTAGAATCCTGACTCAATACTGCCCAGTGCATTTTCTAGTATTTGTCTCAAAGAAAAATGTTGCAAAAGTCAGAGAAAGGAGGTTAGTTAAGGCAACGATATTCTGTAGAAATTCATCATTAAAAATAGTTTGGCTATGTTCCACTACATTGTAGATTTTCTTGAATACTGTACATCAAAAGCTACCTCGAGCAGAAATAAAGGTATTTTGCTCAGCGACTGCCTATATTGGAAACACGTATGTAATAATCTGGCAAAAAATAGTTACCAGCACAGCTAAATCTTACCTCTTCTTCCTTATTCAGAAGGATCATCTGGTTGTCAGTCAGCATGCAATATTTCTGATCCCAGGTTGTTTCAGTGTACGGAGACTGACCACATGATAGTCTGTGTGTGGGGGGACCTTTCACATCTGCAAACGAAAAGACATAAAACAGTTTGACTCTGAAAATTACAAAAAAGCAAGATATAATCAAGACTTTCAATACCTTTGTTACTTTAACAATTCTGTCATCCTCTCAAGCCATTCGAAATATATTTGAATCTCTATTTTCTATCTCATGCACTTCAACAACACAACCTTCAACAAGCAAAGAAGTGCAAACAACCAAGAGAGAAGACATAGTCCGTTTTTACTGTTATGATGCACCTCATGAAGGTGCATAGCATGTGAAATTATACATATCAAACTTTAGACAAAGCCAGAGTGGCACAGTGGCTAGCACTGCTGCCTCACAGCGCCACAGACCAGGGTTCAATTTCAGCCAAGAGTGACGACCTGAGCAGAGTTGCACATTCTCCCTGCATCTGCACAGGTTTTGACCAGGGCTCCAGTTTCCTCCAAAGATGTGAAGTGTGAAGCTAGGTGAATCGGCAATGGGAAATACAAGTTTTGGAAGCGGGGGTGGGGGGAGATGAGGGCAGGTCTGGCTAGATCCTGTTCAGAGGGTGGTGCAGAGTCAATGGTACAAATGGTCTCTTGCTGCATGTCGGGATTCTATTAGGATATCAAATACCTCCACCAGTAACGATAGACAGAGGAATACTTTCTTCATGGTTTAGAAGTCCATTTATCCATGAGCAATATATTTTTAAAAGTATATTGAACGAAACTTGAGACATGGATAGGATGTGCCCAAGGAATAACTGAATACTTTATGAGCAAGAGGTAGATATAGATCCAAATCGTGGAATCTTATAAAAGATTCACGAACAGCAGTTGCAAACTTTAATAAAGTGGAGTTGTGTTTTATTTAAAATGCTGTTGACATTTTTGTAATTTTGTGGATTTTGTCACAGCTTTCAATATGTAAGCAGGCTCTTCAGAACACCTCAGTAAGATGACCATTCTTAGCAAAAAGATTTATTTTCAGTTATGTAGTTACAAATCATCAACCAGGTAGGAAAAAGGCTCAAAGAGCAACATATTTGTAATTAAGTTAAGTTAATGCAGCATGGCTCTACTTTGAGCTCTCTTCACTTGTTCAAATATGAGAGCAGAAATTATAAAAACAAGTTGCTCAATAGATGTATATTTTTAAAAGTCTAAAGGTAATAAATATTTGCTATAATGGAATGCAGCCAAATACATCAAAGAAGTTCAAATTCCAGATGAATACAAGAATTAAGGAGTTTAAATACTCTCACAAACCACTTGATGATTTTAAAATACTTTTTTCCAATGGACATATCTCCATGTAGACCATCAATATTAGCTTATAATCCATCATAGGTAATGTACTCATGACTCACTCCATTAGTGTTTTCAATTAACTTAACCATTGCGAAAATTAAACTGGAAGATGACGCTTTCAGGAATAAAAGAATGACTAGGGTAAGAATAGGTCCAGTCAAGGATAGTAATGGGAAGTTGCGTGTGGAGGCTGAAGAGATTGGGGAGACACTGAATGAATACTTTTCGTCAGTGTTCACTCAGGAGCAGGACATTGTTGCCGATGTGAATACTGAGACACAATTAATTAGAATGGACGGCTTTGAGGTATGTAGGGAAGAAGTGTTGGAAATTCTGGAAAGGGTGAAAATAGATAAATCCCCTGGGCCTGATGGCATTTATCCTAGGATTCTCTGGGAAGCAAGGGAGGAGATTGCAGAGCCATTGGCCTTGATTTTTATGTCTTCGTCGTCTACAGGAATAGTGCCAGAAGACTGGAGGATAGCAAATGTGGTTCCCTTGTTCAAGAAGGGGAGTAGGGATAACCCTAGTAACTATAGGCCGGTGAGTCTCACTTCTGTTGTGGGCAAAGTCTTAGAGAGAATTGTAAGGGATAGGACTTATGAACATCTGGATAGGAATAATGTGATCAAGGATAGTCAGCATGGTTTTGTGAAGGGCAGACCATGCCTCACAAACCTTATTGAATTCTTTGAGAAGGTGACAAAGGAGGTGGACGAGGGTAAAACAGTAGATGTGGTGTATATGGATTTTAGTAAGGCGTTTGATAAGGTTCCCCATGGTAGGCTACTGCAAAAAATACGGAGGTATGGCATTGAGGGTGAGTTGGAGGTTTGGATTAGGAATTGGCTGGCTGGAAGAAGACAGAGGGTAGTAGTTGATGGTAAAGGTTCATCTTGGAGTGCAGTTACTAGCGGTGTTCCACAAGGATCTGTTTGTAATTTTTATAAATGACCTGGAGGAGGGGCTAGAAGGTTGGGTGAGCAAGTTTGCAGATGATACGGAAGTCGGTGGAGTTTTTGACAGTGAGGAAGGATGTGTCACGTTACAGCGGGATATAGATAAGCTGCAGAGCTGGGCAGAAAGGTAGCAAATGGAGTTCAATGTGGGTAAGTGTGAGGTGATTCACTTTGGTATGAGTAACAAAAAGATGGGGTACTGGGCTAATGGTCGAATACTTGGTAGTGTGGATGAGCAGAGGGATCTTGGTGTCCATGTACACAGATTTCTAAAAGTTGCCACCCAGGTAAATAGTGCAGTGAAGAAGGCATATGGCGTACTGGCTTTTATTGGTAGAGGAATTGAGTTCCGGAGATCTGAGATCATGTTGCAGTTGTATAAGACTCTGGTGCGGCCTCATCTGGAGTATTGTGTGCAGTTTTGGTCACCATACTATAGCAAGGATGTGGAGGCACTGGAACGGGTGCAGAGGAGATTTACCAGGATGTTGCCTGGAATGGTAGGAAGATCGTATGAGGAAAGGCTGAGGCACTTGGGGCTGTTTTCATTGGAGAAAAGAAGGTTTAGGGGTGACTTGAGAGAGGTGTACATGATGATTAGGGGTTTAGATCGGGTTGACCATGAGAACCTTTTTCCACGTATGGAGTCAGCTATTACGAGGGGGCATAGCTTTAAATTAAGGGGTGGTAGGTATAGGACAGATGTTAGGGGTAGATTCTTTACTCAGCGAGTCGTGAGTTCATGGAATGACCTGCCAGTAGCAGTGGTGGACGCTCCCTCTTTATGGGCATTTAAACGGGCATTGTATAGGCATATGGAGGATAGTGATGAAGGGCTTTTGCCCGAAACGTCGATTTCGAAGCTACTTGGATGCTGCCTGAACTGCTGTGCTCTTCCAGCACCACTAATCCAGAATCTGGTCTCCAGCATCTGCAGTCATTGTTTTTACCGATATGGAGGATAGTGGGCTAGTGTAGGTTAGGTGGGCTTGGATTGGCGCAACATCGAGGGCCAAAGAGCCTGTACTGAGCTGTATTTTTCTATGTTCTATGTTCTATCTCACACTCATCAGAACTCATATTCCAGAAATACTCTTGAACAGGGAGACACCATTTTATATCGGATGAGACAGGGTGCTGATGAGTTGGGCCATCACTGGCACTGAGATATAGCAAGAGCAGTTAACTGACAATCTTAACTCTCAGGGCAAACAAGCTAATTCTGAGTGGACAACGCATTGCCTTGGGTTTGCAGCAGAGTTTCATTGTCTTCATAACCTTTTTTATGAAAAAAATGATGCAATGTACAAACAAATTCCTTTTGCTTAACTAAACCAGGGCCTGGGTAGTACACGGTTATAAGAATGCACAAATGCATCACACTGCAAGCCCTGCTGATGTTCTTAAATTTGTCTCCAGCGTAACTCATAACAATTTCCAACAGCAGAATCATATCAAATAGTGGATATAACTTTCTAAGACTTGCAAGCAGGGGCTGATGGAGCATAAGCAGCATGCTGTCAGCTGCAAATGATCAATGGGGCATGCTGTTTGATAGGTTCTGCCAGTCGTTGGGACACTACATACATGTCATCACACCATCACAGGAACCTAAATATTACATTACCCAGTTATGTGGTAAGCAAAGCATCTTTCTGGCATGGATTTGCTACATAATAACAGTGTGAGACAACTATGGTTCACATTTTTGATACATGTTTCTCTTCTAAGGGTACCTCGAAGGCTGAATGAATATTCATAATATGTAACAAGTGATGACTTGATCAGGGTATCAGTTATTAAGCAGGATAGTTTGATATACTCTACTTCAGCATCAAGATTGATCTGTAGAACTGTAGGCATACTCAGTTGATACTGGGTATGGAGGGACTGTCTTTTGAACAGAGATTGCGCAACTGCAGGAATCCAAATGTGTACATTGACTGGTGAACATGGGATTTTGGTAGACATTAGCTCAGCCGTCTCAACAGATACATCCAGTAAAGGTAGCTCATTTGATTCTCCATTTTAACAGTAATTTTGAGTGCAGGAATGATTTTATTAAGCAGTGGAAAGAAATTCTTTGATGCAGCTGTGAAGGGATATATTCTAAATTTGTCATCAACATATACAATGAAAATTTGCAAGGGATAAGAGGTTAGTGGTCTTTCCATTGAAGATGTGCCTCTTGTGGTAACTAGCAAAACTGCTCGCAAGACTTGAGCATAAGGGAGATCCCATGTCAACAGCATCTATTTAGATGGACATGATGTCACTGAAATCGAACACAAGTGCATAAGTGGCTGAATCCAATGCTCACAGATTCAGTTACAGTTGATATCTCCAAATTGCAAGTATATAGTTACATACTCCACATGTCAATGGGTTACAGAGTCATAGAGTCAGAGATGTACAGTATGGAAACAGACCCTTAGGTATAACCCATGCTGACCAGATATCCCAACCCAATCTAGTCCCACCTACCAGCACCCAGCCCATACCCCTCCAAACCCTTCCTATTCATACACCCATCCAAATGCCTCTTAAATGTTGCAATTGTACCAGCCTCCACCACATCCTCTGGCAGCTCATTCCATACACCTACCTATGCCCTCTAGTTCTGGACTCCCTGACACCAGGGAAAAAATTTCGTCTATTTATCCTATCCATGCCCCTCATAATTTTGTAAACCTCTATAACGTCATCCCTCAGCCTCCGACGCTCCAGGGAAAACAGTCCCAGCCTGTTCAGCCTCTCTCTATAGCTCAAATCCTCCAATCCTGGCAACATCCTTGTAAATCTTTTCTGAACCCTTTCAAGTTTCACAACATCTTTCCGATAGGAAGGAGACCAGAATTGCACGCAATATTCCAACAGTGGCTTAATCAACGTCCTCTACAGCCGCAACATGACCTCCCAACTCCTGTACTCAATACTCTGACCAATAAAGGAAAGCATACCAAACACCTTCTTCACTATCCTATCTACCTGTGACTCCACTTTCAAGGAGCTATGAACCTGCACTCCAAGGTCTCTTTGTTCAGCAACACTCCCTAGGACCTTACCATTAAGTGTATAAGTCCTGCTAAGATTTGCTTTCCCAAAATGCAGCACCTCGCATTTATCTAAATTAAACTCCATCTGCCACTTCTCAGCCCATTGGCCCATCTGGTCAAGATCCTGTTGTAATCTGAGGTAACCCTCTTCGCTGTCCACTACACCTCCAATTTTGGTGTCATCTGCAAACTTACTAACTGTACCTCTTATGCACGCATCCAAATCATTTATGTAAATGACAAAAAGTAGAGGACCCAGCACCGATCCTTGTGGCACTCCACTGGTCACAGGCCTCCAGTCTGAAAAATAAGCCTCCACCACCACCTTCTGTCTTCTACCTTTGAGCCAGTTCTGTATCCAAATGGCTAGTTCTCCCTGTATTCCATGAGATCTAACCTTGCTAATCAGTCTCCCATGGGGAACCTTGTCAAACTAGGAGAAAGTGAGGACTGCAGATGCTGGAGATCAGAGCTGAAAAATGTGTTGCTGGAAAAGTGCAGCAGGTCAGGCAGCATCCAAGGAGCAGGAGAATCGACGTTTTGGGCATAAGCCCTTCTTCAGGAATGAGGAGGGTGTGCCAAGCAGGCTAAGATAAAAGATAGGGAGGAGGGACTTGGGAGAGGGGCGTTGGGAATACGATAGGTGGAAGGAGGTTAAGGTGAGGGTGATAGGCCAGAGCGGGGGTGGGGGCAGAGAGGTCTTCTTCAACCAGGATTCTCGCCCACCCTCTGACGACCCCTTCTTCCGCCTCCAATACACCCCATCTACCTGGACATCCTGTGCTGGTCTCTTACCTGCCCTCGATTTCTTCATAGCCAACTGCCGGCGCGACATTGACCGCCTCAACCTGTCCACCCCTCTCACCCACTCCAACCTCTCACCCTCACAATGTGCAGCCCTCCACTTCCTCCGCTCCAACCCCAACCTCACTATCAAACCAGCAGACAAGGGAGGCGCGGTGGTAGTTTGGCGCACTGATCTTTACACTGCTGAGGCTAAACGCCAGCTCGTGGACACCTCCTCCAACTGCCACCTTGACCATGACCCCACCTCCCACCATCAAACCATCATCTCCCAGACCATCCATAACCTCATCACCTCAGGGGATCTCCCATCCACCACCTCCAACCTCATAGCCCCACACCGCCCGTTTCTACCTCCTGCCCAAAATCCACAAACCTGACTGTCCCGGCTGACCCATCGTCTCAGTCTGCTCCTGCCCCACCGAACCCATCTCTGCATACCTCGACACGGTGCTGTCCCCTTTAGTCCAAGAACTCCCCACTTACGTTCGGGACACCACCCACACCCTCCACCTCCTCCATGATTTTCGCTTCCCCGGCCTTACCTTCATCATGGCCATCCAGTCCCGATACTACTCCATCCCCCATCACGAAGGCCTCAAAGCCCTCCGCTTCTTCCTTTCCTGCCGAACCAACCAGTACCCTTCCACTGACACCCTCCTTCGATTGACTGAACTGGTCCTCACTCTGAACAACTTCTCTTTCCAATCCTCCCACTTCCTCCAAACCAAAGGAGTAGCCATGGGCACCCACATGGGCCCCAGCTATGCCTGCCTCTTCGTAGGATATGTGGAACAGTCCATCTTCCGCAGCTACACTGGCACCACCCCCACCTTCTCCTCCCGTACATCGATGACTGTATCGGCGCTACCTCATGCTCCCACAAGGAGGTTGAACAGTTCATCCACTTTACTAACACCTTCCACCCCGACCTCAAATTTACCTGGACCGTCTCAGACTCCTCCCTCCCTTTCCTAGACCTCTCCATTTCTATCTCAGGTGACCGACTCAACACGGACATTTCCTATAAACCGACCGACTCCCACAACTACCTAGATTACACCTCCTCCCACCCTGCCCCCTGTAAAAACGCCATCCCATATTCCTAATTCCTTCGCCTCCGCCGCATCTGCTCCCAGTAGGGCCAATTCCAATACCAAACAACCCAGATGGCCTCCTTCTTCAAAGACCGCAATTTCCCCTCAGTCGTGGTTGACGATGCTCTCCAGTGCACCTCTTCAACTTCCCGCTCCTCCGCCCTTGAACCCGCCCCTCCAATTGCCACCAGAACAGAACCCCACTGGTCCTCACCTACGACCCTACCAACCTCCAGATACATCGTATCATCCTTCGTCATTTCCGCCACCTCCAAACAGACCCCACCATCAAGGATATATTTCCCTCCCCTCCCCTATCAGCGTTCCGGAAAAACCACTCCCTCCTTGACTCCCTCATCAGGTCCACACCCCCCACCAACCCAACCTCCAATCCCAGCACCTTCCCCTGCAACCGTAAGAAATGCAAAACTTGTGCCCACACCTCCCCCCTCACTTCCCTCCAAGGCCCCAAGGGATCCTTCCATATTCGTCACAAATTCACCTGCACCTCCACACACACAATTTACTGCATCCGCTGCACCCAATGTGGCCTCCTCTACATTGGGGGAGACAGGCCACCTCCTTGCGGAACGTTTCAGAGAACACCTCTGGGACACCCGCAGCAACCAACCCAACTGCCCCGTGGCTGAAAACTTTAACTCCCACTCCCACTCCGCCAAGGACATGCAGGTCCTTGGCCTCCTCCATCGCCAGACCATGGCAACACAACGCCTGGAGGAAGAGCGCCTCATCTTTCGCCTATGAACCCTCCAACCACTAGGGATGAATGCAGATTTCTCCAGCTTTCTCATTTCCCTCCCCCCCCCCACCTTATCTCAGTCCCAACCCTCGGACTCAGCACCGCCTTCTTGACCTGCAATCTTCTTCCCGACCTCTCCGCCCCCACCCCCTCTCCAGCCCATCACCCTCACCTTAACCTCCTTCCACCTATTGCATTCCCAATGCCCCTCCCCCAAGTCCCTCCTCCCTACCTTTTATCTTAGCCTACTTGGCACACCCTTCTCATTCCTGAAGAAGGGCTTATGCCCAAAACATCGATTCTCCTGCTCCTTGGATGCTGCCTGACCTGCTGCGCTTTTCCAGCAGCACATTTTTTTAGCTCCGAACCTTGTCAAACGCCTTACTGAAGTCCATATAGATCACATCTACTGCTCTCTTTGAAGGTTTGTTGGTGAGGAAACTAACATTGAAATAACTCCACAGGGACCATTATCCCTTCACCAAGGCACTCCTTCTTGACACATAAGAAGTCGAAGTGCAAGTGCAATCAAGTGTACACGGACCATGATATGCAGGAGCAGAAACTGGCCATTCAGCCCATTGTCTGCTCTGCCACTCAATGAGATCATGGTTGATGTGATAATCCTCAACTCTAGGCCTTTTCCCCATAACTCTGGAATCCTTGAGTAACTAAACACGTGTCTGTCTGTCTCAACCTTGCATATACCTAATACTACAACCTCAATAGCCCTCTGCAGTAAAGAATTCCATAAATTCCTTGCCCTCAGATAAGGAATTTCTCTTAATCTCTTGTTTTAAAAGGGTGTTCCTTTATTCTGAGATTATGCCCTCTGGTCAGAGACACTTCCACAAAGGGAAAGTGAGGACTACAGATGCTGGAGATCAGAGTCAAGTCTGTGGTACTGGAAAAGCACAGCAGGCCAGGCAGCATCCAAGGAGCAGGAAAATCAATGTTTTGGGCAACAGCGCTTCATCAGAAATGAGGCTTTTGAGCCGAGGCGGCCGAGAGTTTACAAGCCCACATTCCTGATGAAAGGCTATTGCCTGAAATGTCGATTCTCCTGCTCCTCAGATACTGTCTGGCCTGCTGTGCCTTTCCAGCACCACACTCTCAACTTCCACAAAGAGAAACAACCCTTCTGCATTCACTCTGTCAAGGCCAAAGATTCTCATATGTTTTAATTTGGTCACCTCTCATTCTTCTAAACTCCAATGAATACCAGGTCCAACCTACTCAATCTTTCCTCAAAAGACAGTTCCTCCATACCCAGTATTAACCAAGTTAACCTAGTCTAGACTGCCTCCAATGCCAGTATATCTTTCTTAGATAAAGGGAGCAAAATTGTATCCAAGCTGTGGTCTGACTACTGCCTTGTATAATTTAAGCAAGACTTCCCAATTTTTAAACTTCATTCTCTTAAAAATAAAGGCCAAAATTCCATTTGCATTCCCAATTACCATCTAAATTTGTACACTACCTTTTCCACTACATATGCATGAAGACTCCTAAATAGAGTCATAGAGATATACAGCACAGAAACAGACCCTTTGGTCCAAAGCATCCATGCCTACCAGACATCTGATATAAATCTAAACCCATTTGCCAGTACTTGGCCCATATCCCTCTAAACCTTCCTATTCATATTCCCAACCAGATGCCTTTCAAATGTTGCAATTGTGCCAGCCTCCACAACTTCCTCTCATAGCTCATTCCATACACACACAATTCTCTGAGTGAAAAAGTTGCTCCTTTTATGTCTTTCCCCTCTCACCCAAAACCTATGCCCTCTAGATCTGGACTCCCCCACCTCAGGGAAAAAACTTTGTCTATTTATCCTATCCATGCCCATCATGATTCTATAAACCTCTATGAGGTCATCCCCCCAGCCTCCAACGCTTCAGGCAAAACAGCCCCAGCCTATTCAGCCTCTCCCTATAGCTCAAATTCTCTAATCCTGACAAAATCCTTGTAAATCTTTTCTGAACCAATGCAGGTCTCACAACATCTTTCCGATAGGAAGGAGACCAGAATTGCATACAATATTCCACAAGCGGCCTAACCAACGTCCTGTACAGCCGCAACATGTCCGCTCAACTCCTATACTCAATACTCTGACCAATAAAAGAAAAGCATACCAAATGCCTTCTTCACTATCCTATCTACCTGTGACTCCACTTTCAAGGAGCTATGAACCTGCACTCCAAGGTCTCTTTGTTCAGCAACACTCCCTAAGACCTGACCACTAAGTGTATAAGTCCTGCTAAGATTCGCTTTTCCAAAATGCAGCACCTCACATTTATCTAAATTAAACTCCACCTGCCAATCTTCAGCCCACTGGCCCATTTGATCAAGATCCCGTTGTAATCTGAAGTAGCTTCTTCACTGTCCACTACACCTCCAATTTTGGTGTCATCTGCAAACTTAGTAACTATACCTCTTATGCTCAAATCCAAATCATTTATACAAATGGTGAAAAGTAGTGAACCCAGCATCAATTCTTGTGGCACTCCACTGGTCACAGGCCTCCAGTCTGAAAAGCAACCCCCACTACCACCACCCTCTGTCTTCTACCTTCGAGCCAGTTCTGTATCCAAATGGCTAGTTCTCCCTGTATTCCATGAAATCCAATCTTGCTAACCAATCTCCCATGAGGAACTTTGTTGAACGCCTTACCGAAGTCCATAAAGATCACATCCACTGCTCGGCCTTCATCAATCCTCTTTGTTACTCAGTCAAATAACTCAATCAAGTTTGAGACATGATTTCCTACGCACAGATACATGTTGACGATCCCTAATCAGTCCTTGCTTTTCGAAATACATGTAAATCCTATCCCACAAGATTCCTCCAACAACTTGCCCACCACCAACGTTAGGCTCATCAGACTACAGTTCCCTGGCTTTTCTGTACCATTTTTCTTAAATAGTTGTAGCATGTTACCCAACCTTTGGCACCTCACCTGTGACTATCGATGATAGAAATATCTCAGCAAGGGGCCCAGCAATCACTTCCCTAGCTTCCCACCGAGTTGTGGAGATTTATCCACTTTTATGCATTTCAAGACATCCAGCACTTCCTCCTCTGTAATATGGACATTCTTCAAGATGTCACCATCTATTTTCCCACATTCTATATCTTTCATATCCTTCTCCACAGGATACACTGATGCAGAATATTCGTTTAATATCTCCCCCATCTCGTGTGGCTCCACACAAAGGCGACCTTGCTGGGAGGCTCTTTGAGAGGCTCTATTCTCTCTCTAGTTATTCTTTTGCCCTTAATGTATTTATAAAATCCCTTTGCATTTTCCTTAACTCTATTTGCCAAAGCCATCTCATGTCCCCTTTTTGCACTCACCCTCCCTCCACCTCCACCCCCACCCCCCCCCCCCACGATTTCCCTCTTATGTATACACCTACCGTTTTTATACACTTGTAAGGATTCACTCAATCTCTCCTATCTATACCTGACATATGCTTCCTTCTTTCTCTGAACCGAAACCTCAATTTCTCTAGTCATCCAGCATTCCCTACACCTACCAGCCTTTCCTTTCACCCTGATAGGAATATACTTTCTCTGGACTCTCGTTATCTCATTCCAGCTGTCCCTGCCTGCAAACACCTGCCCCAAATAGTTTTTGAAAGTTCTTGCCGACCACTGTCAAAATTAGCCTTCCTCCAATTTAGAACTTCAACTTTTAGATCTGGTCTATCCTTTTCCATCACTATTCTAAAACGAATAGAATTATGGTTACTGGCCCCAAAGTACTCCCCCCACTGACACCTCAGTCACCTGCTCTGCCTTATTTCGCAAGAGTAAGTCAAGTTTTGCAGCTTCTCTAGTAGGTACATCCACATACTGAATCAGAAAATTGTCTTGTACACACTTAACAAATTTATCTCAATCTAAACCCTTAACACTGTGGCAGTCCAGTCTATGTTTGGAAAGTTAAAATCCCCTACCATAACCACCGTATTATTCTTACAGATAACTGAAATCTCCTCACAAATTTGTTTCTCAACTTCCCGCTGACTATTAGGGGGTCTATAATACAAGCCCAATAAGGTGATCATCCCTTTCTTATTTCTCAGTTCCACCCAAATAACTTCCCTGGATGTATTCCCAGGAATATTCTCCCTCAGAACAGCTGTAATGCTATCCCTTATCAAAAAAGCCACTCCCCCTCCTTTCTTACCTCCCTTTCTATCCTTCCTGTAGCATTTGTATCCTGGAACATTAAGCTGCCGTCCTGTCCATCCCTGAGCCACGCTTCTGTATTTGCTACGATATCCCAGTCCCATGTTCCCAACAATGCCCAGAGTTCACCTGCCTTTCCTGTCCGGCCTCTTGAAATAAATGTAGCTTAATTTATGAGTCCTATCTTGGTCTCTGCTTTGTTTCTTCGTGCCCTAATTGTTTTACCTGCTCCCTTTCCCAAATGGACCAGTCTCAGATTGATCTCTTTCCTCCCTACATCCCTGGGTTCCACCTTATCAGTTTAAATCCTTCTGAGCAGCTCTAGCAAAACATCCCTGCCAATAGATTAGTCCCCTTTCAATTCAGGTGCAATTCATCCTTCTTGCATATGTCACTTCTACCCCCAAGAGGTTTCAATGATCCAAAAATGTGAGCCCTTCTCCCATGAACCAGCTCCTCAGCCATGCATTCATCTGCTCTATCCTCCTATTCCTACCCTCACTAGCTCGAAGCACTGGGAATAATCCAGATATTACTACCCTCGAAGACTTTCTTTTTAAGTTTCTGCCTAAATTTTGATATTGTCCCTTCAGAATCTCATCCTGTTCCCTGACTGACGTTTCCAAGAGTAAATCATGGTTACAATGACGGTACCAACGACAGTGTATGAAAATTCCAAACAGCCACCTCACTTCATCAGTGTTTCCAGGACAGCAGGTATTTTTCCCTTTCCCAAATGTCGCATTTTACTCGAGTCTCAGCTGAGTATCAATAAAGGTGGGAAAAGAACACACTTATCAGGGATAATCAGTGTGGCATTGTGCCCGAGGACGTCTTGCCTCACAAATTTAACTGAGTTTTTTTGAGGGAGTGAAGATGATGTGTGATGAGGGTACTAAAGCATTTGGCAAGATTGTTCACAGCAGGCTAGTCCAGAAGATTGGGATCCATGGTGAGTTGTTAAGTTGGATGCAAAATTGGTTTGGTCAGAGGGTAGTTATGGAGGGGTATTTTTCAGACTGGACATCTGTGACCAGTGGTGTTCCACAGGGATCAGCACGAGGACTGTGTTGTTTAATATATATTATGACTTGGATGAAAAGGTAGGTAAATGAAAGTGAGAACTGCAGATGCTGGAGATTAGAATCGAGAGTGGTGCTGGAAAAGCACAGAAGGTCAGCCAGCATCCGAGGAGCAGGACAGTCAACGTTTCAGGCAAAAGCCCTTCATCAGGATTGAGTGAAAATGAAAATGTAGGTTGTCTGATTAGTAAGTGTGCAGATGGCACCAATATTCATGGAATTGTGGATAGTCGAGAAACCTTGTCAAAAGGATAAAACAGAATATAGGTCAGTTGGAAAGCTAAGCAGAGAAATAGCAGATGGATTTTAATTTGGACAAACATGAAGTGACACATTTTCGGATGTCAGAGGTATCTAGTAAATGGCAGGACCCAGAGAAACACTGATGTATAGAGGGATCTCAGAGTCCAAGTCCATAGTTCCCTAATACAAGTCCAAAATGTGGTAAGCTTGCCTTCGTTGGTTGCGGTATTGAGTGTACAATTCAGCAAGTCATGCTGCAAGTGAATAAGACCTTAGTCAGAAAACAAAAGTGCTGGAGATCACAGTGGGTCAAACAGCATCCTTGAAGAGAGAGCAAGTTAATGTTGAGGTCTAGATGTCTCTTCATTAGAACTGAAGTGGAGTGGAGGGGGCAACATTTATACTATAGTTGGAGGTGGTGAAGGAGAAAGGATGTTGATAGTTCAGATTAAGAACGTGACAATGGCAGAACAATGGTGTATCTAACTGCCAGACTTGAAAGAGCCAGTTCCACTGAGGTGAGGGAGGGGAGAGAGGACATGATGACAGAAAATGTTACAAGTTAAGGTACAAGAAAGGGTGGGAATAGGTATTGGTTCACAGTTTGAACTCCATATTAAGTCCAAAAGGCTATAAATTCCCTAGTTTGGAGATGAGATGTTGTTGTTCCAGTTTGCACTGTGATTTGCTGGAGCACTGCAGCATGCCAGCAGGACACTGTGTTAAAATGACTGGCTACGGGAAGGTCAGGGTCATGCTTGCTCATGTACTGCAAAGCAGCTGCCCCAGTCTGCATCTGGTTTCTCCAATGTAGAATAGGCCATATTCCAGCACCACACTCTCAACTCTAACCTCCAGCATCTGCAGTCCTCACTTTGGCCATATTGGGGGCAACAAATCCAACACACAAGATTGGAGGTGGTATAGGTGAAATGCTGCTTTACCTGGAAAGACTGTTTATGCCCTTGAATGATGAGCACGGAAGAGGTAAAGGGGCAGGCGTTGCACCTTCTGCGGTTACATGGGAAAGTCCCGTGGAAAGAGGGAGTGGTATTAGTGGTCTATGAATGAACTAGGATGTCCCAGAGAGAACGATCCCTGCAGAATGCAGATGGGAAGCGAGGGGAAGATGCATTTGGTGGTGGCGTTCTGCTGGAGTTGTCTGAAATTACGAAGAATGATCCTTTAAATGTGGAGGCTGGTGGAATGAAAAGTGAGGACAAGGGGGACCCGATCATGCTGGTGAGTGATGAAAGGAGGCAAGGGCGGAAGCATGGGTGATAGGTTGGATGTGGTTGAGAGCCCTGTCAACCACAGTGGGCAGGAAACCACATTGATAGAAGAAGAAAGACATGTCAGCAACACTATTTTGGAAGGTAGCATCATTTGAGCACTTGCAACGTAGGCAAAGGAACTGGAAGAATGGATTAAGTCCTTGCAGGACGTAGAGTATGAAGAGTTGCAAGGAAGGTACATGAAGACCTTCGTTAGGCTGTATTTTGAGTATTATGTGCAGTTCTAGTTTTTACACGCTATAGGAAGGTTGTTTGGAGAGGATGCAAAAAATTAGATTAGATTCCCTACGGTATGGAAACAGTCCCTTCGGCCCAACAAGTCCATACCAACCCCCCGAAGAGTAACCCACCCAGACCCAGTCCCCTACCCTACATTTACCCCTGACACTATGGGCAATTTAGCATGGCCAATTCACCTGACCTGCACATCTTTGGATTGTGGGAGGAAACCAGATACCCAGAAGAAACCCACGCAGACAGGGGGAGAATGTGCAAACTCCACACAGACAGTTGCCCAAGGGTGGGAATCAAACCCGGGTCCCTGGTGCTGTGAGGCAACAGTGCTAACCACTAATTAACCTGGACTGGAGTCGATTAGATATGATATTGGACAAACAAATGATTTTCACGAGAGCATCAGAGACTGAGCAGTGGCCTAAGACAAGTATATGAAATTGAGAGGCATAGAAAGAGTGAACATTCAGATGTTTTTCTCCAGGGTTGAAATTTCAGATACGAAGGGACACAGTTTTAAGGTGAGAGAGGGAAAGCTTAAAGAAGATGGCTAAGGCAAGTTTTTTTTTACACAGAGATTGGTCTGTGCTTGGAATATGTTACCAGGGGAGGTGGGAGAAGCAGATACGATAGCAACATTCAAAAGGCATTTAAACAAACACACAAACAGGCAGGGAATAGAGGGTATAGAATATGTGCAGGGACATATCAGGTCTCAGCACAGACCTGGTGAGCAGAGGGGCCTATTCCTATGCTATCCTGTTCGATGTCCAACATGTCAGCCGCTAAGACGATCAGGTTTGAATGTTGACACGTGGAATACAAATGCCAAGCACAAGGGTCTGTGAAAAATTGTATTCTGGGTTCCGTCACTAACTCACTCACAAGTGCTTTATATCTATTCACTCATAACTCCTTTACTAACCCACTCACAAGTGGACACCACATTCCCAGTTTATTTATTCATAATTGCTTACTATAATATGGTTTCATTCATTCATAAAACCGCGGTTCTGTAGAATATTTTACTACAAGATAGGGCAAATTTAAAACAACCCTTTCAAACTCATTACTGCATTTTCACACCTTATCAGCCTACAAGCAGTGTTTACCTCTGAATATGTGTAATGTACAGAACAATATCTTTCCCGTCATCATGTCTCCACCGCCATCACGTTTCCATAAAACATTATAATATTAATCAGCCCTTACCAACCATCTCCTGGACCAGAAAGACCAAACAGTTTCCCTATCTAGTATGTACTGTACTTGTTAAATAGCTTTTAACTGGGCCGTTATCCCTTTAAGAAACTAACTGTCAAAACAGTGCTTAAGTGAAACAGCATGAATCAATCAAACCCACACCGGCAAACAGTAAACATCTCTCAAAACCCAGCTGCAGTAATTAGTTAAATATCCTTTATTATTTTTCGAAGATATTTAGAGCATATAGCCTTAACGTTTACTGACTTGAAAGACAAAAGAACTGACACCTCTTGATTATGTAAGCAGACCAGACAAACACTCTTAGTCCTAATCAGGAGGAGCAACCAGCATTTAGCATGTTTTAACCCATCTCCTGTCTCCAAAGAAAGAAGCCCCTCAAAACTTTATATACTGTAGATAAAACAACGTAGTATCATAGTTATGGAATTTTAAGATATGTAAGACCTGTGCCTAAAAAGGATAGTGTAAGAACTGTAGTTTGGGATTTTACTGCTGCCTCGAACTTGTGCTATATGTTGTTTCTGAATAAAAAGGTTATTTTCACCACTCACTAATTTCAGGCATTATTTGAACATGATCCCACAGGTCCTATGCTCTATTTGCATTACCATTCTGCTTCATTTTAACAAACCAAAATCACAAAATGAAATGATATTCAATAAACACTCAAAATTTCATAAACTTCTCAGTTTTCATAAAATGGCTCCAGATACTGCGTTCCAGTAAAATGTGGCCTGTTAATGTCATGAGCAACTAATGCCAGCTGCACTCCACTTCAATATAAAAATTTGCAGTAATCAGTTGTGCACAAAAAATTCAGATGCTAAAGGAGATCAGAGTACGTTTCCTGGTTCCAAGAAATATGGGATCATGTGCCATTTCTAATGATTCCTGCTTACATGTAAGTGATGAACTTGCATTGTTGACCAAGTCTTCAGATCCAAATAAAATAAATTTATATCAGAAAACCAATAAAATTTTTTAAAAAAGAATAACATGCTTGCATAGATCATCAAACATCGTTCTCCCCCAAGAGTGAGGGGAGACTGACGGAGTGATAATTCTCTGGGTTGTATTTGTTCTGTCTTTCTGGACAGGACATACTAAGGCAATTTTCCACATTGTCTCTCATAGTTTACTCTCTCCACCCAATAACAATACATCCTTACTGTCTTAACAAAAGAAAAACCAAAGGAATGCGGATGCTGGAGATCAGAAACACAATCAGAAAATGCTGAAAAATTTCAGCAGGTCTGGCAGCAGCTGTGCAGAGAAATCAGAATTAACACTTTGGGTTTAGTGACCTTTCTTCATAATTAATTGTCCTCACTGTCTTAGAGATTACCAAACAATTCTTTGCAACCAACTAGAAAAATAAGTCAAACTATGAGGGCTACTGACAATGGATCCTGCTGTTTCATCAAATTACAGGTTTACATATTAAATGTACATTGTATCAACATCTCTCACACACCTGCAGGAAATAAAGAAAAGCTTGGTGGTTGCTCCTTCTGCTCAGGCAGCCGACAGCCCAGAGGACTCAACATTGAGTTCTCCGATTTCAAATAACCTCCCTCCCAGCCCCCCGCTTCCATACCTATGATCAACTCTTCCTTCCACCATGTTCACCTACCCCTACTTTTCCACAATGTTTCCCTCCCACCTCTGGCTAACCGCAGCTCCCCTTACACCCACCCCAAGTCCTGAAGAAGGGTTACATCCAAAACGTTGACTTCTCCACCTCCTGATGCTGCCTGGTTTGCTGTGTTCTTCCAGCCTCTTGCTTTTCTACCTTGGATTCCAGCATCTGCAGTTTTTTTTGTCTCTACAATTTTAAACAGGCAGGATATACACATAACAAAATCTTCAATATGATGAGAATTCCAGATCACTGCACTTCTGCTCACGAGGTCTTGCTTTTCTTTCTTTCTAACCCACTTCACACCAGCTATTTTACCAAAACTCTTGGTGCAGGCCTCTGTAATTCAGTGAAGGTCATGCCTATCGAGTAAGATATTGTAGAAAAACATTTTACCCAGAGACTAACGCGTGAAAACCATGTCCTTTATTTCTGCGGCATATAGAAACCTACTTCATATGTTCTTGGCATAACAGTTAGATAGACACTGCATCATACAGCAGCACTCACAAAGAGCAAACTAGTACTTCATGAGTTAATCAGTTCATTGCATTGCGTGGATCATCAAATGGCAGCAATATCATCCTGATGGTGCTGTTTATCAGATGATTATGCAACAACTTGCATTTGCTTCAAGTACACATCTGTTGATTTTTAGGTTATGTGTTAAAACACAAATAGTTAGGTTACGTTTTGCTATGACATCAAGCACCAGCTGTATTAAACACTGCAGCTGGCAAACTGCAACTGCTCTGCAAAATTCAACTCAAGTTTACCTGAAATCTCAGCTGCACAGGATTTAGAATGGAAGTAGAGCATCCGCCTTTTCTGACTGAGACGATCCATCTGGAATTACCAATCTCAGCATCCAGTTCTCCACTAGGTTAGACATTTGCAGCAGTAAGACTCTATGCTAGTAACAACACTGATGCAGCATTTAGTGCACTGGACACTGCTCCAATTACCAGCAACAAGCAGACACCATGTAAGACTGCATGTCACATAAGCCCTGTTCTCACATTGATACCAGACCTCCTCAGCTCAGGTGAGCAGATCCAGCTATCTGTAATCAGAAATACTGCAATATAATCATCGGCACACATCAGAATGAACCTATTCCCCCTCCCCCTTTCCAAAACCACTATATCACAGGATCTCATGACGTTCAAATGTATGTGTGAAAGGAATGCAAGAATTGTACAATCTGCAATGTCCTCAGGCACCAGATACAGCTCAGACTGACCAGCCTGACATTAACGTTGAACATTCAAATATGTCCCAGAACTTGTTTATAGGATGTATTAGGGGAGAAAGTGAGGACTGCAGATGCTAGAGAGCAGAACTGAAAATGTGTTGCTGGAAAAGCGCAGCAGGTCAGGCAGCGTCCAAGGAGCAGGAGAATCGACGTTTCGGGCATGAGCCCTTCTTCAGCCTGAAGAAGGGCTCATGCCCGTAACGTCGATTCTCCTTCTCCTTGGATGCTGCCAGACCTGCTGCGCTTTACCAGCAACACATTTTCAGTATAGGATGTATTATTCAGCTGTTCTTGCTAGATTCAAGGTGATTTTCTCAATTGCAGCCATTGGTTACACAGTTCTCACATTCCAGCAGATTAGGACTATACTTTCTAGAGTTTCGAATGACACGTGGTCTAATTGAGGTATATGAGATTCAAAGGTGAATTGAAAAAGTAGATACAGATGCTTCCTCATGTGGACAATTTGGAACCAGAGGTTATAATTTCAGGAGGAGGAGGAACAAATTGAAAACAGAGGTGAGGACAAACCACTTCTTTCAAAGAGTTGCGAATCTGTGGTATTCACTATCCCAGAATACAGCAAATGTTGGACATTGAATAAATTGGAGGAGGAGATGGACATATGTTGAATTAGTAACAACTTGAAAGGTAATGGGGAGAAGGGGGGCGAAAGTGGAGTTGAGGCTGAGGTGAGATCAGTCACGATTTCATCTTGATGGCAAAGCAAACTTGAGGGGCCTGTATTGACTACTTCTGCCCCTAGTTCTTATGTTCTTACATGCCCTTGGAAAATACAGGGCCATGCACTCACAGTTCACCCTGGTGCAATACATAAGAGACTTTTAAGCTTGGCTATTTCAGATTTTTTTCAAAGAAGATCCTTTTTCTTCTTCAAATCTACCGACTCAAACTATCAATGCCAATTTCAAAAAAATGAGAAAATGTTCACTGGGAAAGGATGCATTTTACTTGGACTGTTGGGTTGGACAGCAAGTAGTAGATATAATCAGTTTGATTGTCATGAAGTAATCTATGTTGGAAAATTTAATTATTATAATAAATTGGGAATATAGAACCATCAAATAAAAGGAACAGAATAAACATGACTTATAGTCACACTTTCTTTCTCCCATTTATGACCATGGAAAGCTTTAACCCCATTTACACAGGCACCTTGGAAACTGAAGACTCAGTTCTATCCAGTCCTTCTGACAAGAAGGATCAACATTACAATTTCACTACCTTGTATCAAAGTTACACAAATTATACTCAGCAATCCGACCTCTGCGTGAGATCTGGATAACTCGGTGTAATTTGTCAATACAGTTATAAGTGAGTTTACAGATTGAACTGTTCGTCATAGTAAGCAATATAAGAGCTACTCACAAACGTTAACAAGTCCTACACCATCCAAAGTGTTTTGTTTTAACCTTTAATTTGCAACACGGAATACCTTGCATTTCTCCATAGTGAACTTCATTCATCCTCAAGTGTCTTGAAGAAAACCCTAAAAAAAATCTAGGCTACATCCTCAGTCTACAATTGATTCTAGTGTGTTGTTAGTTTTAATTACTTTATATTGGAAGAACTATTTTAGATTCTTGATAATTATCAGGCATGTGAAAGAACTCAATACAGATCCCTGGGACCCACTTACACCTATGCCCTTGCTATATCTTAAGACATGCTCTCCTTTCTCACTTGACTCAAATCCAGTGTCCTAATTTGGAAAAGGGAGTCTTTCACATCACAAGCAATCTCTTGGAAATCTGAATACTTGAGGTAATATGACTTCCCTTGTCAGTTTGGAATGCTTCCAGCAAGCAAACTGTACTTATTTGAGAGCAATGCTGGATGATATTTCTTCACTGAATTTCAAAATGACACTTGGACTATTCTGTACAGATTACTGGTTTCATTTGTTTTATACATGAATCTTGCTGAGTACTGCGCACTAGGCATGGTCATAACTCTGTGGGCTTGCAGCCCCTTCAAATACTTGAGCAGAATATAAATTGTCACATGACTGCACCACCACATAGTATTGCACTTGCAAAGATACTAATCTTCTAATAAAATATAAAACTACAGCTCCGTCAGCTGGTTCAGGAAGCCACAGATTATATCAAATGCACAATTTCAAATGTATATTCTTCAATTCACATAACCAAAAAACGCTTTTTGCTTTTTGAGACATTGCTGTGCAAAAACTGGCCATGCGCTGGCAAAAAATATTCATTTTGGAATATCATGACTATGTGAAAAAGTCTAAAAAGATAGAAGGTATTTACAGCGGTTTTCATTTTTGACAAGATGAATAGTGTGATACACACTTCAGTGTTTCATTTTCTCAACAGTTTCTCCAATAGTCATTGACATCCTTAAAATGAATAGATCTCATCCCTGAAGCTAAGCTTTTTAACCTTTCACAAGATTTATATTAATAGTCACACCCATAGCTCAGATATAATCAAAGTCTCTGAACACACATTTGTTGCTAATGTTGACATTGTTACATGTTCTCAAGCTGTCATTATTCAGCAGGCTATCTATTGTAAAACCTTCAGAGGATTACAAAGCATTTTAGGCTCCCAGCCGATTGGCCTCTTAAAGATGCAGCACTGAAAGATATTTTCAGTTGTATGTTGTGTGCCTGCTTCCTTTTCCTTTCCCGCTTTCTCTAACTGACCACTAGATACCACTCAAACTTTGTTCTCATGAACCTGTCCCTCAACTTATATTTCTCTCCTCCTTTTCTGAAAGATCAATCAGCAGTCATATAATTCCACAGGCAAGAAGTCACGCCTCAGTTGGGCTCTATTCTATTCTTGTCCAAGTTCTACAAATTATCATGCTGTGGAAGGAACCACAGCATATCAGCATTTGAAAGTGCTTGAATTCTTCTTAATTTATGTACGGTGTGGCCATTTCAGAACCTGGACCACTGAGTCAGATAGCTTCGCACAGGCAAACAAGTGTGCAACATTGATTGGTTGTGTAGCACAGATTAACACTTACAATTCAGTTACATATGGACAAACAAACAAACAAACAAGGAGCAGGAGCAGACCACTCATTCTTTCAACCCTCAAGAGAAAGAAAATCACCTTATTTCTGCTTTGATGGGGCAAAGTTTTATTTTAAAACAGTGACTACTGGTTCTTGATTCTCCCATAGCAAAAGCATCCTCTCCATTTCTATATTGTTAAGTCCCCTCAGGTCTGTTTTCAATCAAGCCATTTCATTCTTCTAAAAGCTTTAGCAGACACAATTCTGGCCTTTCCACATTAGAAAACCCATAGGTTCCAATTTCCACACCTTTACCCATTCACTGAATTTATTCATATCTTCTTGTAGCCTCAATGTGTCTCTTCACAAATGACTTTCCCAATATCTTTGTGTCACCAGCAAATTTGGCAGCCACACCTTCCACCCCTTCATCCAAGTCATTTACAAACCGTTGAGGTCACACCACTAACTGAAGAAGACCCATTTATATTTATTCTCTACTTTATGTGAGGCAGCCAATTTTATGATTTGAATTCATCAATTATTATCACATGTACCGAAATACAGTGAAATGTATTGTTTTGCGTGCTACCAGACAAATCATACCTCACATTAGTACATTAAGGGAATAGAACTGTATGTAGAATATTGTTACAGTTTGTAAATATATGGCTTCGTCCACATGGCATTCAGAAGCCTTTGATGATGTATCTCTTTCGCGCGCAAGAGGAGGTTACGTGGTGCTCTGTTTCGCAGGCAGAAGGAGGTCACATGGGGTTAGACATCCGGGAATGCGAGGGGGCAGAGAGTAGAGTCAGATCAACAGCTAATCAGAAGACAATCCCACCTCAGTGATTGCATGACGTTCTGTACTACATAAAAGACTAGGTCAGGGACAGGAATGCATCTGACTTCATGAACTGACACACTGTGCTGTTTGTCAGGGACGGGAAGACCTAGACCCAGAGCTCTGTATACTTTACCCACTTACTGCTAAAATAAACTAAGAGTTTGACACCGAATATCTTCTCCTATTGCTTCATTTAAAGAACACGCAGGACTCGGCTCACACATAGAGGAAAGTAAGCTGGTAGATCGAGCCAAAGTCCAACAAGTTACAGAGAGGTCCATTCAAAAGTCTGATAACAGCAGGAAAGAAACTGTTCTTGAAACTTGCTATGTGTTTTCAAACTTTTGCATTTTCTGCCCAATGGAAGAGGGTGGAGGAGAGTATAACCAGGGGGGAAGGGATCTTTGATTATGCTGGTTACTTTCCAAGGCAACAGGAAGTGTAGATGGAATCAATGGACAGAAGGTTGGTTTGTGTGATGGACTTGGGCTGTGTTCACAATTCTCTGTAGTTTCTTATGGTCCTGGGCAGAGAAGTTGACATACCAAGCTCCAGATAGGATGCCTTCCAGATAGGATTGCTAAGAGTCACTGCGGACTTGCTGAATTTCCTTAGCCTTCTGGGGAAATAGAAGCGTTGGTGTGCTTTCTTTACCAAAACAAAGTGGATGGGCCAGGACAGATTGTTTGTGATATTTACTCCAGGGAACTCGAAGCTTTTGACTATCTCCATCTCAGCACCACTGTTATAAACAAGGCATTTCCTCAACTCTGCTTCCTGAAGTCGATGTCCAGATCCTTCGGTTCGCTAACATTGAGGGAAAAATTGTTGTCTTTACAGCATGCCACTAAGCTCTCTATCTCTTTCCTGTATTCTGTCTCATCATTGTTTAATATTCCACTCACTACGGATCTGTCATCAACAAACTTGTAAATGGAGTTAGAGATGAACTTGGCCATACAGTTGAGAGTGTGTAAACAGGCAAGTAAGGGACTGAGTATGAAGTCTTGTGGGGAGTGTGGAGTCTAGTGTGGAGTATTACCATGGAGGAAATGTTGTCGCCTAACCTTACTGATTATGGACTGTGGGTCAGGGAGTCGAGGATCCAGTTGTAGAGAGGGGGAGCAGAGTTTGGAGATGAGTTTTGTTGGATTATAGTGAAGGCAGAGCTGAAGTCAATAAATAGGAGTCTGATGTAGGTGTCCTTGTTATCCAGATGTTCCAGGGAGGAGTGTGGGGACAGGGCGACAGCACCTGCTGTGGGCCTGTTGCAACAGGAGACACATTGTAGTGGACCAAGGCAATCTGGGAGGCTGGAGGTGGTGTTTGCCATTATTAAACTCTCAAAGAGCTTTTTTATTTCAAAGCAATTTTCTATCCATGTCAACATGCAACCCATACAACATGTGCTTTTATTTTCTGAAACATCCTTAGATTCTTCTAACCTTTTATCAAATATTTCTGAATATCTGTACATCTCGTGATTCCTATTTATCCACAGCACATTATTTCCTCAACGAGCACCAAAAGATTGGCCAATGATCTCCCTTTCACAAAACCATGTTGAATGCCTGGTTACTTTGAACTTGTCAAAATGCCTGCTGTATCTTTTTTCATAATAGTTTTCAACACTTTTCTTGTGTCAGATGTTAAGCTAACTGGCTTGGAGTGCCCTGTTTTCTGTCCTTATTTCTTCAATGAAGGGGTGACATTTGCTATTTTTCAATCTAATGGGACCTCAAATCTTGAGTTGTTTTGCAAAATTAAAACCAATAGATGGACTCTCTCATTCAACACTTCTTGCAAGACACTGAGATGAAGCCTACCTGAACACTTATGAGCAAAAAGCTCCAAAGCTTTACTCAGTCCCACTTCACTGGTGACTGTAATTTTTCTGAGCTCCTTCCCTTGATTTATAGGCTATTAATTGTATCTTCTATCATGAAACATTATGCATAATACCTGTTCAATCATTCTGCTATCTCTTAACAAATGTTAAGAAACATTTTTGATAGGACCAATACTCATTAAATTAACATTTTCTTTTTAAACTATATATAGAAACTCTTACCATCTGTGTCTACACTTCTGGCTAGCTTTCTCTCGTTCTCTTTTTTTTCCTTTTTTTAGCCATCATTCTTTCCTAGTTTTCAAATTCTGTCCAATCTTCAAACCGATCACTTGCTTTTGCTCAATTGGTATTGCTTTATGTTTCATACTATACTTGACTAGTTTGACATGGATATGGCTGTAGGAAAACCATTATGAGGACACAGAAATATGCAAGTGGAGTGAAAAACTCACCTTATATCAGAAAACAAATGAATATACAACCACTTCAGGTCATTCTTAAACCTCTCTTGGATGACTACCAAAAAAATCTACTCTTTTTAAACCTCCTTCTTCTCCCTCTGGAACTTTAATTGTTCAAAGTAACAAATCATTCACCAGAGAAAGTGATAAGCAAACAATTTAATAAATGTATCGCATTGTCTTTGATAAGTATCAAATCCAAGGCCAGATTTCAGGCTCAAAATAGTGGCATGAAATGTGAGTTGACTGGGTTGGGTTAAACTCAGCGCATCCTAAAAGATGCTGACAGCCCATGAGTTCGTGACAACCTTTTCATGGAAATTAGAAGGCAATAGATAATCGGAGCAACACATCAGATAGTCCCTTTCAGATGGAGATATTCAGATAAGATCCTGGCTGCTGACTTTGTGGCTGCACAAAATTCCACTGTACTATTTAAAGAACAGGAAAGCACACCAGTTCTACTGGCCAACACTTATCTTTTAATCACCACCATTAAAGCAGTTTATCTAGTCACCGAACATACTGCTGCTTGAGGTGCCACAGTCGATTGCAACATTTCAAAAATACTTAATTTGCTGATTCCATGTTTACCTGTCCGACTGTATTGAAAGAATCACTTCCAACAGCTTCTCTTCAGATTTCTAAGCAGCTATCTCTGGAGCAGTCCAAAGAATCTATATGTTGATCCCCTCCTGTTTGTCATTTAAAATGATTCTGTTTGTCATTTAAAAGCTGTAATTTGGCAACAACATCAGAAAGTCCAATAAATACATGTTGACGACACCCAGCTCTACTCTATCACCATTTCCTTTGACTTCTCTGCTATTCTCTGTTTTGTCACACTAGATCCTTCAACATCCAGTAATGGATGAGCTCAGCTGTCCCAACTTAATATTGGAAAAATTGAAGTCTCTGCCCACTCCACAAATTCCAATGGCCAGGTTCTAATTCTGCCCCTATCTCTGGTAACGAAGGCTGAACCTAACTGCTTGCAATCTTGGTGTCAGTTTTGGCTCAAAGATGCAATCTCAACCACATGAACCACTTTGATTGCCTATCGCACCCTGTGCCCCATCTCACTTCTTCTATGGCTGAAAACCTCATCCGTACCAAAGATACCACAAGGAATGACCACTGAAATGCCCCCCTGACTGGCTTTACCTTTCATAAAAGTGAGCTCATCAAAAGTTCTGCCCTGTATCCTTACACATACTAAGTCTCATTCACCCATCACAGACATTCTCTGATATTTACTGGTTCAGAACGTGGCAAGCCTTCAACTTCTAAATTCTTATCTTCCTTTCATGGTCTTGCCCTTTCCACTTCTGTAGCTTCTTCCATACCCAAAGCCCATGAACAATTTTCATTTCTCCATTATCACTGCCGAGCTGTCAATTGCCTGAACCTCAAACTCTGAAATTTCCTCCCCATTACCCTTCTCCCTTCCCTATTGATCTCCTCTGCTTTAAGCCACTGTGAGAAACCTCTCTCTTTAACCAGGCTTTTGGTGAGCCGTTTCAATAACCCTGGTGCTTAAATTCTGTTTGCAAAGACTTCTATGAAGCACCTTGGGAGGTTGTCTATGTCAAAAGGCGCGACATAAATGCAAGCTCCTGTTACTGACAAAGCTCTCAGTCATTTCATTGACTCACAAAATAATCGGCATTAATACAGTTTTGTTCTTTTTAAGTCTTACGTAATTTCTGGTGAACAAGTACCCTCAGGAAATCAACTCAGCTCACTTTTAGTGATTGCTAAAACAAAGTAAAAGAGAGAAAATAGTTTTTCAGAAGAAAAAAATGGATAAGCATTCATTCTTTTCAACATAACACCCTATTTTAATACAAGGAGTAAAAGGAACATATTCAATTTTGTGAAGCGCCCCCAAAATAGTTCAGAATAGTTATGCTTGATATCAACTGATATATGTCTATACACACACACACACACACACACATATATATATGAAACAATATCGATTATCCGAACACCAATTATCTGAATTTCGGATTACCTGAACAAGATCTCAAGGACCTGTAAAAATGCTATCCATTATCCGAACTCTCAGTTATCTGAACAAAATACTCCCTGCCTGTCTCGTTCGGATAATCAAGATTGTTCTGTATGTGTATGTGTGCATATATAGTATATGTATATATATTTTGTTTCAATGTCATGATCATAAGTTAGATTTTATGGTTTTTGACTTAGAAACAATGGCTTTTCAGTGTCTGAAGTTAATAATTAACTTTTAAGTATTTCTGTAGTGTTATGATTTCTTTTAAAAGTTTTTGAGGCCTGGTCTTAGTGAACAGGTTTTGCGTGTACTAATGGTCTTATATTTATTTTAGATTGTTTTGTGACACAGCATGGTGTACAAGGGTGGGGGGGCCTCAAAAGTTACAAGTTTCTGGAACCAGTTGGCTTCATGTTTTAAAAAATCACCAACAGCTGTTCCAGGGCATAGTTGCTATAGAAAGGAGAGAAAGGAGTGCACTGAAAGGAGGGGGAGTGGTGTTTTTGATTTGTGATAACATTATGACTGCTGTTCGGGAGGATATTCCTGGAATACATCCAGGGAAGTTATTTGGGTGGAACTGAGAAATAAGAAAGGAATGATACCCTGATTGGGATTGTATTATAGACCCCCTAATAGTCAGAGGAAAATTGAGAAAGAAATTTGTAAGATCTCAGTTATCTGTAAGAATAATGGGTGGTTATGGTCGGGGATATTAACTCCCAAACAGAGACTGGGACTGCCATCATGTTAAATGTTTGGATGGAGAGGAATTTGTTAAGTATATGCAAGAAACTTTTCTGATTAAGAATTTGGATGGACCTACCAGAGCAAGTGCAAAACTTTACCTAAGCTTGGGAAATAAGACAGGGCAGGTAACTAAGGTGATCGTGGGGGAACATTTTGGCATTAGTGACCATAATTCTATTAGTTTTAAAATAGTGATGCAAAAGGATAGATTGGATCTAAAAGTTCAAATTCTAAATTGAAGGAAGGCCAATTTCGACAGTGTTAGGCAAGAACTTGTGCAAGTTGACTGGGGGTGGATATTCGCAGGCAACGGGATGGCTGGAAAAAGAGAAGCCTTCAAAATTGAAATAACGAGAGTCCAGAGACAGAGTGTTCCTAGCAGGATGAAGGACAAGGCTAGTAGGAATAGGGAATGCTGAATGACGAGAGGAATTGAGGTTTTGGTCAAGAAAGAGAAGGAAGCATATGTCAGGTACACACAGCAAACACGGAGTGATTTCACTGAAGAGTATAAAGGCAAGTAAGAGAACAGTTAAGAGGGAAGTTAGGAGGGCAAAAATATGACATGTGATAGCTTTTGCAACTATATCCAAAGACGTGCAGGTGAGATGAATTGGTCAGGCTAAATTGCCCATGTTGTTCAGGGAAATGTCGGCTGGGTGCATTAGTAAGGGAAAATGTATGGGTCTGGGTGGGATACTTTTTGGAGGGTCAGTGTGGACTTGTTGGGCCAAATGGCCTGTTTCCACACTGTAGGGATTCTATGAAACATCAATGAAAATAGAGTTAAGGAGAATCCAAAGAGATTCAACAAATACATTAAGGACAAAAGGGTACCTAGCAAGAGAATAGGGCCCCTCGAAGATCAGCAAGGTCACTTGTGTGTGGAACCGCAGGAGATGGAGGAGATACTAAACAAGTGTTTTGCATCAGTGTTTATTGTGGAGAAGGATGTGGAAGATAGAGAAGGTGGGCAAATAACTAGTGACATCTTGAAAAACATCCATATTGCAGAGGTGGAGGTGCTGGTTGCCTTAAATGCATAAAGGTGGATAAATCTCCAGGACCTGATCGGTGTACTAGTGAACGCTGTGGGAAGTTAAGGAAGTGATTGCTGGATATTTGCATCATCGATAGTCACAGGTGAGATGCCGGAAGACTACAGATTGTCTAACGTGGTGCCACTATTTCAGAAAGGTGGTAAGGAAAAGCCAGGGAACTACAGACCGGTGAGTCTGATATCGATGCTGGGGACGTTGTTGGAGAGAATCCTCAGGGACAGGATTTACATGTATTTGGAAAGGCAATAACTGATTAGGGATAGCCAACATGGGGCTTTGTGCATGGGAAATCATGTCTCACTGACTTGATTGAGTTTTTTGACTAAGTGACGAAGAGGACTGATGAGAGCAGAGCAGTGTATGTGATCTATATGGACTTCAGTAAGGCATTTGACAAAGTTCCTCATGGTAGACTGATTAGCAAGGTTAGATCATATGTAATGCAGGAAGAACTAGCCATTTCGATACAGAACTGGCTCAAGGGAAGAAGACACGGGGTGGTGGTGGAGGGTTGCTTTTATTGACTGGAGATCTCTGTGACTAGCGATGTGTCACAAGGATCAGTGCTGGGTTCACTGCTCTTCATCAGTTATATTAATGATTTTGTTGTGAACATAGGAGGTGCAGTTGGTTCTGTTACAACATGCGATGCTGCTATAAAGCGCATTTGTTCAATGTGAATTGGCTGTAATGCGATTGAAGACATTTCGACCATTATTTCTGTAACTCAAACTTTCCTTATCTGTATTGGCTGTAACCCAATTCCGGTCCAATTGATTTACATTGTGCTGCTATTATGCAATCTCCTTATAATTCAAGATCGCACAAGAACGGAACTTTGGCGTTATATCACAATTGGAGGTGTAATGGATCGTGAAGAATGCTACCTCAGAGTACAAGGGAATCTTGATCAGGTGGGCCAATGGGCCAAAGAGTAGCAGATGAAGTTTAATTTACATAAATCTGAGGTGCTGCATTTTGGAAAAGGACTTGTTCAGTTAATGATAAGGTCCTGGGGAATGTTGGTGAACAAGAGACCTTGGAGTCCAGGTCCTTTAAAGTGGAGTCACAGGTAGAGAGGATTGTGAAGAATGCAGTTGGTATGCTTTGCTTTATCGGTCAGTGCATTGACTATAGGAGTTGGGAGGTCATGTTGCAGATGTAAAGGACATTGGTTAGGCCACTTTTGGAATACTGAGTGCAGTTCTGGTCTCTTTCCTATTGGAAGGGTGTTGTGAAACGTGAAAGGGTTCAGAAAAGATTTACAAGGGTGTTAGCAGGGTTGCAGAGTTTGAGATATAGGGAGAGGTTGAATTGGCTGGGGCTATTTTTCCAGGAGCGTCATAGGTCGAGGAATGATTTTATAGATGTTTATAAAGTCATGAGGTGTATGAATACAGTAATAGACAAGGTCATTACCCTGAGGTGAGGGAGTCCAAAACTAGAGGACATAGGTTTAAGGTGAGAGGGGAAAGATTTAAAAAGGACCTAAGTGGCAACATTTTCATGCAGAGGGTGGTGTGTGTATGGAATGAGCTGCCAGTAGTAGTAGTGGAGGCTAGGACAATTGCAACATTTAAAAGGCATCTGGATGGATATACGAATAGGAAGGGTTTGGAGGGAGATGGCCCAAATGCTGGCAAATAGGACTAGATTAATTTAGGATATCTGAACAGATTACTTAAAGCTGAAAACATTTAAAGAAGTGCTTTAGGAACAAGTTACTGCGGTTTTAGTTTAAAGTTGATGTCACGTGACTTAAACCTCCCAAAGTGTGACATACAGTATGTCTACTGTTAAAGTACTATTTTAGGTAATCTAAGAAAGCTGTTTGTTCCTTTTCAATTTGTAAAGGAATGTTTAGGATGAATGAGATTACACATTTACTGTGTTTAAAACTCTGAATTTATATTATAAGTAGATGGTTTTTTTCTGCTTTCCTTCTTAGCTTTTGTTAACAAACATATTTTGTTGTTAAAGCAAAATATGCAGCTTTGCATGCTAATGTTTCAGCGAAGACCACTTTGTGAAAACTAAATCAAATCAAATTATGACCTATCAAGCCAGGTTCTGTTTGGGATCCAACTTTTCAAACAATATCAGCTGAGATCAGAAGATATCAAAAGGCAGTGATAGGCAAAGGTGGACAGGCACAAAAAATTTAAATTTCCTAAAGAATGACTTTTGATCAGTTTACATAGTAGAGGATAAGGATAAGGATTAGGGGCGGCACAGTGACACAGTGGTTAGCACTGCTGCCTCACAGAGCCAGAGACCCGGATTCAATTCCCGCCTCAGGCAACTGTCTGTGTGGAGTTTGCACATTCTCCCTGTGTCTGTGTGGGTTTCCTCTGGGTGCTCCGGTTTCCTCCCACAGTTCAAAAATGTGCAGGTTAGGTGAATTGGCCATGCTAATATTGCCCGTAGTGTTAGGTGAAGGGGCAAATGTATGAGAATGGGTCTGGGTGGGTTGCTCTTTGGAGGGTCAGTGTGGACTTGTTGGGCCGAAGGGCCTGTTTCCACACTAAGTAATCTAATCTTTAAAAAAAGGGCCATCTTGTGGCACAATGGCAATGTCCCTACCCTGGCCTCGGTTCAGGCTGTTCCACAGATGTGTAATAACATCTCTGAATAAGTCGATTAGAAAAATAGGATAATAAACAAAACAGATTGAAGGATAAACTACCAAAGATACAAGGAAAACTAAAAAAGCTTTTTAAAAAAAAATCAGATTTTTGACATAAAAACATTGGAGAGCACGAAACGAGACTGAAGATTTTCAAATCTTCAAGACCTGATAATTATCTTTACTCTAGAGTGGAAACCAAACGGTTGAGAAAAACACAGATACAAGAAGTCCTCAATTTCAAATTAGAGTTTTCAGGAATACAACCCTAAGTATAGTTTTATACAGGAATCAATGTTAAACACAAGCTCCTGTAAACAATTTTTGCTCAACAAAAAAAGGATGTAAAAACTGTCCTATATGTGAACACAATATGCATTGTGAATTCTTAGCAAAAATAGTCTGAAAAATTGAAGAAACCACTGAACATAGCAGAAATATTGTAAAAATTCAAATCAGATAAGTATGCACCTGTACTGAACCGTCAGTGAAAAACAGGAGAAAAACACTTCAATTAGAAGAAGCAAGTCAAGGAATTCCAATGTTTTGCTGGCAGAGAATTCTTTAAAAACTTTGAAATCTTATAAAATCTTTTGCTAATGAAGTTCGTGCAACTATAACAGCCCAGAGACAATGGGGTCAGTTGAATAACAGGGGCTGATATTGATCGCATACTGTCACAGTTGATAACTACACACAAAATAAGAAAGCCCTGCAGCAGACAGTGCAATTGACATTAAAGTCCCTGCAACGATGAAGCAGGGACCACAATGTTAAAGTGGGGAGATGGACTAAAACAAATGCGATGTTAAAGTGAAACGACGTAAACTGGGACATGTTTAAACTAAGTTTAAACTAAGATACTGGACCATCAGACTGCTCTCTCATTACAGAGAGATAGCTGGTGGCAGTCATTACACCTCAGGCAAGGGCAGAGGTTGAAAAGGAGAGTTCTTCAAAGTGACCTCAGCCAGTGCAGGAACTGAATGCTGTTGGCATCACTCTGCACTACAAACCAGCCATCCAACCAACTAAGCTAGCCCACCCTGCACTAGAAACATGATCCCCTCAAATTTCTAATTCTGGAATTGGCAAATTAGCAATCTAGGAGGGCAATCTGATTTACAAAAGAGTAGGAGAAAGACAGAGAGAGACCAGACAATCAGGGATCAACAACTGGTCTGATGTTGGTTTAAGGAAATATTGGGACACTATCATCAGAGGCAGACTAACTGCGTACTTGGACAATTATGAACTGATCAGAGAACAAACATAGATTTGTGACAAACAAGTCATATCTAACTAACTTGGTACATGTTTTGAAGTGGTCACAAACTGACTCATGGTAAGGTCCTGGGGTATGATGCTGAACAAAGAGACCTGGACTGTAGGTTCATAGTACCTTGAAAGTGGAGTCACAGGTAGATAGGACAGTGAAGGCGGCGTTTCGTATGCCTTCCTTTATTGGTCAGGCCATTGAGTACAGGCGTTGGGAGGTCATGTGGCTGGCTGGACAGGACATTGGCTCGGCCACTGTTGGAATAGTGTGTTCAATTCTGGACTCCCTCCTATCAGAAGGGTGTTAGTGAAACTTGAAAGGATTCGGAAAAGATTTACAAGGATGTTGCCAGAGTTGGAGAGTTTGAGCTAAAGGAAGAGGCTGAATATGGGGCTGTTTTCCCTAGAATATTTGAGGCTGAGCAGTGACCGTATACAGGTTTATAAAATCATGAGGAGCATGGATAGGTTAAATAGACACAGTCTTTTCCCTGGGATGGGGAAGTCCAGAACTAGGGGCACAGGTTTAGGGTGAGAGGAGAAAAATTTAAAAGGGACCCAAGGGGCAAGTTTTTTCACACAGAGGGTGGTGTGTGTATGGAATGAGCTGCCAGAAGAAGTGGTGGATGCTGGTACAATTACAACATTTAAAAGGTATCTGGATGGACATATGATTAGGGTTTATATGGGCCAAGTGCTTGCAAATAGGACTAGCTTAGGTTTGGATATCTGATTGGCATGGACGAGATGGACTGAAGGGTCTGTTTCAGTGCTGTTACATCTCTATGACTCAATAAAAATGTGTCGATAGATGTTCTTTATTTGGATTTCTAAGCTACAGCCCATAAGGTAAAAACAATGACTGCAGATGCTGAAAACCAAATACTGGATTAGTGGTGCTGGAAGAGCACAGCAGTTCAGGCAGCATCCAACGAGCAGCGAAATCGACGTTTCGGGCCTGATGAAGGGCTTTTGCCCGAAACGTCGATTTCGCTGCTCGTTGGATGCTGCCTGAACTGCTGTGCTCTTCCAGCACCACTAATCCAGTATACCTTCCATAAGGTTCTACAAAAGGGTCTATTAGCAAAAATAAAGGTACATGGAGACATGGGTAGAAATTTTGAGTTGTCAGAAGACACAAAAATGAACATGTACTACAATTTGCAGGCTATTATGAGTGATCTGTACTGCAGTCTAAGCTTTTCACAACATTTATTAAATAATGGAAGCAAAGAAATAGCCTGACACCCAAATATGCTGACACCATTTAATGGAATAACATGCGTAGATGGCAGGAGTGGGACGCAAAGAAACATTAATATGTTATGTGAAAAGATAACACTGTGCCAAAAGGATCTCAATGTGGGCAACTGTGAGGCCATTAACTTCAACGTAAGGAAGATGGATCCTTTTAAAAAATACAAAGAAGCTGGGTAGTGTGAAGGAACAGTACAGCCACCACGAAAAGCAAGTGAACCTACATACAAAACAAAATATACTATCAGCCTTTATCTCAAGCAAGGCGGAATCCAAAAGAATGCAAGCTGTGCTACAGTTGAGGTTAGAGGAAACTGGAAATTCACAGACTTCTGGAGAGTGATTTGTACTGGGCAAGTGGACTTGGCCATTTGCCATTGGTAAAAGATGTCAATTACAAAGACACCACTCAGTCCATATCAAGTGTGCCAGCTATTTTGGAGCAGCTCGAGCAGCTGTTTGCATTTAAACTATTTCACACAGAGGTCAAGTCATGCATTGAAATGTTTTTTGTCATGTGAAAACTGTGAATACCACTGACTGTTTAAATATAAAATGCTGCTCTTGGTTAATTGGCATTTCATGTGCATTCTTGTAAAACCAATGCACCCTCTAGTGGTAAAAATCCATCTTTTGATAAATTCACATTCATCAATTTTGTTCCTTTAACCTAACAGGACTGTTGATGTACAGATTTCTTAAATTTTCCAACATGTCTAATACTATATTTGTGTAGAAAGAAAGTACTGCTTTCACCATTCTGAAAGGGATAAAGTAAGTACAAAATAAAGTACAATGTTTATTTAAAATACCTTCAATATTGAAAAGTTGAACCAAATTCAATTTGCAATTGCCGTTATTTTAAAAATGTAACAATAACTGATTCAACATATGGCTAATTAAATTATATTTTCATATTTTAGGCCTTGCCAGTGTGCTATATTTCATAAGCACACCCACAACATGAAGTGGGAAGTTATGGTTGGACATGATATATATGGACTTCAGTAAGGCATTCGACAAGGTTCCCCATGGGAGACTGATTAGCAAGGTGAGATCTCATGCAATACAGGGACAACTAGCCATTTGGATACAGAACTGGCTCAAAGGTAGGAGACAGTGGGGTGGTGGTGGAGGGTTGCTTTTCAAACTGGAGGCCTGTGACGTGTAGAGTGCCACAAGAATCGGTGCTGGGTCCACTATTTTTTGTCATTTATGCAAATGATTTGGATGTGAGCAAAAGAGGTATAGTTAGTAAGTTTGCAGATGATACCAAATTTGGAGGTGTAGAGGACAGTGAAGAAGGTTATGTCAGATTATAACAGGATCTTGATCAGATGGGCCAATGGGGCGGAGTGGCAGATGGAGTTTAATTTAGAAAAATGTGAGGTGCTGCATTTTGGGAAAGCAAATCTTAGCAGGACTTATACACTTATATGGTAAGGTCCTGGGGATGTTGCTGAACAAAGAGACCTTGGAGTGCAGGTTCATAGCTCCTTGAAAGTGGAGTCACAGGTAGGTAGGATAGTGAAGAAGGTGTTTGGTATGCTTTCCTTTATTGGTCAGAGTATTGAGTACAGGGGTTGGGACGTCATGTTGCAGTTGTACAGGACAATGGTTCGGCCACTGTTGGAATAGTGCATGCGATTCTGGTCTCCTTCATATTGGAAAGATGCTGCGAAACTTGAAAGGGTTCAGAAAAGATTTACAAGGATGTTGCCAGGGTTGGAGGATTTGAGCTATAGGGACAGATTAAATAAGCTAGGGCTGTTTTCCCTGGAGCATCAGAGCCTGACGGATGACTTTATAGAGGTATACAAAATCATGAGGGGCATGGATAGGATAAAAAGACAAGTCTTTTCCCTGGGGTGGGAGAGTCCAGAACTAGAGGGCATTGGTTTAGGGTGAGAGTGGAAAGATATAAAAGAGATCAAAAGGGCAACTTTTTCATGCAGATGGTGGTGCATGTATGGAATGAGCTGCCAGAGGAAGTGGTGGAAGCTAGTACAATTGCAACATTTAAAAGGCATCTGGATGGGTTTATAATTAGGAAGGGTTTGGAGGGATATAGGCCAGGTGCTGGCAGGTGGGACTAGATTGGGTTGGGATATGTGGACCAAAGGGTCTGTTTCCATGCTGTACATCTCTATGACCCTATGACACCTCAGGAAGATTTGGAACAATTGCAGCACAGTTTTATGACAGTGAGACCAAAGGCACAAAAGATGTCATAATGAGGTCAGGAATAATTATAGTGTTCAACAAAGTTAAAATATGTCATAAGGTAGATGAAGAAGTAGGTTCTCCTCTGGCAGAGAAGTCATAGAATCAGAGATGTACAGCACGGAAACAGACCCCTTGGTCCAACCCGTCCATGCCAACCAGATATCCAAACCCAATCTAGTCCCACCTGCCAGCACCTGGCCCATATCCCTCCAAACCCTTCCTATTCATATACCCAATTAAAAATGCCTCTTAAATGTTGCAATTGTACCAGCCTCCACCACTTCCTCTGGCAGCTCATTCCATACACGTGCCACCCTCAGCATGAAAAAAGTTGCACCTTAGGACTCTTTTATATCTTTCCCCTCTCACCCCAAACCTATCAGGGAAAAGTTTTTTTAAAAAGAGCTAGGCCATTCAAGAATGACATCAGGAATCACTTCTGATCCACAAGTGGTAACAGACATCTGGAAAACTCCAAAAAGGTTATTAATGCTCGGGTCAAATGAAATTTTGAAATAGGTTTAAATTTTTAAGAGATCGAAAACCAAAGTGGGTAGTGGAATATCAACAACAATTTAATGACAAAATAGCCTCAAAGGGCTGAATGATCCAAGCCCGGTCCTCGAAGTAAAAAATCAAATAACTGAAAACTATACAAACTGAATAATTATTGTGTAAAATGTCTCTAATTGAGTTAAGTGTCATGTACCATCAGATCAAAACCATCCTTTGTTTAAAAAATACAGAACAGGGCTCACACACATTACAATTCAGATGTTGCAATCTCAATTCAAAGCTGAACTCATCCTTCTATGAAAACAGGAAGTCTGAGATAAACTGAGCAGGTATGGCTGCATCCACAGAAAGAGAAACTGTGTTGACTTTACAAGTTCAACAGGACAGGAATCACATTGGTCTTGAAACATTAACTTCTATTTTTCTCTCCATAGATATTGCCATATCTGCTGAGTTCCTGGAGCATTTTATTTTCACTTCAGTTCCCCAAATTCCTCAGGATTTCACATTTATTTTAGAGTTCCTTCTTTCTAATGTGGTCATAGATGTTCTGAACAAGTGAGTCAAAGCACCATGGACTGTGTGAACATTTCCGTTAATTACAATGGAATATAAGCAGTGTATTTACTTCTCATTCTGGCAGCAGAGCATTGACACTCATTCAATTTTTGACAAGTTAAGGCATTTACTTCAGCAGTACACTGTACTTGCTCTAGCTGTGACAGCTGGACAACAACAGCACTTGGCTTAAATCAATGTTCCTTTTAAAGCTCATTATTCCCTATACTGCTGCCAAATCAAGACTGTGATGCTGGAAATGATAACAGCCAAGCCAGTCAGAAGGATTTTAAAAATTATGCCCAACTGCTGAGAACAAAAACTAAAGATAGTCAATTTGGCATACAGTCCGCTATTAGTAAACAGACAACACTTTGCCGCAAAGGAATAAAATTGCAATTACTTGACTGCTACATGAGAATATTTTGTGCTTTCATATCACTTCTTGAATTTTAAAAGGATCAACAAGCAATGTGTAGCATTAGCTTTAATTCCCTTTCCAACATACAAGAGGAACTCAGAGGCAGAATCCTCAACAGATGAGAGAACAACCACTTGAAAGTATTTGCACGTTCTTTTATTTTCATTTTATAATGAACAGAACATTATTTTTACAAAAGAAAGGGTAAAAATGACTATTTCTTTGAATATATGGGTCAATAACAATTAACCAGACAGGTATTAAATACTGCCAGCTCAACATTACAATTCAACCTTATCTTTCCAGTACAGCTCATGAGATTAATATGTAATCCTCACAAACAAGGAAACAGAAAATCCATCCAATTGTTCCCAAATAATAAACATTTTAGCCATTTTGACAAAATTCCTAAGTCGTAATAGTTTGCAAACAGACATTGACAAAAGCAGACTTTAAAGTACAGTCTGTTTCTATTTCTGGAGATAGGGTGGCCACCAATATCGACAATAAACCAACTGATACCCACAGTTACCTTGACTCCATATCCTTATACCCTCCTTCTTGTAAAGACCCTATTCCATTCTCCCAGTTTCTCCATCTCCGTTGCATTCGTTATGATGTTTCAACGCCTCCAAAATATCCAACTTCTTCCTCAACTGAGGATTCCCCAGTATTGTAAATGACAGGGTCCTCAGCCGGGACAAACACATCTCTCACACTTTGACCCTCACCCCTCTCTTCTCTTCTCACAACAAGAGATTCCCCTTGTCTCCCCCTTTTCCTCACCGACCATCCTACCAGCATCCACATTCAGAGGATTATTAGCCATTTCCATCACCTCCATCAGGATGCCACCACCAAACGCATATTCCTCTGCCTCCCGTATCAGCCTTCCGCAAAGACCATTCCCTCTGGGACACTCTTGTCCACTCCTCCTTCACTCCCAACACGCCGACCCCCACAGCCCCATGGCACCTTTCCCTGCAACTGCAAAAGGTGTAACACCTGCCCATTTACTTTCTCTCTCCTCAGCATCCAAGGACCCAAACATACCTTCCAGGTGATGCAGCACTTTACCTGCATTTAGAGTCACAGAGATGGAAACAGACCCTTCGGTCCAACTCATCCATGCTGACCAGATATCCCAACCCAATCTAGTTACTCAATATAGGCGATTACATTTGCTGCTTACAGTGGTTTCCTCTACAATGGGGAAACGAAGCTTGGACTGGGTGACAACCTCACAGAACACCGACATTCTGTCCACAAAAAAATCCTGAGCTTCCAGTTGTCTGCCACTTCAACACACCACCTTGTTCCCTGGCCAACATCTCTGTCTCAGGCCTGCTACAGTGCTCCAGAGAAGCTCATGGCAAGCTAGAAAAACAGCACTTCATTTTCTGCTTGCAGCCTTCTGGACTCAACATTGAGTTCAATACTTTTCGGGCTTGAGACACCATCACCTCCGCCCTGAGCCCAAACCCCACTCGCCAGACCTTGTTATCATATGGTCTGCTATTATGCACAACTTATTGTAAGCTACTAATAGGGTCCATGAGCAGCCATTCATTCTTCTAGACTGACTGCTTTCCACTCCTTTGTCCAACTATCTTTCTCTCCATTTGGGCTCAATCTGTCCATCATTTACTCCTTACACCCCCACCCCCATCCTATCTTCTGCATAAAAGCCAACTCTTTCCGAGCTACCATCAGTTCTGAAGAAGAAACACTGGACCCGAAACATTAATTCTGATGTCTCTCCACAGCTGCTGCCAAACCTGCTGAGGTTTTCCAGCAATTTCTGTTCTTTTTCATTTAAGTACAATCAAATGGAATAATTTTTTTCACTTAAGTTAGGGAAGTAGACACAAAGTAGATGAGTATTGTCAGCTCAATGTTATCAATTAACATTACCACTATTCAACTTGAAATACTTAATTCCAGCATGGAATACAAAATCAAATGTGCTGAGGTGGAAGTGGTTCAACAGCATCAAGTTCCTGGGAATGATAATCACCAACATCAAAGCGACAGTCAAGAAAGCATAGCAATGTTCTCAGGAGGCTCAGGAAATTTGGCATGTCCACAAGGACTCTTACCAATGTTTTATAGATGCACCAAATAAAGCAAACTATCTGGATGCATCTCAGTATGGTACGGCAACTGCTCTTCCCAAGACCTCAAGAAGCTAGAGAGAGTCGTGAACATAGCCCAGTCCATCACACAAACCAACTGTCCATCCATTGGCTCCATCTACAGCAGGAAAGCAACGAACAGAATCAAAGACCCCTCCCACCCTGCTGATACTCTCACAGCCTCTTCTGTCAGGCAGAACTTATTAAAGGGAATTTCACATACTCATGGCATACTTGGTTTAAATTTCAAAAGGAATGGCAAATGAGTCTTTAAATATATAATGGAAATCTTGGATGATATTACAAAGTGAAAAGTAAACAAGACAAAAACAGATATTGCTGCTACAGAAGTATCTGAACAAGGGTGACTGGACTCAAGATGTTTCTCTCTGCAGATACTGCCAGGCCTGCTCAGTTTCTCCAGAATTTTCTGTTTTGTTTCAGATTTCCAACAACCAGTTCTATGTTTTTGACTAGATTCAAAGTCTTAACTCAGTTTTAAGTGATTTTTTATACCTTTTTTTTCGAATGATAAGGTTGCTTTTTGTTTAAAACAGGAAATCTTGTAGCTTGGCTCTTCCAGTTAATCAATGAATGTTTGAAATTTTCTTTAACCACTAATAGTTTCTATGAAAATTATCCAGTATGAAATCATCCAAAGAGCACCAAGTCAGAAAAATGGTCACTTGGTCATCAGTACACGAGCGTGTATTGCTGAGAGAAGAAAGAGCCTTATTGTTAATGCTTTACATCTCACACATCCACACAAACAGAAAAATGGTCCCTGCTGCATTTCACATGGCAATGCTAAAATTACCAAACCCTACTCGCCAAGTTATCTACACCCTTTTGCTCATGCAGTACAGACTGTGACTTCTTTTGAACTCTGTAATTTTTGCAACTGCCTTGTTGGAAGATTGGCTGAGTCTTAGGAAACAAAAAGTAATGGTGAATGGATATGTTTCAGCTTGTTGGGGTTTGAAATGGAGTTCCCCAAAGGCCGATGTGCTTTTCCTTAAATCTACGCGTGATCTAGACCTTGATTTACAGGGCACAATTTCAAAATTTGCAAATTATATGCAATTTGGAAGCATTGTACATTTTGAGGGAAATACAGAGTAACCCTGATTATCCAAATATCAATTATCCAAATATGGATTTTTCTAAAGGAGATCCCGATAGAAAAATTACATCAGAGGTGTTTCCAACACTAATCGCATCTTTTGTTTGCAATGATTAAAAATGAACTCAGCTTACTGAAATGCTGCCGAGTACAGTCCTGGATGTTGATGGTAGCACAGATACCATCTCCAAATGACTGACCACCCGCCACACTTTCCCTGGAGTTCGACACGGGCATGTACCCTAAATAACCACCCCCTCCCCCCTCCCCAGATAATCTCTCCAACATTTCCCTGTACAGGGCAAAACTGGAATGTGTCAAAACGTTGCTGCAAAAAATTGTGTGCGCACATGCACGCAGTATTTGGTGACTTACACCACCCACACACCCCCTTCCAAGGCAGCAGTGTGTGGAGAGAGACCTGGGAGTATTAGGCAGAGGTTATTAAAAGTAAAAGGTCAGGCTGAGAGAATCATTTGTAAAGTAAACAATATTTTAGTCTTTATTAATAGGGGCAAAGAATAAAGGAATAGGAAGTTATGTCAGAATATAGCTTGTAAAAGAAGCAAAAATGGTAGGTGGAAAACGTTTCCACACAAGTAGCTGGGATCTGAAATGCACTGTCTGACAGTGTGGTGAAATCAGTTTCAATCAAGACATGCCAAAAGGCAATTACAACATTATTTGAAAAGGAACAAAACACAGGATTATACGGAAAGGGTAGGAGAATGGCACGAAAACTAACAAATGATAAACTGGTGTAGACACAATGAATCGAATGGTCTCCTTTGGCACTTGAACAATTCTGTGAATCTGCAAGGTCAAGGAAAAGGCTTCAGTTGTATTTCTCCTTTTTCAGCAATACTCAAAAAAAGATGATTACAATGGTACACTCTTAAATTTTCCAATCCATTTTTAGGCATTACATAACAGAAGCCACACAAACAAAACACAAAATTGCAGCTGAATAGCAGCCATGAGCAGGTTGATGGCAGGAATTTTTTCACTTTCCCTTAAAAAGTGGGATTACCAATAAATGAGATAATTTGATCCAAAAAAAGGAAGTAATGGAAAAGTAAATCCTAATGCAGATGTTCCCAACTGAAAAACTGGAGCACGACAATGACAGAATTACAATATTAGTGGGTCTGTTGCCAAAATCATCATGAGTGCTGCTCATTAAAGAGCAAGGAGTTCAATGGCAACTTTGTTCCAAATACAATTTTCCTTGACACTCATTTTCTACAGAGAATATTTATATCATGAGATGGCAGTTTCAGAGAGAAATATTTGTTTTTATGTATTTCATTAATCTGTGCAGTATGTCATTGATCAAAGGTAACCTCTCTCCTTTTATTCTGACAGTATCAGCCCAGTTAATCAGTCACACAACAAATGCTCCAAAACCTTTTAGTAGCTGATGTACAAAAACAAATGTGATTGGGTTAACATTTCACTATGGTCTCAGTTTTTTCCAATCAAAAGTCAGTCGATTACTAGTTATAATTTGAATCTCTTAAGCAAATACATCTACCTGCATCATGAACTAAACCATACTACTTGTATCTGAAATATGACAGTGAGTCAAAAACACTGCCTTGTCCAACTGAGCTATGACGGTAACAGCAATGCCCATTTGCTTTGTACTTTTAGGGAGATAAAACAGAAGTTCTTCATGGATTTCAAACACAGTTTGAATGTCCAATCTGATATTATTATTCTCAAAATTTTGCTTACTTTTGATTGCAGGTATGATGGACAATCAGTCTGAAATCAGGAGTTGGGAGCATGAAACAGCTCATAAAAGACTCCAAACTTCCAAACTCTTCTGAGGAGTATGATTTCCTTTATTGGTCAGAGCATTGAGTATAGGAGTTAGGAGGCCATGTTGCAGCTGTACAGGACATTGGTTAGGCCACTTTTGGAATATTGTATGCAGTTCTGGTCTTCCTCCTTTAGGAAGGTTGTTTTGAAACTTGAAAGCATTCAGAAAAGATTTACAATGACGTTGCCAAGGTTGGAGGGTTTGAGCTATCGGGAAAGGCTGAGTAGGCTTGGGGCTGTTTTCCCTGGAGCGTTGGAGGCTGAAGGGTGACCTCATAGGAGGTTGATAAAATCATGAGGGGCATGGATAAGGTAAATACACAACATGTTTTCCCTGGGTTGGGGGAGTCCAAAACGAGAGGCCACAGGTTGAGGGTGAGAGGGGAAAGATATAAAAGAGACCTAAGGGGCAACTTTTTCACGCAGAGAGTGGTGCGTGTATGGAATGAGCTACCAGAGGAAGTGGTGGAAGCTGGTACAATTACAACATTTAAAAGACATCTGGATGGGTATACGAATAGGAAGGGTTTAGAAACATATAGGCCAAGTGCTGGCAAATGGGACTAGATCAATTTAGGATTTCTTATCTGGTTGGAATGGACGTGTTGGAACAAAAGGTCTGTTTATATGCTGTACATTCTATGACTCTATGACCCAAAATGTTAACTCTGATTCTCTCTACAGTTGCTGCCAGACCTGTTGAGGTCTGTTTTTCCAGCAATTTCTACTTTTGTCTCTGATTTACAACATGCACTGTTCTTTGTTTTTTTCGAATTTTTTCTGTGTGATTGAGAAATTAACACCAACAATATACTTTCACAATTCTCCAGAACAAATGCCGTTGATCTTTTTTTTCTAAAAAATGTCTAATGTTGATGATTCCTGAAAATTGAAACTGAGTGTATCCAACTCCAGAATTCTTCACAGAAATGGTATACATGTAATAACAAATTATCCAGCATCTTGGTCAACAAGGTAGGTTTAAGGAGGAAAGCAACTCAGAGGCAATGAGATGTCAGGCATTAATTCCAGAACTCAAAAGATTGGCAAATTAAAGCAAAGTAAATTTCAGAGTGACTCAAATCAGGGATGCGTGAGAGAACAGACAGAATTAGACAGAACAGACTTCAAACATCTTGGAGGGTTATGGGTCTGGAAGAAATGGTGGATGTGCAGTCTGGTCAACATAGTTATCATGAGTGACTTAAGTTTGCATATCAACTGGGTAAAACAAAAGTTGTGGTGGTCAAGTTTCTTGAGTGTGATAAGGATGGTTTTCTCGAGCAGTATGTTGAGAAGTCATCTAGCCATTCTCAATGGGGCCATATGGCCCGCTTTGGTGCCCAGGCACATTTAAAGGGGGCTACGGACTGAAAACTGTAAGGAGGGGAGCCCCAAGGGTTTATGGGGGCCTTGTGTCAAAGGCAGCATGGTGGCTCAGTGGTTCGCACTGCTGCCTCACAGCACCAGGGTCCCAGGTTCGATTCCAGCCTCGGACAACTGTCTGTGTGGAGTTTGCACATTCTCCCTGAGTCTGCATGGGTTTCCTCCGGGTGCTCCAGTTTCCTCTCAGTCCAAAGATGTGCAGATGAGGTGAATTGGCCATGTTAAATTGCCCATAGTGCTAGGTGCATGAGGGAGATGGGTCTAGGTGGGTTACTCTTCAGAGTGTCGGTGTGGACTGGTTCGGCCGAAGGGCCTGTTTCCGCACTGTAAGGAATCTAATCTTATCTAATCCCGCCTTAAACCCTGTAATCTGCATCCAAATTCCACCTTCCAAAATGAATCACTTCACATTTTTCCAGGTTGAACACCATCTGCCACTTCCCAGCCCAGCTCTGCACCCTGTCAATGTCCCAGCACAACCTACAACAGTCCCCCATACTATTCACAACTCCACCAACCTTCATGTCATCGGCAAACTTACTAAACCACCCCTCCACTTCCACATCCAAGTCATTCATAAAAATTACCAAACAGCAGAGATCTCAGAACACATCCCTACAGAAAACCACTGGTCACCGAGCTCCAAGCTGAATACTTTCCACCTGTTACAACCCTTTGTCTTCTATTGCCCAGCCAATTCAGTATCCAGACAGCCAAACTTCTCTGAATCCCATGCCTCTTTACTTTCTGAATGAGCCTACCATGGGGAACCTTATCAAACATCTTGCTAAAATCCATGTACACCACATCCACTGCTCTATTTTCATTAATGTGTTTTGTCACATCCTCAAAGAATTCAACAAGATCTGTACCCCACCCCCCCACCCCGCCGCTCCCAAGGCTGACTCTCTCTCATCAACCAATGCTTTTCCAAATAACCATAAATCCTGTCTCTCAGAATCCTCTCCAATACTTTGCCATCACTGACCTAAGACTTACTGGTCTGTAATTCCCTAGGTTGTCCCTATTCTCTTTCTTGAACAAGGGAATAACATTTGCTACCCTCCAATCATCTGGTACAACTCCAGTGAACAGTGAGGAGGCAAAGATCACTGCCAAAGGCACAGCAATCTCTTCTCTCACTTCTTAGGTATATCCCGTCTGGCCCAGGGGACTTAACTATCCTTATGTTTTTCAAAATCTCCAGCACAAAATCTTCTTAACATCAACCTGTCTGAGCGTATCAGCCTGCTTCATACTGTTCTCACTGAATCCACGTATTTATGAAAGACCTCCCCTACCTCTTCTGACTCCAGTTCTCTCCACTGTCCCAGATCAACCCTACCCTCACTCTGGCCATCCTCTTGTTCCTCATATAGATGTAGAACACGTTGGGGTTTTCCTTAATCTTACCCACCAAAACTTTTTCATGCCCCCTTCTAGCTCTCCTAAGTCCATTCTTCAGTTTCTTCCTGGCTACCCTGTAACCCTCGAGAGCCCTGTCTGATCTTTGCTTCATCAACCTTAAGTAAGCTTCCTTCTTCCTCTTGACTAGATGTTCCACATCACTTGTCATCCAAGGTTCCTTCATCCAACCATCCCTTCCTTGCCTCAGTGAGACAAACCTATCCAGCACTCGCAGCAAGTGCTCCCTAAACAACCTCCACATTTCTGTCACGCACTTTCATTATAATATCTGTTCCCAATTTATGCTCCACAGTTCCTGTCAAATAGCATTGTAAGTCCCCTTCCCCTAATTAAATACTTTCCTCTACCATCTGCTCCTATCCATCTCCATGAGTATAGTAAAGGTCAGCGAGTTGTGATCACTATCACTGAAATGCTCTCCCACTGAGAAATGTGACACCTGACCTAGTCAGCCTATCTACATATTAAGTCAGGAACCCTTCATGGGCACATGCGACAAAAAACGCTCCATCCAAACTATTTGAACTAAGGAGGTACCAATCAATATTAGGGAAGTTGAAGCCACCAATGAGAACAACCCTGTTAGTTCTGCACCTTTCCAAAATTTGCCTCCCAATCTGCTCCTCCATGTCTCTGTTGCTACTGGGGGTCTATAGAAAACTCCCAATGAAGGGTCTGCTCCTTTCCTGTTTCTGACTTCCACCCATACTGACTCTGTGGACAAAACCTCATTGTCGACCTCGTTTCTGTAGCTGTGATACTATTCCTGATTAGCAACACCACCTCCCACCTTATTCCTTCTAAAATGTCTGAACCCCTGAATATCCGATTATCATTCCTGCCCCTGTGATATCCAAGTCTCCGAAATGGCCACAACATCGTAGTGCCAAGTACTGATCCACGCTCTAAGTTCATCACCCTTATTCCAGACACTTATTGCATTAAAATAGACACACTTCAACCCATCACACTGACTGCAACTTTGGACTTTCTGCATGCTGTATTTGCCTGTTCATCAGCTACCCCAGTTTTTGATCTGTAGCTCCGGTTCCCATCCCCCTGCCAAACTAGTTTAAACCCTCCTGAAGAATTCTAGCAAACCTCCCACCCAAGATATTCGTACCCTTCCAGTTCAGTTGCAAGCCATCCTCCTTGTACAGTTCCCACCTTCTCCAAAAGGTTTCCTAGCCTCACTAGCATATGGAGGAGGTTTACCAGATCAACACTTGTAATGAGCTGGTTGGTCGAAAAGGAAAGGTTGGACAGATTAGACTTGCTTCCATTGGAATATAGAAGAATCAGGATTGACCTTAATGATGTACACTAAGGTTCTGAATGGTCTTGATAATGTGGATGCGGAAAAGCATGTTTCCTCTTGTGAGAGAGTCCAGAACTTAGGGGCACTGTATTAAAATTACAGTCAGTCTTTTAGAGAAGAATAGGGGCATTTTCTTTCTCTGAGGGCTGTGTGACTTTGGAATTCTGTGAGTGGGGTCATCGAACATTCAAAGAAACTTTCTTGTTTAGCAAAAGAATCAAAGGTTGTTTGGATTACGTGGGAATGTGGAATTTGAAACACCAAACACAGCAGCCATAATCCTTTTGAATGGTAGACCAGGCTGAAGGCTGACTTTTGCTCACGTTTCTTTTAACGTCGTTTTCAATTTAGGTCCCATCACCTCACTGATCATCATCGTCCCCACTTTAACATCACAGGAAATGTAATCTTGGGCATGTTGTCTGCTCCAGTACTTTTGATTTTGCAATCGTATAAACACTGGCTGTGCATCATCAACACTGGGCCCCATCTGTGTGCTCCACTGCTTCCTGACTTTATGCGCATGCATAATACTGACGCTGACTGTGATACTGTCATCGATTTCCAGCTCCATGACTCAACTGGCACGACAATCAAGAGAACTTCTAATCATAACGATGTCCAGCACAGAAACAGACCCTTCAGTCCAATTCATCCATGCTGACCAGATATCCTAAACTAATCTAGTCCCATTTGCTACCACGTTGCACATCTCCCTCTAAACTCTTCCTATTCATAAACGCATCTAGATGACTCTTAAATGTTGTCATTGTACCAGCCTCCACCACTTCCTCTGGCAGCTCATCCTATCCACACATCACCCTCTGCATGAAAAAGTTGCCCTTTAGGTCCCTTTTAAATCTTTCCTCTCTCACTCTAAACCCTATGCCGTCTAGTTTTGAACTCCCCCACGGAAGGGAGAAGACCTTGCCTATTTATTCTATCCATGCCCCTCATGATTTTATAAACCTCTATAAGGTCACCACTCAGCCTTTGACACTACGGGGAAACAGCCCCACGCGAGTCAGCCTCTTCTTATAACTCAAACCCTCCAACCCTGGTAACATCCTTATAAATCTTTTCTGAACACTTTCAAGTTTCACAACATCCTCCCGATATGAAGGAGACCAGAATTGCATGCAATATTTCAAAAGTGGCCTAACCAATGTACTGTCCAGCTGCAACATGTCCTCCCAACTCCTATACTCAATGTTCTGACCAATATAGGAAAGCATATCAAACGACTTCTTCACAATTCTATCTATCTGCAACTCCACTTTTAAGGAACTACGAATCTGCATTCCAAGGTGCCTTTGTTCAGCAACACTCCCTAGGACCTTACCATTAAAGGTATAAGTCCTGCTAAGATATGCTTTCCCAAAATACAGCACCTTGCATTTATCGGAATTAAACTCCATCTGCCACTTCTCAGCCCGGTGGCCCATCTGATCAAGATGCTGTTGTAATCTGAGGTAACCTTCTTCGCTGTCCACGATACTTCCAAATTTGGTGTCATCTGCAAACTTACTAACTATACCTCCTATGTTCACATCCAAATCATTTGCATAAATGATGAAAATTCATTTGCAAAAATCTTTTCTTGAGGGCTCCTAATAGTTTTTGTCAAATTTTCTACCACCAAGAATCCTGGACTCTGAGTTGCTTCTTCTTCAAACTTCCAGACCAAAAAGCAACTATTCACTAGTACTCTGTTTCCTGACACACTGCTCTGCATTTTGTTCATATGAATTTGCTATAACACGATTGATGAATTGGGGGACACTGTTTCTCTAGCGCAAATTTTTAAAGCATGTATTGGTTATATCGCAATTCCAGCCCGATTACACAGTTTTCTTATAACACAGTGTTACACAAGAACAGAACTATCGTGTTAAAGCAGAACTGACTGTACACCCTGTTGCAGTCTCTTTTATTCCACAGGCTCCAAACTTGCTGACCAGCCTATTATTTTATTAAATGCCTACTGGAAACCCATGTGCACCTATTTAACCACATTACCCTCAACAGTGCTGTTACCTCATTGAAAAAAAACACACGGAAGTTAAATAACCGCAATTTATTCCTGTTAAGTATGTGCTGTGCTCATAAAATTAATATTTGCCCAGATGATCAGCTTTCAAAACCAATAACTGGGACAAAAGTTTCAAATACCAAGGCTAATCTGACTGACCTAGAAGTGCTCGGCACTCTTTTTGGAACAGAAGTGTAAAATTTGTAATTATCCAAAACTTTCTGAGAACCTCTGTGGACTCAACTCAGGTCACTGTAAGTCATATTTCAGAACCTAGCAGAATATTGGTAACTTTTTTGACTACACTCTGCTTACATGCTTGCTAAAACGTACCTATGGCATGGCATGCTGATGTGAAACAGTACATGCTAAGAAATATGCAATTAAAAGCTCATCTCGTGACTGTTTGCAAAACAATTTCTTCTTGTCCATTCAGGAACAATATTTACAAAACTACAAATGAACTGGGAATGCTTTAAGAGGTTTCAAAACGTTTAATTATGTTAAGTGTAAATTGTTTCCTTTCCTTCCTCAGCTGATAAACATGTCAACGATACTGATGTGTTCCAATACAGATATGGTATCCACCACTGGATCTAGCATACCTTTTCAGTATTAAATATTGCTGAGTGATAAAGGAAACATAATTCACATTTAATGGCAGGTGCATTATGGTAAAAGGAATATTCATCTCTCAAACCTGAGACAGCTACCCTTTTATTTGCAAAGTCCATGCAGTCTTCAGTCATTGGTCAAACAACTTCTGTAGAATATTGGAAAAGACTAGCACAAAGAAATATATCTCATCAAATACTTCCTGTAGTGCAAACAGTTCAAGTTTCTTTTCTGTTAAACTCAGTGGCTGAACACTCTCAAGCAGAACTTCTTTAGTGGCTTTAAAATTAAAAGCAATCTTGGTTTGTTCAATATATTGTTTCAGTTGCATGACACTGAGATCTTTTGGTATAAATTCAATGTCTTGTGATCCTGCTCCCCAGCTGGTGAAGGAGCAGTGCTCCAAAAGCTACTACTTCAATAAAACCTGTTGGACCATAACCTGGCATTATGTGATTTTTTAACTTTATAATTAAATACAATGATACTCAAACTCAGGAGTAGAAAACCTTCGCCTCTAGAGGGCAGCAAAGTCTCACACACACCTGACAAACATAAGGTTCAAACAATCAGGTGAAAAGATTTCAAACGTTAGCTAGCGAACTCATACAATCTGAAAGTAGGAAGCCATTCATACTGGAAGCTGAGTATTGGTAAATGCTGATTTTGACTTGGCACAGACACAACGTTGGCTTTTTAAGCCTGATGGCAGAAAACAGCCTCATTTTGAAGCAAATTGCATTGAGATTTCTCTGGTTTAGGGTCATGTTGCTTTCCCTTAACACGATGTGGAAATCCAGCAGGAAATCCTCCTTTAAGGACTCAACCTCCTCTAAGGATCTAGAGACAAAAAGTTAATCCAGAAGCCCAAATTTAAAGATTTTAATAGTAGGGATTTTCTTCGCCCTGCTTTCTGAACAAATACCTATTAATTCAGAAGGATCTGGACACATTTGCACTGAGATATACACATGGTTCTTGTGAGCAAGGCTTAGTTGTAGTAAGCTAACATGAATGCCCTTCTGTCTGCTCAGAACCAAGACTGCACCAACAGAACTATGGATGACTTAAGTGGTGCAAATGTTTTAATCAGGTTTAAATTTTAGAATACACATTTATGTTGAACAATTTCAAACAAAGCTTTCCAATGAAAACATTCATTGACTAAGTATAGAAAGAAAGAAAAGCTTGTATTTATATAGGACATCTCACAGGTGTTCATAGCATTTTAAAGCCAATAAAACCCTTTTGAAGTTGGATCAGTATTGCAATGCAGGAAACAAAGCAGCCAAATTGTGCACAGCAAACTCCCACAAGTAGCAGTGATAACAACCAAATAATCTGCCTTTGTGAATAACAGATAAATATTGATCACGAAAAAGGATAACCCTGTTATTCTTAGCATGACAGGATTACATCCACCCAAACAAACAGATGGGACCTTGGTTTAATAACTCATCCTGAAAGACAGCAATTCCAGTTGCAGCACTCTGGACCTCCCACTTTCCAGTACTGAGTTAAGTGTCAGACTTTTTTGTTGTGCAAGCCCTGGATGTGGCACTTTAACCCAGAACCTAATGAGTCAAATGTTAGAGTGCTATCAACCATGCCATGGCTGACAGAAGGGAATCTGAATACATGCAACAAGGAGCAAAAATCACAAGTCACAGTGCTCAGAAAAGCCACATTTATTTGAAGAGCCCTTCACATTGAGTAAATATATAACCACCAGGGAAATAAACACATGATTAGCAGGTCACAAGGGGAATGAGGATACTTGGAACCAGATACTGTATAGCGAGAAAAACCTCATCAAAACTTTGATGAATTTCAGTCTCATCAGTCTTATATAATTGCCTTCAACTGCACAATCATAGAATCACATAATTTTTGGCCCATTGAGTCTGCGCTGTCAAAGCAATGCCAAATCTACATTAGTCCCACTTTCCAGCCCTTGGCCCATAGCCTTGAATGTTGTGACATTTCAAGTTCTCATCTAAGTACTTTTTAAACGTTGAAAAGTTATTTTCTCTTCTGCATCCCAGGCAGTGCATTCCAAACTCCACTACCCTCTGAGTGCAAAACCATTTCTTCAACTCACTTTCTAAACTTCCTGCCTTTCACCCTATCACTGCTGTGCCCAGTTGTTATTGACCCATCAACTGAGGGGAACAATTGTCTATTACCCACCCTGTCCATACCCGTCATAAACTTATATACTTCCATCAGGTCCCTCTTCAACCTTCTTTGCTCCAAAGAAAACAACCCGAACTTACCCAGCCTCTCTTCTTAATTAATGCACCCACCCCAGGGAACCCCAGTGGATCGCCTCTGCACCCCCTTCAATGCAATCACATTCTTCTTATCGTATTGGGACTAGAACTATACACAAGTTCTCCAACTGTGGTCGAACCAAAGTTCTGTGTGTTTCCATCATAATCTCCTTGTTCTTATAACCTATGCCTAAACTGTCCCATATACCTTCTTAACTTATTATTCTGCCCTGCCACCTTCAGGGATTTGTGGATAAGCATTATTTATCAGTAATCCCTTGCCTTCTTCCAAAGTGTGAAGTGCATCACTTTACTCTTTAGGGTTAAATTCCATCAGCCACTGATCTGCCCAGCATTTATATTCTCCTGTAATCACAGACCTTCTTCCTCACTGCCAATCTTTGTCATCCCCATCGATATTTCTCATGATATATGTAAATAATAAGAGTCTACACGGATCCCTGTGATATGCCACTGGACACCAGCCTCTGATGTCTTCTACCACCATTCTCTGTCTTCTGCCACTAAGCTACTTTTGGATCAATCTGCCAAGTTACCCTTACTGCCATGTTCTTTTCATTGGCTGCCCATGTGGGACCTTGTCAAAACCTTGTGAAATCCATGTAAACTACATCAACTACCAACCTCTCAAAAAGTGAAATCACACAACTGTTGTCTAACAATTTACTGACTCCTTTTATACAAACTGCCACAATCCTAAATCATGGTCAAATAGATTCTGAAACTATAATAAGGTTTTCCTAACATTTAATGTAACGTACACTACATTGAAAGATGAAGGTACTTCATAGTTCTACTCTTTTCGCCACTCTTTCTCAGTCACTAAAGCAATATGCCCATCATGACGAGAACTGCATGACAAAAAAATTTCTATTCAATAATTTGAATTTCTTCTCTCAAAGGGTAGTGAATCTATTGAATTCTCTACTGCAGAGGGCTGTCGAGTCTGGATTATTAAGTTTATTCAAAGCTAAGATAGACAGATTTTTCATCAAAAATGGAATCAGGGATTGTGGAGAAAAGGCAGGAAAGTAGAATTAAGGGTTGTCAGATCAGATGCAAACTCATCAAATGGCAGAGCAGTCATGATGGGCTGAGTGGCTGACTTAATTATTGAGTGTACCCGGTGTGTATAATGCATCATAATTAAGCATCCTCAGCATGGTTCTTTCTCATTTGGATGTCAAGGAGGAACAGCAAAACAACAGCAGAGGCAGTTTGAATTCTGAATTATTGGCTTTTTTAAGGTCTTCTACCTTTATGAGTGTTATCAACAAATTTTAATGATGTAAATTTTCAGCTTGCATCTGCTATTCCACCAGCCAGCAAAGGCATCTAATCCAGTCTCAGCGTATATTTTCACATCACAATACCACTTCTTAAAGATAGGTAACAACACAGATGAGGTCCCGGGAGGTATGAGGGTAGTAAATGTTGTGGCCTTATTCAAGAAGGGCTGCAAAGATGAACCTGGAAACTAAAGACCAGTAAACCTGCGTGGCATATAAATTGCTTGAGAAGATTCTGAGATAAGATATAGGTGCATTTGGAAAGAAAGGGTTTGATTAGGACGAGTCAGTATGGCTTTGTGTGGGAGCTCATGCCTCATAAAATTGTTAGAATTCTGTGATGAAGTGACCAGGAAGGTTGGCAAGGTCAGGGTATAGACCTAGTCTATATGGATTTCAGTAAACCCTTTGATGACATTCCACATGATAGATTGCTCAAGAAGGTTGGATCGCATGGAAACCAGGGCAAGCTGGCAAACTGGGTACACAATTGGCTTGATGGCAGGAAGCAGAGGGTAATAGTGGAAGGATGTTTGGTGGATTGGAGGCCTGTGACTAGTGGAGTGCCTCAAGGGTCGGAGCTGGGCCCATTACTGTTTGTTAGCTAAATTAATAATTTGGATGAGAATGTACAAGGCATGATTAGGAAGTTTGAGATGACACGAAAATAGGAAGTAATGTGGACAGTGAGGAAGGTTGTCAGAAATTGCAACATGACCTTGATCAGGTGGGGAAGTGAGCCGAAAATTGGCAAATGGAGTTTAATATACATAATTGTGAGGTGCAGCATATTGGAAAGCCAAATCAAGGTAGGAGTTTCATAGTGAATGGTAGGGCCTTAAGGAGTGTACTGGAACAGAGTGACGTTGGAGTTCAGGTTCACCATTCTCTGAAAGTCACAGGTAGACAAGGCAGCAAAGCAGGCTTTTGGTACAGTGGCCTTCATTAGTCAGCACACTAAGAATAGAAATTGAGAAGTTATGTTGGACTTGTACAGAACTTTGGTGAAGCCACACTTGAAGTACTGTGTTCAATTTTGGTTACCTTGTTATCAGAAGGGTGTTATTAAAAGACTGCAGAAGTATTTCGAAGGATGTTGCCTGAACTCAATGGTCTGAGTTTTAGAGACATGTTGGACAAGCTTGGACTTTCTTCTTTAGAGTTGAGGAGAAACCTTATTGAGATGTATAAGATCATGAGAGGCATGGATAGGGATGAAGGCACTCAGGCTTTTTCCCAGGGTTGGGGAATGAAGGACTACAGGGAATCAGTTTAAGGTTAGAGGGGTAAGAATAAAAGGGAACCTGATGGGCATATGTATATATACAGAAGGTGTTACACATATGGAATGAGCTGCCAGCAGAAATGGTTGAGACAGGCACATTAACAACATTTAAAAAGCATTTGGACAAATACACGAATAGTAAAGATTTAGAAGGACATAGGACAAGTGGGCGGCACGGTGGCACAGTGGTTAGCACTGCTGCCTCGCAGCGCCGGAGACCCGGGTTCAATTCCCGCCTCAGGCGACTGACTGTGTGGAGTTTGCACGTTCTCCCCGTGTCTGCGTGGGTTTCCTCCGGGTGCTCCGGTTTCCTCCCACAGTCCAAAGATGTGCAGGTCAGGTGAATTGGCCATGCTAAATTGCCCATAGTGTTAGGTAAGGGGTAAATGTAGATGTAGGGGTATGGGTGGGTTACGCTTCGGCGGGGCGGTGTGGACTTGTTGGGCCGAAGGGCCTGTTTCCACACTGTAAGTAATCTAATCTAATCTAATCTAATCTAATCTAAAAAAGTGCAACGAAATGGGAGTTAACAGCAGGGATCATAATACAGCCACAATTAGAAGACACTATGAAATTCCAACTGGTTTGTTCATTTGAAGATAAAGTTGTAGCATGTGCAAAATGCATTCACGCACAATTTTATACGCTAATGTTAAATAAGGGGAAGTTTGCTCCAGGGACTTTCTATCAACAGCTGTAAAGACCAAGCATTGAGGTTTTCAAATACTGTCTTGAGAAATATATTCACGTCAATCCATAATAGTCTCTTCTAGGTACTGCACAGATCTTCAGACCACAAACCAGTTCTGCATTTTAAAATAAACCATCTGTTCCATGAATCAGATCTTAAGAATCACTGGTCACATTTCTGAAAATGAAGGACTCAACTTTTACAATTTGATTGCATTCAATTACATAATAGCAGCCCTCCTTTAGTTTGTTTATGCAGATTGCCACTCCAGCACTATGTTTTTTCTCAATGAAGGAGCTCAGCATTTTTGAGAGGAGATTCCAATCCAGAGTCACTCAGAAATGTGGAACCATAATTGCATTCTGACAGTTCCTTTGACAGCAAAACTATTACAGAAAAGCAAACCACCCCCCTTTTCACAGCAGCCAGCTGCTGTATTCCAAAATTTAAAGTCCTCACAACCACTTTGACAGCTGGTGTAAAACTGTTAAGTATTAAGTGTGATGTGTGCCGAGAGGATGTGCTGCCACATGAGGAGGGGGATAGGATGCCAGGTTAATAAGATGTCAGAATGCCAGCTAATTAGAGTGCCAGTTGGGTACATGCAGCAAAATTTCAGGTAAGTCATGTTAAATGGGAGAAATTGAGGCCAGCAGAATGCAGGAGAGGTTGGTGCTGAATTCAGGGGTCGTGGCTCAGTTCAGTGGCAGCACAGGTCAGGTCCATGATGGTGGTGGTCCTTATCAGATCAGGGACAGGGTCTAAAAGGAGTCTGGAGAAAACACAGTGGGGGTATGTTAGCTAGGTGTGGAGTTAGTTTAACAGTCACTCAGGAGTCAGATTGTGTCAGTGGCTGCCAATCTTTTTAAACATAAAGTTCACCTTTTCAACTTATGTGCAATTCAGGATTTATCGAGGAAAACAGAGAATAAACAGTTTATTGTTAATGCCACATAAATATAAAACCAAGTACATCCAGTTATTAATTTTGTCCTTTACTTATCGAGGCTTAATGTGGCACCTGTGACTGCACATCACCAGCCGGTGCCTGGAAGTCTGAGTTCGAGTTTGAGACTGCAAGTTGGATACAGTCCATCAAATAGCTGTGAGGCAGGTGAGATACTTGGCCCTGATGATCTTCATTTGGGAGAATGCTGTCCAACTGACGTATGTATAAGCATTCACCCTAAAAGCACTGGATAACAGGAGTGGGCATTTTTTTGTTTATGAGACCCCTGAAATCAATGTTCCTTGACTGGACTTTCAGCTCAATATTTTATTTCGTAATTATTCTCACATTTACTTTGTAAATAAACATCAATGGAATTTGGTAGCAGCACAACAAGATCTACTTAAAGGAATGCATTTGAGACAAAATGATATTGCACCTAATTCTGAAATGGTCTGAATTCCTCAAGTGTGTACAGAAGTTTTCTTTTTCTTTTCTTTGACTTTTCTACTATTTTCTCCAGACTTGGGAAGTGTTTTATGTTTTATTTGGGAGGACCAAAGACTAATTTCAATTTTAATGCATAGATAGCACTGATCATATGTGCTAAGTGTCTGCCTTTTCCCTTTTCACAGTTCAGTTACTTCAGTTTAATGCTGTCTCATCCCCCACCTGCATCTCCATCAGCTTCCCAGCTACCTTACCCCCAGCCCATCCCCATTCTCCTATTTATCTTTCAGCCCCCTTCCACACTCCCCTCCCCACATTCCTGGGGGAGAGCTTATGCCCGAAATGCCAACTCTCCTGCTCCTCAAATGTTGCTTGACCTGCTGTGCTTTTCCAGCGCCACACTTGTCGACTCTGAGTTATCAAACAAGTTATTGTTTGATAACTCATTGCTCACCTCACTCCTTCATTTCAGAAAACTGACAATTTCAGGCATCAGAGATTAATAAATCTTTGCAAGACCTTCCCTGGGCTTAACCAATCAACACTTCAACATGGAGAATTATTTCACCATAGGTGGCGTCAAGTTTATCGAGGAAGGGTTCAAACAAGCAGTGCTTAAGGGCTCTTGCTCAAATCAAGTTTACAACCTTAGCAATAACTTTGCTCCCAAATTTTTACTGGTGGATTATACCATGGTAACTGAAAAAGAGGGGAAATAAAGATAATTTCTGCAAAATGCAACAAAGGCAAGCTGAGCTAGTGCACTATAATGGAAACCAGTTTCTTAACCAGTGTCTTTCACAACCACTTATCTTTTGAATTCATTGTAGATATCCTGACCCTTTGCTATCTTCCAAGGGGGAAAAGGGTAGGAAAATCTTCTTGTGTTTATCAGGGCATTTTTAAGGACAAAGTTAATTAACTGAATTGTGTCAGTTCTGTCAATAGATACAGCAATCTGTAGCGAGAAGTATTCACAGTTCTTTACATCCTGTTGGAGTTGCTGAAACACGTTTTCAGACAAAGTAATTCATCTTACTGTTGTGGGAATATCAAGTGACATGGTCTGGATTGTTTTTCTTAATGTCTTGGAATAAAAGAGTCAATGGCCACAGTCTTTGCTTCTTTATTTACTTCACCATCCATGAATCATTTCTTGTGTTTTGCCAGATGATGGCAAAAGCAAAATGATGCTTCAGAAAAGGCCTGAACTTTCGCTGTTGATTCAACAAAAATCACTACTGAGCTTTCAAAATGATCTTGAGTTCATCAATCCTTAGTCCAAAAGCTATGCTTGACTTTACTGTGCATTGTTATGTGACACTGTTCCAAATTCTCCTGGTCACTTATTGATATACTTTGGTGACATACAAAAGAAACCTTTTTTACAATGTGAACAGAATTCATCTTTCCATGGCATATTTCTTTTCTTTTTAGATGATCCAGGTAAATCACTCATCATTATTGATTCATACTGCAGGTCATTACACCACTCTGCTGCTGGTCACATTGCAAGTAGGCCTCTGAATCAACATCTCGGAAACAACAGAAAGTCGCTGGCTGCTTTCGAATGTGGAGTCACAGGAGATCAGCTCTGTGGCTATGATATGTTTTTGGGGCCCCTGCTTGAAATGCATTGTTCAGATATTGTAAGTGGGGCATGACAGTATTCCCTGTAATTAGCCTTCATCCTGACCGTACTTATTAGGTAAACAGCTGAAGATAAAAAACTGCAGGTGCACAAAGAATTGGTAGAGGTATGGGACTAACTGTGTTGCTCTTGCAGCACGTTCGCACGGACACAATGGGCTGAGTAACTTTCTATTTCTAGTTATTTAATATACTGGTGTAACACATCAATCCCTCGCATATTTCTTGCTGATTTGTTTACAGTGCCACCACAAAAAAAAACACTTTACTCTGCAACAATAGTCCATCTGGGCCAAACAAGCACAGTGCAACAAGCTGGTAAGTGCGGTTAAGCACATGCAATTTTCTCTAGCTACGCAGCTTGTAAAAGCAGAAGTCATGCAACAGCATGACAATGAACATGCGTGCAGACAACAAATATGGTTGGGCGCTAAGATCAACAGTCAGAAACGAGCTTGGCGAGGGATCGCAGGCAGGTGGAGAGTTTGAGTAATAGAAACTCTGCAATAGACCCTTTGATCACAGGACTACATATTAATTATCTAACTTTTCCTGACTAACAATTTTACTTATTCTAATAGGAAACCTGTGAAGTTTTTAGATGCAGAGGAATTGCACAATAGAAAATTCAATTTCCATTTCTCATTTGGATTTTCTACAATGGGGATTCCGCAGAATTCCCATTGTAGAAAATTCAAATGAAAAATGGAAATGGGGATTCCACAGAATTCCCAGATGCAACTCCAGTTTACACTGAAATAATGACTGACCAATGGAAAATCCAGACCATTATTTGTTTATCTGAATGTTTCCAAAACAAGCTTCGATACCATCCCCAAAAAAATTAAAGAACTTCCAGCCAAGATTATGTCAATGTTACTCTTAATAAGTTACCAGCAGAAGTAGGCAACAAGTTCAGGATCTGTCTGGCTGAGAAAAAACATTCACTCAATTAACACCAACTTGCGTCACATTAATAACTGGAATAGAACTCAATTTCGGTTTACCAACTAACATTGAATGAAGTTCTCAAAAGCAATGTGGTATAGAACAGGTTATCAGTTCAAAAAGATCCAAACATATTCTGAAACTAGCAATTATATGTAATTATTTTATCACCCCAACTTAGCTCATGTTTCAACAGATAAATTTCATGCTACAACCCATGAAAAATATTAACACTGTACATGGCCAAAACGTACCTCCATAGCAGAAGACCTTCCATCAGCTCACAGATGTAATCAGAAAATGGTGCACATTGTTTACATGGAGCTTGCAAGCTGGTCAGCACACGAAAGAAACTAATGCACTTCATCAAGGAAAAGCAAGGCACAGTAGATCCTATTATTACTTCTGAACATTGGTGTCCACCAATCACAAAAATGCATAAATTCTAAGTCCAGTGTTTGCACACTTTTACACATCAAATGGTCTGGTGCTGGGCAGAGTACAGCACTGCATTAATAGGCCCAAACAATATAATCAAGGGAATATAACTAAGTACATAGATAGGAAAGCAGAAGACTTCAACAGAGCTCCCAGTATCATCCAGCCTTGCACATCTCTGCAAACAATAGAACTTGTTTTATTCATTTGCAGTGATGTAAAGAAACTCTCGGCAAGCCAGAATTTATTGTCTATCCCTTAATTGACAAAGGTGGTGATAAGCCACAATCTTAATATCTCTGAGCACATTACTTACTCTTACTTTTGCATCTCCATGCTGTCCTCTTCACATGCAGCCAGAAATAACATTTATCTGTGCCATACTTGCGAAGCACCTAAACGCTTAGCAATACTGAGCACTCAGTCACGAAACTACACTGCATCTAGCAAGTGATTGCCACATGCATAACAGATGGCTCAACAGGATTTAATACTTCTTCAGCAAAAGTCAAACACATCATCCCCATATATTAACTATAAGGCATTAATTCATAGAAGCAGAAGTAGGCCATTTAGCCCACTGAATCTGCTTTACTATGGAATAAAATCATATTAGATATGACAATCCTCAACTTCACTTTCCTACCTTTTCCACATAACCCTTGATTCCTGACTCAGTAAAAATCTGCTCATCTCAGCCTTGAATAAACTTAACTCCCCAGTCCCAACAGCCCTCTGCAGTGAAGAATTTCAAAAATTCACTACCCTCAGAGATTAGAAAACCCTACTCACGTTGGTCTCAACTGTGGTCCCTTATTCTGCCCCTCTGGTCCTTGACTCTCCCACAAGGGGAAACAACTGTTCCACACTTACTGCGTCAAGTCCTCTAAGAATGTTGTATTTCAATAAGATTGCCTCTGATCCCTTTAAATTCGAATGAGTGTAGGCCCAACTGACTCAACATCTCCTCATAAGCTAGCCCCTCCATACTTAGTATCAGTCCAATGAACCTTTAGTGGACTGCCTCCAATGCCAGTACATCTTTAACAGACCCGCAGTTATTTTGAATTTTAAATTTCAATTTTCAACATTTTGATCCAAGCACTATCGTCAGGATCACAACAGTCAGTAAAGAACTATTTGATATTAACAATACACTTAACAAATTGAAATCTTGTCCATCTGTGCCATTAAATCCTATTCTACTTGCATACAGCTCCAGATGACCTTCAAATTTGAATAAATATAATCAGATTCTGCAGTATCCGAAGATATTATTCAACAACATTTAGTAATTTACAAAACCCATGCACTCATACCAAAATCCCTGGCTTTTCATACAGTAAGCCATGTAATGGGATTTAGGATTTTCCCAACAATAACAAAACATCACTGTTGCTCTGCATCAAATCAGTATCAACATGGTGGTAGTTTTCTGAAAATCACTCAAATCAAGATTTTATCCTCCAAAATTAGGTCTGTCTGGCAGGCATTTTGAGCAAACACAAATAGCAGAAAAATTTATACCTGGTCTTGGTTTTAATGCCTTGCCGCTCTCAATAAGCTTGAAATACTTGATACAATAATGCTAACCTACAAAACAAAGTACTGGAGACATTCAGAAGAGTCAGCACTAGCTGTTGACAAAATGAATGGCAGTCAACATTTCATAGACCGTTAATCTGAACTTTGTTCGTTGCTGCCTTGTCTGCTCACTTCAGATGCTCAATTTTCTGCTCAAACTCAAATATCCAGCAACTGACCTTATATGCATTTATAATAATTAGTCTATCAGCAATTTTCACATACCTGTGCCTAAGCTGATGTCTTCAATTGGATTATCAAATTAACTGGATGTAAAAATGCTCAACTATAAATTGACATTTAACTTCATTTTTTTTGTCAGCTCTCTTCCCATGTTGATAAAATTCCATCTTCAAGAGAACAAACTTGACACTCTGAGTTAACTGTGTCAGCATTATCCAGTGACCATCCTTCTGCATGTTTACAACCCCACTGCCCTGCGGCCAACCACTTCACACCCCCTCCCACTCCACCAAGAACATGCAAGTCCTGGGCTGCCTCCACTGCCGAATCGAAGCCAGCCAACAACTGGCAGAAGAACACCTCATCTTCCACCTCAGGACCCTTTAAGCACACGGTATCAACTTCATTAATTTCCAAATCTACCCTTAACCAACCTAATCGCAGATCCAACCTTCCAACTTGGCATCGCACTCTTTACCTGTCCATCTTCCTTCCCGCCTATCTACTCCATCCTCCCCACTGACATATCACAATCAGCCCCCACCTACACCTGCCTATCACCTCCCCAACTACCTTTCCCCAGGCCAGCCCCTACCCTCCTATTTATCTCTCAGCTCCCTTCCACCCCTACATTCCTGGCCAAAAATATAAAGGAGGATAGTAAAAGCTTTTTTAGGTATGTGAAAGGAAAAAAAAATGGTTAAGACTAAAATTGGGCCCTTGAAGACAGAAACGGGTGAATACATTACGGGGAACAAAGAAATGGCAGAAGAGTTGAATTGGTACTTCAGGTCTGTGTTCACTGGGGAAGACACGAGCAATTTATATTTGGCAGGAAATGGTGTTGGAGAGACTGTAAGGTCTGAAGGGTGATAAGTCCCCGGGACCTGATGGTCTACATCCCAGGGTACTGAAGGAGGTGGCTCTAGAAATCGTGGATGCATTGTTGATCATTTTCCAATGTTGTATAGATTCAGGATCAGTTCCTGCGGATTGGAGGGTGGCTAATGTTGTCCCACTTTTTAAGAAAGGAGGGAGAGAGAGAAAGCAGGGAATTATAGACCAGTTTGTCTGACCTCAGTGGTGGGAAAGATGCTGGAGTCAATTGTAAAGGATGAAATTACGACACATCTGGATAACAGTAACAGGATAGGTCAGAGTCAGCATGGATTTATAAAAGGGAAATCATGCTTGACTAATCTTCTGGAATTTTTTGAGGATGTAACTCTGAAGATGGACAAGGGAGACCCAGTGGATGTAGTGTACCTGGACTTTCAGAAAGCCTTTGATAAAGTCCCACATAGGAGGTTAGTGAGCAAAATTAGGGCGCATGGTATTGGGGGCAAAATACTGACAGATTGAAAATTGATTGGCTGACAGGAAACAAAGAGTAGTGATAAACGGTTCCCTTTTGGAATGGCAGGCGGTGTTCAGTGGGGGTACCGCAGGGATCAGTGCTGGGACCACAGCTTTTTACAATATACATTAATGATATAGATGATGGTATTAAAAGTAATATTAGCAAATTTGCTGATGATACAAAGCTGGATGGCAGGGTGAAATGTGAGAAGGATGTTAGGAGATTACAGGGTGACCTGGACAGGCTAGGTGAGTGGACAGATGCATGGCAGATGCAGTTTAATGTGGATAAATGAGTGGTTATCCACTTTGGTGGCAAGAACAGGAAGGCAGATTACTACCTAAATGGAGTCAAGTTAGGTAAAGGGGCAGTACAAGATCTCGGTGTTCTTGTACATCAGTCAATGAGAGCAAGCATGCAGGTACAGCAGGCAGTGAAGAATGCTAATAGCATGCTGGCCTTCATAACAAGAGGAATGGAGTATGGAAACAAAGAAGTTCTTCTGCAGCTGTAAAGGGCCCTGGTGAGACCGCACCTGGAATATTGTGTGCAGTTTTGGTCTCCAAATTTGAGGAAAGACATTCTGGCTATTGAGGGAGTGCAGCGTAGGGTCATGAGGTCAATTCCCAGAATGGCGGGACTGTCTTACGCTGAAAGATTGGAGCGACTGGGCTTGTATACCCTTGAGTTTAGAAGGCTGAGAGGGGATCTAATTGAGACATATAAGATTATTAAAGGATTGGACACTCTGGAGGCAAGAAGCATGTTTCCACTGATGGGTGAGTCCCGAACCAGAGGACACAGTTTAAAAATAAGGGGTAGGCCATTTAGAACAGAGTTATGGACAAACTTCATCACCCAGAGAGTGGTGGGTATGTGGAATGCTCTGCCCCAGAAGGCTGTGGAGGCCAAGTCTCTGAATACTTTCAAGAAAGAGTTGGATAGAGTTCTTAAGGATAGTGGAATCAAGGGTTATGGGGATAAGGCAGGAACAGGAAACTGATTTAGGATGATCAGCCATGATTATAATGAATGGTGGTGCTGGCTCGAAGGGCAGAATAGCCTACTCCTGCACCTATTGTCTATTGAAGGGCTTATGCCTGAAACTGGTCCTGATCCACGGATGATACTAGACCTGCTGTGCTTTTCCAGCACCATACTTTTCGACTTCAATCTCCAGCATCTGCAGTCCTCACTTTTTCTTAGCACTGAGTGTTAATCATAAACATTCAGCATTTCTTGCAGCATATATAGAGAGAAAGAGTCAACATTTCAAATTGCTGACCCTTTTAACTGAACTGTGGCTCCTGAATTCCATAAACAATGCTAATGGAAAATCCTCTATTCACTGCATCTTTGGTACATTTATTTTTTTTTAAAATTGAAAAAGCAGAATAATGTTGGTGCTGCAACTCTGAAATCTCTGTTTAAATCACATACAGAGATAGAGATGTACAGCACAGAAACAGACCTTTCAGTCCACTCGTCCGTGCCGACCAGATATCCTAACTTAATCTCGTCCAATTTACCAACACTTGGTCCATATCCCTCTAAACCCTTCCTATTCGTACACCCATCCAGATGCCTTTTAAATGTTGTAATTGTACCAGCCTCCACCACTTCCTCCGGCAGTTCATTCCATACACGTACCACCCTCTGTGTGAAAAAGTGTGTTCTATTATACTTAACTTTTCACAACAATGCTTGTAAGATGTCTTCTCTTAAACTCAACCACAATTTCAGCACGGTAGGGAAAAACGAGGACTGCAGACGCTGGAAAGCCGAGTCGGGATTAGAGTGGTGCTGGAAAAACACAGCAGGTCAAGCAGCATCCAAAGAGCAGGAAAATCGACATTTCGGGCAAAAGCCCTTCCTCAGGAATACAGGCAGGGAGCCGGCAGGGTGGAGAGAGAAATGAGAGGGGGATGGGGATGGGGAGAAAGTAGCATAGAGTACAATGGGTGAATGGAGGTGGGGATGAAGGTGATAGGTCAGAGAGGAGGGTGGAGTGGATAGGTAGAAAGGAAGATAGGTAGGTAGGACAGGTCATGGGGACGGTGCTGAGCTGGATGGTTGGAGGTGGGGTAAGGTGGGGGGAGGGGAAATGAGGAAACTGGTGAAGTCCACATTGATGCCCTGGAGTTGAAGTGCTCTGAGGCGGAAGATGAGGCGTTCTTCCTCCAGGCATTGCGCGTTAAGGGAGCGGAGGTGAAGGAGGCCCAAGACCTCCATGTCCTCAGCAGAGTGGGAGGGGGAGTTGAAATGTTGGGTCACAGGGCGGTGGGGTTGATTGGTGCAGGTGTCCTGGAGATGTTCCCTAAAGCGCTCTGTGAGGAGGCATCCAGTCTCCCCAATGCAGAGGAGATCGCATCGGGAGCAACGGATACAATAAATGACATTGGTGGATGTGCAGGTAAAACGTTGATGGATGTGGAAGGCTCTTTTGGGGCTTTGGATGGAGGTGAGGGAGGAGGTGTGGCCGCAGGTTTTGCAATTCCTGCGGTGGCAGGGGAGGGTCCCAGGAAGGGAGGGTGGGTTGTTGGGGGGGGCGTGGACTTGACCAGGTAGTCATGGAGGGAACGGTCTTTGTGGAAAAGGGGAGGGAGGGAAATATATCTTTGGTGGTGGGGTCCGTTTGGCGATAGCGGAAATGTCATCGGATGATGCAGTTTATGCGAAGGTTGATAGGGTAGAAGGTGAGCACCAGAGGGGTTCTATCCTTGTTACGGTTGGAGGGGTGGGGTTCGAGGGCAGAAGGGCGGGATGTGGATGAGATGCGTTGGAGGGCATCTTTAACCATGTGGGAAGGGAAATTGCGGTCTCTAAAGGAGGAGGCCATCTGCTGTGTTCTGTGGTCCTCCTGGGAGCAGATACGGCGGAGGCGGAGGAATTGGGAATACGGGATGGCATTCTTGCAGGAGGTAAGGTGAGAAGTGGTATAATCCAGATAGCTGTGGGAGTTGGTGGGTTTGTAAGAAAATGTCAGTATCAAGTCGGTCATCATTAATGGAGATGGAGAGGTCCAGGAAGGGGAGGGAGGTATCAGTGATAGTCCAGGTGAATTTAAGGTCAGGGTGGAATGTGCTGGTGAAGTTGATGAATTGCTCAACCTCCTCGCAGGAGCACAAGGTGGCGCTGATGCAGTCATCAATGTAGCGGAGGAAGAGGTGGGGAGTGGTGCCGGTGTAACTATCAGAAGATGGACTGTTCTACGCAGCCAACAGAGACAGACATAGCTGGGGCCCAAACAGATGCCCATGGCTATCCCGTTGGTCTGGAGGAAGTGGGAGGATTCGAAGGAGAAATTGTTAATGGTGAGGACCAGTTCAGCCAAACGAATGAGAGTGGAAGGGTACTGTTGGGGACGTCGGGAGAGGAAGAAACGGAGGGGTTGGAGGCCCTGGTCATGGCTGATGGAGGTGTAGAGAGATTAGAAGTCAATGGTGAAGATGAGGCATTGGGAGCCGGGGAAACAGAAGTCTTGGAGGAGGTGGAGGGCGTAGGTGGTGTCTCGACCGTATGTGGGGAGTTCCTGGACGAGGGGGGATAGGACAGTGTCGACGTAGGTAGCGATGAGTTCAGTGGGGCAGGAGCATGCTGAGACAATGGGTCAGCTTGTGGATCTTGGGAATGAGGTAGAATCAGGCAGTGCGGGGTTCCCGAACTATGAGGTTGGAAGCTGTGGGTGGGAGATCACTTGAGGTATGAGGTTCTGTATGGTCTGGGAGATGACGGTTTGGTGATGGGGGGTGGGGTCATGGTCGAGGGGGCGGTAGGAGGAGGTGTCTTCGAGTTAGCGTCTGGCTTCAACAGTGTAGAGGTCAGTGCGCCAAATTACCACTGCACCCTCTTTATCCGCTGGCTTGATGGTGAGGTTGGGATTGGAGCAGAGGGATTGGAGGGCTGCAGGTACTTAAAAATAGTCAATATTTTTTAAAATTCATTTTGTTTATCCCCACATTACTGAGCTAAAAAACTCTTGAAAAACATGTTATCCAGGTGAGTTTTTTTTTAAAAAGCCCTGTGAAATATTCTTGAGCAGTTACCTGGCTTTTGTGGATAAATGCTTTCCTATCAGGTGACAATCCCTTCAATGGCTCAAAAAATACATGGCGCAGTACGATTACTATTATCAGATAATAGACGAACAAGTGTAAATCAGTATGATTAAAATCGCTATTTCAGGATAACCCAAGTGGTTTTGACTAAATCACATCAACTCCTGAGGGGTGGAGTCAAAGGCAGCCTTCATGCATTTCGGTCAGATTTTAGATTTGAATTAATCTACACTTCTTTGTTCTCATTCTCTTCTTGTCAATAACACAAAGCTCTAAATTATCTACCACAAATCTTCTTCATGTCTGCATCATTTCAATCAGTAGCTGAAAAGAGTTAGCTTGTTAACATATTTTGGGTGTAGACCATTTGTCAGTATTGACAGATTTTTATTCTCCAAGTACAAATTTCTCTCTAATCTTGAAGAACACAGGTGCAACAAGAGGCCATTCAGTCAATCTCGTCTTTTCAATTACATCATAAGCAATCTGTATCTTAACATTATGTACTCTGATGCCTTGAACATGTAGTTTGCTCATTTAAATTTTTCAAACAGTCTTTTAGAAATGCCTGAATGAAAGTGGGTGTGAGAAACAACAGAATTCAGATTGGTGCAGCTGGCATAGCTTTTCCAAAGCAAGCATGAAGACACTTTATTGGAGGCACATGAGAAGATTTGCTTCTAAAAGTTTCCCTTTGCAGCTGTCTAATTAGTTCACTTGACAGGGGAAAGGATACTACCCACTTGACCAAATCTAAAGCAGTTCTTTCTGCTGTTTTATTCCCTCTGGTTCTATTCAAATATGGAACAATCAATTAGAAACTCAAAACTGCATTTGTTAGTGCTGGTTCACATTATTGAGAGATAGCAAACTACAACATTTTTAGCGACATTGAATGACATTCTTTGCACATAAAAACTTGAACATTTTGCACAGACATGAGAGGATACAGAACCTATTCAGACTGAATTTGTAAATTCTCAGAATTGTCAATTAGTAATTCTCAGATGATAAATGAAGCTATACTATCCCACCCAGAGCTCAGAACTAAACATTTTCTAAGTATATCAAGTCATCTAGTCTCACCATGGACGCAACCCCACAAATCTTAAATAAACTACATCTGTTGCGTGCATTTTCCATTCCCACACTACTACATAGCTGTGACTTACCACCATGTGAAAATTAAACCAGCCATGTGTTAGGATGCAGCATTTAGAATAACACTACTGGGGAGGGGTGGTTTAAATGTATAGATGCACCAGAGTTGGATCGTCATCATTCTCAGCCCGTTCTGGTGACATCATAACCAAAGACTGCAAAAGGAACCATCCCACTTTTTTTTATTCATGTTTGTGGGATGCAGGCATTGCTGGCAGGCCAGCATTCACTGCCCTCCCCATTTGCCCTCAAGAATCTGGTGGTGAGCTGCCTTCTTGCATCGCTGCAGTCAATCTGCTGCGGGCTGATCCACAATGCCATTAGGGATGGAATTCCAGGAGTTTGACCCAGTGACAATGAAGGAAAGACGATATACTCCCAATAAGGAGGGGAACTTGAAGGTGGTGGTGTTCGCATTTATCTGTTGCTTTGGTCCTTCTCAATGGAAGTCGTTGTGGGTTTGAAAGATACTGACTGAGGATCTTTGGTGAATTTCTGTGATGCATCTTCTAGGTGGTAGACATTACTGCTACTGAGTGTCAGAGATGGAGGGAGTGGATGCTTGTGGATGTACTGCCAATCAAGCATGTTGCTTTGATCTGCTTGGTGTCAAGCTTGAGTGTTGTTGGAGCTGCACTAATCCAAGCAACTGGGCGGGGGGGGGGGGGGGGGGGGGGGTTTCCATCACACTCCTGACTGGTTGCCTTGGACATAGTGAACAGGCTTTATTTTTTGGTGGGGGGTGGGGACAGGGGGAAATCAAGAGGTGAGTTACTTACTGCAGTATTCCTCGTCTCTGACTTGCTTCTGTGGTCACTATGTTTACATGATGAATCCAGATGAGTTTCTGATCAATGGTAACCCTCAGGATGTTGCTGGTGGAAATTCAGTGATGGGAACACCACTGAATGCCAATAGGCAATGGTTAGTTTGTCTCTTATTGGTGATAGTCATAGCCTGATATTTGTGTGGCATGAATGATACTTGCCACTTTTTACTTCAAGCCCAGATTTGTCCAGTTCTTCTTGTATTTGAATATGACTGCTTCAGTGTCTGAGGAGTTACAAATGGTGCTGAACATTGTGCAAACATTGACAAACATCCGAACGTCAGACCTTACAACAGAAGGAAGGTCATTGATAAAGCATCTGAATATAGTTGTGCCCTTGAACATTCCCCTGAGTAACTCCTGCAGAGATGGCCTGGAGCAGGAGTATCTGATCTCCAATAAATTCAATCATCCTCCTATTTGCAATGTGTGATTCCAACCAACGGAGAGTTTGCTCCCGATATCAATTGATTCCGGTTTTGCTTGGGCTACTTTATGTCACACTCGATCAAATGCATCCTTGATGTTAAAGGCTATCAATTTCACCTCACCTTTTGAATTATACTATTTTATTCATGTGTGAACCAAAACTGAAGTGAGGTCAGGAGCTGAGTGGCCCTGGCAGAATCCAAACTGAGCATCACTGAGCAGGTGCTGCTTGACAGCACTAACACACCTTCCATTACTTTACCTATGATGGAGAGTAGACTGATGGAGCGGTAATTGGCCAGGTTGAATTTGTCCTGCCTTTTATGTACAAGACATAAATTGAGCAATTTTCCACACTGTCAGCTAGATGCTTGTGTTGTAACTGTACTGGAACAGCTTGGCCAGGGGAGAAGAAAGCTCCCTTAGAAGAAACCCTGTCTCCATGTTAAACTAAGTTTTCTCAGCTCAAGCAAGTCTTCACTCAGGGTTAATGAGTTAACATATCTCTTATTATGGCTAGCATAGGCTGTAGAATACAACTGACCACTGATAGCTGTCGAGGTGCAGTGCTCATATCCCCATCTCTGAGCCAGGAGGCCTAGTTTCAAGTCTCCACTGCCCCAGAGGTGTGTAATAACATTTCTGAAGTTGATTAGAAAATATCTACGACTTGCCACTAAAAATAAGGATAGCCAGCTCAGGCTGCTTGCCAAGGAAGCAGGTGATTATTGTCCGAGGCCAAGAGGAATTAAGACAAAAACATGGATATTTCAGACACTGACGAATTGGACATGTATCATAGTGGAATGGAACATCAGGAGCTATCTGGTATATCAAGAAAGGTATACACGCTTCTCTTCTTGTTTCTCATAACAAATTTTCTGGAATTTCATCCAAAATGACTGTTGCACTCGTATCTTGTAGTATGCATGAAGTATCACATTAAGGTGAAGTAAATTCATGTCCTAATTTATCCTCTGAGAATGATTCACAATAAACTAAATTAGCTTAATTATTGAACCAGACAGAGGAGATTAGAGGTAGGATACAGAGGCTGTCTGCCATGCAACACTCTTCATCTATCCTTTGTTCTCCCATTTCTGTCAATTAACCAAAAGTCCTCAAATCCAAGTGTGAAATTCATCAGCAGCTACCGCAATAGACTGGAATGAGTAATCCTGAAAGAAATGAGCAATCTTTTGTATTATTTCAAGGGATAGTTTATCAATGTATAAAGTATTGGCTTAAGCAATGGGGTACAGGAAGACCTGTTCACGAACTTTTCAGAAGATGCAAATTTGTGTCAAAGGTGTCCATGTTGAGAGGGTATTTCACAAAGCTATGTAACACATTGCTGTCAGTTCAAACATACTACTGTTCACTGTGCGACCAAAACAGCCTCAATTTTTCTTGTGGCTGTGAGAGAAAAGAATTTAAATTGTTAATTTTCAATACTCCCCATTCAAACATGAAAGGTCTCCTCTGATGAAAAGCCCATCACTGAAGATAATTAATTTGTTTCTGCAATTTAACTTCTGGAACCCATGTCGCAGTAAATCATTTAAAATCTCCAGCACAAAGAAACCAGTTAGAATATCGCATCCTTGATAGTGCTTGCTTCGAGCACCCAAACTAAAGTCCATTGTGATTCCTCTACTTCAAATGTTCATTGACTCTCGCCCTAAAAGATGGAGTCATCCTTCCCTCCACCAATGCAAGTCAACTGAGAAACTGCACTTAAACAAGAGATTTCAGACATATCTTGAGGTAAATGTATTAATGTACAAAAATTACAAGTTGGAACTTTGAATCTGTTCGAGCGCCATGATGCAACCAAGTAATAAAATGTCCACTGTAGCACACTTTCTCTAAAAACATACTGAGAGTAAAATATCCAAGCTCAATTGATAACGACACATCCACACCCTACCTCAACTAATTCAAATTAATTGGCTAATTTAGGATCTCTAAACTGTAATAAATGTTTGTATTCTCCACAAACTTGCACGTGGTTTCTTCTAACATGCTTTCAAATCATTAATACGGATAGTCAAGAGCATTATTCCCATACAGTCACAGTCTAAAGATTAGGAATACGCCATTTAGGACAGAGATAAGGAGAAATTTCTTCACCAGAGAGTAGTGAGCTTGTGAAATTCTCTGCCACTGAAAACAGTGAGGCCAAAGTATTGAATGGTTTTAGGAACGTAGTTCCTAATATGTGGTTCTTAAGGTTTAAAGGGATCACAGGGTATAAGGAGGAAGGATAATGAGTTTGACAACCAGTCATAATCATAATGAACAGCCTACTCATCAGAATGGTCCCAAGAATGAAAAGCTTATCATATGAGGAATGTTTGAGGACTCTGGGTCTATACTTAATGGAGTTTAGAAGGATCAGGAGGGATCTAATTTAAACATACAGAATACTGAACGGCCTGGACAGAATAAATGTTGGGAAGATGTTTCCATTGGTAGGAGTGACGACCCAAGGGCACAGCCTTAGAAGACCTCTCAGAACAGAGATAAGGAGAAACTTCTTTAGCCAGACACTAATGAGTCTATGGAATTCATTGCCATAGAAGGCAGTAGAGGCCAAGACACTGAGTATATTTAAGACTGAGACAGATAGGTTCTTGAGGATCAAGGGTTATGGGGAAAACGTGGAGAATGGGGTTGAGAAACTTATCAGCTACAATTGAATGGTGGAGCAGACATGATGGGCTGAATGGACTAATTTCTGCTCCTATGTCTTATGGTCTAACTCCATTCAAATAACTATCTGACAGATCTCGTTCACTACTTCGGTTTCCATCTAGTCACCGTCTACAATGTTACTTTGTTCCAAAATTATCAACACTTAAAAAAAACTGGCAGTCCAGGACAAATGTCTTAATTGTGAGTATTGTACTATGCATTGTCTTTATAACAATTCAGGTCTCAGAAGATTTGTTAAAACATTGGCCTCCGACTATTTCAAAGATAATCCCTTTAAGTACTTGCATTGTATGGTTTAAACTAGGGAGTAGCAAATCTCTTGAGAGGCTGGGCTCAGATATCTCTGACAAGACATCATATTTGAAAAAACCAAAGTCTTCAATGACACATCATGACTGAAACACCAAGGTTTCCATAGTAATGATAAACAAACTGTTTTGCAACTGTCTGATGTCATTGTATTCCCACACTACAGTCTGACTTTTTCTTCAAATGTTCATGATAATTTTTTAAGTTCTGGACAACATGAGTACATCAAGTACTTCTCTGATAAATCATTGCCAAAAATAACTCATTTCAGATTATTTCTTTCACAGAATTCAAGCTTCCAAAAATTCATGTGTTCTCACTTCTTGAGAGTACATCTTACTATTAAAGAATTATTAGCTTGTCACTAATAATTTGGTTTAATTTGTTATTGTTTTGGTACAAACCAAGTAATTGCAAATACCAATGTAGCTCTTCTTAAGAAATGTTGAGTTTACTTAATAATTCTATCTTCCACTTCAGAATACTTGATGTGTTGCCACCTGTTAAAAACTATACTTAACTTTTCCAGTTAAGTGGATGAGGGCAAAGCGGTTGATGTGGTGTGTATGGATTTCAGTAAGGCATTTGATAACTTTCACTGTGGAAGGCTATTGCACAAAATATGGAGGCATAAGATTGAGGATGGTTTAGCAGTTTCCATCAGAAATTGACTCGTTGAAAGAAGACAGAGGGTGGTGGTTAATGGGAAATGTTCATCCTGGACTTCAGTTACCAGTGGTGTGACATAAGGTTCTGTACTGGGGCCACTGCTGTTTGCCATTTTTATAAATGATTGTGGATAAGCTAGAGTTAGTCTCAGAGGTGGCAAATGGAGTTTAATGTGGAAAAGTGTGAGGTGATTTACTTTGGAACGAGCAACAGGAACAAAAAGTACTGGACTAATGGTAAGATTCTTGGTAGTGTAGATGAGCAGAGAAATCTCAGTGACCCTGTACATAGATCCCTGAAAGTTACCACCCAAGTTGATAGGGTTGTTAAGAAGGCATACAGTGTGTTAGCTTTTATTGGTAGAGAGATTGAGTTTCAGAGTCACAAGGTCATTCCGCAGCTGTATAAAACCCTGGTGTGGCCGCACTTGGAATATTGTGCACAGTTCTGGTTACCGGATTATAGGAAGGATATGGAAACTTTAGAGAGGGTGCAGAGGAGATTTACTACAATGCTGCCTGGTATGGAGGGAAGGTATTATGAGGAAAGGCTGAGGGTCATGAGGCTGTTTTTGTTGGAGAGAAGAAGGTTGAGAGGTGACTTAATTGAGACAGATAAGATAATCAGAGGGATAGATAGGGTGGGCAGTGAAAGCCCTTTTTCTCAATTGGGGATGGCTAACACGAGGGGACATAGTTTTAAATTGAGGTATGATAGATATAGGACACATATCAGGTATTTTCTTTACTCAGACAGTAGTAGGGCTGTTGAGCACACTGCCTGCAACAGTAGTAGACGCGCCAATTTAAGGGCATTTAAATGGTCATTGAATAAACATATGGATGAAAACAGTGTAGGATAAATAGGCTTCAAATTGGTTTCACAGGTTGGCGCAACATCGAGGGCTGAAGGGCCTGACCTGTGCTATAATGTTCTATGTTCTCACTCTATGACTGACTTCTTTCAAATAAATTTCTAGCCCTACTACAGTATTAATATGGCTCTTAACCATGTTCCAAATTACATCCTGTGTGACTATGCCAAAGATAAACTTTCCCTCTTTCTCCTTGACCTGCTTACAGCCTTTAACCAATTTCATCCAGCTCAGTGGAATTACTTTGATCTGGCTCCAAACTTAACAATCTATCTAATCATTGCCAAAGAATCACTTGCAACTGCTTCTTCCCTCAGCCTTTACTCATAAGACCTCTCCCACTCCCCCCCCCATACTGTTTGTTGCAAATCAACTTTTTTTCCATCCTCCATTATTAAAGCTGACGAAGGAAGATGACTGATGGCAATGGGACTGAAATGGGACAAGTGTATTGTAACACAGATGAAAAGCAGCACTCTGAGATGAAAAAGGACTTAACATACAATTTTGGATGCTGAGGTCGTGAATAGATTGGTTCAGACTCAAGTTATGACCAGAAGAAAAGTGTAAATTAGTTTCAATGATAAAATTGTGGCAGAGACTAAGGGCAATAGTCTTGACAGGACAAAGGTAATTGGGGTTTTGAGAAGAGGTGAAGAAGTGGTGGAGTTGGATGTTAGTAATGGAATTGAGGACACTAATTCAAAAGTGAGGGAAGTATCAAGATCAGTTGTTACACAAACAACTTGCAGCATTTATTAAATTCTCACTGTCTTGCATATAACAAATTTCAGTTATTTTATTAGAAGAATCGGTGTCGAAAAGTACAAACTTAAACTTGTTGTCAAGTGTTTATGCAAATTGAATAAGTTCTGGTTATTTCTAATCCTCCTGTCCTAGCCATCATGAATCATACTCTCAATATCACCTCTCAATCGCTTGGCAAAGGGTGGTGGATTGAATGTTTGATGCTTATGTTACGAAAGGAGCAGTCCACTCCCTTGAGTTTTATGAACAAGCTGTCAGGAAACACAAGTGAATTTGAAAGGCTTGATTTTTCAAGCAAACAGCATTTTCAGGTAAAATATACAAGATCTAACAATCGAATAAAACTTATTTTTTCACTGAAAATGATATTTTCATTCTCATTGGATCTACATACTTAAGGACCAGGATTGCAATCTTCAACTGATTGAGAACTGAGATAATAGCTAGAAGTACCTTTTGGAATATTATGTACAATTCTGGTCTCCCTGCTGGATGAAAGATGTTGTGAAACTTGAAAGGGTTCAGAAAAGATTTACAAGGATGTTACCAGGATTGGAGGGTTTGAACTATTATAGGAAGAGGCTGAAAAGGCTGGGGCGGTTTTCCCCAGGTTTATAAAAATCATGAGGCACACAGATAGGGTAGATAAAAAAGGACTTGTCCCGAATGTGGGGGAGTCCAGGACGAGAGGACATAGGTTTACGGTGAGAACGGAAAGATTTAAAGGGGCCCAAACCGGCAATTTTTTCACACAAAGGGTGGTGCGTGTATGGAATGAAATTCCACAGGATGTGGAGGAGGCTCGTACAATTACGTTATTGAAAAGGCATCTGGATGGGTATTTGAATAGGAAGGGTTCAGAAGGATATTGGCCAAGTGCTGGCAAATGGGACTAGATTAATTTAGGATATCTGGTCAGCATGGACAAGTTGGACTGAAAGGTCTGTTTCCGTCCTCTATATCACTATGACTCTATCTTAAGTCAAAATGTGGAATATAAACTGGTTTGTGCTTTTCCTTTCAGTAGCATTTATTTCTGTCTACTATTGAATGGTTTTTTTTAATGATATATCAGCAGCAACTTTATTGGAATTTATGTTAGCACATACAACAATATATTGTATGTTCAGTTGTGAATTGTTGAATCTAGAATGTAATTAGAAGTTTGAGTTAGCCAAAAGCATAAAGTAATTGCTCATTTTGAGCTGAAATTGGAAATTTACAAGCACAAATCTTGAAACATCTTTAATGTAAGGATATTTAACATGCTATACTTTGTGTAGTACAAAAATCGAATATTTATCTGATAGACAAACGTTTTTCCTCAACTTATATTGTGGAAGCATTTCAAAATAGAAAATGAGATTTGTACAGTAACTTGTGAGGACAGTAATTTGTCCCCAGAACCCCAGTACAGATGTGAACCACACTGTAGAAATGGCCAATGGTTCTTCAACTGAGAGTAGAATCTTCAAGGAGCCAATTTTCACACTGGATCATGATGTTAATGTGGACACAAAATCCATACACAACACACTGGACTGCAGGTTCATAGAAGCTTGAAAGTGGAGTCGCAGATAAAGAGGACAGCTAAGAAGGCATTTCATATGCTAGCCTTTATTGCTCAGTGCATTGAGTAAAAGAATTGGGAGGTCATGTTGCAGCTGTGTAGGACATTGGTTCGGCCACTTTTGGAATATTGTGTGCAGTTCTGGTCTCCCTGCTGGAGGAAGGATGTTGTGAAACTTTCAAGGGTTCAGGAAAGATTCACAAGGATGTTATCAGAGTTGGAGGGTTTGAGCTGTCAGGAGAGGTTGAATATGCTGGGGTTGTTTTCCCTGGAGTGTCAGCAGTTGAAGGGCGACATTATAGAGGTTCAGAGAATCATGAGGAGCATGGATAAGGTAAATAGACAAGGTCTTTTCCCTGGGGTGAGAGAATTCAAAATTAGAGGGTATAGGTTTAAGGTGAGAGGGGAAAGATTTAATAGGAACCCAAGGGGAATTCTTTTCATGTAGAGGATGGTGTGTGTAGGGACGCTGCCAGAGGAAATGGTTGAAGCTGGTACAATTACAATATTTAAAAGGCAACTAGGTGTGTATATGAGTAGAAAAGGTTTAGAGGGATATGGGCCAAACACTGTCAAATGGGACGAGATTTATTTAGGATATCTGGCCTGCATGGACAAGTTGGAGCAAAGGGTCTGTTTTTGTCCTGTACATTCTCTTTGACTCGATGACATGAATGTAGCCAAGTACAGCATTAAATTTTTAAGTGGCACACATATAAGCTAACTTCACAGAACAATCAACAACTGCCATCAATAAAGGGATAAAAAGAAAGATCATGATGGAAATCTCCAATAACAATCAACTCATCAGTGCTCGGAACTCGATGGCAAAGAAGCTATCCGAACATGACACTTTGCTCATGGTGGAATATCCTTGTGATTCATGTGAGAAAAGAAATAAAGTAAAGTTAAATATAATGCAATTGCTTCACAATACTCCAACCCCATAATCCATGCTTTCCATCTTTTATTTCCTAATCTTAAATTTGTATTATTTGGTAAACCCTTGAAAACATCATTTAGAACATTTCAAATCACAAAATGATTTTTGGAAACACAAGTGCCTCTCAAGAACAGGACACTAAGATAGAGTTCCAATTATTTTTTTCTTCATCATATCAATCAGAATTCTCAAACAAGCTCATATAATTTGGATTAGTGAAATATTCCCCTCTCCTGTCATTGAATTGCATGTTGGGTAACATTTAATTGAATGTGAAACAGAAATTTCAATTTCTCAACCAAACAAGGAGTGTGGAGCTTCAGCAGCAATCTATTGTGGGAGTGCAAATTAAAGGAAAATACTGCACAAGCAGTTCCTGAGCAGAAATTATGACAGCAATTCATAAGCACTGAGACAACAGATGTTGGCAGGCATAAGCTTAAAGATGGCTCCTTTGCAACAGTTGCAATTATGTGAAAATTCACATGACTGCTACAAAGCTATGTTCTCAAATCATCGAACTCTACACTAATCCAAAATCTTACATTATGGCTATGCTACAGATCTCCACAAAATATTGCTTCAGAATTCCAAATACGTTGCAAATCATGTATCTTCCTGCAGTCACTACACTGAACTTATCCAAATCTTCGCAGACTTCTAAAGAAAAGTCACTGCCCTTGAAAGTAATGCAAGCATTTATTCCAGCAAAAAGGCAAACCATGAATCTATTTCATTAATTTATTTGAGATTTTTTTTAGAGGAAGTAACAAAAAGACTTGAGGTACTTTTGCACGAAACACAGGAAGTTTGCCTATTAGGAAGGTTAATAGAACGTTGGCTCTCATTTCAAGGGATTTGCAGTGTAAGAGTAAGAAATTCTTACTACAACTATACAAAGTGCTGGTGAGATCACATTTGGAATTCTTTGAGTAGTGTTGGTTCTCTGACTTAAGGAAAGATTTCATTAGAGACAGTTTAGAGAAGGTTCACTGGGATGATCCCCAATATGAAGGGAGTGTTTCATGAGCAAAGGCTAAACAGAATGGAATTCTACTCAATGCAGTTTAGAAGAATGAGAGGTGATACCTTTGAAAGATAAATAATTCTCAAGAGATTTGATGCGATAAATTCTCAGAGGATGATACCCCTCACGGCATAGGCAGAGGACAAAAGGGTGCCAATTCAAGACCGAGATGGTGAGAATTTCTTCTGAGCGTTGAAGGTCTTTGGAACCTCTTGCTGCAGAGAACTGTGGAGGCAGAGTCCCTGTGTATAATTAAGGCGAAGGTAGATTCTTGATTCTAGGCCACACGGCCGACTCCTGCTCCTAGTTCTTATGTTGATCAGTAGAAGAATCGAGAGCTACAGGAAAAAAGCAGGAAAGTGGATGTGAGGCATATCAAATCATCCATGATCTTATTGAATGGAGGAGTGGGCTTGAGTGGCCATACTGCCTGCTCCTGTTCCTACTTATGGTCTTCACCAAGAATGCCAAGACAGCATCCCAAATATTTAACACATCAACTGTTATGGATTTAAAATGCAGCATTTATTGAAAGAGAAATCTAACTGCTAATAAGTTCCTAGTCTGGGATTAGGAATGGTTTTAGCACTCATTTGTTAAGTGGTCAAATATAATCTTCTGTTCACATTAAGCAGTTTTGGTCTACAAGGTTTAAATTCCAGCCAACATTCATTTTCGTTTGGAAAGGGGGCTTGATATAATGAAATATCTAAGGGCACCTCAAAGGAATATTATGAGAAAAAAACTAACACCAAGTCAACAGGGAGATTTCAAAGCAAGTGACTAAAAGGAGAAAACCATTTTTACTATCACACTTCAACTTTACATGGAAAGCATGTCTAAATAACAAAAGAGTACATATTTGGCCAAAAAGTGTTCAGAGCTGGGAGACCTTGTGTTCCTACTCAATCAAAGAAAACATTTTACACATGACATTTGTGATGTGGAAAGAAACGCTTTGGAAGTGAAACATAAGAAACATTGACAATAAATCGGTCTAACACCTTCATACAATGGATTTTAAGACTCAAAAATGAAGAATTGCAATATAAGACTGTGTGCATTGTGATGATGCTATCACTTAAAGGGTTATTTTGTGCTTGTTTTTTTTTCTCCCCAAGAGAAGTCGTAAAGGCAGAGGTATTGAAGTGTAGTTTAACAATGACATGGGTGTGGCTAGTTCTTCCAGTTCAGGTTTTCCTAGTTTACTTTAGCAATAGTAGTCACAGGATGCTACAGTCCAGAAAGGTTCCAAGCTTAAACAAATGTTGGGTCCACAGTCTTTTCATAATTTATGTAAATGGTTAGCAGATGACACCAAAATTGGTGGTGTAGTGGACAATGGAGGAGATTACCTCAAGAGTACAATGAAACCTCGATCACATGGACCAATGGGCTAATTTAGATAAATGTAAGATGTTGTATTTTGGTAAGGGAAATCAGGTCAGAACTTACACAGTAAATCGTAGGGCCCGAGCGGGTGTTGCTAAACAAATGAACCTCGAGGCGCCAGTGCACTGCTCCTTGAAAGGAGTCGAGGGTAGACAGGGTGGTGAATGACACACTTGTCATGCATGCCTTCATTTGTCAGCACAGTGACTATAATAGTTGGGACGTCATGTTGCGGCTATTTGGGACATTGATGGGGCCACCATTAGAATACCAAATATAATTCTGGTCACCCTTCTATGGGAACAATGTTGTGAATATTGAAAGGGTTCAGAAAATATTTACAAGGATGTTCCCAGGACTGGAGAGTTTGATCTATAGGAAGAGGCAGAATAGGTTAGGTCTAATTTCCCTGGAGTGTCGGAGATGAAGGGGTGACCTTATTGAGGTTTATAAAATCATGAGGGGCATGGATTGGTAAATTGACTAGAACTATTCCGCAGCGCAGGGGAGTACAAAACAAGAGAGTGTATCAGTTTAAGGTGAGAGGAGAAAGATTTAAAAGGGACCCAAGGGACAATGTTTTAACGCAGAGGGTGGTGCGTGTATGTAATGAGCTGCTGGTACAATTACAGTAATAAAAAGACTACATTAATTTAGGATATCTGATTGGCACAGATGAGTTGGACCGAAGGTCTGTGCTGTACATATCTATGACTCTATATCGGAGGCATGATTAATTAGTTTAGGCTCATCAGGACTGAAGGGCTTACGCCCAAAACGTCAATTCTCCTGCTCCTCGGATGCTGCCAGACCTACCGTGCTTTTTCTAGTGCCACACTTCTCGACTCAGTGGGATATGGGCCAAATGCAGGCAACCAGGACAAGTTCAGTTTAGGAAACCAGGTTGGCATGGACAAGTTGGGCTGAAGGGTCTGTTTTCATGCTGTATGACTTTATGACAATCACTCTGTAATAGGATTCCCAACACTGATCACTTTGAAAAGCAGTTATTCAATATACAATTGATCTGCTGAGAACTGCAGTTCATGATTCAGCATATTTCTTGCATATCCCAGCAACACCTCAGCTGTCATGGCTCAGAATACACCATGTTGTCTGAGCTGTGCAGGTTGCCATTATTAGGGTGTACCAATTTCTTAGCACTTAGAAGGTTGAGGGCATCAGGGACAATAGAAATCACCTGAGAAGTCGGATTCCAAAAAGAAAATAACTGGGGAGGCAAGCAGCAATGCAAAGCAGGATGACAGATTCAGAAATGGCAACACAAACTGGAGCGACAAAGACAAAAAGCACATGGACTGGATGGATAAGAGAAAAACTACAGTAAGAGAAAGTTCACGTCAGCCTGCAGCAAATGAGGTTTTGTCCAATGATGGGCAGCTTGCTGCTGATCTTGGACTGAATCTCACTGATCTGGAAGCAAATTTTCTACATTAGATACCTTAAAGTAATTGTGTTTTGTCTGGCATTGATTTAATTCATGATTATCATTTCCTATCATATAAAAAGACAATAAATTTGATGAAACCTTTAGCTAAAGTTGTGTAGGATTGCTGCTAATTCTAGGGCAATGCCTTTTTTGTGAGGATGTGAAGGTCTGAGAATGAAGGTGGGAAAGGTTTACAAAATGGGTTGCAAAGACAAGGGGATTCACTTGCAATAAAGCCTGAGAAATTTGGTGCTCTCCTGTGAGAGGACATTGAGAACAGATTTAAGAAATGTTTTCAAAATCATTCAGTCCAGACAAAATAGACAAAAGGTGACTGTTCCCAGTGGCAGAAAGGCTAACCATTAGTGGACACAGCGTTAAGGAGACTGGTAAGAAAATCAAAGGCAACAAAATATAGTCAGAGTGTCATAGAGATGTACAGCACAGAAACAGACCCTTCCACCCAACATGTCAATGCCGACCATATCCTAAATTAATCTAGTCCCATTTGCCAGCTTTTGGCCCATATTCCTCTAAACCCTTCATATTCATATACCCAGCCAGATGCCTTTTAAATACTGTAATTGTACCAGCCTCCACCACCACCTCTGGCAGCTCATTCCATACACGCACAACCTTCAGCATGAAAATGCTGCCCCCTTAGGTCCCTTCTAAATCTTTCCCCTCTCACCTTAAACCTATATCCTCTAGTTTTTGACTCTCCCTCACTGGGAAAAGACCTTATATATTTACCCTATCCATGCCCCTCATGATTTTATAAACCTCAACCTCCGATGCTCCAGGGGAAAAAAAAGACCCAACTTATTCAGCTTCTCCCTATAGTTCAAACCCTCAAACCCTGACAAGGTTCTTGTAAATCTGTTCTGAACCCCTTTCAAGTTTCACAACATCACTCCTGTAGCAGGAAGACCAGAATTGCATTCAGTATTCCAATAGTGGCTTCACCAATTCCAGAATACAAAATGAAGCTGAGCAAGATAGCAGACAAAGACACATCCTTTCCTGACACGCTCAACGGCCTCTACATTCAACTTGAGCAGAATGCCAGCAGCACAGTGATGCCTGCCCCAACAACCTTGGACACCTGTTCCCTGGGTCACCACTACAGATGTCAGATTGGTATTCAACTCAAGGAAAGTGATAGCCCGGATGGCATTCCCAGCCGAGCAATCAGATCCTGTGCAGACCAACTGGCAGAGGTATTCACAGACATCTTCAATGTCTCCCTCCTAAAAGCCAAAGTCCCCACCTGCTTCAAGAAGACCACCATCATCCCCATACTGAAGAAAGCACATCACATCCAATGTGCCTTACTGACTACCACTCAGTGGTTCTGACCTCACTAATCATGAAGTGCTTCAGGAGGCCAGTTATGGTCCACATCAACTCCAATCTCCCAGCCTGTTTCGATCCCCTACAGTTTGCCTACCAATGGAACAGGTCCACAGTGGATGCCATGTCCCTAGCACTGCACTCATCACTGGAACATCTGGACAACAAGGACACCTACATCAGACTCCTGTTCATTGACTGCAGCTCTGCCTTCAACACCATTATCCCCTCCAGATTGGTCATGGAGTTTCAGATCAATGCTATCTTAAGTTTACTGACGACACCACCATTGTGAGACAGCTATCTAACAATGACAAGTCAAAATACAGAAGGGAGATAGAGGGCTTGGTGGTGTGGTGCAATGAGAACCACCTCTCCCTCAACATCAGCACTAAAGAACTGATCATTGATTTCAAAAGGGAAGAAGGAGAGCACGCTCCCATCTACATCAACATAACTGAGGTTGAAAGGGTGGACAGCATCAAGCTCCTCAGATGGACAATAATCAACAAACTGTCCTGGACTACCCCCATAGAGTATTGAGTACAGAGTTGGGAGTCAAGTTGTGGCTGAAAAGAACATTGGTTAGGCAACTTTGGGAATATTACATGCAATTCCAGTGTCCTTCCTATCAGAAAGATGCTGTGAAACTTGAAAGGGTTCAGAAAAGATTTACAAGGATGTTGCCAGGGTTGAAGCATTTGAGGCAGTGGGAGAGGTTGAATAGGCTAGGGCGGTTCTCCCTCGAGCACCAGAGACTAAGGGGTGACTTTACAGAGGGTTATAAAATCATGAGGGGCATGGAGGGGGAGTCCAGAATTCAAGGGCATATGTTTAGGGTGAGGAAGGAAAGATATAAAAGTGACCTAAGGGGCAAATTTTTCATGCAGAGGATGGTACATTTATGGAATGAGCTGCCAGAAGAAGAAGTGAAGGCGAGTACAATTGCAATGTTTAAAAGACATCTGGATGGGTATATGAACAGGAAGGGTTTGGAGGGATATGGGCCAGGTACTGGCAAGTGGGATTAGATTAGGTTAGGATATCTGGTCGGCATGGACAAGTTGTACCGAAGGGTCTGTTTCCTTCTGAGAGTCTGAAACCTGAATACATGCTGAGTTAGAACAGGGAGACTCATGACCTATGTCTGTGTGACTACTGCAGATCTTTGTATCACAAGATAAAAAGATCTAACCATTATGATCTAAGTTGTTTACCAGTTAATATCATTGCATCAAGCAACTATCAATGAAGTGATATCATGTATTGATTGGTAATTGTCTGAATAAGCTATGCAATCACGCCTTATGTTCTGCTTAAAGAAAAGTATAAAAATGCATCTGTATTAAGCCAGTGCGTGCAGTTCCTCCGAGGGATACGGAAGTACATAATTTCTCTGTTTCTGGACATTCTGTACTCGGCCATATGTGAAATAAAAAATGAACCCTTAGTGGTCAAACTGATTTTGAGCGTTTATTGACTGATCGCAAAACCAAGAGACACCACCCCCCACCCCCGGGTCCAAATCTTCATGTGCTGTACATCGCCATGACTCTATGTGGCAGTCAAGAAGGCACAACAATGCCCCTTCTTCCTCAGACGGCTCAGCAAATTTGGCTTCTCCATAAGGACGCTCACTAACTTCTACAGATGCACCATTGAAAGCACACTGTCAGAGTAACCACTGTGTGTTTTCAATGGTGCATCTGTCATCAATGTCAATTTCAGTACAGACTCAATATTTGAAATTCTTTCTCGAAGAAGGCTGCAGAGATCAGTCCACAAGAAAGTTCAAGACGACAAGGGATGTGGAAATACTGGGGGAAAATACCACTGATGTAGAAGATTTGCCATGATTTAGTTGATTGCAGAGCAGGCTCAAGGAAACGATTGACTATTCTGGCTCCTGTGTTCCAATGAGTTTCTATATCATCTGCACAATGTCCACCACATCAACATGTGTATGAAGATATGGATATAATTTAGCCATGTAAATAAAAGCAAGTTGTTGGAGTAGTAAAGACGAACTACCAATATCTCAGAGTGTGCACCCTAGATTTTCACTAGGTCAAAGTAAATAAATTTGCATGGGTTTGCACTGAGTTGTACAGTCCAAAATTATCAAACTATTATACTTGTTGTAATTGGATTTAAAAGTGACAAACATATTCCCTCAGTCAGTACTTCAGGCCAGAGAGACAACTCTCAGGAATGCAAGATTGTCATGCATGAAAGAAATATAACATAAAACATAATGTTTCTCAGAATTTCATGATATTTTTGATAAATTCCTGATACATAAAATAAATTCCTTACTAATCCAACATAAAATACATCGCTATTCACAATTTGGAGGTGCCAGCGTTGGACTGGGGCGTACAAAGTTAATAATCACACAATACCAGGTTATAGTCCAACAGGTTTATTTGGAAGCACGAGAGGTCAAAGCGTTGCTCCTTCATCAGGTGGTTGTGCCTGATGAAGGAGCAACACTCCAAAAGATGGTGCTTCCAAATGAACCTGTTGGACTGTGACCTGGTGTTGTGTGATTTTTAAACTCATGATTCACAACACTTGCAACCAAAGTCATTTAAAGCCACTCAAACTGAAACAGGATCCAGGAACTTAAGATGTTGTAATTTTCTTTTTCAAATTTCAACTACTGTTTCTTCACATTCCTGTTTGCCATTCTTTCCACATATCATTCATGATGAGGGCAATAAGTTGGCAATATGCTTGCACCCTTTTGTTTAAATTTCCATCTACAAAATGTCTCTGCACGTGCATTTGTAACAACAGCACAGTCAGCAACCTCATGGCCCAGTTAACTCCATGCTCAATCAGTACCATCAAGCGATGGGATCAATCCTGGTTCAATGACGAGCACGGGAGGGCATGCAAGGGCCAGTACCAAGCAGCCCTAAAAGTCACCCTGGAGAAGCCACCAAACTGACTACTTGCATGGCAAACAGCATAAGCAGCAAGTGACTGTCAAAGCTAAGTGATCCCATAACCAAGATCAGAATTAAGTTCTGCAGTCCTGCCGTCCTGCCACATCCAGTTGTGAATTGTGATGGACAATTAAACAACTCACTGGTACTGAAGATTTGTGCTCCAGAATGTGCTATTCCCCGAAACAAGCTTTTCCTGTATCGTTACAATCCCATCATTTACCTGACAATGTGGAAAATTGCCCAGGTATGTGCCGTACACAAAAAGCAGTACAAATCCAACCCTGCCAAATACTGACCCATCAGTCTACTCTCAACCATCTGTAAAGTGATAGAAGGTGACAGGACAGTGCAATCAAGCAGCATCTGCTCAGTAATAACTTATTCAGTGTCATCGAATTCAGGCCCTGCTAAGGCCACTCAATTCTTGACATCATTACAGCCTTGGTTCAAACATGGACAAAAGAGCTGAATTCCAGAGGTGAGGTGAGAGTGACAGCCTTGACACGAAGACTGTATTCAATCTAGCATGGCATCAAGGAGGCCTAAGAAAATTGGAATCAATTTTCTGGGAACAAACCCTCCGCTAGTTAGAGTCATATGTGGCACATAGGAAGATAATCGTGATAGTTGGCAGTCAATCATCGCAGCTCCAGAACATCTCTGCAGAAGTTCCTCATGACAGTGTCCTAGGCCCAACCATCTTCAGCTACATCTTCAATGACCTTCCCTCCATCATAATGTCAGATGTGAGGATGACATTGATGACAGCACCTTGTTCAGCACAATTTATGACTCCTGACACAGTGAATAATCAACTGCAACAAGTTTCAGGCTTTGGCTGCAAGTGGCAAGAAACATTCATACTGCACAAATGCCAGGAAATGACCATCGCCAATAAGAAACAATCTAACCATTGCCACTTGAAATTAAATGATGTTAGCATGACTGAATCCCCAACTCCCAATATCCTGGGGTTACCATTGACCAGAAACTCAACTGGACTCGACATATAAATACAGTGGCTACAAGAACAGATCAGAAACTCGGAATACTGTGGCAAATAACTCAACTCCTGACTCACCATCGACAAGGCATAAGTTAGGAATGCGATGGAATACTCCCCACTTGCCTGGATGTTTGCATCTCCATCAAAGTTCAAGAAATTTAGCACCATCCAGGACAAAGCAGCCCATTCCTACACTGACACTCAGTAGCAGCAGGGTGTACTTTCGATTAGATTCCCTACAGGCCCTTCGGCCCAACAAGTCCACACCAACCCTCCAAAGAGCAACCCACTCAGACCCACCTCCCTCCGACCAATGCACCCAACACTTTGGGCAATTTAACATGACCAATTCACCTGACCTGCACATCTTTAGACTGTGGGAGGAAACCGGAGCACCCGGAGGAAACCCACGCAGACACAGGGAGAATGTGCAAACTCCACACAGACAGTCGCCCAAGGCTGGAATCGAACCTGGGACCCTGGTGCTGTGAGGCAGCAGTGCTCACCACTGAGCCACCATGCCGCCCAATATGCACTGCAGAAATTTACCAAAGATCCTTAAGGCAGCACCTTCCAAACCCACAACCTCTTCCATCTAAAAAGGGCAAAGGCAACAGATATATGGGAACACAATCACCTGCAAGTTCTCCTCCAAGCCTCTCACCATCCTGACTTGAAAATATACTGCCATTCCTTCATTGTTGCTGGGTCAAAATCTTGGAATTTCCTCTTCTCAAGGGCAAGGGATGGCAATAAATGCTGATAAAAGTTTTGATAAGTGTTTGTGGATAAGATAGGTGTAACATTATGTGGTGTCCAGGCTCTCCAAATGGCAGATGAAGAAGTACCACATAATATATCATTTGGAGATCACTCTGACCCAGATAATCCACCATTTATACAAGATTATCTTCTCCCCATCCAGAAACATATATAGGTCTCACTTGAAGAAATCCAGCAAATCAGCACCCACCTTTCAAGGCAGCAACCTGTTTCTCAGGACCATCTTCTTTTCCCAGCAACCTCCATCTGACTATATGCAACTTGGAAGTATGAGTTATGGCTGCCTCCCAAAATATTTAAATGGTTGAATGGTCCATTAAAACAATTCCCTTACTGATCCAATATAACTTAACTAAATTATCCTCAAGGTAAAAACAAGGAGTGCAGATGCCGGAAACCAGAGTCTAGACTAGTGTGGTGCTGGAAAAGCACGGCAGGTCAGGCAGCATCCGAGAAGCAGGAAAATCGACATTTCGGGCAAAAGCCCTTCATCAGGAATACAGGCAGGGAGCCGGCAGGGTGGAGAGAAAAATGAGAGGGGGGGGGGGGGGAGAGAGAGAAAGTAGCATAGAGTGCAATAGGTGAATGGGGGTGTTGATGGAGGTGATAGGTCAGAGAGGAGGGTGGGGGAAGGTAGCAAAGAGTACAATGGGTGAATGGGGGTGGGGATGAAGGTGATAGGTCAGAGAGAAGGATGGGGTGGATAGGTAGAAAGGAAGATAGGCAGGTAGGACAGGTCATGAGGGCGGTGCTGAGGTGGAAGGCTGGAGCTGGGGTGAGGTGGGGGAAGGGGAAATGAGGAAACTGGTGAAACCCACATTGACGCCATTGGGTTGAAGTGCTCCGAGGCGGAAGCTGAGGCGTTCTTCCTCCAGGCGCGGCAGTGGAGGCGGCCCAGGACCTGCACATCCTCGGCAGAGTGGGAGGGGGAGTTGAAATGTTGGGCCACAGGGCGGTGGGGTAGATTGGTGCAGGTGTCCCGGAGATGTTCCCTAAAGCGCCCTGTGAGGAGGGTCCAGTGTCCCCATTGTAGAGGAGACCGCATCGGGAGCAACATATACAATAAGTTATATTGGTGGATGTGCAGGTAAAACATTGATGGATGTGGAAGGTTCTTTTGGGGCCTTGGATGGAGGTGAGGGAGGAGGTATGGGCGCAGGTTTTGCAATTTCTGCGGTGGCAGGGGAAGGTGCCAAGACGGGAGGGTGGGTTGTAGGGGGGCGTGGACCTGACCAGGTAGTCACAGAGGGAACAGTCTTTGCAGAAAGCGGAAATGGGTGGGGAGGGAAATATATCTCTGGTGGTGGGGTCCGTTTGGAGGTGACAGAAATGTCGTCGGATGTTGTGGTTTATGCGAAGGTTGGTAGGGTGGAAGATGAGCACCAAGGGGGTTCTGTCCTTGTTATGGTTGGAGGGGTGAAGTTTGCGGATGGAGGGGCAGGATGTAGATGATATGCATTGGAGAGCATCTTCAACCACGTGGGAAGGGAAATTGCAGTCTCTAAAGAAGGAAGCCATCTGGTGTGTTCTGTGGTGGAACTGATCCTCCTGGGAGCAGGTAGTGCGGAGGTAGAGGAATTGGGAATACGGGATGGCATTTTTGCAGGAGGTAGGGTGGGAAGAGGTGTAATCCAGGTAGCTGTGGGAGTCGGTGGGTTTGTAAAAAAACGTCAGTGTCAAGTCGGTCATCATTAATGGAGATGGAGAGGTCCAGGAAGGGGAGGGAGGTGTTACAGATGGTCCAGGTAAATTTAAGGTCAGGGTGGAATGTGTTGGTGAAGTTGATGAATTGCTCAACCTCCTTGCGGGAGCACGGGGTGGCGCTGATGCAGTCATCAATGTAGCGGAGGAAGAGGTGGGGAGTGGTGCCGGTGTAATTACGGAAGATCAACTGCTCTATGTAGCCAACAAAGAGACAGGCATAGCTGGGGCCCATACGTGTGCCCATGGCTACCCCTTTGGTCTGGAGGAAGTGGGAGGATTCAAAGGAGGAATTGTTAAGGGTGAGGACCAGTTCGGCCAAACGAATGAGTGTGTCAGTGGAAGAGTGCTATTGGGGACATCGGGAGAGGAAGAAACGGAGGAGGGCTTGGAGGCCCTGGTCATGGCTGATGGAGGTGTAGAGGGATTGGATATCCATGGTGAAGATGAGGCGTTGGGGGCCGGGGAAACGGAAGTCTTGGAGGAGGTGGAGGGCACGGGTCTAGATTACAGTTGTGCTGGAAAAGTACAGCAGGTCAGACAGCATCAGAGGAGCAGGAAAATCGACGTTTCAGGCAAAAGCCCTTCATCAGGAATACAGGCAGCATGCCTCTATCCCCTTCCGTCCACACATGAATGAATTTAATACACGCCGTGACGTTGAACACTTCTTCCGCCGCCTCCGCCTCCGAGCTTATTTTAAAATCAAGACTCCTGCCCACGATCCGAGGACCCCTTTGCCTGCCTCCAACACACTCCATCCACCTGGATACCCCGCGCTGGCCTGTTATCTGCCCTCGATCTCTTCATTTCCAACTGCCACCAAGACATTAACCGCCTCAACCTGCCCACCTCCCTCCCCCACTCCAACCTCTCACCCACACAACACGCAACCCTCCACTCCCTCTGCTCCAATCACACCTCACCATCAAACCAGCAGATAAAAGGGGTGCAGTGGTAATTTGGCGCACTGACCTCTACACCGCTAAAGCCAGATGCCAACTCGAAAACACCTCCTCCTACCACCCCCTTGACCATGATCCCACCACCTCCATCACCAAACTATCATCTCCCAAACCATACAGAACCTCATCACCTCAGGAGATCTCCCACCCACAGCTTCCAACCTCATAGTCCGGGAATCCCACACCTCCCGATTCTACCTCCTTCCCAAGATCCACAAGCCTGACCACCCCAGCGGACCCATTGTCTCAGCCTGCTCCTGCCCCACCAAACTCATCTCCACCTACCTTGACACTGTCCTATCCCCCCCTAGCCCAGGAACTCCCCAATACGTTCGAGACACCACCCACACCCTCTACCTCCTCCAAGACTTCCGTTTCCCAGGACCCCAACGCCTCATCTTCACCATGGATATCCAATCCCTCTACAACTCTATCCGCCATGGCCAGGGCCTCCAAGCCCTCCGTTTCTTCCTCTCCCGACGTCCCCAACAGTACCCTTCCACTGACACACTCATTCATTTGGCTGAACTGGTCCTCACCCTTAACAATTTCTCCTTCGAATCCTCCCACTTGAGAAAAGCTCTATTCCTGATGAAAGTTTTTTTTGCCTGAAACGTTGACTTTCCTGCTCCTCGGATGCTGCCTGACCTGCTGTGCTTTTCCAGCACCACTCTAATCTAAATTATCCTCAAATGGCCAGTTCTTGCTCTTAACACAGAAAATAGGAACAGCAGTAGATCATGCAATGCTTTGATTCTGCTCCATCATATGATAATGGCTGTTCATTTTACTAAATATCCTGTTTCTGCTTTTTCCACATTCCTTTAGCCCTAACAACTACATTCAGCACCTTGAAAACATTCAATGTTTGGCCACAATAACTTTCTGGAGCAGACAATTTCACAGACTCACCACTCTCTGGGTGAAGAAATTTCTCTTTTGTTGCTCTTCAAACATCTTCAAGCTGGGTAACCAGAACCCCAATATTAACTTCCATGCGGGGAAACCAAAAGTGAACACTGGACTACAATGCAATCAATCAAAGAACAGAATCATATTTTTAGTAGTAGCGATTTGTCCCAAAAATACAGTACCAGTTTCTCCAGCTTTTGAACCTTTAGAACTGTAGGGTGCCCACAGATCTATTTCTCCTCCTTTAATGCCTTTCTTAAACATTGCATTTCACCAATTAAAACGTGATTGCCTTTCATAACTCCCAAGTCATCAACATCTGCCTGAAGCAGCCAGGCACCTTGAGACATATTACCTTCCTGGACTGAATCCACATCTGGTTCTTCTTTGTGCCTCAATAGTTTTGAAAGCCGGTTCGATACCGTAGTGAAGAAACCACGCATAAAATCAATTCTCTGCTCAGCATCTGAGTGGACTTGTCTCAAAGGTGGTTTCTCAATGTGGGAAGAGCAACCAGGTTCAGAAATTGATCTATGATATGGGATTATTGAGAGTCTGGCACTTGCTTGCACCACCTGGGCAGGAGACTGTTCCAGAACATCATCTGATCCAGTGTATTTAAGGTGAGGCTTAGCTGATTTTGGCTGATCCTGGTCTGATAAACTGGTGTTATTCAAATCAGAAAAAATCCGTCTGCTAGTGGTCCACGAGAAACCCGAGGCAGAGTGCCATTTATAAGCAATATTTGGTTTCAAAGGCTCCGAGTGGGCCCGCTTGTAAATTTTCCATTTTGGCTTTGAAGGTGTGCGCCACTGATAAGCACTCAGACTGTTGGGAATCCTATCACAATGAGCTGAGTCCGAGAGGGATCTTCTGTATTCACCACGAGAAGAGGAAACTTGTTTTCTGAACACATTCATCTTTAAATGTACAAAATTTAAGTCTATCCTTCTCAAATTCAAATTAAAACATAGTATACAGCATCAAGCTAAAAAGTCACAGCTTGTACAACACAGCTTCAGATTTCCGTGTGAAGATGCACATACACGTCACAACCACTTCCTATTGAGCTGCTCCTTGACGTTGTATTACAATTAGAAAGGAAGTTGACTTTGAACATTTCAGGCAACCGCAGCTTTAGACCTAAATCGATCGACCGAAAGTCTGCAGAACTCACAGGTGCTCATAAGAAATAGATTTCCCCTAAAATTTAGCAGAATGCTTCTCAGAGGCTTTACAGGCAACCAGTGTGGCAAAACCATGAAGACAAGAACCAGTATTTACACGAACTCATCTCTTGAAAGAGTCAGAATAAAAGAGTCCAGAGAATACCAGCAGTAAACTGTCCATAGTATTAGGTGCATGAGTCAGAGGGAAATGGGTCTGGGTGGGTAACTCTTTGGAGGGCCTGTGTGGACTTGTTGGGCCGAAAGGCCTGTTTCCACACTGTAGGAAATCTAATCTAATCTAAACCAAGCAGCGTGAGCTATGGTTGTCACAGCATTGTTACTTGGTTTGAATAATTAGAAGTGTGGGCTCCATATTCAGACTTAATCATTCCCTAAATGAATTAAATTACAATATTCGCAAGACAAAAATAACTTCTGTTCTTTATCATGGGCTCGAGAGACTAAACTTTTCTCAGCAACAACTCATGGGATAGGGAGAAGAGGTAATTTCATTGCAACTTCCTTCATTGACCAAACATTTAGTCAGTTCTACCATGGCCAAATGTAAACAAAAATGAGTTTGCCCATTCTGCAAGGCGTTTGTCATGATTCTCTGAGATGCATTTCAACCATCGACTTCCATCATGAAAACTTTACTGATGCAAGTATTCAAGTGTAATTGTTCAAACGATTTCTTTGATTACCTACACAAGTTAATAAGACCACCAGTTAATTAAGGTCTGAGCTGAGTTACCAGAGGACAAACTCCAGTGTAATCATTGGGCTTGAGGGGTGAATATAACTGAAAGGATGGGGGAGGAGAGAAAATAAGGTTTCCTTTAAAGATCTGCAATAGCTACCTTTGCAGAAGACAAAAGAAAACAAGCAGTTTTTAAAAGATTGGTTAAATATGGTAGGTGATTTTCTCATGAATGCACTTATGTGACAAATTTAACTTATGCGACAAACTTAACTTATGCAAAAACTAAACATAAAACAAATTCAAGTGGAAACTAAACTGCAGAAGCATCAAAAATGGCAAATTATATTGAAGCCTCCCTCCCAGACTGCTCAAACTAATAAGTACGGACAGTACTAAATATGGCATACTGCCACAGAAGCCAGAAGATGCAAACTTAAATTCTTATTTTATTAAGACAAGCAGATGTGAGTTAAGCTATAGTGGCTACACTGGAATTGTCCTCACCAGTCTTTCGCTCGAAGTCAGGATAGTAATAGGGTCATGAGAACTCTGATACTGTGCTTCATGTTACTCAGTAAAAGCTCCTGAAAGTTTAAAAACACAAATAATAAATGAGGATCAGATACAATTGTCATGTCATCCATGGTAAAATAATCTGTCACCGCTCAGACTGGACTCAAAGTCAAAGGTTGCTAGCCCATCTGGAATTGTCCACCAATAACCATAAACACCTCCATGATCAAGGGCCAAAAGGGATAAGTTAACAGGATATTACATTTAGTCCTGAATTTCTTACTGTTATCATAACTATGATGAAAAATATGAACTCAGAGACAAACAATTCAAGTAAATCTTTCATGCCAAAGGAATTACCAACATTTTCCTTCTTAGCAGATCCACGTCACAAGCTTGTACTCATCTTACTTGTCAAACCAACAGACGTTTCTGCTTCTCTGTCAAATCCAATTAAGATTGGTTTATATTGTGAGTAGAAAAGAGACATCTTGTAAAAGAACACAAACCTAGGTCAAAAACATCGAGTCCAACATTCTTCAAATCACAACACGTGTCCCCATTTCTTTTCGAACAAATCTTGGACTTGAGCACAAAGTCAAAGCTAATAGTCCAGTGCAGTATTAGGGAGAAATCAAATTATTGGGGAAGCTATAATTCAATGTGATTTTAAATCAAGTCACTCACTTGACGAATGAAAAATGTTCTGTGGGCACTTTCTCAAAGAGAAGGGAAGTTATCCCCACATGATCTCTTAAGTCAATATCATAGCAATGCATTTTCAGGTGACTATCAAATTTCTGTTTATGAGAAGTTGCCCTAGGTAAATTGGTTGTCGCATTTCATAACTTACAACAGTGAGTACACTTCAAAGTATTTCAATGGCTGTTAAGTGTTTTGGGATGTCCTGTGGTCATATAAACATACATGTAGGTTTTTATCTTTACTTCATTCAAGTCAAAATATTTGCTTCAGCTCTTCATTCTTTTTTTGATTCAACTAATTCAGCACTAAAAACAGATCTTGCATAAATATTTTTTTTGGGACTGAATGAAAATCTACAAAGTACTCATTAAACTCTCTGGACCTCCATCCTCTGCTGGCCATTTCTTACTTAGGTTTCTCAGCACAGATGCTGCCTGACATTGAGTATTTCCTGTATTTGTTTTATTACTGTAACTTCTGTTATCTGGTAGGAGGCAATTATAAACATAGAACCAAACAGCACAGGAATGAGACCCTCAGCCCATTATCTTGTACCAAACATGACACCAAATGAAATTAAACCTTTCTACCAGCCCTTGGTCCATATCCCTCCACTCCTTGCATATTCATATGCTTAACTCAAAGTCCTATAAGCACCCTTATCGTATTTGCCTCCACCACCACCCTGGCAGTATGTTCCACACTCCTGCTACTCTGTAAAAAGCTTGCGCCTCATGACTCCTTTGAAATTTCCCCCTCTCATCTTAAATGCATGCCCTCTAGTATTAGGTATTTGAAGTCTGGGTAAAAGATTCTGCCCAACAACCCTATCTATGCATCTCATAATTTTATAGATTTTTGTCAAGTCTCCCCACAGCCTTGAACACTCAAGAAAAAAAAACAAGTTTTTCTAACTTCTCCTTATAGCTCATACCCTCTTAGCCTGATAGCATCCTGATAAATCTCTTCCGCACCCTCTCCAAAATCCCATACCCTACTTGTAATGAAGCGACGAGAATTGAACGCAATACTCTCAAGTGCGATCTAACCTAAGTCTTATAAAGCTGCAACATGTCATTGGTGACTCTTGTAAACAATTCCCCCAAACAATAAAGGCAAGCATGCTATATTTCTTCTTTACCACACTATCTATTTATGTGGTCACTTTCAGGGAGCTATGGATTTGAACCCTAAGATTTGTCTGTACATCAATGCTGTTCAGCCTCCAAGCACAAGTTCCTCCCTTCATCTGTGAGTGGTCCAACCTTCACCCCAGTTATCATCAAAAAAGCAATTTTTTAAAATTCACTATTTACTAGACTTATACAAAAGTTACTCATCATTTAAGTGAAGATGTATATCAATGATCAGAGAAAACATGTTTGGGGGGACTGTTTTAAATTACAGACTGAGCTTTTTTATTGACCGTCTGTGACACTTCATACATTCTATTCCTACTTGGATGCCACAGTGACGCTCTGAAAAGACTGTACAGGATCACAGAATCAAACTTGACCATTTGCTATGCTTTGCTTACATGTATGCAGCTACGTCATTCATCCCAACTTCCGACTCTTTCATTTGAATTTAATTCCACATTATAATTGATTAAAGTTATTTAATGCATTATGCATATCAATAATGAAGATATTTTTCCAAAATTTAGCATTTAGCACCCATTTTCAACATGTGCCTCATCAGCAATCATTCAAACCCTTCAAATATTTGTAACTTTTCTCTTAAATCATCCCTTTTATCTCTGCTCTGTTGAACTTAATTAGAAGTTCTGTCATAAATATAGCATCTCATCTTGGTATAATTCTTCATGATTTTATACTGCATCTTGTGCATTTTTCCTTTCCATCAAAGATTTATAAAATTACACTAAATATTCCTGTCGTGCCCTCTGGTTGGAGGCTTTAGAGAAAAGTGCATGGCTTTGGAACAAGCCAAGAGTGACCCATTCTTATAAATACTAGTCACTCTTCAATGAGTTGACCTCATGGGACAAGCTGAGTGTGCAGTACAAGGTAGTCAACAGTTGCTTCTCCATCTCCAATCCCAGGCTATTATACTCCAAGCTCCCTAAAATAAAATATTTACAGAAATGTGACATTTATACCCTCATTGAATAAATAATAGATCAATGAATACCAAACTCCTTATAAAAAGCTTCCTGCTGGCTCCAATCTGTTAAGCCGTGGCTTTTGCAGAACAGACCTGACAGCAGCATCACAGGGGCCATGCTCCTGCTGCTTCCAATCTGTTTGCATTGGAGCGTCTATCTCAATGGTCATGAGGTTTAAAAAAATACGGCAACAAAAATATTTATTCCCTGAGGGGCTAGCATCTGACTAATTCCCAATCTAAAGCTGCAGCTCCACTCAATATGACATGTAACCAAGTTTGTTTCATTCATTCCCTTGATGATGTTAGCTGGCTGACTCCAATCCAAGTTATTTCCAATTTTACCACGAAAACAAAACTTGCTATGTAGCCAAACCAGACACAAACACCTGACATAATACTTTCAGAAAACTCGAACTAACATTGCATTTGTCAATATACTGCTATATATTCCTAAAAAAAATGATAACTAGAATAAATTTGTTGCTTTAAAATGCCCAGTATTGCTGGGCACAGCAGGCACATTCTTTTGCCGCAGTTCTTGAAATTGGCCTTTCAAACTGTTGGTCACCTTTTTCTACTAAATGGGAGTGTATGTCTCTTCAACGCAACCTCCCTACCAATCAGGTCAAGAAGAATTTGATGAAATAAGATGGCTCATTTCAAAGGCATGCTCATGTTGGAGCATTTGAACATTTTTGCCTCAACTCACCCAACATCAAGTGAGCTTAAGCAACGTGAGAAGTGATTGCAGCATGCCCCTTCCAGGCTCGTCTCCAAATATCCAACTAACAATGACACACTGTTAAGAAAACTCTTGTCGAAATACTTCTGGTCTAAGAACACAATTTCCAGTGCATAGTAGAGCATTCTAATATGGTTACCACCTTTGCTGAAAATGTGCAAATGTCATTATAATTGGAGCAAACATACAGGTTAGGGTTAAGTTATTAATGGATTTAATTGGGAGGGAGGCAGGGAAAAGGAGGACAAAAGCATAATGTATGCCTTGATCGTTTGTTCTTCTATCACAGCTGCCATCTGTTTCCCAACTCAACCACTTCCTCTGACAGTAGCCAGTCTGACAAAACAGTAACTAAAAATACACCTGCCACAGGAGTTCTGTGAAAACATGGAACATATACAGGAAAAGCTTCAAATAACATGGGACATTCTGGCGTTGTTCTATCTTGGATTAAAGTTCAATCTTCATTATGTTTGAATGTATAAGTCAGGTGCAGCAAGCTGACTTTAAGTTAAGCTTCCAATTGTGAATATGTACTATACCAGTACCAGTGTTGAAGTACTGTGTTTCATTGGCCATAATTGCTGGCTTGCTGAACAAAGAGGTCCCACTACACCACTTCCTGTTTATTTTCTGCTGCCATGAAGTTCACTCCCACAAAAGCAACCCACAAATCTTCCCTCTGCCTTTCAATTGCATATTTAACACTTCAAGAAATCAATGCCCCGTGAATCGATTGCAGACACCTAGCTGGACAACAAAAGATCAGTTTTCCTTTTACATTTGAACATTTTAAAATAAGTTACATAAACAGAAAATAATGGAAGTACGTGTGTCAGGCAGCATTTATAGAAACAGATGCTGAGTTTAGCTCTCATCAGTACCGTGATGTCGCAGATTTTAATTGAGTACAAAGGCAAGGAAATAGTGGAGTGGGGAAAGAGACTGAAAGGAAGAAAAAAGTGAAGTCTGTGAGAGGATGGAAGTCAGACAAGATTTAATGACAAAATGGATGAGGCAGCAAGGCAAAGCAGGATGGTAACTGGACAGATTGATAACGTAACATGTGTCTCAAGGAGTTGCAAATGGCACCAGCAAATAAAAGAAGCAATTACCCAGAAAAATGTTAATTGATTACGACCTTAAATTTTTGATCTCAACATGAAGGCAAGAAAACTGTGAAGAATCAAACAAAATTTTACATGTTGTCCCCCCAGCTGAAATTTACTTTCCACATTGTTATAATGAAAGCAAAAAACAGGGAGATTCAAATGTATGTGGAACAAACTATTAAATTGGCAGGCAACTGAAAGTCACACTTGCACACTGACAAGATGAGTTCAGTTAAGTGCTCACCTCAACTTGTGTTTGGTCTCCTCTAAAGAAGAGACTTCATTGTGAGTGACAAATACCAATGATGAATCAGGACAAAGTGCAACTCAGTCACTAATGCATGTGGGACAAAGTGTTCAGGCCTGGACAAGAAAGCGAACAAGAAAGGTTTGTATTTATATAGGATCTTGCATGACCACAGGACCTGGACCCAAAGAGCTTTACAGAAAATCAAGTACTTCTGAACTGGAGTCACCACTGTAATGAAGGAAGCATGGCAGGCAACTTTATGCAGCAAGCTTACAACAACAAAGAGAAGGGTCACTGGATCTGAAGTGTTGACTCTGCTTTCTTTCCATGCTGCCAGACTTGCTGAGATTTTCCAGCAATTTCTGCTTTTGTTTCCTATTTCCAGCATCTGCAGTTCTTTGGGTTTTCGTTTCAAAACATGCAATTAAAACCTGATAATCAGTTTTTGTCATGATGATTCAAAGTTGCATGCCATTCAGGACCCCCTTTTTCTTCTTCAAAATTGCAACACAGGATCTTTGAATTCTGCCTAATAAAGCAGAGAAAGCATGAGTTTAACAGCTGATCCATCTGCTCAGTCTGAATTGAGACTCAAACTCACAATCTCGGAGTTAAATAAGGGTGTTACATCTACTTCTGAGCAACGGAAAATGTCACAGAAATGGGGAAAGTGGGTGTTGGAAATTAATGAATGAACTATAGCGTCAAAGGGGAAATTGTGTCTTCTGAATGCTGAAAGAGGGAAAGGGTAATTAATATGTTTGACAGTGACATCACACTGGCAATGGCTGAAATGGAAGATGATCAACTGATTGTGAACATTGCTGTAACAGAACATAATTGGGCTTCTGGCAGTTCCAGAAAGGAGTGAACACAACAGTGCAGGGAAATTATCAGTTGAGGAGAAAAAGATATTGGAAACACTAGTTTTGAAGGTGGCATTTACAGAACCGAAGAAAAGCAATTCTGTTAACCTGTGTCAGTCAGAGCTGCTACAAAGACTGCAGACTGCCTAATTAAGAGCAGCATTTTGTTGTAATTGGGAGTTTGACTGACGCTACAGTCACTCAACCAGACAAGATCACACTGCCAGGACGAAAGGAGCAATATGCTGGTTCACAAAAAAATCCTGCAAATGTTAACCCAATGCTCTTGCAAGTCTAAAATTGCTGAATGAAATAGAGACTTCAAAAGGTTATTTTTAGCACTATAGATCCGAGTTTCAAAATAGATGAAAGTTTCAAGTCCAAAAAGATTTAATTGAATGAAGTGGCATGAAGTGAGAAAAAAAGATAAAATGAGAATCATTTGAGCCAGAAAGATTGTATTTTGGCTACATGGGATTAAGAATTGTACTGAGTTACTCAACACTTGAGTAGATTTATTCCTGTGCCATAAAGGCCATGTGCAAGCTAAAATGCCTGGTCCACGGGGGCCTGGAATTCCAAAGGGCTTCTGGCAGGAGAAGGTCAACACCTACATTCTGAAGATATCCAGAAATATCATCATAGCCCAAGTCGACATACAGCAATGACCTCCCAAGTTGCACTATTAATAGAGTACAGTTCATTCTCAATTTAGCACAACACAAAGCAAATTTCCAACTTAAAAATCTATTCTTCTGCGCGATTTTCACTTCACATTCTTCTACCTTGGCAATATTCACACTTAAGCACTGCTCCAAAAGGTGTCCAGTACCCTGTCCAAAGGGTCATTCTATGTATGAGTCGTGGTATTGATTCGTTAGCTCGCTCCCTTAGTCAGGAATGCGATAAGTGAGGAAAAAAATCATAAACATGAAAGATCTTGGCTTCAGGCGTACAGGTACTTTTCAGGCCACTGGTAGTCACCTAAAGAAGGAACAGATGTTTTAAAATGAAATCTCCTTCACCCAAGGTATATGACTTCGACTGCAACACAGGGATTAAAACCTGGTAACTTGCTGTTCAGTATGACAAAACGAAAAGGAACTTCCATCAAAGCATGTGCAAAATTTGAAAGTCAAAATCCTATATCCCATAATTCCATTGGTATTGACTTGTCAACGATGTATATTAACTCCATCCAATTAGCCAACTCAGAAACTTATCTTGGAGGTGAACTTAACCCATCAACACAATAGCAATTAAATGACAAATGCTTCACTGTGAACATTCAATGATTAATAACTTTGATGGCCACCACTGTGGTGAATTTGCATCACATAAAACCTCACTTCACTCAATGAAAAAAAACGTCGTCCTGATTGTGCATCATGTCCAATTCTTGGGCCTAACTTCGATTTAGTATGAAAACGAATGGCATTTTTAATGCCAATTCAGCTAAGATGCATCAGAGAGGAAATTCATTTTAGTATAATTACCTGAGCCTCCAAACAAAGCATTAAATGTCTTTCATGAAGCCAATCTTTACTGATGTGGTTCATGTTCAACATTAAGAATAATTATTGCAGAAAACCAGTAGATGCCACCGCCAGGTTGAATCTCTTGTTAAGATTACAAAACATAAACATGAAGGGAAGAGGAGTTTGGTCCCAAGTAGCATTCAATTCAGTCAAGAAGCTCTTTAAAACATCACCTGTTAAGTGAACAGAGCAGGTTATGGAAATTAGAAGGGAACCAAAGGCAACAGCTGCACAAAGGCAGACATCAAAAGCTATCAAGTCAACCAGTAAATATAAAGATTATTCATATTGTGTTCAGATAGTGAAGCTGCGGCAACAAGAACAGAACTTCAATCTTCTCTACAGTAAATCTTTTTTTCTTAACTCAAAGTACAACTATTCCAAACTTCACAACTGAACAAAAAAAATTATAAAACTCACAACAAAAGCTGCCTCAATGGTCCACCACTCTCCACTCAGTCATGTCTCTATACATAAATGAATTCGAGCCTTTCAAGAAAACATTGGATTAAACCTCGGCACAACATCGAGGGCTTATGGACCTGCTCTGTGCTGCACTTTTCTACTTTCTATGTTCTAAAGCCATTCATTTTAAGATTATCCTCACTGACAGCAATGCCTCAAGTACAAGCTCACAAATGCAAGAAAACGCTATTCCAAAACACTGTAGAATGTAAAGTTTAAGAATAACTGAATGCTGCCCGTGCAGCAGAGGTTCCCAGCTGGTTTAACAGAACATAGAACATTTCATCGCAGCAAACATTTTCAAACTCCAATTCCAAGGTGTTAAGATTAAAGCCACCATCAAAAAACATTCAGAGCTCATGAGATGCAGTTCTCTCTGATAAAAAGCCATAATCATAACCCAAGACTACCTGAAATGTTAACTCTGATCTACACGGTTGCTGCCAGATCTGCTGAGCTTTTCCAGCAATTTCTGTTTATGTTTCAGAATGACAACACCTAACCATCAACAAAGCATTGTACAGCAACAGCATTTCCAGCAAAGATGTTTATATTTTGTCTTTCCAATACTCAACTTAATGAATAATCTTGCCATTGTCAATATCATACAGAAACATCATATTTAAAAGCATCAAATATGTGCTTTGCAAATCTTGTTTTAAGTGGATGCTGCTTTGTTCAGTCTGAATTATTGCTTTAACTAATGATCAACAATTTCCAAGTATAAAAACCTGCACAAGGAGCTCATTATCAAGTCAGAATCCAAGCACAGTCCAAGTAGAACATTTCCTGGCATTTAAACGACAAGTCTGTCAGGATCCGACTCAGCAAGCAAATTCCTGGCATGTCTGGAGTGAAGCAAATATTTACCAAATCAGAATCTGTTCAGCGTTGAAGTTTGCCCTGAAATTGCCCCAATAATTCCATCTAAAATACTTAGAAACACACCTCCTACCAGAATAGCATCCAATACTTTTTGAGTAGTTAGTCATATGCCTGAATGTTTTCAAAACAATAGGAAGTACATCCAGAGCTGCTTTTCCTTTTTTTGAACAGTTTCATTGTTAAGCGAGCACACTCCCATTACAGATGAATATTCACTATACAAAAAAAAACTTGCAATGTGCGATACTAAACATAAGTTTACAGTGAGGAATCGTGACCAGAGGCTGTGGCAGCATTTTGTGTACCTCTACAGTCTAGGTTCAAAGTTACCTTAGAGTATACCATGTCCATTGATCAGGAAGATCAAAACATGAAGAAAAATCACACTATATTAAATTAAGAACAGAAAGTGCATACACACAAATATCTATGAAATACTATTTCATCAACTGGAAGCTTGTATGAAGATAGGTTCTCAAAAAATATCAGGTAATCGATTCCTACACTTAGTTAGGCACAAATTTCAGACATCAACAAAATAACTCTAAATGAGCTGTTTCCAAGAGCAATAATTAAAGGCCTATGGCATACAGAAGCATTCACATCACTGTACTTGGATTTTAAGCAGTTAGTATACAAACATTTCTATACATATTGTGGAAGAAAAATGAAAAATGTTTACATTCAATAAAAACAGTGATCCATTTACAAGTTGCAAAAGTAATCAAAGAAAGAAACATTACATTGAAAGTGAGAGATAAAAAAAATGAACTGAGCTGTTACTATCCCATACCTAAACAAGTTTATTAAAACACTGTCCTCCATCCAGCCCTAGATGAAAGACAATGGTCAAAAATCTTCTGATCGGCATTCAAACAATGAAGTCTGTTACTGGAAGAACCCCGACAACTCCCTGAACAGAGAAATCTGTGGAAAGTCAATCAGTGCTGAAGATATGCTCCACATTAACTGCACTCACTGTTGCATCAACACTTTGAATGTACCATACCAATGTTTGTAAATGCATGAATGGGTGAATGAGTAAATGTATGAAGATTGGGTAATTAAATGAAATAATTGTCTAGGTGGGCAGCATGGCAGGTGGAAGGATAGCAAGTGCAGAAATTCGGGGTAGTTAGGTCGGGTCAGGTACTAATGAAGTCAGGAGGGGTAGTAAGCTTGGGGGCTAGTCGGATCAGGTCAACACGAGTAGTTGAACAATGAAGGTTAGTGTGAGATATGGGAGTGGAGGGGGATTGGGGGATATGTTAGTTCAGTAGTTAGTTAGACTAGGATTTTCCATATAGTATTTCCCAAGAATGATTCAGTTAATTACCATAGAACAGTTCAACCCACAGTGGCTCAGTGGTTAGCACTGCTGCCTCAACACCTGGGATCAGTGTTCGATTCCTGCCCCGGGCCACTGTCTGTGTGGAGTTCGCACATTCTCCCTGTGTCTGCATGGGTTTCCTCCCACAATCCACAGATGTGGAGATCAGGTGAATTGGCCAAGCTAAATTGCCCATCGTGTTATGTGCATTAGCAACGGGTAAAGGTAGGGGAATGGATCTGGGTGGGTTACTCTGTACAGGGTCGGTGTGGACTTGTTGGCCTATTTCCACATTGTAGGGAATCTAATCTCTAGCTCACGGTCATGAACACATTTCCAGAGGGTCTCGAGGAGTGGAGAATTGCCCAGAGGAAGTTCAAACTTCTTGAGGCAATTCCCATTCAAGTTAGCGTATCAGGACTTCAGTAATGATTTGGAAATCAAAGATTCTCGATCACAATCCACAATGAAGCTCCCTATTCTTCCACAGGTATATTCTCTATTCTTCCAGGACTTCATTTACATACTTGCAGACACCAACCGTAAATTGAAATCGGCCATCTTTTCCATTTCTAAGTACCTCAATTCAAGTTCGGACTCTACCTTCCTTTTCCCAACTTGAGCTGGAATTTCTGATGGCCTGACAAATCCAAGTTATCAATTTTCCAATGCTCTATTATCAATAGGCTGTGCTGACTGCCTATTGAGTTCATAATAACATTCTATTTTCTTCCCCATTGTAAAATTCCACTCTCAGCTCTTGATCTTTCTTTAGCTCTTTCATATCTCTGTTTTCCCTTTCTTTCCCACCTGAGTTTAATTAAAATGTTCAAAAACATGAGGAGAGAATAAATTCTCTCAAAGGTACAAAGGTGAATAAAAGTGATTTTAAGTGTTTGACAAACAGAATACAAACAACACGATAAACAAATCTTCATTTTAACACAGCAAATGTTAGGATTTGAGATGTACTATTTGAGAGTTTGTTGGAGGCAGGTTCAATCACAGCTTTCAATAGAGAAATAGATGGCCACCTTAACAGAAACAGGAAAGCGTTGGGAGGCACTCGGGAGCAGACTGGAACTGGCTACATTGCACCCCTCAACTACACCCATTCTGGGCCAAGCAGAGTCCAATTACTTATGGATCAGACGGAATCCAGACATTACTCAAAATAGTCTCTGTGGAAACTCGGAAGAAATTTTGCATTGACTCCTGTTTAAAAATCAAAAATGCAAATACCAAGTCAGCAAGAATCAGAGTTGTTTGTGGTACAATGGACTCAAACAGCCTGTGGGCACGAAGGTGACCTCAGAGCACGAGATCTTGATCAGATGGGCCAATGGTCTGAGAAGTGGCAGATGAAGTTTAATTCAGATAAATGTGAGGTGCTGCACTTTGGGAAAGCAAATCTTAGCAAGACTTATACACTTAATGGTAAGGTCTTAGGGAGTGTTGCTGAACAAAGAGATCTTGGAGTGCAGGTTCATAGCTCCTTGAAAGTGGAGTCACAGATAGATAGGATAGTGAACAAGGTGTTTGGTATGCTTTCATTTATTAGTCAGAGTATTGAGTACAGGAGTTGAGAGGTCATGTTGAGGCTATGCAGGACATTGGTTAGGCCACTGTTGGAATATTGTGTGCAATTCTGGTTTCCTTCCTATCGGAAGGATGTTATGAAACTTGAAAGGGTTCATAATGACTTACAAGGATGTTGCCAGGGTTGGAGGATTTGAGCTATAGTGAGAGGTTAAACAGGCTAAGGCTGTTTTCCCTGGACCGTCGGAGGCTGAGGGGTGACCTTACAGAGGTTTATAAAATCATGAGGGGCATGGATAGAATAAATAGACAAAGTCTTTTTCCTCGGGTGGGGGAGTCCAGAATTAGAGGGCATAGGTTTAGGGTGAGAGGGGAAAGATATAAAAGAGACCTAAGGGGCAACGTTTTCACACAGCAGATGGTACATGTATGGAATGAGCTGCTAGAGGAAGTGGTGGAGGCTAGTACGATTGCAACATATAAAAGGCATCTGGATGGGTATGAATAGGAAGAGTTTGGAGGGATATGGGCCAGGTGCTGGCAGGTGGGACTAAATTGGGTTGGGATATCAGGTCGGCATGGATGAATTGGATCAAAATAAAGGCATCAGATGCCTGGGAACAGCCTCACTTGCAAATTGATCTCCAACTCACTTATCTTGATATTGGTTCTGTGCTGTACATCTCCATGACTCTCTGACACTCACACACAATCCACATTCACCCAAAGACAAGTTAAGCAAAATATTTGACAGATCATCAGTACACATTCAGCTGTGCTTCAGGCAAAAATCTGCGCTTAGGGAAAGTGAGATCGAAGGTGGGTGGGTTCGGGGGCACTGAATAAATTGAAATTCACTTAAAGAAAATAACCTTTTAGGCATACAGTCATTAAAAATTTACCCCCAAAATGCCAAAGATTCAAATAGCATAACATTCATATTAAGAGAAACATATTTTGATAGGTCTGACTAAGATAGTTCAGGGCATCCTAAATACATTTTAAATAAAGCTTTTGCACAGCATAGGTATAGTTTTTTTTAATTCATAGAATGCGAGATTCTCTCATTGCCCTACAGTCAGTGAAGATTGCCACGTTCTTGAACCTCTCTAATCCATGTGATATAGGTACATCCATTGGGGAGTTATCGGAGAAATTTCCAGGATTTTGATCTAAAATGGAGCAGCAATATAGTTCAAGATAAGTGACTTGGAGATCAACTTGCAAGTGAGGCTGTTCCCAGGAATCTAGTGCCCTTATTTTTCCTGATGGGAGACATCATGCTATTGGAAGATGTTACTGAACGAGACATTGCTGTCACACATCTTGTAGATGGTAAACACTACTACCACCATGCTTCAATAGTACAGGCAATAAATGTTTAAGGTGGTCAGTGAAATACCAATAAAGCAGGCTACTTGTCTCTGCACAGTGTCAAGCTTACTGATCGCCATTTAGAATTACACTTTCCAGATTTGTGACTACTATTCCATCACACTACTGATGCACTTTGCTGATGGCACACAGACTATAGAGCGTCAGACGATGAGTTGCTCTCTGCAGAAATCCAGCCTCTAACCAGTTCTTGTAACCAGAGTATTTATATGGTAGGTTCCATTAACTTCCTGGTCAATGGTGATCCCCAAGATGTTGATAATGAGTGCTTCAGTGATGATAATCTTGTCAAATGGTTGTAGTCTCTCTTATGGGACATAGTTGTGGCTTGGCACTATCTAGTGCAAACATGACTTGCCACTTCTCAGCTCAAACCCAAGTGTTACCTGGGTATTACTCCATGCATCCAGTGGCTGCTTCAATATCTGAGGAGGAGTGACTGAACTGAACATGGCTCAATCATCAGTAAAAATTCCCACTTCTAACGTTATGACAAAAGGATGGTCATCAATGGAGCAGCTGTAAAAGATTAAGCCAAATAGTCAATTCTGAGGAGATCCTGCAGCAATGACCTAAGACTGAGATGACTGGCCTCCATCAAACACAAACATCTTCCTTTGTGCAGGGCTGATTCAACCCACTTGAGAATTTTCTTTCCAATTCCTGATATGGCTTGTTGGCTATGAATGAAAACATTCAGTTTGACAGGAAGAATGAGGGGGAGATTCCAAAAAGAAGAAACAGCAGGTCAGCTGAGACAAGAAGAAACATATCGTTATCCTTGTTTACTTAGTTGATCTCAGCAGTACTGGAAAATTCTATTGAGTCACTGTCATACATGGCTAAATTTCATAACCAGGGTTCCCATTTCTGATCATTAGATCACTACCCCTGCTATCAAGTATATGTGCGAACACGATGAACACAGATTGTGATGCCTCTGAAGGAATACTAAGTTTTTTTCCCATTTGCATCAATTACGGGAAAAAATGACAACACAATAATCATCAACTTCATGGAATGGGAATAAAAGTACTGGAGGAAGTTTCAAAAAAGTAATTAAATCAATTCCTGCAATGCCCACGATACAGCTTAAGTGGACAATGAGTGGAGTATGTGGAATAAAACAACATTTTAAAAAAAGCATGCGAATATGACATAAAGCCAAAAATCGGAATCATTTGGGACTGCAAAGTTCAAGCAAAGAGTTTGTTTGTGATAATAACGGATGATTCAGAATCTGAAATTTGGGATATTATCTGTTCCAAAGAAAGCCAAAAAAAAAGCAACAGCTTTTTCAGTTTTAAGTAGTGAAGAACAATCCATGATTGAAATCATCAAGGTTCAATAATTAAGTCTCTTCAAAATTTTTTAGATTTCACACAGAAATTGTGATATTTCTTACACTACCGCTCATCAGATCAGGCAGAATCTAAGTGTAAGCTCTGTTAGACAAAATAAATCATATCTAAAATAATTTCCAAGTTCTAAAGTCACTTAAGAATTGAAAGAAAATGTGCATTCATTTATATGTGCATTCAGATATACATCCTACTCTGAAAATGAAAAAAAAACTGAAAACACTCGTCAGTCAATATCTGTGCATAAAAATACACAGTTGACATTTCAAGTTGATGACCTTTCATTAGTTCTCTCGTCACTTTCTGCAGATGCTAGAAATCTGAAATAAGAACAGAAGATGCTGGCAATACTCTGTAGGTCAGGCAGTATCTTTTGACTTGTATTCAAGTTATACAGCTCCAACTGTCTAAAGACCAGACAATAACTTACAAAAATCTGAGAATCCCAAAGAGATAAAGTCAGCCAAATTGAATCTTTCACGTTCCAGTTATGAGCACATCAGTTATGGATTTGCTTCCTCACTAGTAAAGATTTTCATAATTTGAAGCAACTACTTGAATTAAACAGATGTATTCATTTCTGTAATTGTATTCCCATTTCTTTCTCTGCACATATTAGTAACATGCAAACCTGCAGCATTGCCATACAACATATTGTACACGTTCTTGAGAATGAGCTGAGCAGGCCAATGAAAATAAGATTTTGTGACAAAATAATTATTTAAATATAAAGCAAGTGAAAATTAATTTCAGACAAGTGCAGGTGGATATTTTGGGCTATCGTGTTGCATCACGTACATTGGACAACGTACAGACTTCTAGCAGCATGGAGATAAAATCATGCTCGGATGCTAACTTATGTTTTAAATTCTGAGTCATAGAGCTAAAAAAAAAAGTGATCCAAAGGATACACCAAGTTCCCAGATTTCAACTCTGGGAAAGTATAATTCTGGTGATGCAACAGGCATTAGACAAACCACCAACTTGTTTTTTTTTCCTATCAATACATAACCAGAAATAGACCTTATTTTTACAGTCATTGCAGAGCTATTCATTTATTCCCGCAATCTTTCAACAAACTGTTGCTACTTTCGCAAAGCTTCAATGTTAGAATCATGAACTTCCCCCCAATTTTCTTATAATAGGAGAGACGACTGACCTCCTCTCGTGCTTCTAAAAAAGCTAGTGCAATTTGAACATCGAGAGTTTGGCGACCAAAATAACTCTGAAACTGATCCACAAATATCATATCACATCCTGACCTGGCGTATTTCTTCCTTTATATAACACTGAAATGTCTGCAACATTGCAATTTTTCAGTTTAGTCAAAAAGACAAGTATGTTGAAAGAACCCACAATGGCATCACCTTGCCATTAATTAACACTCAGACAATTAACTCAACATTAAGATAATCAAGAACTTGAATGTACTTATTTATAGAGGCATAGAGATGTACAGCACGGAAAAAGACCCTTTGGTCCAATTCATCCATGCCGACCAGTTTTCCTAACCTCATCTCGTCACATTTGCCAGCACTTGGCCTATATCCACCTCAACACTTCCTATTCACATAGCCATCCAGATGTTTTTTAAATGCTGTAATTGTACCAGCCCCCACCACTTCCTCTGGCATCTCATTCCCCACATGCAGCACCCTCTGCGTGAAAAAGTTGCCCCTTAGGTCCCTTTTATATCTTTCCTCGCTCACCCTAAACCTATGCCCTTCAGGACTCTCCCACCCAAGGGAAAAGACTTGGACTATTTAGCCTATTCATGTCCCTCATGACTTTATAAATCTCTATAAGGTCACCCCTCAGCCACCGATGCTCCAGAAAAAATAGCTCCAGCCTATTCAGCCTCTCCCTATAGCTCAAATCCTTCATCCCTGGCAACTTCCGTGTAAATCTTTTCTGAACCTTTCAAGTTTCACACCATCCTTCCGATAGGAAGGAGATTAGAATTGCATGCAATATTCCAACAGTGGCCTAACCAATGTCCTACACAGCTGCAAAATGACTTCCCAACTTCTGTATTCAATGCTCTGACCAGTAAAGGAAAACATATCAAACGCCTCTTTCACTATCCTATCTACCTGCGATTCTACTTTCAAGGAGCTATAAACCTGTAATCCAAGGTCTCTTCAATCAACAACACTCCTCAGGACCTGACCATTAAGTGTATAAGTTCTGATAAGGTTTCCTCTCCCAAAATGCAGTACCTCATATGTACCTAAATTAAATTCCATCTGTCATTCCTCAGCCCATTGCCCTATCTGATCAAGGTCTCTTTGTAATCTGGAGGTAACCTTCTTTGCTGTCCACTACACCTTTAATTTTGTGTCATCTGCAAACTTGCTAACTATACCTCCTATGTTCAAATCCAAATCAATTATTTCACTGATGAAAAGCAACACTCAGCACCAAGCCTGGTCACCTGACTCCAGCCTGAAAAGCAACCCTCTATCCTCTACCTTTGAGCCAGTTCTGTATCCAAATGGCTAGTTCTCCCTGTATTCCTTGAGATTGAACTTTGCTAAACAATCCCCCATGAGGAACCTTATCGAACGCCTTAGTGAAGTCCATATAGATCATGTCTACTGCTCTGCGCTCATCAATCCTCTTTGTTACTTCTTCAAAAGACTCAGTGAGTGAGATTTGATTTCTCATGCACAAAGCCATGCTGACTATCCTTAATCAATCCTTGCCTTTCCAAATACACGTGAATCCTATATCCCTCAGGATTCCCTCCATCAACCTGCCCACCACAGATGTCACGCTCACTGGTATGTAGTACCCTGGCTTGACCTTACCACCTTTCTTAAGTCGTGGTACCATATTAGCCAACCTCCAGTCTTCCGGCACCCCAAGTGTGACTATTGATGATATAAATATCTCAGCAAAGGGCCCAGCAATCACCAGCTCCCCAGAGTTCTAGGTTACACCTGTTCAGGTCCAAGGGATTTATCCACTTTTACACATTTCAAGATATTCAGCACTTCCTCCTCTGTAACATGGCCATTCTTCAAAATGTTACCATCTATTTCATCACATTCTGTATGTCCTTCTCCACCGTAAAAACTGATGCAAAATACTTGTTTAGTATCTCCCCCATCTCCTGAGGATCCACACATAGGCTGCTTGCTGATCTTTGAGGGGCCCTATTCTCTCTCTCATTACCCTTTTGTCCTTAATGTATTTATAAAGTCCCTTAAGATTCTCCTTAACCCTATTTGCCAAAGCTATCTCATGTCCCCTTTTTGTCTCATGATTTCCCTCTTAAATATACCTTTAAACTCTTCTGAGGATTCATTCGATCTCTCCAGTCTATACCTAACATATACTTCCTTCTTTTTCTTAACCAAAACCTAAATTGCTTGATTTATCCAGCATTCCCTACAGCTATCAGTCTTTCCTTTCACCCTAATAGGAATATCTGGTCTCTGGACTCTCGTTATCTCACTTCTGAAGGCTTCCCATTTTCCAGCCGTCCCTTTACCTGCAAACATCTGCTCCCAATCAGCTTTTGAAAGTTCTTGCCTAATACCATCAAAATGAGCTTTCCTCCAATTTACAACTTCAACTTTTAGATCTGGTCTATCCTTTACCATCACTATTCTAAAACTAATAGAATTATGGTTGCTGGCCGCAAATGGCTCCGCCACTGACATTTCAGTCACCTACTCTACCATATTTCCCAAGTGCAGGTAAGGTTTTGCACCTTCTCTAGTAGGTACATCCACACACTGAATCAGAAAATTTTCTTGTTACACACTGAACAAATTCCTCTCCATCTAAACTCTTAACACTGTGGCAGTCCCAGTCTATGTTTGTAAAGTTAAAATCCCCTACCATAATGACCCTATTATTCATCCAGGTAAACTGAAATCTCCTCACAAATTTCTTTCTCAATTTCCCACTGACTATTGGGCTGGTCAATAAATACAATCCCAATAAGGTGATCATCCCTTTCCTATTTCTCAGTTCCATCCAAATAACTTCTCTGGATGTATTCCCAGGAATATCCTCAGTACAGCTGTAATGCTATCCCTTATCAAAAATGCCACTCCCCCTCCTCTCTTGGCCCTCCCTTTCTATACTTCGTACAGCATTTGTATCCTGTCCATCCCTGAGCCACGTTTCTATAATTGCTATGATATCCCAGTCCCAAGTTCCCAGCACTGCCCTGAATTCATCTGCTTTCCATGTTAGGTCTCTTGCATTGAAGTAAATGCATTTTAATTTATGTCTCTGCTTAGTTCCTCGCTGCCCTGACTGTTTGACTCGCTCCTTTTCCCAACTGTACCAGTCTCAGATTGATCTCATTCCTCACTATCTCCCTCAGTCCCATCCCCCTACCTTACTAATTTAGATTCTCCCAAAGAGCTCTAGCAAATCTCCTTGCCAGTATATTACTCACCTTCTAATTCAGGTGCAATCCATCATTCTTGTACAGGTCACCAGAAGAGATACCAATGATCCAAAAATGTGAATCCTTCTCTCCTGCACCAGCTCCTCAGCCACACATTCATCTGCTCTATCCATCTATTCCTAACCTCACTTGCTCATAGCACTGGGAATAATCCAAATATTACTAACCTCAAGGTCCTCTTTAAATTCCTGCCGAACGTTTTATATTCTCCTTTCAGAATCACATCCTTTTCCCCTCCTTTGTCGTTGGTTCCAATGTGTACAATGACCTCCTGCTGCTCCCTCTCCCCCCTGAGGACATTCCGCATCCATGATCCTGGCACCAGAGAGGCAACACACCATTCTGATTTTTCGCTGCTGGTTGCAGAAGCATCTGTCTATGCCTCTGACTAGAATTCCCGATCACAATTGATCGCTTGGAACCCAAAAGTACCTCTCATTACATTAGAGCCAGTCTTGATACCAGAAACTCAGCTGTTCATGCTACATTCCCCTGACAGTCCATCACTCACTATATTTTCTATAACAGCATACTGGTTTGAAATCAGGATAGCCACAGAAGCCTCCTACCTGTATATCTTTCTACCTTGCTTCGAGTTAACCCAGTAACCAGACAGTATATATGGCTTTTCTTCCTTCCTACAACTGCCATTCATCAGAGCCCCCAGCTCTCATAAATTCCTTACTGCCTCTAACTGCCGCTCCAACTGATCCATGCGATATGATAGGATTCGCAACCAAAGACACTTCCTGCAGACATAATCATTAGTAACATGGGAATTCTCCCTAAACTCGCACATCCAATAGGGACAGCATATCACTAAAGGTCATCTTTGTTCCTTCGCAATCTGTAGACCCAGAAAATAGCACTGTTGTTTTGCTCTAAAATAGTGCTCCAGGCTAAATATGGTTTATATTTTTAAAATTTAATCAAGAGACAGATCTCAATAAAAAATATAAATCAAGAAAGAAGCCACTCTATTCACTACTGGAGACTTAAAATCTACGCAATTAACTGTTCCTATGCTGTGAGCTCTCCCACACAGGTTCTTCCAAGGTCAGCTGTGAATTTTGGGGTTTGTTCATTTTTCCTAGACACACACTGACACCCAGAGATATTTGAACTCAAATAGTAAAGGTGCAACTATGCAGATTCATTGCTGTGTCAGTCAGCAGTGTAGGTTACTTTCTCTCTCTCCCTCACTGACCATGTGGTCATTGCCTTTTTTAGAAGTTCCATTGTTTTCACCTTTTTTTCCCCCAATGTTCCAAAACAGTGCAACAACATATAAACCAGTAATTGCTGCTCCTGGATTTTGAGGAAATCACCTCCAACACCTAAAATACCTTAAAAAAAGGAGCATCTCTTGCAGCCATAAGATTTTGTAAAGTTCTTCACAAAAACAAATTTTTCTGAAAGCAAATATTTGTTTTGTGGACAGTTGATTAGCTCATACATGAATGAAATGAATGCTCATTTCATCCTACTTCTTTGAGGGAGGCATCATAACGATATACCAGGAAACTCTTTGAATCATGGTACCTGAACATTTATATCCACCTGAATGGGCAAAGAGGAGCTCAATCTTCCTCCCTTATGCACAAGTAGGCACCACTCCCAAAGCAATAGTTCCTTAGGACTTTAATGAAGACAGCTTGATTATGTACAAGTCCTAGAGTCAGAAGTTATGAATTACTGCTCATTGCAACTTGACTTGCAAGCAACTTCTCCTTGTTGCTCAAGAACCAAACATGATACTAAATATCTAATTTGAACTCAGTCTGTTTTAAGTCCCATTCATCCATCATCTCTGTGCTCACTTACAAACTGGCTGCCATTGCTTCCATTTAAAATCATTTCATTGCCTATTTATTTTATTATTCTTGGCTCTACTTTTCCCCTACATCTGTACCTTGACTGACAATGTTCCAAAAAAATCTGCAGTCCTCCAACTCGGGTCTTTTACACATCACCCTATTTCCTTTATGACAGTACTGGAATTTCAGCCACTTAACACTTCGCTTCTTAACTCTCTTTCTAAATCTCCACCTCTCACACAAGTGTCAAAAATCTTTAACGAAGATGTTATGTACTAAGCTTCATCTACTTTGGCTTTGTATCTAATTTTGGTGAATTATGTAATTGTGAACTGTTTTGCAATATCTTACACCTTTGAAAAGAGGCTAAACATATGTACAGTGTTGCCCTTGTTCAAATGTTATTTGTCCTCACTTAATAAACTCAATCAGTCAAACAATGGGTAACCATAACTGACCTAAACGTGCCTTGGCAAAGAGAAATATTCCAATGATCTCTACTGAAAAATATGCACGGATGTGTACAAGTGGAACTCAGCTGTACATACCGTTCCCTCTTTTGCCCTTTACCTGGATTTATAAACAAACTGCCAATGCTTGGTCTAAATGTATATGTGTAGAATGTTCATTTAGATGAGATACCAAAAGCTGGCCAAAATGTTACAATAATGTTCAGTTAACCTTCACTTAGACAAGCAAAAAAGTCAAACATTGGAAATCCACCAAAAATTTCACTTGGAATAACAATTTTGTGTTTTTTTTAACAAAGCCATTAATCTGCATAAAAGATATGCATGCCATTGCATATTTGCATAACCAACTATTGCCAACTATGAGAATGGTCTACAGCTGTGACTTAATGTTCACTATGGACTAAAAAGGATTGCTGAGTGATTCATCCTTTGTCCATTCCATCTGATACAAGTTGTGCTTCAAAGTGCATGAACATTGCAAAAGTGCAACGTAAATATTTTTAATAAAGGACAATCAAGAAATCATGATCCTGGAAAAAATTAGTCTTGAACTTATCAGCAAAACATTCATCTTAATCTTAATCCTCCTTTCCTCTCCATCAGAATTATTTATGTTCAAGAATTAATCTGACAGTAGACATTTAAATGATTGCTTCAGTCCTGAACACCACCACAGAGATGTGGAGAAACAGATTGGGAAACAGATTTTGGAAAGGTGCAGAAGCCACAGGGTCGTAGTCATGGGCGACTTCAACTTCCCAAATATTGATTGGAAGCTCTTTCGATCAAGTAGATTGGATGGGGCGGTGTTTGTGCAGTGTGTCCAGGAAGCTTTTCTAACGCAGTATGTAGATTGTCCAACCAGAGGGGAGGCCATATTGGATTTGGTACTCGGTAACGAACCGGGACAAGTGGTGGGCTTGTTGGTGGGTGAACATTTTGGTGATGGCGACCACAATTCTGTGACTTTCACCTTGGTTATGGAGAGAGATAGGTGCGCACAACAAGGTAGATTTTACAATTGGGGGAAGGGAAATTACGATGCTGTAAGACAGGATTTGAGGAGCATACGTTGGGAGCATAGGCTGTTAGGGAAGGATGTGGTGGAAATGTGGGACTTTTTCAAGGAGCAGATACGACGTGTCCTTGATATGTATGTACCGATCAGGCAGGAAAGAAATGGTCGTGTGAGGGAGCCTTGGTTGACGAGGGAGGTTGAATGTCTAGTAAAGAGGAAGAAGGAGGCTTACATAAGGTTGAGGAAACGAGGTTCAGACAGAGCAGTGGAGGGATACAGGATAGCCAGAAGGGACCTGAAGAAAGGGATTAGGAGAGCTTAGAGAGGGCATGAAAAATCCCTGGCGGATAGGATCAAGGATAACCCCAAGGCATTCTATGCATATGTGAGAAACCTGAGAATGACGAGAACGAGGGTAGGTCCGATCAAGGACAGTGGTGGGAGACTGTGTATTGAGTCGGAAGAGATAGGAGAGGTCTTGAACAAGTACTTCTCTTCAGTATTTACGAACGAGAGGGACCGTATTGTTGAAGAGGAGAGTGTGAAACGGACTGATAAGCTAGAAGAGATACCTGTTAGGAAGGAAGATGTGTTGGACATTTTGAACAACTTGAGGATAGACAAGTCCCCCGGGCCTGACGGGATATATCCTAGGATTATGTGGGAAGCAAGAGAGGAAATTGCAGTACCGTTGGCAATGATCTTCTCGTCTTCACTGGCAACTGGGGTGGTACCAGGGGACTGGAGAGTAGCGAATGTTGTGCCCCTGTTCAAAAAAGGGAATAGGGATAACCCCGGGAATTACAGGCCAGTTAGTCTTACTTCTGTGGCAGGCAAAGTAATGGAAAGGGTACTGAGGGATAGGATTTACGAGTATCTGGAAAGACACTGCTTGATTAGGGACAGCCAGCACGGATTTGTGAAGGGTAGGTCTTGCCTTACAAGTCTTATTGAATTCTTCGAGGAGGTGACCAAGCATGTGGATGAGGGTAGAGCAGTGGATGTAGTGTACATGGATTTTAGTAAGGCATTTGATAAGGTTCCCCATGGTAGGCTTATGCGGAAAGTCAGGAGGCATGGGATAGAGGGAAATTTGGCCAATTGGATAGAAAACTGGCTAACCGGTAGAAGTCAGAGAGTGGTGGTAGATGGTAAATATTCAGCATGGAGTCCAGTTACAAGTGGAGTTCCGCAGGGATCAGTTCTGGGTCCTCTGCTGTTTGTAATTTTTATTAATGACTTAGAGGAGGGAGTCGAAGGGTGGGTCAGTAAATTTGCAGATGATACAAAGATAGGTGGAGTTGTGGACAGTGAGGAGGGCTGTTGTCGGCTGCAGAGGGACTTAGATAGGATGCAGAGCTGGGCTGAGGAGTGGCAGATGGAGTTCAACCCTGCCAAGTGTGAGGTTGTCCATTTTGGAAGAACAAATAAGAATGCGGAATACAGGGTTAATGGTAGGGTTCTTGGTCAGGTGGAGGAACAGAGGGATCTTGGGGTCTATGTACATAGATCTTTGAAGGTTGCCACTCAGGTGGATAGAGTTTGTAAGAAGGCCTATGGAGTATTATCGTTCATTAGCAGAGGGATTGAATTCAAGAGTCGTGAGGTGATGTTGCAGCTGTACAGGACTTTGGTTAGGCCACATTTGGAGTACTGTGTGCAGTTCTGGTCGCCTCACTTTAGGAAAGATGTGGAAGCTTTGGAGAGGGTGCAGAGAAGATTTACCAGGATGTTGCCTGGAATGGAGAGTAGGTCGTACGAGGATAGGTTGAGAGTTCTCGGCCTTTTCTCGTTGGAACGGCGAAGGATGAGGGGTGACTTGATAGAGGTTTATAAGATGATCAGCGGAATAGATAGAGTAGACAGTCAGAAACTTTTTCCCCAGGTACAACAGAGTGTTACAAGGGGACATAAATTTAAGGTGAAGGGTGGAAGGTATAGGGGAGATGCCAGGGGTGGGTTCTTTACCCAGAGAGTGGTGGGGGCATGGAATGCGCTGCCCGAGGGAGTGGTAGAGTCAGATTCATTGGCGACCTTTAAGCGGCATTTGGATAGGTACATGGATGGGTGCTTAATCTAGGATAGAAGTTCGGCACAACATCATGGGCCGAAGGGCCTGTTCTGTGCTGTATTGTTCTATGTTCTATACATAGTGATCCCATTAACATCTTTGCTAGTATGTTTTATCTGGATGTCTGACCTGCTAACAGAGTTCAAATGGCTGACAGCAAAACACTGTATATCCAATTGTGTGCGTATGCACACGTGCATCATAATGAAAAATTTAATCAAAGGCACGACCAACAAACAGGATATCCTCAAATCAATCCACAGAGAAACTGTACTCCTCACAGCATAAGGAAATAGAGACAATTCAGATTGTATAAACAAGCAACTACTTCAAGACCGAAATAATGCATCTAACCCAAATTCTTCTCATGCAGGAAAAAGACAATGTTCAATATTGAGTTGACAGATAAGTAAGTCAGACAGCGAGGACTGCAGATGCTGAAGATTAGAGTCGAGAGTGTGGTGCTGGAAAAGCACAGCAGGTTAGGCACCATCCGACAAGCAGAAGAATCGATGTTTCAGGCAAAAGCCCTTCATCAGGAATGTGATATGAATAAGTCACTTCATCAAACATAGTTAACAATCAACACTTGCTCTTCCTGTTCCACTCAAAGTGGATTTGGAATGCACAGGTGAGTACATGTACATACAAGCACATAAATCTTCCACCATTCTCAAGTACTTTGGAAAATATTGTATGCTTGCAGGAAATGTGGTGAATAAGATTTGGGAGCTAAAAAGCACAAATAGCGATTTGGGAATATGATGCAGTGGGAAAAACATGCTTAAAATGGTAAGAATTGGGTACTAAAGTTTCGTGAATATAAAGTGTGCAAAGATAAGCAAGAAAAGGGAGATCACTCAAGTGTTGGAAAGAGAGCATGTCTTTGGATGAAGGACAGGATTCATTTTGAGTTAAAGCTGAGGAATATTGGGGATATTCTACTGCCCTCCAACAGTGAAAGACAAAGACAGACAGAGGGGTTGAAAAGTAAAGCTGTAGAAAAATGACAGAGATGTGGCAAAATTGAGCTGTTGAATTACCTGATTTTTGAAGGGGAAAATGTTAAAGCAAAAGGAAAAGAAGGGGAAAAATTTCCACCAAAGTGTGTCCAGATCAACTTCTTTGACCAATATGTCCTTAGAGGCATTTAGGATCTGGTGCGCCAGTTGTGGTGTGCCAGTTGGATGAAGAAAGATCATCTTGTCAGAAAGTTTAGATTTGTAATAGAGAAGAACAGGAAAAGATTTTATAAGACTGTTGAGGGTCAGGGGAGTGAAGAGAGCTGAAAGAATAGTGAGTCAGGTTCTTCTTAAACCACTGCAGTCCATTTGGTGCAGGTACACCCACAGTGCTGTTCGAGAGCACCAGGATTTTTAGAATTAGATTTATTGTCAGGTGTATTCAAATTACAGAAAAACGGTAGTACACTAAAAAGTGTACAATGTCGCCAACATGCGGTACGATCTTAGGTACAAAAACAGTGAGAAAATAAAGAAAATAAGTTAGCCTACATTACAAATATACATAAGTTAGCAAAATAAGAAGTAAAGCTAAAAGGATAGACATAACACTGTATGAGGGCATCCTTGTGGTCTGATGTAGCTCCACCAGTTCCCAACCAGTAGCCATCGTCGTACTGGGCCCACGGCAGCTGAACTGCACTGCTCTGGGCCGCTGGTCTCTTGCATTCCGCTCCGGGCTGCTGGCAGTCGAGGATTTTAATCCAACTTTCAGAAATACAACAGCTCAAACTGAAGGTGGTGTGTGGCTTGAAAGGAAACAGGTGATGATGTTCCCATATCTTGTTCTTCTGAGTGGAAAGGGTCATGAGATTTGAAGGTACTGTCTTAATAGGTATGGCAATTTGCTGCATTGCATTTTATCAATGGTACATTATACTGTCACATCGTCTCTGTTGACTGGAATACGGAACAGAGAGCTAGCAAGCACTTGATCAGCCAAATGATGCCCTTCTATATCATAGTGACTGTGATTCATAAACAAACATTGCATGCCCCAGTCTGTGTCATTTATGCCCGCTACCATCTGTCATGATTAGCCACCTGTAACATATCTACGGAAGTTGCTGCCAAATAACAGACAATACGAGTTTCATGTTTTATTCAAACCAGCACTGTATATGCATTACAGTGGAAAGTGTGATTAGATCACAAGGACAGGATGAATTCAGAAACTGATATATTTATCTAACAACTTTGTTTCACACTAAACTGAGATCTGTGACAATACTATGGTTTTGAGACATGTATTTTCTCCATTTTTTTTAACTGAAGAAAGACTGAGACAGTTACAAAGTGATTTGCTCAAAGCCAATAAAGTAAACAGCTTGTGAGGCACGGAGATTTTTTTAAGAATAGAAGCAGTCTGAACAGGTGGGGTCAAGCTCCCACAGAACCAGGATTTTTACTTTTAACTTTTTACAGTTGCTGGGGGTCTTGAAACTGGATGTAGAAGCACTTATTCCTCTCTCTTTTACAGTTCTAAGTTGGAGGTCTGATCTTGCTGTTAGAATTATATGTGAGACAATCTATTCTGCTGAATTTGCCTTTGCCAAGGTGCGTTATGGAATATTACTATGTTGGCACAGTTAATTAGTAGTAGTTAATATATATATTATATTGTCAAGCATTTCACTAGAGTTACAGACAAACCAATTCTTTTTTTTTGCCTGTATTTTAACTGTGTATAAAAATAAAGTGTGTTTGCTTAAAGCCTCTAGAATGCAACACTTTATACTTACCGTTAAAATAAGAAAAAGTTAGGACCTAGGCTATCTTCTTCATATATTTTGGAGGGGTTTAGTCCGGTCCACTGGTCCATAACACAGCAGTAAGGGATTAGGTATGGAAAAATGAAATTACTGAAGTTCACATTGCACAGAGTTGAGGAGAAACTACATCTCCTAAAGGGTTGTAAATCCGTGGAATTCGCTACCCCAAAGTATGGTGGATGCTGGGACAGTGAGTAAATTTAAGGAGGAGTTAGACAGATTTTTAATTGGTAATGGGTGGAAGGGATATGAAGAGAAGGCAGAAAAATGGGGGTGAGAAGCATATTAGCCATGACTGAAAGGCAAACCTGACTCATTGGACCAAATAGTCTAATTGTGCTCCTATATCTTATAAACTTATGAATTGTGTTGATGAAATTAATCAACATGACCGTTAATAGCCTTAAAAGGCTGCGATTTACCTGTTTCAGGCCACAACGTTTGGACTGAATTCTGAAATTTCAGAAAGGAGCTATTTCGACTTTTTAGTAAAAGCAAAAGCCAGAATGCACTTACTTGAAAAGAGCAAAATCCAAATTCATGGAAAGAAAAATGCCATAAGCAGCAGCAGGAGTAGGCTGTTCAGAAACTATCTCCTCTTTAAATAGTTTCATTGATCTTAAATTCATCTAGCCTCCACAATTCTGAGGTAGAGAATTCCAGACATTCATTACATTATGGGAGACAAAATTTCTGCGTATCTCAGTTTTAAGTTAGTGTCCCTTTATTCTGTAACATTGACCCCTAATTTGAGATTCCTTCTCATGGAAACATTTTTTCAACATCTACCTCATGAGGCACCATCAGAATACTGTTTATTTCAATAACATCGTATCTCATTCTTTTGAGCTTTAGTTAGGGCCTAACTGGTTTAACCACTCTTGATACGTTAACCCATTCATCTCAGGAATCAAGGCACTGTTGCCAGGACTGCCACCGATCTCATTACCTCCAGAGATCTTTATCCCAATGCCTCCAACCTTGTAGTCTCCCAACCATGGACAACCCGCCTCTACCTCCTTGCTAAAATTCACAAACCCGGTAGGCCCATCCCATCAGCCAGTTCCTACCTCACCAAGCTCATTTCCTCCATCCTCTCTCCACTTGCCCAGACCCTGCACACCTACATCCGCAATTCCTCTGATGCCCTCCACTTTACTGACAATTTCTAGTTCCCTGGCCCTAACTGTCTCTTGCTCACCATGTATGCCCAATCGTTCTTTACCTCCATTCCCCACCAAGATGGTGTGAGAGCTCTCAGCTTCTTGCTTGACCACTCTCCTCCGCTTGGCTGAACTTGTTCCCTCACTGAACAATTTCTCCTTTAATTCATCTCACTTCTGTTAAGTCAAAGGAGTGGCTATGAGCACCCACATTTGTCCTAATTATGCCTGCCGCATTCCGTGGTCTGTGGAACAATCATCGGTTCAGCCATACACTGGCTCCTCCCATAACTCTTTTTTGGTACATCGACGACTACTGCAGTGCTGTTTCACACTCCAACCGGGACCTTGAAAACTTTGTTCATTTTGCCTTCAACTTCCACCCCTTGATAACTTTCACATTGTCCATTTCTGACACTTCCCTTCCTTTCTTTGACCTTTCTGTCTCCAATTTCGGGAACAAACTGCCCACTGTCATCCACCACAAAGCCAATGATTCCCATGGCTACCTTCACTACAGCTTTCACACCCCACATCCTGCAAGGATTCCATCCATTCTCCCAGTTCCTTCACCTATGTCACATCTATTTGGATGATGCCACATTCCAGTTTTATTCCACCAGCCTCCACATTCAAAGGATCATTCTCCACCATTTCAGGCAACTCCAGCAGAAAGCCACCACCAAACACATCTTCCCCTCACTTTTCCTGTCTGCATTCTGCAGAGATTGTTCCCTCCTGGGCACGCGAGACCATTCGGCAACAGCCAACACCAGCCCCCTCTCCATGGCACCTTCCCATGTAACCGCAGAAGGTGCAACACCTGCCCCTTCACCTCTTCCCTGCCCACCATACAAGGGCACAATCTTTCCAGGTGAAGCACCATTTCGCCTGTACTTCCTCCAATTTTGTGTATTGCATTCACTGCACCCAATGTGGCCTACTCTACTTTGGGAAACCAAACACGGACTGGATGGCTGCTTTAGAACACCTCCGATCTGTGCACAAACATGACCCCAACTTTCTGTCGTCAGTCATTTCAAAACAACATCCTGCCCACATTCCCACTTACTTGTCCTTAGCATGCTCTGGTGCACCAGTGAATCAAAGTGCAAACTGGAGGAACAACACCTCATCTTTAAACTTAGTACTTTACAGCCTCTGGACTTAATACAGTTCAACACCTTAAAATTGTAAACCAACTCCAATTTCTTCCCTTTCTTTTAGTTTTACTTGATACATTCCCTGCCACCATGTTCCCTCTTCCCTCATCCCATTTCCAGTAGGAATGTCTTCTTCTTCAAGTCTGTCAGTGAGGCACCACCATTGTTCTGCCATTTCCACATTGAGCATTTAATCTCTTTTGAAAGAAGTAGCAAAATTATACACTGTATTCCAGGTATGGCCTGACCAACACCTTGCACAGCTACAATAGAATTTCCCTACTTTTAAACCCATGCCCCCCAGGATTAAATGGCAGAAGGAACGGCAGAATCAAAAATGACAAAACTGCTTTTCAAAAGCTGTGGCATGATTATGTTACTACTTATTTCTCTGTTAAACCAAAGGCAATTTAAACTAGATAAGAAAATAAATAGAATAAATTGAAATCTAGGCAACCATTCATTTGAAATTAGAATTCCAAAGAAAGTGGGAAACTACCTTGAATACAAACATTTGAGCATTTGATTTTCAAATAATTTTTGGGATACACATAAGTTTGCAAATTCAGAGCTTATTGCACAACCTGAAATTAAAACAGCACTGAAGGAAGCCATTCAGCCATCTCCACTATCTTTTTCAAAGGGCCATCTAGTTCAGACTATTCTTTCCCTCTGGTAGACATGGCTTTTTTCCTCTTCAAATCACCAATCAGCTTTCATTTATAAGCTATTGTATTGTATCTATTATCATCTTATTGGAAACTGCCACAAACCACATCATGACAATCCTTTGGAGCACTGGAGGCAAATCTTCAACAATAACTTCTAATTGGCTGAAAATAGTTCTTTATTTTAAAATTTTAAGATTAATGTTTTAAAGCCTTTTCAAAGCCAAGCCATTCATGATTGACATGACTCCTCTTTAACATGTTTGCACAGGAAACATGCGTTGAATTGAAATGCTCAGTGAGCACACTCAGCAACTGCACTTGGAAGGGTAAGGCTGGTACTGGATAAGTTATTTTACTTAACTGCTTCCAATTTTCACCCATTCACAGGGTCCATCTCTGACTGTTTGGTTCCCTTCCTTGAAATCAATCTTGTCATTTCTGGGTGATAGGCAATATTCAGCAAAGGCCCATTGACTTCTACAAATCTTTTGATTACGTTTGCTTACATCCTATATCCTATAAGAACTTCCTGCTCCTCAGTCTCCATCATTTCTGTTCTGATGATTCTACCTTCCACAAAGTACTTCTGCAAGGCCTTCACTTTGATTCAACCAAATGTTTCTCCCACCAAATCATGAGGGACATGTTTATGGTAAATAGGCAAAGTCTTTTCCCTGGGTGGGGGAGTCCAGAACTAGAGGGAATAGGTTTAGGGTGAGAGGGGAAAGATATAAAAGAGACCTAAGGGGGAACTTTTTCATGCAGAGAGTGGTGCGTGTGTGGAATGGGCTTCCAGAGGAAGTGGGAGAGGCTGGTACAATTGCAACATTTAAAAAGCATCTGGATAGATATGAATAGGAAGGGTTTGGAGGGATATGGGTGGGGTACTGGCAGGTGGGACCAGATTGGGTTGGGATACCTGGTCAGCATGGACGAGTTGGATCAAAGTGTCCATTTCCGTGTTGCATATCTCTGTGACCCTATATCACAATTCCCACACCTCTGCTTTCAACCCTTTCCCTGCCTGCCATGATCAGGTTCTTCTTGTCCTTACTTCCACCCCACTGGCCTCCATATTCAACAAATTATTTTGCTCCATTTCTGTATCTTCAATGGGGTGTCACTAGAAAATGCATCTTCCCCTGCTCGCCTGTATCACGTTTCTAAAGTAACATCTCAGTCACGAAAACTCATCCCCTTCCCACGGCATCTTTTCATGCTGAGGCAGGTGGTCTAACAATCTGCCTTTGTTTCTGTCTGTCTCTCACTCTTTCTGAAAGACTCAAACTCCCCTCCAGATGACATAATGACTTATCTACTCTTCTTTCAATCAAGGTTACTGGACACACCACTCACAATATAGTCTCCTCTACACTTGGGAGATCAAACATAAATTGTGGGCTTGCTTTGCAAAACATCACCTGTCTGTCTGCAAGCATGGTCCTGGACTTCCAGTGTCTTATCGTTTTAATCCTTAAACTTGCTCTTAAATGTGAATCTATCTTTGTCTCATTGCACTTTTCCGGTGAGGCTCAACCTAAGTTTCAGGTGCGGCATCTCATCTTTCAACCTTCTGGACTCAACATCAAAGTCACAATTTCAGATCTGAAAATGTGACCCCCATTTTGTTTCCTTTTTCGATTTTTTCAATATTTTTTGCTTTCAGCTAGCAGCACACTGGCTCTAGGCAAATCCTTAGTTTTTTTTTGTTTCTTTACTTACCCTATCTCCATTCTCTTTCAACCTAGAGGATGGACTTTTCAATCCTTTAATCACATTAAAGAAACCAGAATACTTTGGCCATTCTCACACTCCTGTGTGTGAGACTTTGCACAAGATTCACTGGTTGATGCCTTTTCTTTATCCATTCATGGAATGTGGGTGCTACGATGGCAATTATTGCCCATCCTTAATTGCCGTGCAGAAGGTGAACTGCCTTTCTGAACCGCTGCAGTCTCTGAAAGTAGGGAGTACTGCTATTTAGAAGAAAGTTCCAAAATTTTAGAGCAGAGTGGAGAAATAGCAATGTAATTGTAAGTCAGGATGGAATTTGGCCAGGAGGTAATCTTGCATTCACCTGCTGCCATCATCTTTCCAGAACTTACAAGTCACTTTTAATGTGCTATTGGAGGAGCCATAATAAGTTACTGCATTCATCTTGTAAACAGTACACACTGTTTATGTTATGCACTGGTGGTGAACAGAGTTCATGTTCAAGATTACGGATCGGATGTCAATCAAACAAGATGCTTTGTCTTGGATGGTTTCAAGCTTCTGGACTGTTGTTCCAGCTGCACTCATCCAAAGCAAGTGAATAATATTCTATATGTGTGTCACATACCTTATAATGAAACAAACTTTTTTGAAACAGCTTTTCATCTGCTACGGTGGAGACCGGTATTATTAATTGTGGACAACATTGGAAAAAAGATTTGTACAAAAAGGATTTGCTGGACTTTTAAAAAAACAAGTTAATTAAATTTGGTTGTTGCACTGCTGTTTGTCAAAGTAACAGGGGAAAATGTTCTGACAGCATAGCCCCAGGGTTGTGTGTTAGCAGCATAAGATTTGGTTGGCAGCAAGTGGCGAATTGGTTTGTACAATTGTGACCAGTCACAGATGCCAAACATCATCAGCCTTATGATAAATTTCTGATTGAGTCCTGGGTGGGCAAAAAATATAGCACAAAACTTTCAGACTGCTGGAAGGGCACGTTATATGGGTGTCACTATCTCTCGACAGTAAAAATACTTGATGCTGGAAGAAAGCTTGTTATTTTCTCCATCAGCTGTTGCCATTAACCAGTAACTGAGAGAGTTTGCAGTTGGTGACCAACCACCCTGCGCCTCCTGCAATCAAGTGAAAAAGCCAGGAGAAAGGAGATTGAAAAATAAAGATTTCTGACAAGCTAGAACACACCACCTCAGCAAACCCTGTGGACTGGTAATATTGGACTGTATTACGCAGTTTATTTTCTCCTTTGATTTATAAAAGCAATTTCTTTAGTTTGTCTGTAGATCAGTTTAGAATTTTAACTAGCAGTGCTATATATTGATAACACATAGCTGCTTACTTGTGATTAGAATGCACTTATTATAATCAACAGATGTCTTGTTAAGTAGATGAACTTGGACAGTGTTTGCTATTAATGTTATCCCATCGGAGAGGGATAACATTAATAGCTTTATGTACCGTGACTAGATCATTAACTTTTGGGCAACCCTGGCAGTCGTGATGCTCGAGAATCATTGGAACCAAGATAACAGAAACAAGTTGTCCAATGAGCTTGATGAGTTTGTTAGCTTCCTGGTTCTTGATCCATAGCCAGGCAAATGAAAGCACAAACATTAATCCAACTGATCAGTTCGTCAGATGTCTATTACCTCTTCACTGTTCTTTGAGAAGAAATCTTTCTGATAACAAATTTCTAAAACTCTGTTATCACCTTCACAATCTGAGTGGCATGGTTGCTCAGTGGTTAGCACTCCTACCTCACAGCACCAGGAGACCCAGGTTCCATTTCACTCTCAGGTGACTGTGTGTATGGAGTTTACATATTCTCACCATGTATGGTTGGGTTTCCTCTGGGTGCTCCGGTTTCCTTCCACAGTGCAGGTTAGGTGAATTGGCTATGCTAAATTGCCCATATTGTCCAGAGATGTGTAGTTTATGTGGATTAGCCATGGGAAATGCAGAGTTGTCGGGATGGGGTGGGATGCTCTTCAAAGGGTGGGCGTGGACTCAATTGGCTAAGTGGTCCATTTCCATACTGTAGGCATTCTAAGATTTATGAATTTCCTCTCCGACAGTATACATGACAAGACTATTTGAGATTTTCCACTCTTCAGACAGCATCACTTTGTTTGTGCTTCTGTCACACTTAGTTTACTTTGTCTTAGACCCTGAGAATGAGAAGTGATAGAATCCAAAGTCTGACAGTAATTCTCCAAATTCTATGCTCAGCCAAGACTGCTGAACATTAGACTTACAGTTCACAGCTAAAGAGAGAATACCACTCAGTTTTAAGTATAGCAGGTTCTGTTGCAGATATCACTTGGAGAATTTTTAACTCCAAATAGCCATTCTAATTTCTCATTTAATGCTTTTAAAAGTCAAACAAAACCAGCATCAAAAGAGCCTGGATTGCTCAGAGCTTTAAAATCTTAATCATTCAGAAGTTTGACAGAAAGCTAATAAATCATTTTCCTTTTGCATCCATCCAAATAAGCTCAGAAAATATTTTGTCTTTGACACAGTTTCTGGATGTGGAAAAAGTCTCAATCCCTAACATACATAGATAAGATAAAACAAAAACAGAAATTGCTAGAAAAGCTCAGTATGTCTGGTAGCATCTGTCGAGAGAAGTCAGGGTTAATGTTTTGGGTCAAGTGACTAAAAGCATTTGGGATTCTCATTTTCTATTTCAAATTAGTAAGCAATGATGTACACAGACATAAAAAATTGTTGTTAATACAACCCATTTTCATGCAACACATGATACTTACTCATAAATAGAAAATATATAACCAACCCCTCAAGATGATTGAACAATCTGTTTCTGTTGTCTTGATAGCATTAATTCTCAAGCATCACTACTCCCAAGGTCACCACAAAAGTTTGTGATTTACATGCCTGCTGGGTATTGTTGTACCAAGCAAAGGGCACATTCTTCAATCTCTGATTTTTTTTTGCAAGTTGCATCTTTCTGGCGTTAGTTTTCCACTCTTCACACATATTCTTTAATTTTTTTTTAACATTGTTTATTCAACCATTTAGTGTAATCTGTTCGACACAGAATTAAGATTCAATGTGTGTCCTTAAAATGCCTTCTATGCTCTTGACTTGACTTGATTACATTTTCTTTTCACACAATGGTTAGACGTGATATTCAATACTAATAACCAAAATACATGCTTCCTTAAACTGTAGCATATATCTCAGTCTTAACAGGGACTGCGTTCCTTGCTATTTTCTAGCTTCTTTGTTTCTTTTTTTATTTGAAACATTAAACACCAAAATGTCAAAATGTGTGGGTTATTTGAAATAAAACATGCTGGATTAGAACAAAGATGGTTTGTTGACACTGAGATTGTCTTTGCAATTTGCACCTTACTAAGAGGAAAACAAATCAAGACTTCAACAGTGATGTTTAAAAAAGGTGGGTATTTTAATTTTTGTTGGGGTATCTAAGTGGGCAGCCCTGAGGAGGATTCCTGAAGCACAAGATGGAGCAACCCCATGAACCAAATACAAGATTCTATTAACCAGGTTGAAGGAAAGTATTTTATTAATTAACCAGTGGAAAGAAGAGCAAAGAAAAAAAAAGAGAAAATAAATAAATTATATTTTTTAAATATTATGGCAAATCATCCTGAAACACAAAATTCAGGAAGCAGCAGGGTACTGCATCACAAACCTCAAAAACCCATGTAATAAACACAGCCTCATAGAACCAAATGACAAAAACAATCCAGTCGCCAGCTCCTTGGTCAAAATTTATCTGTCACATATTGGCCAGAGCAAAGGATGGAAAGGATTGTCTCAAATACTTAATGAGGGATTAAGTTTGAGATCATTCTTCCATTTACCAACCTCCTGGTTGAAGATGCTTATGTTATAATGAGCAGCCGTCTAGATTTATCGAAAAGCTAAACATTTTTTTTCCACTAGGGATGTGGGTGGCTGGCTAGCATTTATTGTCTGTCCCGAGTTGCCCTTGAGAAGGTGGTGATGAGCTGCAGTCTATGTGCTACAGGCTGACCCAGAAAGCTCTAAGGGAGGAAATTAAAGGATTTTGACCCAACAACAGTGAAGGAACAGTAATGTATTTCCAAGTCCAGAGTGGTTTGAGTGGTTTGAAGGGGAGCTTGCAGGCAGTGGTGTTCCCATGTATCTGCTGCCCTTGTCCTTCTAGATGGAAGTGGTTGCGGATTTAGAAGATGCTGTCTGAGGACCTTTGGTGAATTTCTGCAGTGCATCTTGTAGATAGTACACACTGTTACGACTGAGTGGAGGCGGTGGATGCTTGGGGATGTGGTGCCAACCAAGCTGGCTGCTTTGTCCTGGATGGTATCAAACTCCTTCAGTTTTGTTGGAGCTGCACCCATCCAGGCAAGTGGCGAGTATTCCATCACACTCCTGATTTGTGCCTTGTAGATGGTGGGCAGGCTTTAGCGTTATGAGTTCCTCACTGCAGTATTCCTAGCTTCTGACCTGCTCTTGTAGCCACTGCATTTATATGGCAAGTCCAGCTGAGTTTCAGGTCAATGATAATCCCCAAGATGTTGATAATGGGGAATTCAGTGATGGCAATACCATTGAATGCCAAGGGTGTGGTTAGATTGTCTCGAATTGTCACTAATGTTAATTGCCACTTGTCAGCCCAAGCCTATATATTGACCACATCTTGGTGCATTTGAACAATGATGGCTTCAATATCTGAGGAGTTGCAAAGTGTACTAAACATGGTATCATCATCATCAATGAACATCCCAACTTCTGACCTCATGACGAAGGCAAGGTCATTGATGAAGCAGCTGAAGATGGTTGCGCCTCGGACACTGTACTGACGAACTCCTGCAGAGATGTCCTGGAACTGAGATGACTGACCTCCAACTACAACCATCTTCCTATCTCCTGCTATGACTCCAATCAGAGGAGAGTTTATGCACTGATTCCCATTGATTCCAGTTTTGCTAGGCCTCCTTGACATCACACTTGGTCAAACGCAGCCTTCATGTCAAAGGCTGTCACTCTTAACTCATATCTGGAATTTAGTTCTATCGTCTATAATTAAGATGAGGTGTTGGACTGGGGTGGACAAAGTTAAATATCACACAACACCAGGTTATAGCCCAACAGGTTTATTTGGAAGTATTAGTTTTCGGAGCACTGCTCCTTTATCAAATAGCTCGTGGGACAGGATCATAAGACACACAATTTATAGCACAAGATCACAGTGTCATGCAACTGATACGATACATTGAACACACCTAGATGGTTGTTAAGTCTTTCATCCTTTAGAATGGATTGCAGGTTTCGATTCATTAATATGTAAATCCTAGAACTTGTCTCAAGTCGCATTCCGAAGATATGGGTAATTTCCCACATTTTCGGGTAGATGCCAGTTATAATGAAATAAACCTGGTTCAGAGTGTAGCAGGTTCTGGAGTGCAAGTCTTCAAAACTACTGTCAAACTGTTGGAGGAGCCCAGAGGCTTCACAGTTTATAATGCCAATTGTTTCCTGAAATCATGTGGAGTGAACAGAATTGGCTGAAGAATGGCACCTGTGATTCTGGGGAACATGAGGGAAGGTCAAGATGGATCATCTGCTTAGCACTTCTGGCTGAAGATTTTTGCTAATGCTTCTGCAAATGCTTCTTTTACACTGATGGGCTCTTCCACCATTGAGGATGGGATATTTATAGACTACCCTTCTCCAGTGATTTGCAAAATTATTCACTACCATTCATAACTGGATGTGGCTGGATTCAGAGCTTAGATCTGATCCACTGATTGTAGGATTGTTTAGCTCTGTATATTACTATACTCTGTGTATGTGTATACTCTGTATACTATACTATAGTCTACTCTGTATATGTGTGCTTTGCACACATGCAGTCCTGTCTGGTAGCTTCACGAGGTTGACAAGTCAATTTTAGAGATGCTTAGTGTTGCTCCTGGAATGTCCTCCTGCACTCTTTTTTGAGCCAGTGTTGGTCCCGTGGCTTGACATTAATGGTTAAGTTGGGAGAAAATGCCACGCCATGAGGTTGCAGATTATGTTGTGAATACAATTCTGCTGTTGTTGATGGCCCACAGTGTTTCATGGATGCTCAGTTGTTCAGTCTTGAGTTGCTAGATCTGTTCAAAGTCTGTCTCATTTAGCACAGTCATACTGCCACATAATACGATAGAGTGTATTCTCAACATGAAGGTGGGTCTTCATCTCAAGGACTGTCTTTCTGATATTGTCATGGACAGATGCATTTGCAGCTGGCAGATTGGTAAGGATGAGGTCAAGTACTTTTTTTCTCTCTTGTTAGTTTCCTCCCTGCCTGCTGCAGTCCCAGTCGAGCAGCAACATCCTTTAGGAGTCAACCAGCTCAACTTGGTGCTCGATGATTATAATCATGGCTCATCATTGAGCTCAATACCCCAACATCACCTTTCCCCCATATCTTTTGATTATTTTAGTGACAAGAGATTGAAGAACAGACAGGAGAAGCAAAATCCAAAGTTATGCCGTTACTTGTTCTTATGATCTTAATTATTTTCCCACACAAAGAGAAACAAGTTGCTCACCTGCTGCCAGGGACTGCAGCTGAAGAGGTGTGATTTTTCAACAGGCATGGCTGATCAGGAGATACTCTCACTCTTATCAGTCCTTATCACATTCTGCGTGTTGGAAGAATTTACCAATTGATAATCAACCCATTTGGGCCACATTTTGAATGCAATTATCATCTGGTCCAGAAGCAGGACCCAAATGTGGAGTTTCTAGCTTTGATACGGAGATGTTACTCACTGCACTACAAGACCTCCCCTCAATTTCTTCTGCTGTAGCACTGTTGGAACCCAATTTGGACATAAAAGAAAAACAAAACACTGCATATATTTTGGATAATTTAGAAAGAACTCATCAAAACAGCCGTCCAGCTAACGCACTGACTTATCTCACAGAACGCTAAGAAATAAACTCAAGGCTTTGATTACTTTAAAGCTGTGAAATGGTACTCCTACTGGAATGGATCTTTTCTTCTGAACTTCTGTGTGTTTCAGACCTGTGACCTCCAAGCTTTAAGTGATAAAAGCTCAAGTCAACAATAAGCAACAAATATCTCACCAGATAGCTCATCTTTCTTAGAAAAGCAGTCTTTTGCTCAGTGTTCTGAATGACAATTCAAATACTAGACATCCACACCACTGAAACCCAAAAACGTTTGAGGTTGCCCCATATATGAAAACATCTTCTCTACATCAACTTTGTCAATTTCCTTTAGCATCTTAAATACCTCAATTAGACTTATGCTACTTCTTCTAAACTCTGGAGAGTGAAGGGCTGAACTGCTCAACCTCTCTGGACAAGACAAACTACTCATCTCTGGAATCTTTCCAGTCAACTTCCTCTGAACTGCTTCCTGCATATCTAATCTGTCCTCATGTAAAGGGTCTAAAATTGCACACAATACTCCAAGTGTGGTTTCACTAATGCCTTGTGCAACTGCAACAACACTTCCTTATTTTAATACTTCATTACTAAAGTAATAAATGCGCAAAGTTCATTTGCCTTCCTTATTACCTGCTGTACAAGCAAAGTAGTTTTCTGTAATGCATGGGGACACCCAGATCCCTTTCCAACAAAGCACTTTGAAATTTCTTTCCATTTAGATAAATTGTCATTCTATTCCTCTGACTAGTGTGTGCTCGATGGACTGAATGGCCTGCTTCCACACTATAGGGATGCTATGATCCTAAGTAATACAAAGGTTATAGAAAAGAGGAAACTTAAAACAATCACCATCACTCGGGGAAAAAGTTCACAGCAAACTATTAGGATGAAAGGCCCAATGGCCTAATGACCTAAATCCTACAGTTTTAAACGAACTGGCAAATGCAATAGTGAATGCATCAGTTATCATATTCTAAAATTCCTTCATACTGAAAAGGTTCCAGTGGATTGGAAAAATGCTAATGTAACACCACTATTCAAACAGGAGGGAGGCAGAATGTAGAAAATTATAGACCAGTTAGTTTAACATCTGTGGTTGGAAAATTGTTAGAAACAATTGTTAAGGAAATAGTAATGGAACAAATGGAATGACAAAATGCAATCCATTACAGGCAGCAAGGCATGAGGGGTAAATTATGGTTTAACTAATTTTCTAGAGTTCTTCAAAGATCTAACAGGCAAAACGGATAATGGATAATAGTGTATCTAAACTCCCAAGGTGCATTTGACAAAGTGACACACAAAGAGTTAATACATGAGGTTAGACCATACTAGGTTAGGAGTAATGTATTAAACTTGGAAAAAGAAAGGATTGACGAGCCAACAAAAAGCAGACAGCTGAGATAAAGAGTCTTTCTCTGGTTGGTATGTCTCAGTCCTTGAGCCTCAGTTGTGGACAATCTACAGTATATCAATGATTTACAATCCCCTTACAACAACAGTTGAAATACCATATTTGCCTTCTCAATTGTTTGCTGTACCTGCATAGTAACATTTTTTTTGAGTCAAGTCCAAGACTCCTCCTGAAGCCAAGCATTTACACATTTGTCACCATTTTAAAAAATGCTGCTTTGTTGTTCTTCCGAAAGTAGATATTTACAAATTTCCATAGCCTGTACTCCATCTGTCACCTTTTTATTCATCACTGTGCCAGTCCAGATGCCTTTACAGCCTCTTGAAGAGAACAGTTGTTGAATTAATCCAGCATGTTGATGCAGCTACGTTGGGCTGCACAAGTCGAAATGTTAATTTTCACCCACTAATCTGCATGCGTAATAATTCAGATCTTGAATCTTTGGGAGCTAAAACTAGAAGTTGTTCTTCAAGCAACCATCTGTTCACCTAAGCAGCCAGCTAATGCAACAGATGGGTAATTGTACTGAGTCTTTTGTTAACTTGCTCCATTGCATTCCCTATTTTGTTAATTGTTGATGGCTCGGATAAACAAAATACAGAAGCAAAGAATCCTAAGGTGAAGTAATATTCTCTCTGATTTGATTTCATGTGTTTTCCTTATTCATATTAGTCATTGTGATTTTCAAGATAATTCCCCACAAACATTTAAACAAACCAGAGGTGAATTCTCAAAAGATGATTAATTCACGAAACATACTTATTTAATTCTGTTTAATTAGCATGCCCGTGTGGCTGCACCACATTAGTCTGCAAAAGAAAAGCTTACAGCTATATTACATCAGAAACAAATAGCTAGACATTATATACTGCAGACTTAGCTGAAAGACTACAATGTTAATGTCTTTTTCATTTGTTTTTGCCAAGTTTAGAAGAACTATCTCCGTAGATTGAGATAGTTTTACACCAAATTTATTTTTATTTTTAACTCATGGGATTTTTTTTCAAACAAAAAAGCTCATGGGATGTCAGTGTCACTGGCTAGCCAGAACTTATTGCCCATCACTAGTTGCATTTGAGAAGAAGGTGGTGGTGAGCTGCCCTTCTTGAACCACTGCAGTCTATGTGCTCTTACTACACCACTGTATCAGAAGGGAGCAAATTCCAGAATTTTGACCCAAAGCTGAAGGAACAGTGAAACATTTCCAATGCAGGCTGGTGAGTGGCTTGAAAGGGAACTTGCAGGTGGTGGTGTTCCCATGCCTCTGCTGCCTTTATCCTTCTAAATGGAAGTGGTGATGAGTTTAGAAGGTGCAAGAAGCTTTGGTGAATTTCTGCAGGGCATTTTGTAATTGGTATATACTGCTGCAACTAAGCATTAAAGATGAAGGGAATGGGCATTTGTGGATGTGATGCCAATCAGGTGTGCTGTTTTGTCCTGGCTGATGTCACGGTTCTTGAGTGCTTTAGCAACTGTACTCATCTAGACAAGGGGAAATGTCCCAAGACAAATCTGACTTGTGTCTTGTAGATATTGGATGCAGGTAATATCACTGAATGTCAAGCACCAACGGTTAGATTGTGTCTTATTGGGGATGGAGATTGCCTGCCACTTGTGTTTTACAAATGTTAGTTGCCACTTTTCAGGCTAAGTTTTCATACTGACCAGGTCTTGCTGCATTTGGACTTGAACTACAGTATAGGAGGAATCACGAATGATACTGAACAGCATGCAATCATCAGAGAACATCCTCACTCTAACCTTATTATGTCAAGAAGGTGAAATTGATGAAACAGCTAAGAATGGTTGGGCCGACAAAATACTTTTTCTCACATCATGTGAGTGCTTAAAAATGACCACACAACTTTTTGTGTCAGCTTAATTCCCCAATATACAACTGACTGAGAGAACAACTTTGTCCAATTCCAATATTTCAATTCACTTTACTTGTTATAAAAAAATGACAGTTAAGCTCACAAGATTTACCAAATGCATCCTAAATACTGGAGGAAAAATTCACAAGCTCCTTGTGAAATAGATTAAAGACTTCTCTGCAGCTGAAGTTTCATCAATTTTCCTTCTTCCTCTCCCAACTCTGGTCAGTGCAGTTTATCACATCAATTCAATAAACTTATAACTGCAAATACGCATGTTTTCTTTGTGTTCCATTTCACCTTAACTTTCATTACAATGCATCGTGAAAACCTGGAAATAACTCACTGAGAAAAATGCATTACACCCATATCATTATGGATACTGCTGGGGGAGATGATTGTGCAGGGGAAAGCAGTGGGAGTGAACTTGATAGCACCATGGGTGGGCCTGTGCAAATGAAGAGAAGAACAATAGCAGGCCATAGTGGCAGGGAACTTAAATGGAAAAGGAACAGACAGGCATTTATATAGCTGCCACATGCTTCAGGATGGTATGTTGTGTCCTGGTGCCAGGGGCACTGAATAGCTGCAAAGCATTCAAAAGGGGAAGGGAAAACAGTCAGAGGTCTTGAATATATTGGTTTCAATGACTTAGGTAGAAAAAAGGATGCAGTCCTGCAAGCAAGATTTAGGGAGCTAGGAAGTAGATTTTTAATAAAACAAAAAAAGGTTGTAATCTCTTCTAGATTAGATTTCTTCCAGTGCCCCATGCTAATGAGTATAGGGAAACAAAGCTAATCCAGACAAATGGAGAAATGATGCAGGCTTTAGATTTCCGGGACAATGGTACCATTGTTGGGTGCAGTAGGACCACAGTGGAAGGGTTGTACCTGAACCAGAATAGGAACAGTATACGTGCGGGGAGGTTTGCTACTTCTGTTGGAGAAGGTTTTTTGGCAAGGTTGGAGAGTATTTACTTTAATGCAAGGAGTTTGACAACCAAGTCAGATGAGTTGACGATGCAAATTAAAAGATGGGGCTTATGGTGTCATTGAGTACAGGGCCACCATGTCCCAATAAAGAGTGGGACCAACAAATCCAGGGAATGCTGGATATCAAGGGATATACAGGATTAGAGAAAGACAAAAAGAGAGGCTTATGGCAGATAGCAAGTGCTCATAACAACAGAGGACCGAGAAGAATGCAGAATATGCAACAGGAAACTTAAAACTTAAACTTCCTAGCAACAGGAAATTAGCAAGGCAAAAAAAAAACACATGGAAAACTAAAGGAAAATCCAAAATTACTTTAAAAGTTTGTTAAGGGATAACTAGGAAAAAGAATAGGGCCCACAGAGGACAACAGAAACATAGAAACACAAAAGATAGGAGTAGGAGTAATCCATGCAACCCCTAGAACTTGCTCCACCATTCAATATGATCATGGTTGATCATCGAACTCGGTATGCTAATTATATCTCTGCTCCCTCAACCCAGTCCTTCATTTCGTTTGCCACACAAGCTATATCTAACTCCTTCTTGAAAACACAATGTTTTAGCCTCAACCACTTTCTGTGGTAGTGATTTCCACACACTCACCACTCTCTGGGTGAAGAAATTTCTCCTCATTTCCATCCTAAAAGGTTTACCCCCCCCACCCCCCCCCCCACCCATCCTTAAACTATGACCCCTGGTCCTGGACTTCCCCACCATCCTTCCTACAGCTAACCTGTCTAGTCCTGTAAGAATTTACAGGTTTCAATAAGATTCCACCCCCTCATTCTTCTCAACTCCAATCAATACAATCCTGCCTGACTAAATCTCTCCTCATATGTTAGTCCTGCCACCACTGCAATAAATCAATAATTTGTGCATGCAACCAGAGGACATAGGTAGGGTTCTAAATAAACATTGTGTGTCAGTGTTCACTAGTGATAGGGATGATGTGAGTATTGAAAACAAGGAAAAGGACTGCAATATAGTGAAATAAATTGGCAGAAACAGAGAGATCGTAACTGGTCTGGCAGGTTTAAAAGTAAATAAGCCTTCATGGCCAGGTGAAATGTATTCCAAGCTGTTGAGTGAGATAAGGGAGAAAATATCAGGGGCACTGACAATAATTTTCAATTCCTCTCTGGCACAGCAAAGGTGCCAAAAGAATGGAGGACAGCCAATGTGGTACCATTATTGAAGAAGGGAACAACATATAAACCAGGAAAATATGCATAGTCAATCTAACCACAGTGGCGAGGAAACTATTGGAAGAATTTCTAAAGAACAGAATTAATCTATACGTGGAGAGGCAGAAATTAATCAAGAACAGTCAGTATGGTTTTGTTAGGGCAAAGTCGATGCCTGATCAATCTGACAGAAGTTTTGCAAGAGGTGACCAGGTGTATAGACGAGGGCAATGCAATTGACGTGGTCTACTTGGACTTCAGCAAGGCCTTTGACAATGTCCCACTAGGAAACTGATAACAAGGCTAAGAGGACATAGGATCCAAGGAAATTTAGCTAATATTAGATCCAAAATTGTCCGAGTGGCAAGAGGCAGAGGGGTGTTTACATGGCTGGAATCCTTATGCACAGTGCAGTTTAATAGGTGTTGGGGTTCTTGCTTTTCATGGGAGATACAAACTAATTAGATTTCAATGAAAGAGGGCTAATCAGTAATTTTGTAAAGCATTCAAAGATTGGTGGGGTGGTAAGCAGTTAGAAGAATGACTTTAGGTTATAGGAGGACACAGATGGGTTGATTCGTGACAAATGTGAGGTGATACATTTGGGCAAGACAAACAAGGTAACGCAAGACAAATGATAGAATGCTGAGAAGCACAGAGAGTAAGGATGACCTTGGTGTGCATGTCCACCAGTACCTTAAGGTAGTAGATCAGATAAAATGGTTAAGAAGGCATCTAGATTCCAGACTTTATTAGCTGAGACATAAAGTTGAAGATCAGGGAGATTATACTGAAACTGTAAAAAAAGGTTGGTTAAGCCACACCTACAGTATTATGAGTATAGTTCTGGAACCCACATGATAGGAAAGATATGATCGCAATGGACAAAGTTCAGAGGATGTTTACTAGGATGTGGCCTGGGCTGGACAATTTTCATTATGAACAGAGATTGTATGGACTGGAGTTGATTGCCTTGGAGCAGAGGAGAGTGACGGGGCGGGTGGAGAACGGGTAACATGACTAAGATGTAGAAAATTATGAGTGGCACAGAGAGAGTAGACAGGAAGAATGTTTTGCCTTTGGTGGAAGGATCAATGACCAAGGGGGCATGGATTTAAGCTAAGGGCAAGAGGTTTAAAGCGGAGATATGGAATAAAGTTTTCACCCAATGGTTGACGGGAATCTGGATGGACAAGCTGTCATGAACCAGTGACATAGCTACAACAGGATGGGGTTCTGCTAGCGGGGTTTGAGCAGCTCAGATTGAAATTAAATCGTGAGCCCTCAGAGGCAATAATCTTTGTATTGTTTCTGAATCATGCATGGCTGAAACAATAGTGTGGGAGACAGGGATTCTGATGCAATGAGGACAGGTACCTCATTTGGAGAAAAAGCAAGTGTTCTGTTGGGACATGTTCAATTGAAACAGACTGCAAACAGTGCCCAAATGATATGTATGTAAGTTAGCTTGCTGAGCTTGAAGGTGCCCAAGTGAATTAAATACCTAAGATGGGAAATGGCTTTAAACAACTTAGGAAGAATTCAGAAATGACTAAATTCAAAAATAAAGAAAATTGTCAAGATTCTAAGAACAGCAGCAGTTTGGGTAAAAGTAAGAGGGATGAAGGAAAGTTTAAATAGTTCAGCAGAGGAAATAGGAGTTACTCAGATGACATCATAGAAAAATAGAAACTATGTCAAATTAAAGGTACAATATGCAAAACATTTGTAACAAAATTGATGAATTAATAACAGAAGTTCACACATTTGATCTTATTCCATTACAGACTTATGGGTGTAGAATAACTAAGGTTGGGAACCAAATATACGAGGATCCTTAACATTTCAAAGACTGGCAAAATGAGAAGAGGAAGAAGAGCCCTGCTAATAACGATGAGCTTGGAAAATCAAGACATAGGATGTGTTTGTGTCTTGCCAAGAATCCACAATACAGAACCAAGTAAGTAGAGATATCAAGCATTATGTAAATATGAACATAAATAATCATTTATACGAGCACCTTTAGAGATTGCTGGCTGGACTTCAACTGAAATACTATGCTGAATTCTACATCTTTCTCGTAGTGTGATGTCTAAAGGTCTTCTGAAACACACAAAGGATATTCAAGGAATTAGGCCAAGTGGTGGAACTTCAGTTACATTAAGAGATTAAATGGGGCCAAGGTTGTTCTCTATAAAGCAGAGAAGATAATAGGAAGACTTTGCAGAGGTGCTGAAGACTGCATCAGTCGCTGATATCTGGACACTGACACTCTTTCAATAAATTACAACCACAAAATGGAATCCTTTGCAATAACCTCACAATGAAAAGTTTTGGCCAATGATCCTTCAGAACAGCATCATTCTATATAAAGAAACCAGTGTGAAAGTACATAATAGTCATCATTCCTGAAACAGCCTCTCAAGCTATGGGACACTATTTCATTTAGTTTTCTTTTTTGATGCTAACGCAGAACAGTTGTTCCAAGACAGTAAACTGATATACTCTATATTCTGCTCATGAAATGTCATCTTATCCATTAATTCCATTTCTCTCCACTAATGCTACTTAACCACATAGTCATAGAGTTATACAGCACAGAAACGATTCTTCAGTCCAACTAGTTAATGCTGACCAGCTATTCCCAATTAATCTCGTCCCATTTGCCAGCATTTTGACCATTTTCCTCTAAAGCCTTCCTATTTCATATACCATCCAGATGCCTTTTTAATGTTGCAATTGTACTTGTCTCCACCACTTCCTCTGGCAGCTTGTTCCATGCACACCACCCTCTACATGAAAAAGTTGCCCCTCAGGTCCCTTTATATAAATTCCTCTTCATTTCTGTCTCAGTTGGGTCACCCCTTTTTCTGTGAATATGCTCTCTAGTTCTAGATTCACCACAAGGGGAAATAACCAATCCGTATCAATAAGGTCACCTCTCACATGCCTAACAGAACTAAGGCACTAATTGGAAAAAATTCTCCCTCAGCCACGCAATAAACAAGTTATTGTGATATTTATTCATTTATAGTCTGAGGGTTTTTCCTGTCTCTTATGGAATTCAACTTGAGAAATGCATAAAAGCTTTGTATAAAACTAACAAATGGTTCTCATTATTATGATGTGTTCATTCCTTTTTTACTCTGAGTTTGTTGAGTGCACAGTTTGGGGAAAGCTATACCACTAAATCTCATCAGACATCATTTGCATGCTATTTGTGTTACTTTATTTCAACATGAATCTTTATTTAAGCAACTTAGACATCAATCCATATCCCCAAACAGACTCTGGCTAGGTTTTGACTACACCTGTTTTTTTCTTATTTTGCCTATTTTTCTGACCAACCAAATGTTATTGCGCACCTCTGGAGGGGGTGGGACTTGAACCTGGGTCTCTCAGTCCAGGGGTAGGGACACTACCATTGTGCCACAAGAGGGCCAACTGCATGTTTTGCAGTCCATCTGTGAAATAACAACAGCTACACTCTCTTTCTCAGCAATCAAATGGTACCAATATCACCAGCAGGATTGTGTGCTCAATGTGCAGCACCTTGAAAAATGTCATCAACTTCAGAATATGATCATTTCAAAAATAAATCCACAAGTCTTTGTGAACGTAATTATGTCAGATGACCTTCCATATACGGTGTTGTAAAAATATTAAACTAGTTTAAGCAAGTAACAGAGCATGTCCCAACATGTGGTTTATTTTGAAAATCAAGCATAAACGATACTTCTAACAGAGCATGTATCAACATTGTTTTAGCAACAAATTGTCATTCAAAATTTACAAAACGTTTTTCTTACCTGCATTCACTACTCATCCAAACAACATTCAGCAAAGCACCAGGAGACAACCAAGAATCGAGTTACTGGGCATGGTTCTTCTAGGCAATGGTCAAGAAAACTCAAGATGAAATTATAACATCTGACTTGACTAAAATCATCAATGAAAAGTTCTTGGTTTAGGCTGAGGCTTCAACTGAGACCAAGTATTTGGCTTTTAAAAATCATAGATGTAAAGCTACATCTCAACTCAGCATGACACAAATGGATTGCAGCACTCAAATTCATTCAGCATTTGAACTATGTCACAACTGCTCAATAAGCTCTTAATCTAAGATGACATTCTACACACATTGCCAGAGGAAATGGCATTCTTCTTTATCCCAGCTGTCATAATACTGGTGAGAAAATGGTTTGCATTATTTAAAGACTGATAGTCAAAACAGAGAGGTGACTATTCAAAACTAAATTAGCTTTTGAAGATTTCCATCATTCAGCAATATCTAAGGCTATCTGTTCCAATAATTGAAGTTTAGTTTCAGGGTTCACTTGCCAAAAGGTGGGCTAATAAAAGGAAACGTTATGACTTTGACAAAAAGAATATTATTTGATTTTCTGTCTATCATTGATTCATCTCTCAGGTGCTTGTCAAAACACAGATAAGCAAGTATTTCCTTCTTAACTCCATCAATTGACCCACTCTCCCATTTAACTGGGCAGCATGATTAACCTATAACTACCTACAAGTAACAACCTACTACATTGGTCAAATTCCAATCAAAAAGCTTTTGAAGTAATATGTAGAGAAATACTGATGCGAAAGCCCTCTTAACCTCAAATCAGCTATCGCCAAACTGGATAGGATCAACATGCAAACAATTTAGCTCATTCTGAGATTTGGATCAGAAATATGTGACAAGAGACAACAAAATTTCAAGGTCACCAAAACCCATTTATTGCTATAGCAAAGAATCGCTGAACATTCTTACAGGTCTACAAGAGCAAAATCTCTCCCCTTTCTCATCCTGACATTGCTGCTGCAAATAAGCTACCTTGATACTAATTCAAAGTGCACTGTAGGAGCGAGCAATACATGAACAAAAACCAAAACGTCAACTCATCCCAATGACACAAGTTTCATAAACCATAATGCGCTAACTGAAATGGCAAAGAAATAACCACTGATACTATTATCCATGTTTAAAGTTTAAAACACCTCAAATTAATGTGCAACCAAAGCATTATGCAAGTAAATCCTTTGGAGAATGAAACAAAGGAATTGCTTTTTTTTATGATCAAATGCAACAAGATCTGAACAACATCCAGCCTTGGGCTGACAAGCAGCAAGCAACATTTAACCAGACAAATGCAAGGCATCAACTGTTGCCAATACTACACAATCTAACTACCCTCCCTTGACATTCAGCGGCATCACCAATGACAAGGAATCCCCCATTATCCACATCCTGGAGGCTACCATTTACCAGAAACTCAGATAAACACACATACAAATGCAGTGGTTATAAGAGCAGGTCAGAGGCTAGGAATACTGCAGCGAGAAACTCTCATCTCCTGACTCCTCCAAGTCTCTCCACCCTCTACAAGGCATAAGTCAGGAATGTGATGGAATGCTCTCCACTTGCTTGGATGAGTGCTGCTACTCCAACACTCAAGAAACCTGGCATCATCCAGAACAAAGCAGCACGCTTGATTGGCACCACATCCACAAGCACCCACTCTCTTCACCACTAATGCTCAGTTGCAGCTGTGTACACAATCTAAAAGGTGCAGTGTAGAATTTTACCAAAGATCCTGAGACGACACTGTCCAAACCCAAAACCATTTCCATCTAGAAGGACGAAGGAACAGATATATGCGAACACCATCACCTGCAATTTCCCCTCCAAGCCATTCACAAAACTAATTTGGAAATATACCGTTAATGCTCCACTATTGCAGGGAGGAAATCCTGGAAGTTGCTCCCTAAGAGAACAGTGGTTCTACCGACAGCTCACCATGGACTACAGTCGCAACTCACCACTACCTTCTCAAGGTGAACTGGGGACTGGCAATAAATACTAACCAAACAGCAACACCCATATTCCACAAGAGAATGAAAAATAGTACTTAGCACACCCTCAATGTTCTGACAATACTTCAAAATCAACTCAGCATGTCAGTCTGTAAAGAAGCATTTGGAGGATCAAACTGAACCATTAACTCTGTTTCTCTCTCCACATATGCTACTCAGTATTTGCAGCATTTAATGCTTGCTCCCTTCCAAGCATACAGGATTTACAAGCACAGTTAAGAGCACTCAATTTTCCACTGCCTGGTGCGTTTCATCAGATTAATTTGCATTCATCTTCTTATCAAGGCAGGTTTATTCTTGTTCAACTTGTTACTGGACAGATTCAAATACGAGAAATTTGTGGTCCTATATTCCCACTTTATTTTTCAAAATTGATTTGCCAACCAAAGATATCGATCATGATTCAATTCTGAACTTGCAGGCACTGATATAGGCTGCAGATACAGGTTTATGATTTAGACATTTTGACATTTAATTTATTAAGCACGTTAATTCCTTCCATGATGAGGAAGATAACTCCAAGATCAAAATACCTCACACAATAGAAATATTACCAAGCTGGGTTTGCGTGGTTTAAAAGGTGAAGGTAATAAAACAAAAATCATGATTTTGTCAAAAAGAATTCTTTTTGAACTTCTGTCATTGATCGAACACATGGTTGTCAAAATAACGATAAGGAATTGTTTCTTTCCTCTTGACAAAGTTTAAATTTCCTTGCCTGCAACCATTTGATATCTTAGCCACGCAACATTATTTATTTCAGTGTTAGATCAAACATCAGCAGTTTATTTCACAGCAAGTTCCATCACCTGATGCCCAAATCAATATAATCTCAATAAGGATATGCCAAGACAGACTCTATGGTTTGTCCCACTCAAAACCAGATGAAAACTGCTTGAACTACTCCGGCTAAGATCAACTGAACATAATTTATTGGACTTCAAATATGAGATATTCCTGATCTATGTCACTCAACTAATCCATGAACCCCAGAGAGGTGTTCGATCATTAAGTCCCAATTCTCCCCAGTACAAAACAATTTATCTGTTTAGTCAAAGATAGCAGCAAAATGCAGAATCTTAACTTTTACCTCAAACATCATGACAGAGAAATATGCAACAGGTTAGACTTGCACACAAACACTAGTGAATGCTCCCAAACACTGAAGCCTCCAGGGATAAAATATCCAACAAAATATATAATATATGAGGTGGCACAGTCAACTCCAAGTCAAAGATTTTGTCATTATACAACATCATGTGGCCTGGGATTTCTAATTATAGTATGGGAACATATTGTCATATTTGTCTGTCAGCAAGATTTCCCTGCCAAAATCAAAACAAAAAGACCATCAATTGTCCACAGTTAACTACTTGCACAGAAAGAAATACCTTATTTGAACTTCACATTTCTTAAAATATGTGATTTCATCTAATAAAAGTATTTCACACACCTCAGTGAACAGCAGATATACGTGAGAAAACACGAACGTGCAATTTGAGGAAATAACTACAAGAAGCAGAAGAAAGATCGTATCCTGATGGTATTAAGCTGAGCCTGTATATAACTGATGGGAAGGTTTCCTGCTTTTTAAAAGATGTTGTCATTCGAGGGTGCAATAAAATTCATGTGGGTTTCAAAATTGCAGGTTCCAATAAAACAATTCTTCATTTCAAGTTGTAACTACAAACAATACATCATAATATGTTAATCTTGTGAAACAAAGAGAAAACAAGAGACATTTTCCAGTTTTGCACAATGGCAAAACTATATTACACAAGATCCTACAGCTGGAGTCAACTCTTAAAATGAGACATAATTTTCATCACATCATCGACGACAACGCTACATATAAAAATAGTTCTGAAACACTGGATTCTTGCTTTTAACACAAATACTAAAACTTTAGAAATTATCAAAAAGTTTCCAGAAGTATAGGAATTTATAGAGATCCAGTACAGTATATTGGAGACGTGCACTGCAGCCAAGCAGCAAGACTCTTTGCTGTGGGATTGATGAACTTATCAAGGCAGGCAAACAATAGAGAATTATTTGAATAAACTGTACCCAACCATATATAAAAACCTTCCCTCCTCATATTAAAATTACAATTTTAACAAATCTTGCAATTATATATCTTTCATAACCTTAGGATGTCACAAAGCATTTCACAGTCAATAAGGTACTTTCAGAATGCAGTCATTGCTGTAAAACACAAAAATTCAAATGACAAAATTCTCAATTATTTTATTTTACAGACAAAAAAGTGCACCATTTTGATAATTCATTGAATGCGTAAGAGACTTTTTTCCAATCAGAGTATGCTATTTAGAGGGAGTAGTGATTTCAAAAACACGAAAAGTAAAATCATTTTGTGTTCATTCACACTGTAACTGATTACATTAACTATTCTGCAATGGATTTCAGCTAAGTATCAGTACTTTTCCAATGCTATCTCTTATATCTAACAGAAAATTAGAAAATCATTCACCTAATGGTATCTAATATTTATAACAGATTTGCATGATGGAATAAAATAGTCTTATGCTTCATAACAGAATTCAAAAATTTAAAATCTCAATTTGATTAACATGCTGGTTTATATCAGCACAAGTTCTGCAGAGTCCTAGAACTCAACAGAACAGTACAATCTGGGGTTGCAGTTCATATTTGTCCAATTAAGCAGACTGAAGGGAAGCATTTAAGATTGGTCAAGTGATTGAAAACATTTAAGATGGGTGGCTCAGTGGTTAGCACTGCAGCCTCACAGCGCCAGGCACCCAGGATCGATTCCAGCCCCAGATAACTGTCTGTGTGGAGGTTGCACATTCCCCCCGTGCCTGCATGGGTTTCCTCAGAGTCCTCCGGCTTCCTCCCACAGTCCAAAGATGTGCAGGTCAGGTGAATTGACCATGCTAAATTGCCTAGAGTATTAGGTACTTTAGTCAGGGGTAAATATATGGTAGGGGAATTGATCTGGGTGGGTTAGTCTTTGGAGGGTCAGTATGAACTTGTTGAGTCGAAGGACCTGTTTCCATACTGTAGGGAGTCTAATCTAATCGAAACAAGAAAGCAGTCACCACATACTAATGTTACATTCCTTTAAGTGGCCAGTTACACATCGATGAGAAACAGTAAACTGGTGTCCAGGTGGAGGTGGTACAGGAAGAAACAGCATTGCTTTATATTCCGACTCTCTTCTTACCTCAAAGGCTGCATTTTAACATGGACTGATTCATAAAGTATAGTGTAGATGGAATTCCTTCCTTGATAAGTGACGCTGACAATGCTATTTCCCACTGCCTCCCCCACCCAAGGACTAAAAATGTTTTGTGTCCAAAACAGTCCCCACCTAAAATTTTCAACAATGCAGTCTACTCAATGAGACACTTCAGTTAAACTAAATATAACAATGCCCAGATTTATGAGTGACATCACATGCAATAACCATTTTAGCTCAATGCATAACCTTACATTGTACGCTCAGGATGTTAATCTTCCCGTTCCTGTTATCCAGTCAGTGCGTTCTAATATAGGAAGTTCCTCGAAATTTTGTGTACTTTTCCAAACAGGAAAACCACCAACTCCTCCTTAAAGTCACACATTGTTTTGGCCTTGACTACTTTCGATGGTCATGAATTCCATTGGCTCATCACTGCTTGGATGAAGAAATTTCTCACCTTTAAATGGTCAACCCTTGTCCTCAGACTGTGACTTCAGGTTCTGGACTCCCCAGCTTTCATTATTGGGAACAATCTGCCTGCACCTCCCCTGTCTAGCCCTGTTGGAATTTTATCAGCTTCATTCTTCTAAACTCCAGCAAACATAATCCTAACCAATTCAATATTTCCTCATACGTCAGTCCTGCCATCCCAGAAATCAGTCTAGAAAACCTGCACTGCACTTCTATAGCAATTATGTCCTTCCCTTAAAAGCACTCTTCAAATCTCGCTATTTCACACTGGTTCTCCTAAACCATATACAGGGCAACTCAATTATCTGAGCAACAAAGGCAGGGAATCGTTTGTTCGGATAATCAAATGGTTAAATAACAAAGTTTAACCAAGCATCGGGATCTTGGGATCTTGAGATCTTGTTTGGATAATCCTAAATTCGGATAACTGATGTTCGGATAATCAAGGTTGTTTTGTATTACTGCTGTTGGGTATGCATATTTACAAGTACTTAAAAATCTGGAAACGATGCAACTGTTTGGATATTTTCTCGTTTGAAGAGGGTTTACCATGTAATTTTCTAGAAATTAATTATACAGTTTAATGCACACAGACAGTCATTTGGTAATACAGAGTTAAAATATTGCATTTTCTCAAGTTTTTTATTTTGCGTTCATCAGGGCAATTTGCAAGGATACCAATTCTCAGGGAAAACCAACATTTATACTGCAAGTGAAAAGTGGACTCTGACTGAATTAGAATCCCTGTGTTGAAACAGGCCCTTCGGCCCAACAAGTCCACACCGAAGACAGTATTCCACCCAGACCTATTCCCCTGACTCATGCACCTAACCTATACATCCCTGAACACTATGGGCAATCTAGCATGGCCAATTCACCTGACCTGTACATCTTTGGATTGTGGGAAAAAACCAGAGCACCCAGAGGAAACCCACGCAAACAATGGGAGAATGTGCAAACTCCACACAGACAGTTGCCCGAGTTTGGAAGCGAACCTGGGTTCCTGGTGCTGTGAGGCAGCACTGAGTCGCCCCTGATTGGTAGAGGTGTGCTCATGGAGAATGCAGTCATGAATGCTAATTGACAGTTAACAGCAAGACTTTGATTAAATTTTAAACCAGGTACAATGACTGTGATTGGCATTACTAAGAGCTCAAGATGAAAAGTTTCGACAAAAAAAGTCTTTTTTCAGCAACAATCATGTTGAATGTGAGCTGTAGTTAACTGCTAGTTACAATGACTCAAGCAATTTTGGAAAAAGTTTTTGAGAGAGATAAGAGGCACTAGCTTTACTGCGTTTAAGGTCCACAAAACCTTAATTTGAAACACAATGGAGGAGTCTGCATTCATTATTGCCTAGCAACCCTTTCTGCACTTGGTTTGCTGGTTTTTGGATCTAAATGATCAAAATGGAAAATCCTCCAAAGACTTGCAGTAAAAGCAAGTTTCCCTAACCTTAAATTCTCGACTAGTTAACATATCCTGTGAACATGACAAGTTTTCTCGACCTCCATGGTTTGACTGCATTGTAAATTTTAAAATTCTGAGTGGTGACCATTTTCCAAAGATTTGGTACCAGTTTCAGTTCCACCCAAATCAAAGTTGTTTAGAAAACCTTCCATTAGTCCACAGCTATATCAGTTCGATTTTGCTGACAAGAATCTCAATGGACCATAAAAAGTTATCACATTCTGTTGTTTTCAGACTTGGCTAATATAGTTGTATTTTTTCTTTTGCCTTAATGTTTTAAAAGCATCATCACTGAAGAGTCTGTTGCCTTTTTATGCAGTGAGAGTGTGTTAGTGTTTGGGATTCAGGGGATATAATTTTAATTCCTGGTTAAAGGTCAGATATGAATCAGGGTTTGCCACTTGTTTTACGAATAGGATTTACACTCCAATCAGAAGAAATAGGAGCTCCTGAAGACAATTTGGAGCGAATTCAGAACAAGCTTACAAAAATGAAGGGCTTGTCATATGGGGGCAGTTGAGGACTCAGGATCTATACTTGGAGTGAAAAAAGATGAGGGTGATCTGATACAGAATACAGAGAGGCCTGGAAAGATTAGACATGGAGAAAATTTTTCTGCTAGTAGAAGAGACTTGGACCTGAAGGCGCAGCAGCAGAATGAAGGGACAAACCTTTCGAACTGAGATGAGCAGGAATTTCTTCAGCCTGAGCGTGGTTAATCTGTGGAACTCACTGCTGCAGAAGGCTGTGGAAGCCAACTCATTAAGTATATTTAAGACACAGATAGATAAGTTCTTGATTATTAAGTTATCAAAAGAGAAGGCAGGAGGATGGGTTGAGAAACGATGAGCCATGATTGAATGGTGGAGCTGACTCAATGGCCTAATTCTGCTCCTATACTTTATGGTTTTATGGCTTTATGGTCAAGTAAAACTCAAAATGTATTATTCAGCAAGATGCTTCACTTCAATCATAATTTAGAAGATTGCAGAAGTGAGGGAGTACTCCACAGAAAAAGTTGTTACTCAGAAATAAGAAAACATTCCACTTCAACAATTTACTTATTTGAAAACAGTCTGCACAGCCAGAAGCAGTCAAAGAAAAACTTTGAGGATAGCTCTTGTATTTAGTCCCTGTGTATCATCTTGTGCAATAAGTGCATTTATATACACTGAATAGGAATTGTATAGCAGGAATTGATGAATTACAGAAACTAATATTTCACAATATCCTTCTGGGTGGAATGTGCTCAGTTGTTCAGTTCCGTCATGTGTGTATGCAGAATATGTTGCTTATTCTGCTTCTCCTTAGCCTTTCCTCAAATTTATTCATGGAATGTGGACATCATTGGCTGAGTCATCATTTGTTCCCCTTTTCTAGATGCCCTTGAAAAAGTGGTGGTGAGCTCCCTTTAAATGAAGGAATGACGATATATTTCCGAGTCAGGATGGTGAGTGCCTTGGAAGGGAACTCACAGGTGGTGGTTTTCCCATGTAGCCACGGCCCTAATCCTTTTCAATTGTCGTGGTCATAAATTTGGAAGGGATTGTCTAATGACCTTTTCCAAGGTGGCAACTTGTGCCTTGCAGATGGTGGACAGACGCTGGGGAATTGGGCAATGAGTTACTCAATGCAGGATTCCCAGCCTCTGACCTGTTCTGGTCACCACAATATTTATGTGGTGAATCCAATTTAATTTCTGGTCAATGGTAATATGTTGATGAGGTGGAATAAATGATGAATGCCACTGAATGTCAAGTGGCAATGTTTAGATTCTCCTTTTTCAGAAAACGTCTTCAATTCAGTTGGTGTCGACAGTTTTATGTTAAAGTTTGTTATCAGCTTGCATGAAAAGTCCTGTGGTTGAGTTTTTCTTTGGCTGTTGAAAGCCTGTGCTACATATACTGGTCAATGGGAACCAACAAAATGTTAAGAGTAGGGGATTCAGTGATGGTAATCCCATTTAATATCAAGGGGTTATGGTTAGATTCTGCCTTGTTAAAAATAGTCACTGCCTGTCATATATGTGGCACAAATGTAATTTTCAATTTGACAGCCCAAGATCTGTCCTTTAAATATAAAAGAGCAATCAAATACAATAAGTCAAATCCCGACAAGAGAAAATTGTACTCAACCTTCTTTTAACAATTTCGAGTTAGACCAGCATCATGAGGTTGATCATGAAGTAATGCAATTGTTCATCATTTTAAAGATAACATTGAGAGATGGGTAGCAATGAGTGATATTTTGGAGATATTTCAAAATAACGATCTAAACAATGGATTTGATATGGTGCATAAAACTGAGATCACAGTCAAACAAGACACTGGTTTCTCGCAAATAGATTTAACCTAAATGAGCCATTAAAGATGTAGGAGCAAATTACTGCAGATGCAGAGATTAAAGAACCTGATGGATTTGAGCTTGGGTGCAGATGATCTACCACAAGTTAATAAAGATGATGAATTTAATCAGAAAATCATTTTTACTCAGCAACAATTGTTGGCAGTTAACAGCAACGATCATGTTGCTTATGCGAATATGAAAATAAAACTAAGATGGCAACAATCTAAGTACAGCAGATAAATCATCAATTAGGATGACATCACTGTGCAAAATAGCATCAGAGTGTACTATCTACAAGATATGCTGCAGAAATTCACCCAAGACAGCACGTTTCAAACCCATGACTACTTCCAACTTGAATGATAAGAACAGCAGATACATGAGAACACCACCACCGACATGTTCCCCTCCAAGCCACTCACCATCCTGTTTGGGAAATAGATCACCCACTGTCACTGGGTCAAAATTCTGGAAGTTCTTCCATAGCAGCAATATGGATTCACCTACTTGCCATGGTTCAAGAAGGCAGCTCACCACCACCTTCTCAAGGGCAACTAGGGACAAACAATAAATGCTGGCCAGCCAGTAATGTCCACATGCCACAAATGAATAAACGTATGAGATAAATAGGAAATGGCTAAGAATGAGTCTTTGGCAGACAATCCAAGTACAGTGAATGGACTGGAGAAATTAAGAACGGAATCAAAAGGTAGCTCTGAAATGTATGGACAGTTCAGAAGGACTGAGTAATCAAGTTCACTTAAGAGTTAAGCCTCCAAAGAAGCTATCACATTAAATACTGCTTGTGAATTTGACCCAATTCTGGATAAGTTGGAAGCCAGCAAAAAGTTATTTAAACAGTTCAGGTAGAGAAGGACATGATTTCTCCAACTCAAGTTAGCTCAAATTTTCTTCAAACTACAGAAAAGTTACAGATGGTAAACAACTCATGATTCCCCGATCTTAAACACTGTCATAAAGTCTAAGGTCTATCAAAGAATCTTAAGGCAGATTCGTAACGTCCAATATTTGGGACTGAAGTCTAGATTCAAGTTCCACCTGCTATGGGTATCTAAATAGGTTGCTTAAAAATTTTTGGATTTGTAAAGCTCAGTCTTAAATTATGCTATAAAACAAAACAAAACATCTACACAGTTTCAGGTCACAACCTTAAAGGGGAGTGTCACCAAACATGCTGAATCACTTAAATAATACAGAAATGCAATTATCTTTTGATATCTAGTTACTGAGTTTTCCAATAATTTAAATTTACATTTCCAGAGCTATTTTAAACTCTCATAAAACAATCTGATGATAGTCTGAAGGGGACACAGCATAATGACATGCAAGACATAAGGTACTACATTCTGGTACTACAAGGGCAAATTAAGGCAGGATTTATACACTTGTTGGTAAAGTCCTGGGGAGTGTTGCCAAACAAAGAGACCTGGCAGTGCAGATTCATAATTCCTTGAAAGTGGAGTCACAGATAGACAGGGTAGTGAAGATGTTTTGCACTGACCAATAAAGGCAAGCATGCCCCGAATACAGGAATTGGGAGGTCATGTACAGGTTCACAGGACATTGGTGAGATCATTTTTGGAATACTGCGTTCAGTTCTGGTCTCCTTACTTTAGGAATAATGTTGGGAAACTTGAAAGGATTCAGAAAAGATTTACAAGGATGTTGCCAGGGTTGAATGTTTTGAGCTATAGGGAGAGGCTGAATCGGCTGTGCCTATTTTCCCTGGAGCATTGGAGGCTGAGGGGTGACCTTATCAAGGTTTATTAAAACATGACAGGCATGGATAGGATGAATAGTCAAGGTCGTTTCCCCAGGGTTTAGGGGAGTCTAAAACTAGAGGACATAGGTTTAAGGTGACAGCTGAAAGATTTAAAAGGGATCTAAGAGGCAACGTTTCATGAACAGTGTGGTGCGTGTATGGAATGAATTGCACAGAAAGTGGTGTAGACAAAAAAATTGCAGATGATGAATCCAAGGTAGACAAGAAGGATACTGGAAGAACACAGCAAGCCAGGCAGCATCAGGAGGTGGAGAAGTCAATGTTTCAGGTGTAACCCTTCTTCAGTACTGGTGTGGGTACAAGGGGAGCTGCAAATAAACGGGAGGGGGTGTATATGTGTGTGTGTGTGTGTGTGTGCGTGTGTGTGTATGAATGTGAGAGAGAGAGAGAGAGAGAGAGAGAGAGAGAGAGAGAGAGAGAGAGAGAGAGAGAGAGAGAAAGAAAGATGGATAGAAAGTTGGATAGAAAGATGGATAGAAAGATGGAAAGAAGGATGGAAAGAAGGATGGAAAGAAGGATGGAAAGAAGGATGGAAAGAAGGATGGAAAGAAGGATGGAAAGAAGGATGGAAAGAAGGATGGAAAGAAGGATGGAAAGAAGGATGGAAAGAAGGATGGAAAGAAGGATGGAAAGATGGATGGAAAGATGGATGGAAAGATGGATGGAAAGATGGATGGAAAGATGGATGGAAAGATGGATGGAAAGATGGAAGGAAAGATGGAAGGAAAGATGGAAGGAAAGATGGAAGGAAAGATGGAAGGAAAGATGGAAGGAAAGATGGAAGGAAAGATGGATGGAAAGATGGATGGAAAGATGGAAAGAAAGAAGGAAAGAAAGAAGGAAAGAAAGAAGGAAAGGAAGAAAGAAAGAAAGGAAGAAAAGGAAGAAAGAAAGAAGGAAAGAAGGAAAGAAGGAAAGAAGTGGTGAAGAATGAGGTAGGGAAAGGTGAACACAGGTAGAGGATACAACCTGGTTGGTCGATGGGAGAAATGAATCCAGTTGGTAGCTGGAAGGAAGGGTTGATCAGAGGAATGGAAAGTGGGTTGGGGTGAGGCTGGGAAGGGAGTCAGGGAATGGGAAGGAAGGTTATTTGATATTGGAAACCTCAATATCAAGTCCTCTGGGCTGTCAGCTGCTTAGGCAGAAGATGAGGTGTTGTTCCTCCAATTCGTGGGCTGATTAGCTGTGGCAATGGAGGAGGCAAAGGATTGTCATGTTGGAAAGGGAGTGGAAGTGGAATTAAAATGGGCAGTGACTGGGGAAGTCAGGTCGGCCCCTGCCGACCCAGCCGAGATGCTCAGCTAAATGTGCCCTGAGTTTACGTTTGGTCTCTCTGATGTAGAGAAGACGGAACTAGATTAGTTCAGGATATCTGGTCGGCATGGACAAGTTGGACCGAAGGATCTGTTTCTGTGCTGAACATCTCCATGACTTGATAACAAATTATAAAATTTCGACATTATCAACATCATTAGATCGGCCCACATTCGAAATAAGTCTTTGTGTGATGTTCAGACGCTAGCAAATAATTTGTTAAATTAACAGATGGTTCAATTCAACATTTGTTCGAAAAGTTTATGCTTCAGTATTTTGTATTCCGAATGCAACAATACCAAAGTAAGACTGCCACTCCTTTAACATGCACAAATCTTTCCTTGTTTATTTTATTCACTCAGATCCCTATTGGTTATTTCTACCATCTAAAGCTTTCCCTTTGCACAATTTCACAATACATTAAATCTCCTTCCTCTTTAGTTCTGCTTCTCAGGCATTGATCTGAAACATGAATTCTATTTAATGCTTCACAGATGCTGCCTGATTTATTGAGCACTCCCAGTACCATTGCATCCCAAATATGATACTTCTGTTAATTAAAAAGTCTTGGGAGCTCAGCTCCATAATGAATAAACATGTTACACCCATTGCAACAGAAAGTTTATTAGGTTCTTGCGTATATGTACAGTCAGAAATAAATCAGTCAGACCCATCAAAGGAAAGCCAGCAGTGGAAATAGAAACTGCAGCAAATTAAAAATAAATATTTCATAAACAAGCTCAGAATATTAGTATATGTGAAAAAGACGTGGATATCTAGCTCAGATCTCAAATCAATTCCATTCTCTGAAAGTTACATGTTCAGACTTCTTAAAAATACGGAGTCATGCTGCTGAACGCGAGAAGATAGCACCAACAAATCCAAATGCTTATCAAAAGAAATGTTTTCATGTCTACCTGTTGCTGGTATAAGGATAGTCACTGATTAGGAAAAGAGTGAAGCAATGCACCCTAACTGAATTGACTGCGCTCTGTGACGAAAAATCCACTTATCAGCACCAAATGACACAGAACAAGTATTTTAGGTTCAACAATATAATTAAGATCATGTACAGAAATGCCACTACTACATGCCTTTATGAAGAAAGGGGGCAATTCGCTTTGATGCAATACTATAGACTTCAGTCAGACGAGAAGTATTTTTTATTTATGGTTTCTGAAAAATCAAATACCTGTGATATAGTGGCAAAAAAGTTGAAAATGCAACAGTTCTTCCTTCTTGAATGAAACATCAAGGAATAGTTCAATGAATTTTGGGACTGCACCATATAGCCCACGAAGGTCCCGGATTCAATCCACATATACCAAATTGCTTCATCTGAGCATAGGCGTTGGAACAGTATATAAATGAATGAACCTGCAGAAAAAAAACTGGATAGAAAACCTACTCCTGATCAAGAAATAATGCACGTTTCAGTTCAGGGGTGCTCTATGTAATAAGAAACTGCTTTATTTGGCAGTGCATGTTTAAATTCTTCTTGGACAGAAGCCAATTTTTCAGCATTAGGTGCTATCAGCAGTTTATCAAAGCTCATTTCCTCATCCATTCAGTTTAAGCTGTTACAGATTAAACATTTACACAAACAACACAAGGGACAACACTGAGTACTGCTTAGAAACAGCTACAAATATTTCAGTGGACAGCTCAGGAAGGACGTCTGTCCTGCCCTACTGAAAGTAGTAATTCCAGTGACAGGGCTTGGCCGAGGGCAAGCACATACAATTAGCTGAAGTCACAACATTTAAAAGGAAAAAACATATTCTGGACTGTCTGGTATGATATTTTGCCACATGCTTTACAATTTCCAAACAAATTCAAATACATTAAAATAGTTAGGCTAAAAGCATATCAGCATATTACTGAACTCCTGAGGCAATTAACTGTGCAATAAGACAACTGTCCTCCACAAGTAGCCATCACAAAACAAATTCCTCATGCATCACACCTGATATCACTTCTGCCCTTCACATCATCGCTGATGCCACATGCTCAGTGACTTCCGCCACCCCTACTGCCGTGGTCACCACCACTTCCGCCCCCGCCAGCGCCACTCACCTGCATTCTGCTGACACGCCCCCCACAGACCCCACTGTCACTATCCCCACTCCACAGAACCCCAAAGGGAACACTACCCCTGCTCATGACTCCACCTCCATTCCCCCCACCATCACACCCACTCCAGTTACAGGTTCCACCCCCACTCCCAGCTCTACACCCACACCAAATCCCAGCTCCCAGCCCTGCCGAGTTTTCACTATCCCCCCAGATCTCCCCCTCACTGAGGACGAACGATCAGTCCTCAGCAAAGGACTCACCTTCATCCCCCTCCGTCCACACATCAATGAATTTAATACACGCCGTGATGTCGAACAATTCTTCCGTCGCCTCCGCCTCCGAGCTTACTTTCACAATCAGGACTCCCGCCCACCTTCCGAGGACCCCTTCGCCCACCTCCAACACACTGCATCCACCTGGACACCCCGCGCTGGCCTATTACCTGCCCTCAACCTCTTCATTTCCAACTGCTGCTGGAACATTAACTGCCTCAACCTGTCTACCTCCCTCCCCCACTCCAACCTCTCACCCTCACAACGCGCAGCCCTCCAATCCCTCTGCTCCAATCCCAACCTCACCATCAAGCCAGCGGATAAAGAGGGCGCAGTGGTAGTCTGGCGCGCTGACCTCTACACCGCTGAAGCCAAACGTCAACTCGAGGACACCTCTTCCTACGGCCCCCTCGACCATGACCCCACCCCCCATCACCAAACCATCATCTCCCAGACCATACAGAACCTCATCACCTCAGGAGATCTCCCACCCACAGCTTCCAACCTCATAGTCCGGGAACCCCGCAGTGCCCAGTTCTACCTCCTTCCCAAGATCCACAAGCCTGACCATCCTGGCCGACCCATTGTCTCAGCATGCTCCTGCCCCACTTAACTCATCTCTACCTACCTCCACACTGTCCTATCCCCCCCCCCCCCCCGCCCCGAGTCCAGGAACTCCTCACATACGTTCGAGACACCACCCACGCCCTCCACCTCCTCCAAGACTTCCATTTCCCTGGCTCCCAACGCCTCACCTTCACCATGGATATCCAATCCCTCTACACCTCCATCCGCCATGAACAGGGCCTCCAAGCCCTCCGTTTTTTCCTCTCCAGACGTCCCCAACAGTACCCTTCCACCGACACTCTCATTCATTTGGCTGAACTGGTCCTCACCCTAAACAATTTCTCCTTTGAATCCTCCCACTTCCTGCAGACCAAAGGGGTTGCCATGGGCACACCTATGGGCCCCAGCTATGCCTGTCTCTTTGTTGGCTACGTAGAGCAGTTGATCTTCCGTAATTACACCGGCACCACTCCCCACCTCTTCCTCGGCTACATTGATGACTGCATTGGCGCCACCTCGTGCACCCACGAGGAGGTTGAGCAATTCATCAACTTCACCAACACATTCCACCCTGACCTTAAATTTACCTGGACCATCTCTGACACCTCCCTCCCCTTCCTGGACCTCTCCATCTCCATTAATGACGACCGACATGACACTGACATTTTTTACAAACCCACCGACTCCCACAGCTACCTGGATTACACCTCTTCCCACCCTACCTCTTGCAAAAATGCCATCCCGTATTCCCAATTCCTCCGCCTCCGCCGGATCTGCTCCCAGGAGGACCAGTTCCACCATAGAACACACCAGATGGCCTCCTTCTTTAGAGACCGCAATTTCCCTTCCCACGTGGTTAAAGATGCCCTCCAACGCATCTCGTCTACAATCCTCACCTCCGCCCTCAGACCCCACCCCTCCAACCGTAACAAGGACAGAACGCCCCTGGTGCTCACCTTCCACCCTACCAACCTTCGCATAAACCAAATCATCCGTTGACATTTCCGCCACCTCCAAACAGACCCCACTACCAGGGATATATTTCCCTCCCCACCCCTTTCCGTCTTCCGCAAAGACCGTTCCCTCCGCGACTACCTGGTCAGGTCCACGCCCCCAAACAACCCACTCTCCAATCCTGGCACTTTCCCCTGCCACCGCAGGAACTGTAAAACCTGCGCCCACACCTCCTCCCTCACCTCTATCCAAGGCCCTAAAGGAGCCTTCCACATCCATCAAAGTTTTACTTGCACATCCACTAATATCATTTATTGTATCCGTTGCTCCCAATGCGGTCTCCTCTACATTGGGGAGACTGGGCGCCTCCTAGCAGAGTGCTTTAGGGAACATCTCCGGGACACCCGCACCAATCAACCACACTGCCCTGTGGCCCAACATTTCAACTCCCCCTCCCACTCTGCTGAGGACATGGAGGTCCTGGGCCTCCTTCACCGCCGCTCCCTCACCACCAGACGCCTGGAGGAAGAACGCCTCATCTTCCGCCTCGGAACACTTCAACCCCAGGGCATCAATGTGGACTTCAACAGTTTCCTCATTTCCCCTTCCCCCACCTCACCCTAGTTCTAAACTTCCAGCTCAGTAACTGTCCCCTTGACTTGTCCTACCTGCGTATCTTCTTTTCCACCTATCCACTCCACCCTCTCCTCCTTGACCTATCACCTTCATCCCCTCCCCCACGCACCCATTGTACTCTATACTACTTTCTCCCCACCCCCACCCTCCTCTAGCTTATCTCTCCACGCTTCAGGCTCACTGCCTTTATTCCTGATGAAGGACTTTTACCCGAAACGTCGATTTCGAAGCTACTTGGATGCTGCCTGAACTGCTGTGCTCTTCCAGCACCACTAATCCAGAATCTGGTTTCCAGCATCTGCAGTAATTGTTTTTACCATCACAAAACAAATGTCAGCTGCTCAGAAGATGACAATATCAATGGGGTAGCTTCTTCTAGTGTCAACAGAGTTGCATTTGTAAGGTTAAAACATGCTGATCTGGACTTATATTCCATACACCAGTTAGTTCATTATCAAGACATATTTTCTCTTCACAATCTTGTCTTCTTGAATGCAGTAAACTGAAGCTGGGGGAATAATCTTAAAATTAGAGTTGGCAGGAAGGAAGCCTTTTTGCACACAAAAGTAACTGGAAAATAACACTATTACTCCAAAACACTACTCCTAGAGAGATGTCAAAACTGAAGGTTAATTGAAAATTTCAAAACTGAAATTAATCGATGTTTCATTAGGTCAGAGTATGAATCAATATGGAACCAGAGTAGCTCAACAAAGTCAAAGCAATGATCCAAAGAAATGGCAAAATAGCTTTGATGTGATTGAAGGATTCTGGGTAATCCAAGATGGAGGACGAGAAAGATTTCTGCCTGTAACAGGCTGCTCATTTTTTGAAATATTTTAGGTGTTGGGCGTGATTTCCTCAAATTCTACAAGCAGCAATTACTGTTTTATATGCTGTTGCAATTGTTTTGGAACGTTGACAAAAAAAGTCAAAATAACAATACTTTTAAAAGGGAGAAAGACAGACAAGGCAGCAGACACTGTAAGGGAGAGAGAGAAAGAAACTCATACTGCTGGCACAGCAGTGAACCTGCGCAGTTACTGCCTTTGCTGTTTGAATTCATATATCGCTAGACATCGGAGTGTGTCTAGGAAAACTTAACAAACATCAAAATTGCTAGCTGATCTTGGAGGAACCTGTTTGGGAGAAGTCATAGCACAGAAACAGATAAATAAATAGTTTTAAGTATGGCCTTGCTGCAAATCTACAATACCGAATCTTTCTTTCTTGATTATATGTTTTTATTGATCTGTCTCTTGATTAAATGTTTAAAATATAATCCATAAGTATTGTTAGCCAGGAGCAGTGTTTTGGACTGCAATAGGACAGTGCTATTTTCTGGGTCTGTAGATTGGAAGGAGCAAAATGGCCTTTTAGTAGAGTATCTGTCCTTCTTATTGGATGTGGGAGTTTCAGGAGAGTTAAGGGTTACTGAGGATTATAGCTGTAATAAATGTCAGATCAAATAGATCGGTTGGAGCGACAGTTAGAGGCAAAGAGGAATTTACTAGAGCTAGGGGGTGTGATGGCAGTTAAAAGAAGGGGGAAAGCTATAGGTATTGTCAGGTAGATGGGTTAACTCCAAGAAAAATAGGGGAGGTAGACAGGTACAAGGGTCTTCTGTGGCTATCCCCATTTCAAACAAGCATGCTGTTTTGGAAAATGTAGGGAGTGATGGACTTTCAGGGGAATGTAGCATGAACAGCCAAGTTTCTGGTACTAAGACTGGCTCTCATGTAATGAGGGTTACATTGGTTTCTTAGGGATCAATCGTGTTAGGGGACTCTCTAGTCAGGGGTACGGACAGATGTTTCTGCGCCAGCAGCGAAAAATCAGAATGGTGTGTTGCTTCCCTGGTGCCAGGATCAACAATGTCTCAGAGAGGGTGCAGAATATTCTCAAAGGGGAGAAGGTCCAACAGAAAATCATTGTACAGATTCGTACCAACGATATAGGAAGTGAGAACGATGAGATTCTGAAGAGAGAATGTAGAAAGTTAGGCAGGATTAAAAAGGAGGTCCTCAAGGGTAGTAATAACTAGATTACTCCCAGTGCTATGAGCTAGTGAGGGTAGAAATAGGAGGATACAGTAAATTAATGCATGGCTGTGGAGAAGGATTCACATTTTTGGGTCATTGGAATTTCTTCTGGGGTAGAAGTGACTTGGACAATAAGGGTGGATTGCACTGGAATTGGAAGGGGAGTAATATACTGGCAGGGAAATTTGCGAGCGCTGCTTGGGAGGATTTAAACTAGTAAAGGTTGGGCGGGGGGAAGGATCCAGGGAGATAAACTCGGCATGGTTAGAAACATGGGACTGGGGTATCACAGCAATTACAGAAACATGGCTCAGGGATGGATAGGACTGGCAGCTTAATGTTCCAGGATACAAATGCTATAGGAAGGAAGGAAAGAGAGGCAAGAGAGGAGGGGAAATGGCGTTTTTGATAAGGGTGTACTGAGGGAGCATATTCCCGGTAATACATCCAAGGAAGTTATTTGGGGGGAACTGAGAAATAAGGAAGGGGTGATCACCTTATTGGGATATTATAGACCCCCTAAGAGTCAGCTGGAAATTGAGAAACAAATTTGTGAGGAGATTCCATTTATCTGTAAGAATAATAGAATGGTTATGGTTAGGGATTTTAACTTTCCAAACATAGACTGGGACTGCCATAGTGTTAAGGGTTTAGATGGAGAGGAATTTGTTAGGTGTGTACAAGACAATTTTCTGATTCAGTATGTGGATGTACCTACTAGAGAAGGTGCAAAACTTGACCTACACTTGGGAAATAAGGCAGGCAGGTGACTGAGGTGTCAGTGGGGGAGCACTTTGGGGCCAGCGACCATAATTCTATTTGTTTTAAAATAGTGATGGAAAAGGATAGACCAAATCTCACACTTGAAGTTCTAAACTGGAGGAAAGCTAATTTTGACGGTATTAGGCAAGAACGTTCAAAAGCTGATTGGGTGCAAATGTTCGCAGGTAAAAGGGACAGCTAAAAAATGGGTAACTATCACAAATGAGATAACGAGAGTCCAGAGATAGTATATTCCTGTTAGGGCAAAGGGAAAGGCTGGTAGATGTAGGGAATGTTGGATAACAAGAGAAATTGAGGGTTTGGTTAAGATATAGAAGGAAGCATATGTCAGGTACAGATAGGAGAGACTGAGTGAATCCTTACAAGAGTATAAAGGCAGTAGGAGTATGTTTTAGAGGGAAATCAGGACGGCACAAAGGGCAGACGAGATATCTTTGGCAAATAGACTTAAGGAGAATCCAAAGGGTTTTTACAAATACATTAAGGACAAAAGGGGAACAAGGGAGCGAATAGGGTCGCTCAAAGATCTGCAAGGCAGCCTTTGTGTGGAGCCACAGGAAATGGGGGAGATATTAAACAACCGCTTTACATTAGTGTTTACGGTTAAGGAGGACATGGAAAACATAGAATGTGGGGAAATAGATGGTGACATCTTGAAAAAATGTCCATATTACAGAGGAGGAAGTGCTGGATGTCTTGAAATGCATAAAGGTGGATAAATCCCCAGGACCTGATCAGGTGTAACCTAGAGCTCTGTGGGAAGCTAGGGAAGTGATTGTTGGGCCCCTTGCAGAGATATTTGTATCATCGATAGTCACAGGTGAGGTGCTGGAAGACTGGAGGTTTTCTAATACTGTACCACTATTTAAGAAAGGTGGTAAGGACAAGTCAGGAAACTATAGACCGGTGAGCCTGACATCAATGATGGGCACGTTGTTGGAGGGAATCCTGAGGGACAGGCTTTACATGTATTTGGAAAGGCAAAGACTGATTAGGGATAGTCAACATGGCTTTGGGCATGGGAAATCATGTCTCACAAACTTGATTAAGTTTTTTGAAAATGTAACAAAGAGGATTGATGAGGGCAGCACAGTGGACGTGATCTATATGGTCTTCAGTAAGGCGTTCGACAAGGTTCCCCATGGGAGACTGGTGAGCAAGGTTAGATCTCATGGAATACAGGGAGAACTAGCCATTTGGATACAGAACTGGCTCGAAGGTAAAGGTCAGAGGGTGGTTGTGGAGTGTTGTTTTTCAGACTGGAGGCCTGTGACCAATGGAGTTCCACAAGGATCAGTGCTGGGTCCTCTTCTTTGCGTCATTTATATAAGTGATTTGGAAATGAACATAGAAGGTACGGTTGGTACGTTTGCAGATGACACCAAAATTGGAGGTGTAGTGGGCAGCGAAGAAGGTTACCTCAGATTACAATGAGATCTTGATCAGATGGGCCAATGGGCTGAGGAATGGCAGATGGAGTTTAATTTAGATAAATGTGAGGTGCTGCATTTTAGCAAAACAAACCTTAGCAGGACTTATACACTTAATGGTAAGGTTCTGAGGAGTGTTGCTGAACAAAGAGACGTTGCAGTGCAGGTTCTTAGCTCTTTGAAAGTTGAGTAGCTAGGATAGTGAAGAAGGTGTTTGGTATGCTTTCTTTTATTGGTCAGAGCATTGAGTACAGGAGTTGGGAGGTCATGTTGCGGCTGAACACGATGTCAGTTAGGTCACTTTTGGAATATTGTGTGCAATTCTGGTCTCGTTCCTATCAGGAAGATGTTGTGAAACTTGAAAAGGTTCAGAAAAAATAACAAGGATGTTGCCAGGGTTGAAGGGTTTGAGCGAAAGGGAGAGGCTGAACAGGCTGGGGCTGTTTTCCCTGCAGCGCCGAAGGCTAAGGGGTGACATTATACAGGTTTATAAAATTATGAGGGGCATGGATAGGATAAATAGACAAAATCTCTTCCTTGGGATGGGGGAGTCTAGAACTAGAGGGCATAGGTTTAGAATGGTGGGGGGAGAGGGAGGAAGAGGAGGAGATATAAAAGGGACCTAAGGAGCAACTTTTTCACGCAGAGGGTGGTTTGTATATGGAATGAGCTGCCAGAGGAAATGGTGGAGGCTAGTATAATTGCAACATTTAAAAGGCATTTGGATGTGCATGTGAATATGAAGTGTTTAGAAGGATCTCGGCCAAGTGCTGGTTGGTGGGACTAAATTGGGTTGGGATGTCTAGTTGGCATGGACAAGTTGGACCGAAGGGTCTGTTTCCATGCTGTACATCTCTATGACTCCAAACCTGTTGGGCTATAACCTGGTGTTGTATAACCTGGCAACGTCTTCACGCAGAGGGTGGTGTGTGTATGGAAATGAGTTGCTACAGCAAGTGGTGGAGGCTGGTACAATTGCAACATTTAAAAGGCAGCTCGATGGGTTTGTGAATAGGAATATGGGCCAAATGTTGGCTAATGCGACTAGATTAGGTTGGGATATCTGGTCGGCTGGACAAGTTGGACCAAAGGGTCTGTTTAGATGCAGTACATCTCTATGACTCTCTGAATGGTCTACTCCTGTTCCAATGGATATTGCAAAGAAGTGCAGTTATCAACACGATAAGCTGCCACCTTTGCAGTGTCTTGGTCAAGATGATACTCCTCAACTTCAATGCTCAGCAGAGACTCTGACCCCTGGATAGGCAAGAGTCATACGTGGGAACCACAGAAAAGTTTCACGAAAACTTAGCCATTGCCTTTTTACCTTTTCAAAACAGCATTCACAACTTAAGATGACGTTCTATAGATGTCACTACCTTTTACAACCTTCATCACCAAAGGAACTGAACTATCTTCAAGTGCATTCTCAAGTAACAGGAATCAAAGCTCTACCCCAGAAGTAGATAAGACATCAGCACCTCTACACTTCAAAGCAGTCTATTTCAACAAAAAGTCAAAGGTAATCTAAACACCATATCTGACCCCCAAGGTATTGGTAGATAACTGACTGCAATATTTGTTGCCCAATGTTATTGCTCTAAGAACTGCCAAAGCCTCCCTCAAAACAGAACAAAGATGGGTGGAAGCATGTCAAACAATCAAAGATTTATATTACTGAGCTCATCAGATTTTTACGGAATGTATTGCAGCATCAAGATGCTGCCTCTGATAATTCTGTTCAGTTCTATTCAGAAGTGAAGCTTTTATTTTCCATTTTAAACAACATTTAATATGTAAAACAGAAACATTTAATATTTTAAAAATTAGAAAATAATATTTCAAAATTTAGTGCCATCACCTAAGCCTCAAAATTAACAGCAAACAAGAAACAGTAAACTGAATTAATTCTGAAAAACAAAAGTATTGATTTACAGTTCTCATTGAACACATCCCTCAAAACCTCACTACACATCCCAGAAATTGAAAGATGCTGTGAAACAAAAATAATACGATCATAAACTAATGTGTCCAATTATAAATGAACAAAACTTGAAATCAAACTGCAAAATACAAGTAAAAATTTCAATAACCCAATATTTGGTCTTCAGCTGGATTTTGGCAACTTAAGTAGGTTATTCAAATCAAGAAATTTTTCAACTTCCAAATCTGCTTCGATAAAAAAGTACCCTGAGTTACATAGTTTTTGATCTGGGGGGAGAGCAAGATGAAGACAAACTACCATTCCTGAAGCACAGCACGGGCAGCCTTAAGGTCAGATGAGTAGCCAGGTTGTCACAGTTCTGAGACTTTTTCAGTTTCTAAAGCAACCAAGACAAGGTTCTCAAAGCCTCATCCCTCAGAACACATGCATATAATTCACATCACCTGTCATATCTCCATTCCCCCTCCATAAACTTTCACTTTGTATCAGTCATTGGAAAATCTCAGCAGCCATGTCAAGATGAAAGAAAACATCTAATAATTTTGTGAAGCTCTTATTTCTACATATGTGGTGAAAAGAAAATCCCTCACATTCATAAAACTCAGACCAAACTTTATAACCTCAAATGGTTAATTTTACAAATAATTTAAAGGAACTCAAGTGCTGGAGTATAATCTGGAAGCCATTTTATTTGCACAATGGAAGAAACAAATGTGGTTTGCAAGGTGGCTCTGATGTGATCCAATGAATCATGCAACAAAACAATTTGTGCCATGGCAGCCATGCCCTTAACTACCTAGATACAAGACTTTGCAATTCTCTCCCTAAATTTATCCAGTTTTCTATGTCTAATCTCCATTTCACTGCTTCTTACAACCTACTTCTTCAAATGGTTTTTACTAAAATATTGTGTGACAACATATTGTGAAGTGCTTAGCTACATTTTACTCAATTTAAACTGATATGTCAATGCTAATTGTTCCTGCTTCCAGGGGAATCCCTTTAGAATATTTGTGCGGTCAGCGGGATCAGAAAAAGATAATGTACAGGTACACAATCCTTAATCCAATATTCCGAAATCCAAAACATTTTTCATGGAGTGTGAAGTGTCATTCTGATGCCTGACAGGTGATCCAGCTCTACACCAACTCGAACCACATCACTCAGATCTGATGTGACAGCGTGTCCCAGCACTGGCGGGCATCTATTGTGTTTCAGCCCTCATTCTATTCACACGTATGTCTGCTGTTAGGTATTTTTTTTTATTTCACTGGGAAAATGTCATTTATTCCAAAATCTGAAAAATTGCAAATTCCGAAAAACAATTAGCCCCAAGGATTTCGGATAAAAGATTGTGTACCTGTATCACTAAAAGCTGAGTTACAAGTAATGAACTGGACAATGATTGTGCCTTTTATGACGCAGGATACGTAAGAAAGCCACTCAAAGAGCATTATTCAGTATAAAACTTCCCAATGTGTTACTCAACAACAACAAAAAAAGCAACTTTTTGGCTCAGTCCAAGGTTTCTGCAGTATTTAGTTGGTATTTGCTTGGAGAATACTGCAAGTAACTACACTGGGGTGCAATGGCAGCGTTCTTTGAATCAAGGACCACCTACTCCAGAGGTGTTAACATCTCCGAACAGATTGACGAAAAAATATCTACACCCTGTAATGGTCAATTCTGCATACTTGATAATTTACAGTGATGACAGTTTAATAGATTGTTTGATCAAGCACATCTCAAGTTGGTTAAGTATTTTTCAACTCCTAATATCTGCATTCATCTATCACACTGGCATTTTCGAATTATCTAAAGCTCAGAAAGGGACCATGATACACATTAGTTAGGATGCGCTTGTGGTGCAGTGGTAGTGCCTCTAGCTTTGAGCCAAAAGGTCTGGGTTCAAGTTCTGTCTGCTCTCGAGGTGTCACAGAGCAGACTTGGTCAACTCGATTAAAAATAATTCAAAGTTAGTTCGGGATTAGTGCAAAATGTGACAGCCTTTCAATGACTTAGAAAAAGGCACCTTTCCTATCTGCAAACAAATAGATTACTTTACCAAATAAGGCTTTTTTCTCCAGCTATTCACCAATCTAAAATAACTTTAGTTATATTATGAGAATTAAAGGTGCCTTTGACAAGTCTGTATAACATCCAAAACACTGCACATCTCCCTTACTTACTACTCAAGCTCAGTCAGGACTTCACAATTCAAGAAATTTACTTTTTGTGGGATATCAATTATGGCTTGGCATTTTTTTAATGGTAAGGCTGAGACAGAACCTTGATTTGAAAAACTCATTGTGGATATATTTCTCAGTGATGTTCACTTGGAACACTGATGTGACATATTATCTAGTAACTTCCAAGTATCACCATCAACAGTGAAATAAACCGACTGTGTGGTGCTGGAAAAGCACAGCAGGTCAGGGAGCATCCAAGGAGCAGGAGAATCGACTTAAACAACAAGACACCAAAATGAAGTAAATTCTAGAAAATACAATTACCTATCTTTTCCAGGGAAAAAAACAAAAGCATAAATTCAAAATAAATTGCAAGATCAATTATACAACAACAATTCAGTGTTAGAAACAAAAAAATTATAACTCTGTTCTTTGGAGAGGACATTAAAACAAGATTCTTATGCCCACTCATTTGAATTAAGTTAACTATATTCCGAGATCGTATTCCTCACACACGATACATTACTTTTTAAGTACACCCACTTTGGACATGGTCATGTCTCACTACAAGATGTGTGAAACAGTTTTGTTAGTATTGCCAGTGAAATTATGAAGTAGTGGGGAGCACTCAATGCATCTGGAAATTTGATCGATAGGGTAAAGCTCAATGTCAAGACAAAAATCTCCCACAAACTCCAATGTCGTGTAAATTGATGTGCAGACCTGCAATTTCACAGCTATGTTCTACACTGCATTATGGAAATGGCATTCCAGAAACAAGTCAATAATCTTAATTGGTACATAAGCAGGTGACTGCAAAAAATGACTAGACCATCAACTGACATAAATGTGCCATCATGCTGCAACCCACCATCTTACAATTTGCTGAAAGCATTTGTCAATTTATGAAACAAGTCCAGAATCAATTCCCGCATCAGGCAACTGTCTGTGTGGAGTCTGCACATTCTCCCAGTGTCTGCAGGGGTATGGGTGGGTTGTGCTTCGGCTTCCTCCCACACTCCAAAAATGTGACTTGGCTATGCTAAATTGCCTGTAATGGTAGGTGAAGAGGTAAATGTTGGGGAAATGGATCTGGGTGGGTTGCTCTTCGGAGGGTTGGTGTGGACTTGTTGGGCCAAAGGGCCTGTTTCCACAGTGTAAGCAATCTAGTAAATAATCTAAAACCCTCAAAGGTGGATCTCTAAGGTGGTACAAACAAGATTACACAAGCTCACAAGTTTCCTGCTGCTTCCACATTCTTTTTGTCCTAACTTGAAATGACGACTCCCACAAGAATTAGGCCAAATCCCTCTGAACAACTACAGGAAAACCATCCTCACTGCATGCTTCAGGAAGTTGCTCATAGCATAATAATCTGACACAAAAAAGTTTTGCAGCACTGAACCAACTCTTAACTTCTGTATTTTGTTACATTCCAGATTTTGTCTTATCACTGTCTAGTCAAATAACTCATAGACCAGAACAGCATGCTTCATCACCATTTTTAAAGTTTTGGTCATATTGTCTTCAGGAACTTTGACTATCAAAACACAAATAATGACTTGAGTGTACCAGGCTTAAAAGCTCCCAATATTGGATATCTGTTTAGTTACCCTGCTCGACATCTACTCCAGGACACCAATACTCATTAAATTTGAGTACAAAACTGAACATGACACTCCAAAAAAAAAAGTCAATTTGGATGTATTGCCTACATCTAGTATTCTTTCTTGTGAACTGCATAATGCTAACAAGCCCCATTTACTTGTCCAGCAGTATCATCATATTATTTGCGGACTTCGAATAATTAAACAATCTTTGTCTTCCTTTGGAATCTTTCATCATCCTTGTTTTAACAACACATCTGGAGTTTATTCAGCTCAAAGAGACCCAACTACATAGTTTGCATCCCAGGATTTTAAACCTAAGTGAGTGAGTGAGTAGTGGGCGGCATAGTGGTTAGCACTGCTGTCTCGCAGCGCCAGAGACCCGGGTTCAATTCCCACCTCAGTCGACTGACTGCGTAGAGTTTGCACGTTCGCCCCGTGTCTGCGTGGGTTTCCTCTGGGTGCTCCGGTTTCCTCCCACAGTCCAAAGATGTGCAGGTTAGGTGAACTGGCCATGCTAAATTGCCCGTAGTGTTAGGTGAAAGGGTAAATGCAGGGGTATGGGTGGGTTGTGCTTCGGCGGGTCGATGTGGACTTGTTGGGCTGAAGGGCCTATTTCCACACTGTAAGTAATCAAAAAAAGTGCGCTGGGTGACTGAACCATAATTTTCTCAAGTTCAAATGATCAGAAACCATTCCTTTAAAATAGATAATGACACATATCACTCAATCACTTAAGAAATGTGAGGGGGACCCAGGCATTCATATATTATTTAGTCTAACATATTAACCAGAACTTATTAGGCTCTAAAGGATAAAATTACTTGGCCACCATAAATAGTATTAGTTAATCAGGGAGAGACAGCGTGTATTTGTAAAAGGGTAAGTTAAACCTGATGAAGATAATTGATTTTTTAAGATATTAGAAATGGACAAGTGAATGTCTATGAATGTTATTTAGATGGACTTACAGAAGAAATAGACAAGGATGATCTCAAGAATGAAGAGTTAGTCAAATGAAGAGCAGTTGAGGACTCAGAGTCTGTACTCAGTAGAGTTTAGAAGGATAAGGGGGAATCTGATAGAAACTTACAAAATAGTGGGAGGCCTGGATAGAATGGATACAGAGAATATGTTTCCACTCGTAGGACCCAAGGGCATAGCCTCAGAGTGAAAGGATTACCCTTTTGTACTGAGATTAAGAGGAATTTCTTCATCCAGACAGTGATGAATCTGTGGAATGCATTACCGCAGAAGGCTGTGGAGGCCAAGTCATTGAGTGTATTTAAGACAAAAATGGATTCTTGATTAGTAAGAGGATTAAAGGTGACAGGATGAAGGCAGGGTTTCAGAAATATATCAGCAGTGATTGAATGATGGAGCAGACAGGATAGGTTGAATAGCCAAATTTTGCTTCTATCTCTTATGGTCTTATAATTGCAACATTTTTGTTATTTACTCATGGGATGTCAGCATCACTTGTTGGCCAGTATTTAATGCCTGTCCCTGGTTGCCTGACAACGGAGTGATGTACTGTCTTCTTGAACCACTGCAGTCCATGTGCACTAAGTAGAGCCTCAATATTCTTAGGAAAGGAATTCCAGAATCCTGACCTCGCAATAGTGAAAGAGTAATGATATATTTCCAAGTCAGAATTGTGAGTGGCTTGGAAGGGAACTTGCAGATGGTGGTGTTCTATATATCCGCTGCCCTTGACCATCCAAATGGAAGTGGTTGTGGGTTTGGAAGGTGCTGTCTAAGGATGTTTGCTCAATATCCACAGTGGATCTTGTGCATAGTACACAGAGATGGTGCTGAATATCAGTAGTGGACAGAATGAACACTTGCAGATGTGGTCAAGTGAACTGCTTTGTCCTGGATGGTGTCAAGCTTCTTCAGTGTTCTTGAAGCTGCACTCATTCAGGCATGTGGTGAGTATGCCTTCAGACATCCTGTGCCTTATGGATAGTGGACAGGCTTTGGGAAGTCAAGAGGTGAGAGTTACTCACTGTAGTATTCCTAACCTCTGACCTTCCCTTGCAAGCACTGTATTTATGGAATGAGTCCAGTTGTTTCTGGTCAATGGTAACCTCAAGGATGTTGATAGTGGAGATTCAGTGATCGTAACATGTCGAGGAGTGGTGGTTCGATTGTCTCTTATTGATGATGGTCATCTCCTGGCATTTGTGTGGCATGAATGTTACCTGCTACTTGTCAGCCCAAACCTGTGTATTGTCTACATACTGTTGCATTTGAACAGGGACGAAGGGACAATGCTCCAAAAGCTTGTGATTTCAAATAAACTTGTTGGACAAAAACCTGGTGTCGTCTGACTTCTGAGTTTGTTCACCCCAGTCTAATACCAGCACATCCACATTACTGGCACAGATAGACAAAGTAACAGTATGTAATCAATGGGATCCAATACAATCCATGTAGCTGTTTCAACTACTTACTTCCGGGATGGTGAAATACGATATCATACAAGATCAATTTGTCTCAGACAAATGCAAGAATAAAGTTAAAAAAAACTGAAACACTGGATTGTACATCTCAAGAATGAGAATACAACAGGGTTCAAAACTGCTATAGATCTACAAAGCTCTGATTACATCACACCTAGAGTACTTTCTCTTTTGAGAACCATACCTCACAGTAGTTGTTTTGGAATGCAGTGTAGATTTACTCCTAGTAGCTGGATTCCAAGGGTTAAATTAGAATGAGATATTACAGAAACTGACAATGAATTCCCTGAAATTTGGAAGTTGGTGGTGTTGTTCTGTATATCCGCTGCCCTTGACCATCCAAATAGAAGTGGTTGTGGGTTTGGAAGGTTTTAATCAATGTTTTCAAGATATTAAGGGCAAAGAGATATAATGGGTGAAAAAAAAATCCGCTAGTTGGGGAATCAAGAACGAGGAAGACAGTGTAAAAGTTTGAAAAGGGCCTTTCAGGAATGGAAGAAGAAAACTTTGCACACATTTGGAATTCTTTTCTGTTAATTGCAATTGATAAAGGGTCAATTGATCCTTTTCAATCAGAGATTAATAGATTTCTGTAAAACAGGTATTGAAGAAAATGGTGTAAAGGTGTGTGTCCATGAAGCGAGGTCACAGATCATTCACAATCTTACTGAATGGCTGAACAGGCACGATAAACCAAATAGTTTACTCTTGTTCCTATGTTCCTAACCACATTCAGTGACCAAGCATTGTTGTTTTGTAAAACAAGTGTTGGAGAAATTCATATAACTAGTTTCTCATTCCACAGGTTTAATTTAATTTCCATTAAGGGGAACAGATTCTTAAATTTTATGTTTGATTATAGATGCCTTTTAAAGCAAATCAGTATCTTCCAAAGTATGTCGTGTTTGATGTCGTAAGGAGCACCAATTAATTGTTCTGCACTCACATAAAAAATTTACCTGAGGATCACCCTTTGCTCACCAACTGACAAGGAGGTGACTTAAAAATAGAGCAAATAAATGAGGGAATAATTACTTGGTTAAAAACTGTCAATAAAGTGAGGCTATATTTTTTGTTCTTGATTATTTTTGGCAAATTGTAGCCAGTTTTTAAATTTAAGATTTATTAATTTGATATGTATCAAAATCCACAAGTTGTAAAGCCAACTTAAACCAATCAGTTCAGAAATTGTACAAGCTAGGAATTATCAAGTCTATTCTTCTCAGCAAAATGTTCAGCCATGTCAAGAATTAAGAGCTGCATCAATATGAATAAATGAGAGCTAGTTTCAGTGTAGGTCTTCAATTTTTCCTCTCAAATGAAAGCAATGAATTATGAACATTAAAGTTTCTGCCCATTGAATAAAACTTTTGACGAGTATGCTGTACTAAAAGACATAAATGAGACCTTACCTGAAGGCAGAAAAGTAAGTTTTACTATTCAAAGAAAACTGCTTTGAGCAATGAAGGGCCACAGCATAAATGATGAACAGATATTAACAGCTGCTCCCTTTCCTCTTCATTTTCCATGCTTTGCACCATCTCTGGATGCGAGTAGTTGCTTTCAGGCTTCTAAATATGGAACTGAAACTGTCTGGTATGTGGCGTCGTAGTATGACTTTCTGATGACTTTCTCTTGAATGACAGTAGATAAGGGTCTGGACTTCACCAAGAATGTGTTTAACGAAGGACTGTTGAGACCATAAACAGCATGATGGGAACTGCAGGAACAAATCTAAGATGCCAGTTCAGTGACAAGTGTTTTGCTGAAGCTTGAATTGAAGTCTCCCAGCTTTATCTGGTGGTAGGAAAACATGATGCTGAAGGAAAAAAATGTTATCTTTCACTGGGCGCATATAACGCAGACGGCATAACCACAGCAAGGGTAAATATTTGTGACCTGTGGTCTCCTAGTAACAGTGATTCAATACAGGAGTGTGTCTGAGTATTTCAGATGCCAATGTTAAATGCAGCATTTTGACGTGAAATTGAAAATGGTTACACAAAGTAGAAGTACTCTCTCAACTGCAAACCAACTGAAAACAGGTGAGAGGACAGTGACAGGACGGATGAATGGAGAATAAATCAAGACAATCAGAAACACTTGATAAATATCCCAAATCATTTTCAAATCTCATAAATTGTAAACATTAAGCAGGTGTAAATTATCTACATTACTTTTGAGTAACCACAAACCACTTTTGAAAATCTTGCTCTCTGTTGAACACCCACAAGAACCACCTGACTGAACAGCTGTGTTGTCAACAAATTCTTCAAGTGACAACAGCATTTCTTGATTCTTAATTTAAGCTACTCAGCCTGTTTGATTATAATGAGCATCAACTGCCATGAGCTACACCAGTTGTCCTGCCCCAGACAACAGACTTCTCAAATGCCATTACTCAGTTTAGTGGAAAATGCATCCAGCTGCTGTTGGCTCCATTAGCCACCAATGCACCATTCTGAAAAGGCACAAGGTGACAACCCGCAGAAGAAAAGTTAACACTAATGAATTAGATTAAATGCTGAATTTGCAGTGTCTCAGTGTAAATAGAACAGAGCTATGTTTACACCAATTGTCTTTTCAGATATGCAAATTTCATTTTCTTCTATCCATGCAAAAATTAACCTTCAAACATCGAAATGTGGTCAATTCTAAGAAGGCAAATTATTTTTTTTTTTAAATTTGTTTCCGCAAACTTTACTTCAGAACTTAGCTAAATTTGCACCATTTGTTACACACAATAGTGGCAGAGCTGTTCACATCCTTTGGATGCTCCAACTTCAGCCTATCAAATGATGAAAGAGGATATGAAACTTGCCCATGGAAACCAATCTAATACCTGGCCAAGATGACAAAAAAAACTCTTCATTTGTGTTACCTCTCATGGAATAAATGTGGACAAATAATGCAAATGGTTCTTGGACAAAATGGCCCTTTGAAGTGGCACTAAAGGGCAACTGATATTCAAACAACCTGATGGCTGTGAACTCAAATTCTTCAAGAGATAGAAAGGGGACAGAAAACGAGCACAAAGTTACTGTACGCTTTGAGTAAGATCCCATCTTTGAAGACATGGAATGATTAAATATTCTTCTTATGTCTGACTACATTTTGCAGAAATTTAAGCCAAGAAACAGAACGCTATGGTCAAATTATACCTTGAAAATCATTTTTTTAATCCAAGTCCCAGCATCTCACATACTTTCCTTCAAATCACATTTCTCTATCCATCATCCTTTACCTCTCCGGATCCATGAGACAGTTTAAAACAGGACAGAGAAAAGCTTTAAAATATAGAAGTACATACATGGCAGCAGAATATGTACTTTTAATGATATAACAAATGCATTTCGCTTGAAAAATATAAATAAACATAGAATCATAGAATCCTAACAGTGCAGAAAGAGGCCATTCTGCCCATCGACTCTGCATCAACTCTCTGAAATGAAGCCCCTCACAGACAGTCATCCATGGCTGAAATTAAATTCAGATCCCCGGCAAAGTGAAGCAACAATGCTAACTACTGTGCCCATGATGCTGTCCTACATATATTTTGCATAAATGAAGTACCTTGATTTGCAAATCTGTAAGTTTAAAACATTGATCCTATTTTGCAGATAATGTCCACTTCATTACTGAGACAACAACGATCAGGAATAAATATGAATACTTGCTGGAATGAGCTTAACTCTTGCCCCCATGACAGTCAACAATTCCACAGAGCTAGTATTTAATGTTATTGCACAATAAAATAGTATTTTCCAACTCTACCTGAAACTAAGCAATGAAAGCAGCTCAGGAACAGTGCTTCAGCACACCTGAACTACAAAGGCTGATATAAAATCATCCCACAATTACCCAGATCCTAAAAACCATCACATACAAAAGATGTCAGACCCCACTGACCACAATATTGAGCCTCTTGAGTTACTAAAATAGGAGAACTTGGAAGTGCAGAAGATTTTAAACAAAAGGATGAACTTAGAAACAAACAAAGAAAGGTGGAGAAACTCAAGCTTGGCAGCATCTGTGGAGAAAGAAACAGAGTTAACATTTCCAGTCTGGTATAACTCTTCTTCAAAACTGATACAGGATATTTTTATTTTCTAAGTATTCGAGACATTTCAATGTTTATCTTGAGCTTTTTAAGAAAATACTGCAGTAGTAATTATTGTCGAATTTGAGTGTAAACATGCAATTTCATTTTATGCTTCTCTCAAATTGAGAAACAAAGAAAATATTGAGGTTTTTTTAAAAATCAGAATTACAAAAATGAGACATTGCTTCTTGCACTTTCTCCTTCAGAAAATATTTCAAGTGTTTTTTTTAAACATGTCCTCAGCATCGATCACAATTATTGCAACTCTTCAGTATAGGAGGATGAAATAGACCTAACTACATCAATCACTAATAAGCGATTATGAATGGATTTTCCATATGGTGATGAATCAGTTCATCAGGTGCTGTACATGTTCCTGAATTCTTAAAAGGGCCATTGTGCTGTCCCATTCCACTTCATCTACTTTCAACGCAAACGTTAATTGCAGCCACGCCAAGTTAATGAGTTAACAAGCTAAACAAAAGCAGTATTGAAATCTCTGCCTCAGCTGAGAGTCACACAGCTGAGAATGCATAACTCACCCAAACCATTTCCTGATACAATCACTAATAAACTGGAAGCAGTGATTCAGTGACCACAACATAGTGATACACATTCAGCAGCTATTTCACATGCTCCAGACACCTGGAACTTGTGTTTTAATTGTGGCACAGTTTGAGAGAACTGGGATTCTGGAGTGCAAGCCTTGTGTTATACTGTTCGGACTTCTTTCATTTTCACATGCTGATTTTTCAGTATTTTCTGCTGTAACACCAATTTCCCAGAATTTGAATTGTTTCCTAATTACATTCAAAATTGTCTATGACACTCTTCAGCTAGTTACAACGACTGCGGCAAGTTCAGTGCTGGTTGACTTTTGCCAATTGGATCCCAATATCTTGGAGGAGAGGGCGAGCAATTACCTCTACTCTCTGGTGTCACTAACTGTCCCAAATAAAGTTCAGTAATTTCTTCCAAGGGCTGCAACAAGTGACAGGCATAACCCTAGTATCTGCACATCCAATTGGCCAAGTTAATGAAAAACAAAGAACAATTCAGTCCAACCACCAGAATTGATCCACAATCTGAACTGCAAAACAGTGTGTTTCTGATATATACACCTTTCCATTGAACTTTAGTTAGCTTTATTGGCGCCAGTGGAAATAACTTGTGCAATATAATGAATCACCCTCTTGTCACTTAACTCAAGGGTTTGAATCATTTATGATTGCTCATCATACGTCAAGGTACACAGAGCCCTAAACAGACTTGATAGCGTAGATGATAAAAGGATCCTCAAATTAGGAATGAGACGAGAATTAAGAGGCACAGCTTAAACTTAAAGAGGTCTTCCATTTTAGACAGAGGTGAAAAGGAAAGTTTACTTCAACAATCATGAGTCTTTGGAATCATACCTCCAGATAGTGGCATTGGCAGCTTCTTTTAATACTTTAAAGGGAAATGTAGATAGATTGTTTTTTAACTCGGGAGTCAAAGTTGTAGACAAGACTGGAGTCAAGGCCACAAATCAGACATGATCTTTTCAAAAGGCAGAGCAGGCTGGAGAGACAGAATGTCTTACTCCTGTTCCTTGTTCATATTTTTGTATTACTTAGTGACCTTTACAACTCCCAACATTGCTCAACAGTGCAAGGGAGCAACAAATGATGCCTGAGACATTTGATATAAAAGACATATATACAAACATTGAAATTAATAACTGGAAAAGGAGCACCAAAATCATTGTCATGTACCAATAGGACTCGTATATTATCTAACTGGAATAAAAAGATGAAATAATAATAAAGGCAAACCAACCAAGATGGAGATGACCAAGACTGAAGCAGACCATAAAACACAAGCACAGGATAAAACAAATAGAAAAGCCAAGTATCACCTTTCCCTCATTTCCTCAGCTCAGATTCAAATTTCAAGCTATTTTCCAAAAGGTCAGCCTGTCAAGTGACTCCCTGCATCTTCATAATCAGTGCATTCGAAATAATTTCATTCCTCAATGAATGAGAAACCACTGCACTGATGAAAACATGCAGTTTACACTATTGATCTTGCTGGTAAAGACCCTTACAAAAGTTATGCTTTGTTGCATGAAGTGTAAGTGGATTTTGAACAGAGTACCAAGGTCATAATTACCACTGAATAGTTTGACTAGCCCTGAAAATCTAGTTTCAGATTTGTGAAATTACAGATTGATTCATTATAGTTTTTTTAATTTTAATATTTCAATTTCTACTTTATCCCCAACCATATTTTGATCATGTATTTCATTGTGTTTAGTATCTCACCCACCTCTTGTTGTTCCATATGCAGACACCCTTGCTGATCTTTAAGGAGTCCTATTTTCTCCCAAGTTATTCTTTTGCCGTTCAAGTACTTAGAATCATAGAGTCATAGGGATGTACAGCATGGAAACAGACCCTTTGGTCCAACTCGGCCATGCAGACCAGATATCCCAACCCAATCTCGTCCCACCTGCCAGCACACGTCCATATCCCTCCAAACCCTTCCTATTCATATACCCAACCAGACGCCTTTTATATGTTGCAATTGTACTAGCCTCCACCATTTCCTCTGGCAGCTCATACACGTACCACCCTCTGCGTGAAAACGTTGCCCCTAGGTACCTCTCCAGTTTAATAATATCTTTCCCACAGCAGGGTGATTAGAATTGTTCATGGTGAATCCTTGGAGGAGCACAGGCGAAGTAGGGGTACATTTAAGATTGAAATCAGGATGGCCATAAGGGGACATAAGGAGGTTTTGGCAAATAAGGTTATGGAGAATCCTAAGAGAGTCTATAAAATAATTTGGATATGAGCATAAGAGGTCTGTCAGTTTGCAGATGACACCAAAATTGGAGATATAGTGGACAGCGAAGACGGTTACCAGAGCATACAACAGGATCTTGATCAGATGGGCCAATGGGCTGAGAATTGGCAGATGGAGTTTAATTTAGATAAATGTGAGGTGCTGCATTTTGGGAAAGCAAATCTTAGCAGGACTTATACACTTAGTGGTAAGGTTCTAGGGAGTATTGCTGATCAAAGAGACCTTGGAGTGCAGGCTCACAGAACATAGAACAATACAGCACAGAACAGGCCCTTCAGCCCTCGATGTTGCGCCGATCTGTGAACTATTCTCAGCTCGTCCCCCTACACTACATGTGCTTATCTAAGGATAGTTTAAATCTCCCTAATGTGGCTGAGTTAACTTCATCAGCAGGTAGTGCATTCCACGCCCTTACCACTCTCTGTGTAAAGAACCTGCCTCTAACATCGGTCTTAAAATTACCACCTCTCAATCTGTAGTTATGCCCCCTTGTACACGCTGATGTCATCATCCCAGGAAAAAGACTTTCACTATCTACCTGTATAATCCTCTGATCATCTTGTATGTCTCTATCAAATCCCTCTTAGCCTCCTTCTTGCCAATGAGAACAGACCCAAGTCTCTCAGCTTTTCCTCATAAGACCTTCCCTCCAGACCAGGTAACATCCTGGTAAATCTCCTCTGCACCTTGTCTAATGCTTCCACATTCTTCCCGAAATATGGGGATCAGAACTGTACACAATATTCCAAGTGTGGCCGCACCAGGGTTTTGTATAGTTGCAGCATGAAATTGCGGCTCCGGAACTCAATCCCTCTATGAATGAAACCTAACACACCGTATGCCTTCTTAACTGCACTATCCACCTGGGTGGCAACTTTCAGGGATCTATATACATGGACTCCAAGATCCCTCTGCACACCCACACTACCAAGAGTCTTTCCATTGACCCAGTACTCTGCCTTCCTGTTATTCTTCCCAAAGTGCATCACCTCACATTTAGCTGCATTGAGCTCCATTTGCCACCTCTCAGCCCAATTCTACAGTTTATTTAAGTCCCCCCACATCGTGTAACATTCTTCTACACTGTCCACTACTCCACCGACTTTAGTGTCGTCTGCAAATTTACTAATCCATCCACCTATGCCTGCGTCTAAGTCATTTATAAAAATGACAAACAGCAGTGGTCCCAAAACAGATCTTTGTGGCACACCACTAGTAACCAGACTCCAGGCTGAATATTTTCCATCCACCACCACTCGCTGCCTTCTTTCAGAAAGCCAGTTTCTAATCCAAACTGCTAAATCACCCTCAATTCCACTGCCTCTGCATTTTCTCCAATAGCCTACCATGTGGAACCTTATCAAAGGCTTTCCTGAAGTCCATGTATACCACGTCAACTACCCTACCCTCATCTTCATCTTGGTCACCTTCTCAAAAAACTCAATGACGTTTCTGAGATACGTCGAAACCATGTTGACTATCTGAAATCAAATTGTTGTTTGCTAGATGATTATAAATCTTATCTCATATAATCCTTTCCAAAACCTTTCCTACAACAGATGTAAGACTCACTGGTCTATAATTACTTGGGTCATCTCTACTGCCCTTCTTGAACAAGGGCACAACATTTGCAATCCTCCAGTCCTCTGGCACCAAACCTGTAGACAATGATAACTCAAATATCAAAGCCAAAGGCTCTGCTATCTCCTCCCTACCTTCCCAGAGAATCCTCGGATATATCCCATCCGGCCCAAGGGACTTATCTACTTTCACTCCTTCTAGAATTGATAACATCTGTTCGTAACTAACCTTTAAAGTGGAGTTGCAGATCGATAGGATAGTGAAGGCGGCATTTGGTATGCTTTCCTTTATTGTACCAAGTACAGCAGTTGGGAGGTCATGTTGCAACTATACAGGACATTGGTTAGGCCACTGTTGGAGTATTGCATGCAATTCTGTTCTTCCTATCAGAAGGATGTTGTGAAACGTGAAAGGGTTCAGAAAAGATTTAAAAGGATGGTTCCATGGTTGGAGGATTTGAGCTATACTGAGAGGCTGAATAGGCTAGGGCTGTTTTCCCTGGCGCATTGGAGGCTGAGGGGTGACCTTATAGAGGTTTATAAAATCATGAGAGGCATGGAAAAGATAAATAGATGAAGTCTTCTCCCTGGGGTGGGGATTCCAGAACTAGAGGGCATATGTTTAGGGTGAGAGGGGAAAGATATAGATGTGAATCAGTTCTATGAAGATTTTTTTCTCTGGTCAAAAAGATCAATTATTTTGAACAGAGACCTAAGTGCATCAGTTCCAAGTAAGTACATAACTACAATTGAGTGTCTGGAAATATTCCTGAAACATTATGGATACAATTTATAAAGAAACAGGAGTTAAGTGCCGAAGGAAGTTTTAGTTTTCTCCTAATAGGAGAATGAGGTTTTTCAGTCAGTTGAGGAGAACCAGTCAAGTGTTTGAGTGAGGAGGTTCCAAATCATGAGAATTTGGACAGAGATCTTCAAGTTGTTAGAAGTGATAAATTTTAGGCCATCAGAATTAAGAGGGGTTCATGCCAGTGAACTCAGAAAGGAATTGTTTAAAAAAAAGCCTTGACACACCAAGAGTCAAGAAACGAGTTTAAAAAAGGTGAGATAGGAGTGAGTTTCTAACAAATAGCACTGGCAAAAGGTTGAAACTTAGTTTTGATGTTTGTGTTCTGATCTTCCTTTTTGCTTTCAATCTATATGCGGCTTTGTTTTCTTTTCCTTATTTTGTGTGATAAACTTAATATTCTGCCATTCAAGAACATCCATACTCTTGTGTGAACATTTCAGTGACTTGACCAACTTAACCAGCTGCAAAAAAAACAAATATATGATCTTTCATTTGACGATCTGATTTGTCCTGTATTACAATCAGCTAGGATCATAACAATATCCCACCATTTCTTAAGTTATGATATGTTTGAATTCCATCCACACAGTAGAAAGAGTTTTAGCCAGTCAGGCATTTGCTTTCAATTTATCATTTTCGCTCCCATCCCCACAGCATCCAAAAAAAGTGGTTGCGCCCTCAGATAAATGCAATTGCAATTCACATTAATTCTCAGCAGTCTGTTCTCTTCCCTTGCAAATTCAAACTTCCTCATTTGCATATTTAAGCAGAAACAAACAGAGACTCTGTAATATGACTGGCACTTTTTGAGGCTTGCAAACTATTCTTCATTGACAACTGATGCGTCACATCTTTATATTTCTCATTTATGCATTTTAGCTAAATAATAAATGATGACAACTTGGACTAGAATCATTGAACAAATCGAAGAGTTTAAATGGGAACAATCAAAGCATCAATCTGCCCCTAAAGAACTAACCTTTTCAAGATGTGTATTTCTAACTGATATTACTTGTAACGGAATCTTTTACATATTGTGCACTTTTAAAAATAATCTATTATGAAAACAATTTCACTCCACTCCATTCACTCCCCCAAGAATTCCTGAACACCATCAAAGACACCAAGATAGAAGAGGACAAAATAATGGTCTCCTTTGACATGACATCCCTTTTCACATCAATTCACATCAACCTGGCCAAAGAACCACCGGCATCACTACTAGGAAAACCAGGATCACAAACACCAGACAGCACCAAATTCATCAGCAAAGACAACATCCTAAAACTCGTGAATCTGTACCTCACCATCCACTTCACATTTAATAAACAAAACCTGCAAACAAATCAACAGAACAACTATGGGATCACCAATATCAGGGCTCAAAGGTGAACAACTTGAACAAGCTGCCCTCCCATGTATCCAACCCAAACTTTGGGTCCGCTCTGTGGATGTCACCTTTATCATCAAAAAAAAGGAACAAACTAGAGGAAACATACAACATCGTCAACAATATCCTGACAGGCATAAAATTCACATAAGAGGAGGAGAACAACCACAGACTCCCATTCCTCGCCATGACAGTACAACATAGTTAACGGAGAGCTTCTTCGGAAAAACAAAACACACAAACCAAATACTTCAGAAGCAATCACCCAAACACCCACAAATGAAGCTGCATTAAGATTTTATTTCAATGAGCTACATCACACTGCAGCACCAAGAACTGCAAAGAGCAGGAGAAAAATATCTATACGTTTTCAAGAAAAACGGGTACCCAATAAACACGATCCATCAATTCCTCAGAAAAAAATCCAAACAGACACAACGCAACCAAAAACTATCGTCACATTACCTTACATCAAAGACATATCAGAAATGACTTCCAGACTATTCGGACCCCTTGGCATCATGGTAGCCTACAAACGTACCAACACACTTCAACAGCGACTAATGAACCTAAATGATCCATTAGAAACCACCAGCAAAACTAACTTCATTTACAAGATACCATGTGAGAACTGTAAAACAAAACTACAATCGGACAAACTAGCAGGAAACTTGCCACCAGAATACATCAACACTAACTGACCACCAAAATACATAACACACTTTCACTAATTTCCAAACATACAGACAAAGGACACAACTTTGACTGGGACAACACACACACATCCTAGGACAGGCTAAACAAAGACACACAGGCGAATTCTTAGAGGCAAGGCATTCTAACCATAACTCCATCAATAAACACATGAACTTCGGTCCTGTCTACCTCCCATGGGGGGGGGGGGGGAAGAGACGGAAATGACATCACCCACCTTAACAAATCAAGACCTATAATAGAGGCGGAACATAGCACCATCGCTTTCACCAAACTCTGACTGATGATGATACCGAGTATGGTGACAAAACGTCCGAAGACAAACCCTCAAGATCAGCGAGTTAGTTCACAGGTTTATCATTAATCTGAGCTACAAATCTTCTCAAATCTCACTAACAAATTATTAAAATTTAAAATGAGTTTAGGACACGCAATCTTAACTTATTTTATCTAACTTAATGGGGTTTATTAATAAGCGACAACCATTAAATTAGCACGGTGGACATTGTCACATACGACGAATGCAAGTGTATGAAAATCAAGCTCTTTTTTCGCTTCTTACAACCTGACTCATCTTATAACATTGTCGTAATGATAAAAAATGGTCAACGAAATTATTTGCTAAATATACAAAATGGAAACATTTCGAAGTTTCATTAAAAAATCAGGGACAACGCTCAATGCCACCACGGGGAGGGGGGGGGGGTTGTGGTGAAGAGTAACAGGGCAGCGCTGGAAAGCCAACCGTTCTTGCGTTCATTCATCCAGTTTCACGTAAAGCCACAACTGACCACCTTTCTCACATTCAACAGCAAAATTTCATGAGTTCAACCTCATTCGTTGGCAGTGGCCGCACAGAGTGAGAAATCATGTCTGATCCACCACGCCAACAAAAATCAAATATTTTCAAACATCTGCTTTATTTGTAAACAAGCAAACAAATAGGTGGCTGTCAGCTGAACCACGAAAACAGCATCAGTTACACAACTGTGACAATTAAAAGTTGCAAACATTTTCAACTAACCACACGAACGTTATTTCTGTGAGTAAGTTTCTGGAGCGCAAATTTAGCCAATAGCATTGCTTCCGTAAGAAAAATTACAACTCTTCCCAAGATAAAATGTTTGTCGCACGGGTTAAAGCACAATTTGAGAGTTCAGTCAACTGCGTGATTCATTTTCCTTCCACGCTTCGCACTTTCTCCCTAACTTCTCCTCCAAAGTTAGTTTCCTCCACGCAGATCCCACCATTTCTGCCACAGCGACAAGTCGCGGTCCTGTCCTGGCTGAGCGGTCTCTCAGCGCCTCAACATATGATCCAGAATCCGTCCCCCGTCCACCCAAACCCTGTCCTCTCTGTCCAACCCTGATGCTTTTCGCACAGACTCCTTAATCTAACCCCGGCCCCCTCCACCCAGACCCCTCAATCCAACCCTCACCGCCCTCCCCACAGACCCCTCAATCCAACCCTGGCCCCCTCCATAGAGACCCCTCAAATCAAATCCTGATCGCCTTCATTCAGACCCCTCAATCCAACCTTACCCCTTCCATGCGAACCTCTCAATTCAGTCACCTCCGCCCAAACCCTGTCTCCCCTCCTCCCTCGCTCACAGCCCCGGCACCTTACCATACACTCGGATCCATCCCTGTTGCTGACACACCGACTCCAGCAAAATCCGTTCCACGGGGTCGAGAGCGGTCTCCTCGATCCCGGAGCCCGGGAGCAGATCCAGCCGCTGGGTCCCGTCCGGTGCTTCCATCCCGGCACCACAGCCGACTCGAACCTCGGAGCGTCCTCCGGGCTGTGGCTGTGACTGCGCCCTGCACCCCCCCTCCCTCAGGCCACTTCAATCTCAGGCGGGAAGGGAACCGCGCTGACGAGGGGATGGGGCAAATCAATAGGATCGGCCCGGGATCGCCCAGAGAACCGCCAGCGGCCCCGGCTCCAGCACACAGTCAGCCATAGCAACAGGCCCTGCAATCACACCCCGAGCTATCGCACCTAACAACAGCCCCCTCAATCTCGCACAGAGTCTTCGACCTCAATCGCACACAGAGTCATCGACCTCAATCACAGCCCCCTCAATCACACTCAGAGTCAATGACACCCCCGCCCCCAAATCACTGGAGGTTGGGAAACAGCTCTGAATCTTGAAGAAGATAAACTTGCCATCCTGGGCTCCCTCATAGTCTGAGCAACAGTGTCACTTATCCAAAGTAATTTATACCTAACTGCTATCATATAATCTATCAAACTACTCTATACATATTATTTTAGACTAGACTCTTTTTGGAAGGCTTTATAGCAAATGGATTTCCTGTACGAGATCTGTCAGATCCTTTAAGTAGCAGCAAGTCTACCTGATTAATCTCTCAGCACATTAACTGCGGTGACAATCCATCATCCAACATAATAAGCAGTAGTGCAGTTTTGATTTGGTTGCTCATCATACAACATGGTTACGCAGAGAGTAGTTCATGTGTAGAATGAACTGCCAGATGAAGTGGTGGATGCAAGTACATTTGCAACATAAGAAAAGGTTTGGAGGGATATGGGCCAAACGCAGTCAAGTGAGATGAGTTTAGTTTGGGGGCATGGTTGACCCTGGACTAGTTGGACTGAAGGATCTGTTTCCATGCTGTACGTCTCCATGATGACCAGTTATGCAGACTCCAGTGAACTTTTAAGAAATCTTCAGACACAGCTTTAAGAATGTCATTCGTGTTGACAGTCAGCAGCTGGGAAGTCGAACGTTCAAAAAACCTGCAGTACAGCAACTCTTACCTTAAGACAGTTCTTAAGGTAAAGATTTGCCTGTCAATTGGATATTAAATCTGAAGCTGAACAAGTCAAATCAAATAGGAGAAAATGAGGACTGCAGATGCTGGAGATCAGAGTCGAGAATGTGGTGCTGGAAAAGCATAGCAGGTCATGGAGTATCAGAGGAGCAGGAGAATCGACGTTTCGGGCATAAGCCCTTCCTGATGATGTTCCTCTGATGCTGCCTGATCTGTTGTGCTTTTCCAGCACCACAATCTTGACACATGTCAAATCAAAGCAAAATACTGTGGATGTTGGAACTCTGAAACAAATACAGTCATTGCTAGAGAAATTCAACAGGCCTGGCAGCATCTATGGAGAGAGAAACAGAACTAATGTTGTTGAGTCCAGTATGTCAGTTCTGAATAAAAGTCATACTGGACTTGACTCTGTTTCTCTTTCCATGGCCTGATGAGTTTCTCCAGTATTATGTGTTTTTGACATTGAACAAGTATTACATTTTGCAAATGTAGCAATGAAGCTTTTAAGTCAGAATTTACAGAGACAGAATTGATGTTGGAATTACTTATGAGTCTTTGTCAGAATTATTACTGTCCAAAGCAAATTTATCGTTGAAGTAAGACATTCAGATGGTGAGTAAAGTAACAGTCCGAGGCAGCACAAACCAATCTTAAGAGGAGAGGATCAATCTTATCATAGGATATCAGCAGAATCCATTCAATTCTTAAGGTACAAAAAGCTAGACGAAACAAGCTGGTATCGAGAGAAGCCAGTACAGAGAATAGTACTGAGAGTAGACATCCCAAAGAGCAGTGTCAATGTTGTGAGGCAAAGAACATTACAGATCCAAACAGTACCCAGCTATTAAAACATTATGTTTTGCCTGTAATACAAATTCCAGAAGTCATGTAGAAGTTACAGTTACAGAGCAGCTACAGGTCAAACAGCTACACCCCCAAAGAAGTTAGTGAAGTAATAAAATAGTGACAGTGGAAGAAATGTGAAAAGGTAATTCTTTGGGAAAATAGATGTTCCAGCCTATTCATTGAGGCAGAAGATCATTTTGTAAACTGACATCAAATTTTAAAAGTATGCTATGACTGAAGAAACACTGATTACACCCTACAACGGTGCAATTACGTTGTCTAAATGGAATTTTCAAGATGACAGTTCTGTTAAAAGGGATACCAGATAGTGGAGAACATATATACTTTACAATCAAGGATTCTCACTCTTTAGTATGAGTGATTGTCGTGGATCTCAATCTTCTTCAACTGACAAAATAATTGGCGAATAAACAGCCAGTCATGCAAACATTGCTGGCCCTTGCTGTTTTAAATTTATTCAACAATTATAAGAGTGGGAAATATTTTATGCCAATCCCATATAGTGCAGGGTCACATTTTATTAATAAATTAAAGAATTTGCTAAGGTCAATATCACTAATTTCAATCTATTCTGTCTTCTTTTTGGACTCTGAAAGAAAACAGTGTCTGAGAAGCTCTATCGGTTGATGCTTGATCTATACAAGTAACATCTAATGATACAACCACAGGTCAAAGAAATACTAGATCGTGAACAGAGCTTCTCAGAGACTATTCTTTTTTAAGAATCCAATAAGAAGACAGATTAGATTGAAATTGGTGATATTAACTTTAGCAAATCCTTTCATTTATTAATAAAATGTAAACCTGCAGGTATGTGGGATTGGCAAGGGGAAGCAGTCCTGGAGAAAAGTTACCTTTGAGCAGCTACCAGAGCAGAGCAGACTGGAGGATTTGAGCGGAGCAGGAACAGTTGTTAGACTGGGGTCTGGCATGGGCTGTCAGACCACATGTGGAAGCTCCTACACTGAGCTTCTGGAATGGAATATTGATGTGTAATTTATCCAGCTGTAATATCTGTTCTTTTAACAATGTCTTATTTCTAACTTATTGTATGAATCGCTTTACTTTTTTTATTCATTATTTTGTATCTAAGATTTGTACCTAGGTACTTGTACCTAAGATGGTGCCACTAGAGGTGTTATTGTAAAACTTGAAACTATATTTCTACTTGAGTACACATGACAATAAAGGATATTGATATTGACTGTCTCCTTACTCTGTAAAGTTGCTCTCTCAAATTCTCTTGTCAGTAAAGCAGGAAAACTAAAAAAAGAGACACTGAAGAAGTAATTCTAAAAATCAAAGGTAAAAGAAATATTCCAGGTCCAACCGATCTACCAGTGAACTAAAGACTGATCATCACTGAGAAGATAACAACATGCCATTATCAGAGAACTAAAAAGATTTTGAAATCAACCCATCCAGCTTTTGTGATTTGGACTGGGGAATAGAATTGTATTCCCCTAACCTTTTTTTAAATTAATTTCCAAGAACAAATCATCAGTATGAATGAAAGAAGTCATGCTAAGTAAGAATCAATTCTCCAGCAATATGACTGGGGAATTGTACATATTGGGTTCAGCAGTAAAAAAATTTAACTTAATCAATACGTTGATGTACAGAGTCTACATTCTTCAATACAAATGGAGAATAAAGATTTATTCTCTCACATTTGTTCAACTCTATGGAAGATCACTAAAATGGGATGACCAATGTCCACAGATTCAGGATATGTTAAAAAAAATGGTCTGGTTCAGAATCTAGGCTACTGTCAAAAAGAGAAAGCTAGGGGAGACTGAGGACTGCAGATGCTGGAGAAGTCAGAATCGATAAAGTATGATACTGAAAAAAGTATAGCAGGTCAGGCAGCATCTGAAGATCAAGAGAACAATGTTTCGGGCTTAATCCTTCCATCAGTCAACTCTCTTGGTTCTCAAAAGAGAAAGCTTCCAGAAATCTGACAAGAAAAGAAGTGCCTAATTCAAAAGGCAGCTTTCCTCTATGAAGGAAATGTACAAGTTTCACGGTCCTATGGATGATATAACAGAGAACTTGTTTGTTTCATCAGGAAAAACCATCCTCCCACCAGGGGAATTCAAGATAAAAGGTTCTTCAGTAAGGAGTCTTTACAGACCTCACAGAGTCAAAATCAACAGTCTTCAGGCTACAGGCCCACAAATCCTCCAAGTCTGAAGAAAACATATTCTGACAGAGTCGGGAAACTAACAGAACACCAAAATTTGTTAATTCAGATTTTTGAGAGGGAGATGGAGAAATGGTAAATGTAATTTTATTTTTATATATATATATATATAATATATATATAAGATTACATTTACCATTTATACATGCTTGCACGAATATTAAGCATTAAAGCAAAACTTGAGGGGAGACCTCCCTTATCTGTAGGTTAGAAGCAGCGATGAGCACTGTTGATTGTGTTCAATTCCAATTGCAACTTCTCAAATAATGAAGCAGCTTATGCCCATATTGAACAAGACTAAGGGGGCACTCAGAGGTGGGATAATCAGCTGCAAATAATGTTCATGTTAAAAGCCTGGCAATGACGATCCCCAATAAGACAGAATCTAAGCATTTCCCCTTTTCACTCACTGGCTTTTTACATTGCTGATTTCCTCACCAGCTTGCAGCTCAGATTTCCGCTCAGTACTTTTAAGTCAATGGTTTTGATCCATCATAGTCAGGAAGGAAAGGCTAATTTGAGCACAGCAGGATCCCACACAATCTGGCGAGAAAATAAAAACGTAATTTGTATTTTTACCAACATTGATCAGGATAACAAGATGAATTCCTTGCTCTTTTTTGAAATAAAGCCAAGAACCATAGAAAAGTCACAGCACAAAATGAGATCATTCGGTCCATCATGTCTGCACCAACTCAATAAACCAGCCTTTCTCCCTGATCATGTCAAGAGTAAAATTTTTGAAACAGACCATAGATCCAAACAGATCATGGACTCAAACAAAATCATTGGATAAATATTTATGCTGGAACCAAAGTCAATTCACTCTAAGAGGGACAAAATAAAGAAAAGCAAAAGGTAGCATAACTAAGTGAGAAATGGGCGAAAACATCTCATGTTAACCAAACAGAGCCGACTAATATTGGTAGACATTTTGTGTTTTCATGAAAAGTTATAGAAATGCCAGTGCCCCCTGTATGTGGTCTATGTGGTTCATGGACTCTTTTTGATAACCATCAGGGAGAATTAGAACAAAACGTTTCAACTTATTTTCACTTAATTGGCCTTCTAACTGTTTATTTTACATCTCTCAGGAGATACCCTGGTTGAAAGATGGTAATAAATTGCATGGTTCACATTCTATGAACTTTTACTCACTATCATCTTCCTCGTTTAACTGTGAGAGACATCAGTTCTGACTCATTTTCTGGGTTCTTATTATTTTAAATAACAAGACTTACAATTCTCAATAGCAACAGGTCTCATTTTATCAAAGTTATAATTTAGTCTTTCCTAATCACGACAACGTTACCCTGTTTGCATCTTGGCTAACATCCCTATTGTTTATCGGCCATCGGTGAAGTGCTCATCATTAATCTAGTGCATGTTGAAAGATAAACAAGAGCAAAATTCAGTGTTAAACCAAGGAAATAAAGCAGAACATGTTTTTCATGATTGAATAATCTATGGAACACAATGGTCCTTGCGCTGCCAGGAAGACAGGAGGATCATTTGTGGAAAGCACTTGGCCAGGAGTGAAATATGAAGGTGAAAAGGTCATTAGGTATCCTGGAATGTTACTCAATTGAATTTCAGTGAGTTAACTTTCAAACAATCCCTGACAAGTTACATGGGAAAAACACAGTCGAATTCTGAGAGCAGAGGAATGCCCTGATTCGAACCTGTGCTCCCTGAACGCAGCATCATAGATTATTGGCAATCATTGAGTGTATTGTTTAGTTGGTTTCCTTCAATTGAAAGAAAGCTCTTTTACAGGGTGTAGCAGTGATGAAGCAATTAGGGTTCCCAACACCCGAAGGGATAACATGAGTGATAGGACAGTGTCTGTGATTCATAGAATCTCTACAGTGTGGAAGCAGGCCATTCGGCCCATCAAGTCTACACCAACCCTCCAAAGAGCATTCCACTCAGGCCCACTCTTCTACCCTATTCCTGTAACCCTGCATTTCCCATGGATAATCCACCAATCCTGCAGATCCCTGGAGACGACGGATAATTCAGCGTGCACAAACTACTTAACCTGCACATCTTAGGACTGTGGGAGGAAATTTGCACAGACACAGGGAGAATTTGCAAACTCCACACAGACATTTGCCCAGGGTGGAATTGAACTCAGGCCTCTTGTGCTATGAGGCAGCAGCACGAACCACTGAGCCACTGCTTTCAGATCCAGGATTGAGGAGAAATCTCAGCTAGAGTCATAGGAGGGATGAAATGCCATCTTGATCTACTGTTGTGAGACTCCTTATTAGAATGGGATTGAGAATTTTTGGAATCCTGCGTATCAAGAACATTTAGAGACTGAATGAGTTTGCACCCAACTTCACAACCACTCTCACACATCTTTTGTTCCACAACCTCACCTGCACATTGTATGCACACCGTACCTCCCACACAACCTCACCAAACCTTTCCCAGTCCATTTATTGTGGTGGCCAATTCAGTTCACTACACTAGTCACAAGCCATACGTAGTTAATAGGGAATACAAACATGCTTGATTGAATTTCTCATCAGTAAATTTTCATCACTGGGCATGTGACCGCACATTTCCCTCACAAAGATTGTTAACTTTAAATCTTCTTGTGCATTTACTTTTTCACAAATGAAGTAGAAACCAATTTTAATTAATTCCTATACATTTATTGACTGTTTTAAATGCACATTAAAAAGCACAATAAAGATAGTCATGACAATCACGTAAGTGGACTTTGTAATAACCTTCCAGAAACTTCTCAAAGGTTAACCACATTCAGACAGTCAACAACCATGACCTCCTGATGGTTTTAGAATGCTATTGTGCTGTAACTTGTTACAGAGCTGATTATCTCCAAGAAAAGCCTTTACACAGTAGAATTACAAATAAGATGATGTGTGAATTAATTTCCACTTAATCTCTGGAATGGGCCATAGAGATTTGGCTGTCCTCAATGGACATCTCTGTCCTGGGTCTGCTCCTGGGCCTGGCCAAACTGATCATAAACAGGTCTAGGCAGCAGGCTGTGGAGGGGGTCGTTAGGGCCGAATGCCTGCCCCTCTTCCATGGTTATGTTAGAGCCTAGGTATCTCTGGAGAAGGAGCACACAGTATCCATGTGCTCCTCGAGCTGTTCAGGGAGAGGTGGGCACTGCAGGAAGTGGACTGCATTATTTCCCCCTCCAATTCTATTTTGATTTAATCCCTGCCCCCCCCCCTTCACTGTTTGATCACACAGCATCGCCCTCCAATGTGAAGGGCACTGCTTGTCACTGGCCACTTGGGTATTTCTTTTCTTCCTGGTGATGGAAATAGAATAAAGATTTGTACACCTTGTGTCTTTCACTGTGTCTCACACCTGCACACACACACAATATGGGAAAAAAGAAAAAGAAAGAAAAATAAAATGAAAAAAACAAAGAAAAAAAATCAGGAGTGTCAGCGATCCTAATCACTCTGAGAGTTGGCTCAGAGGAAGCTGGAGCAGTGTCAAGGACTCTCCCTCTTTTGTACCAGAGGAGGGGGCTGACTCTGAGCTGGCTGCCCACATCCAGAAAAAAAACATCTCTGTCCCGATGGTAGCAGCTAGTCCATCTCCAGGAGGCTTGGCCACATGACTCCACAGAAATAAATTCTACTGTGTTTTTCAACCAAATGTTTTTGAATTGGCAGTCACTTTCAAAGTCTCTGCTGCCCCCTACAATGTCGACCAACAATATCATTCCTAACTCTGTGTTACAATGGAGAGGTCTACGGTCTGTAGAAGTAGCCAGAGACAATATTTGTGCTCTCTTGGAGTAAAACATTATTTTGTCAAAACGTGAAGCACAGGTTACATTTCTACAAAGGTCCTCAGAAGACATTTGAAGAGATTTATTATTTAAAAAACTAGCTATGGCTCCTGAAATGTTGAGTAGCTACTAATCATCTCTGAAAGGAAATTCTAGATTGGCAATTCTAGTTTTGGACTTGTTGGGCACCATCTTAAAAGCAAGGAAATTGTTAAACTGGTACACCTTAGTTTTTTTTATCCTTTAGATATTCCTAACTGAATAACATCTTTATTCTATATAGTTCTATCTCTGTGCATTTTTGTAAGTGAGCCCGTGTTGCAAAGTTGCCCCTGTCTCTAACTTTACTACAGTGTGATGTGATCCTTACAAAATCAGAGCCCGCCAGTAGAGGGAATAGGAAATTTGATAAAACTATAAGATGCAAAACAGAATTTGAGAGTTGCTTGTCAATGTGAAACAGGTGTTCTCGTGCAATCCCATGCTATCAGAAAATCGTGTCATCGCAACACCATTTAAACTAACGAGGCCGGAATCGTGTTATAACCAATGCACGCTTTAAAACGTCTCACTTTAGAAATAGTATCCCCAATTCATCAATAATGTTATAATGAATTTGATTAGATTAGATTACTTACAGTGTGGAAACAGGCCCTTCGGCCCAACAAGTCCACACCAACCCGCCGAAGCGTACCCACCCAGACCCACTCCCCTACATTTACCCCTTCACCGAACACTACGGGCAATTTAGCATGGCCAATTCACCTGGCCTGCACATTTTTGGATTGTGGGAGGAAACCGGAGCACCCGGAGGAAACCCACGCAGACACGGGGAGAATGTGCAAACTCCACACAGAGAGTCACCTGAGGCGGGAATTGAACCCGGGTCTCTGGCGCTGTGAGGCAGCAGTGCTAACCACTGTGCCACCGAATTTGTGTTAATGAAACGTGCATTACAGCAGAACAACCTGTATTTTACTTCCTTAGTGACTGAATCATAGTTCTTAAACAGATACACTTATGTGAAACATATTTGCCAATAACATGCGATTGGACATCAAGTGTTTTCAACAACAATCTTTTTACATTTTAACGAATAACAATCCCAAAGTGTTATAAATGAGTATTAGAAAAGAAAATATGACAGTGAGACACATAAGAAGGTACTTGGCCAGATGACCAACAGTTTAGTCAAAAAAGGAGACTTTTATGAGAACTTGAAAGGAGGAATTTGAGCTGGAGAGGTGTAAGGATAGAATAGCAGATGTTTGGGCTGAGGCAACTGAAGTTGAGGCCAAAAGTGCAAAGACTAAAGTCAGGGTTGCTGATGAGGCCAGCATATGGGGTGCACAACCACATCAAAGCCTGCATATCAGCCCATAAGAACAAGAAGGAAAGGTCTGCCTTTGTGACAGACAAAAGGGATGTCTGGGTAAAAGTGCCATAGTCTTACCAGACAATAGGCAATCCTCTCATTAGAGAGAGACAACTGGTTGTAGTTTAACCTGAGGGTTATTGTGCTTCAGGTGAATTGAGAAGGAGGGTCCTTCATGGCAACCTCAGCATTGTGTGGAAATTGAAAGCACACTGTTGGTCAGAGACCACACTGTAGTAAAGTTAGACTATGAGCAGGGTTTATTTCACACACCCATAGACAGGGGGCACTACTCTGTATTGCAAAGCAGCCACCCAAACAACTCAGCTAACTAACCCTCCCCAAAGATTGTTTACAGTTTATGATAACCAAATAAAACAAAAATAGTGGCAGTCCATAGTTTTTATATAAAGGTTGGTGTTTTTGTACTCTTTTTGTACTGATCGAGGGGCTTCAGCCAAAGATCCCTGAAAAATAGGATAAGATCTGGGAGGATATGAATATTCTAGTGGTTGGAAATACTTGATTTCTGCATTATGTTTTTTTTAAATGGGGTTCTTCCCCTATTTGTTCCCTTTTGATTCAGTGTGCAGAAGCATCCAGCTAGGTGCAGGACTGGACCTCTGGGACTAAGAATGCTGCTTACCAGCAAGAAAAGCAGGCAATGTCTTTAAATGTAAAATAAATAAACAACACATCCTTATTGTGCTAGTGGTATGTGTGCTGATACTGTCCCTGCCTCTTTATTCTCGAGTGGGTTGTGGGCGTCCACAGTGAAACGTGCAAAACAAAATTCTTTATTCTCAAACTGACAATGTAAGGCATTGTACTCCAAAGAGTTGGATCCTGTCCCATTTGGGTGTGCAGCAACAAAGGGATAATGAGAAACTGGAATTCTATGATATGCGTGCATGCTTACCACAGACACTCACCCAAGGCATACTCACCACACACACCATACAACAAACTCACCTCCCCCACACACAGCGTGCACGTGTGCACGGACCTAAACAGGCACATACACATGAATAGCTTGAATCTATATTGTGTCTTTAATATGTTAAAATATTTGAAAGCTGCTTCACAGGAGTGTCATTAAACAGATTTGATACTGTACTACATAGTTTAGCATAGGAAAGGGGACCAAAATCTTGCACGAAATTATGGGTTTTAGGAAATGTCTTAAAGGAAGAAAGAGAAGTCCAATGCTTCGGAGAAGTAATTCCTAAGAAGCTGAGAGCCGTAAGCAGCTGAAGGCATGACCACCAATGGCTGAATGGTGAAAATTGGAGAGACAAGGATTGGAAGAAGACAGACATTTCAGAAAATTGTGAGGCTGAAGGAGTTTACACAGATAAGGAAGGGCAAATTCATGGAGGGATTTATAAATAAGTGTGAGAATGTTAAAAAATTATGGCATTGTTAGACAATGAATTAATGCATGTCAACAAACATAGGGTGGTAGCTGAATGTGAATTGTGACAATACTGTAGCTTTGAGAGGCATATTTTCTCCTGTTTGTTTCATTAAGAATAGTTGAAACAGAGGTGGAAAGCAGTATGCTCAAAGTCAATAAACAGCTTGTGAGGCATTGGGTTTTTTAAAAGTTGGAACAATGGAAGCACCCTGAATGGGTGGGGTCAAGCTCCCACAGGACCAGGACTTTTAGTTTTAGCTTTCTGTAGTTGCTGGGGTCTTGAAGCTGGGCACGGAAGCTCTTAGTCCTCTCTCTATTACAGCTAAAAGTTGGGGTTCTCTTCCTGCTGCTATGATTGCATGTGAGACGATCTATTTTACTGAATTTGCCTTTTTATGGGATGTTACTGTATTAGAACAGTTAATTAGGCAGAGTTAAAAAATATATTATTTTGTTAAGCATTTCAATAGAGTTAATTAAGCCAATTCTTTTACTTTTATCTTGTCTGCATTTTAACTGTACTGTAAAAATAAAACGTGTTTTGCTTCAAGTCAAGTAGCTTGACCAATCAAATTGCATCTGGAACACAATGCCTTATACTTACCTTTAACGTAAGAAAAAGTTAGAGTCTAGGCTATTTTCTTAAATATTTTGAGGGGATTCAGTCTAGTCCATAACAGAATTGGTATGAAAGGGACATAAGCCAGCAGACAGCTGAATGAGCTCAAATTTACAAATGGTGCTATGTGGGAGACCGACCAGCAGTGTGTTGGAACATTTGAATCTCAGGGTAACAACTGCCAATCTGCAGCTCCCCTTACACCCGCATCCATTCCTGAAGAAGGGTTACACCCGAAATGTTGACTTCTTCACCTCCTGATGCTGCCTGACTTGTTGTGTTCTTCCAACCTCTTGCTCGACTACCTATGATGAGAGTTTCAGCAGCACTTCAGTTAAAGTTGAAATAGAGTTGAGCCGTGTTACACAAGTCAGAGTCAGTGGTCATAGTGATGGAGAAGACATGTGATCAGTTAGGATGTTAAAATTGTGAATGTTGTGGTACAGCCTCTTTGAACAGCAAAGGGGCAGGAGGAAGAAGGCGACTCAGGAATTACGTTCGTCGTGGGAACTAAAGATGATACATTTTGCATTCCCAATATTTAATTGGATGGCATTTATGTTCTTACTGGGACTGGATGTTGGAGAAGTAATATAACAAATTACAGGCAGTGGTGGATTTGGTGCATATTTGGAACGAGCCGCCAGAGGAGGTGGTGGTGGCAGGTACAAATACAACAATTAAAAGGCATCTGGGTGGGTATATAAATAAGAAGTTCTGGAGAGATATGGGCCAAATACTGGCAAATGGGACTAGGTCAGATTGGGATAACTGATCAGCATGGTCATGTTGGACTGAAGGGTCTGGTTCTGTGCTGTATGACTCAATGACTCTCTCTATGACTACTATTTCAAAATAAAACTTGAAAGGTAAAACCTTTCAATGTCCAAGTTTTTTTGGGTGGTTCGGCGCTTTATGTAGGATTTTGTGCTGGAAATATGGCAACATTGTTGAGACACAATTCTCTGTGGTTTATTCGTTGCAATCTTGATTTCTGTTGGGAGTGTGGAATTGCGGAATCACCTCCTCATTGTGTCATTATCTGCAGATCTTTCTTGCTCCTAAAACTCCACAAAGAGTAATCCAGTTTAACAGACAAATATGTCCAAACATGACTTGCTCAGTATCAGCAAAAGGTGATGACACAAATTTAATGCCCAATTCTGAAAAATGATATCAAGGCAGAGAGAAGATCAACAAGGATCAAAGGAAAGCAGAGATGAAAAAACTGCATCAGTCCTTGAAGGTGCATCAGAAAAGTTTACCTTTATGTGAAGTTTCATGAGGATGAGAAGGAAGAGTGGGGTCAGAGTCAGGAACACTTGTTTCACATTGACAATAATGACCTGCACTTAGTGCAAAGTGATCAGATTTACTTATTGCATCAAACTCATTAGAAGCAGTTGTGAAATTACAAAGTGAATTGTACAAAATTAATACCTGGATTGAAGGGCTTATGCCCGAAACGTTGATTCTCCTGCTCCTTTGATGCTGCCTGACCTGCTGCGCTTTTCCAGCAACACATTTTTCAGCTTCATCAGTGGCAAATGGAATTTAATGGAGTCCAAGTGTCAAGCACAGCATATAGGAAGGAAGAAACAAACATACCCTGTTATCCATAAATGGGACTAAAATAGCTAAGGATAAAGTTGAAAAAGAAAACAGAGGTTTTTGAATACACTTGCCAGAGGAAGTCATATCAAACAGTGTAGGTTTCATCTAGCCCACACCCTGAACACAGAGACAAAAGAGAACCATTCAACTACTAGAGGCAGTGAAGGTAACAGCCAGAATCCCCATCCCTAGGGTAAGGGATCTGCAGTATGAGACAGTCGATTTCTTAATCTTGGAAAATGAATGCTGAAAGTTGACTTTACAGAAGGTTGTGATATATCTGGAAGTCATAATCCTGGCATTTTGTCTTGAAAAACACGACAAGAATACCTACACTACATGTAGTAGTTCAAGAAAGCCGCTCACTGTTACCTTCAATGGCAATTAGGGGTGAGCAGTAACCATTGAGCAAGCCAGCGATCCCCACATCTCATGAATGAATTACAAAAATGAATGTTACTATAAACAAAAATGTAGCATTTGTACAAGGATAGGTGGGTTCAAATTAGCTCATTTAGCCTGATATCAGGAGCATCTTCTTTTTATAGAGAATGTGATCAGCGCCTGAAATGGATTGAAATGGAGGAGGATGAAACCTTGAGGACATTTAAGAAACAATAGGATGTCATGTTGAGGAAAATGTCATGTGTAATTGGATGGATGACGAAATTCTGGGCCCCACAGTGATATTCGGGGTTTGGCATTAAATAAGAGATCTAGTTTATCACACACAGCAGAGGATTCTGGAATTTGGCAAGGACTGATGCTTGTCAAGTATAGAGATTATGTATTGATTTGGTCAATAAAACTGTGGTAACCTGTTTCACATCTCCCATTTTTGAAGAGATGTAAAACTCCTACACCTGAAGAAGCCAGCCATTGGGGAGTTAGTCTTTCTCTTGGCACCAGGCCTGTGAAACAGAGGTGATCTAGGCACACTGCCAACAGTTGTGGTAAATCATTTGAAGGTTGGAAGTGGTCTAGTTGTGTGTTGCCAGCTGTGGTTCAACCACTTCAACTTCTGTGTCAGGAGGTTGTGGTTTCAAATTCTATTCCCAAAACTTGAGCTCAGAAATAGAGATTGATATTCCAGTGCTCCAAGTGTTGAACATTTTATATTTTAGATGAGATGTTGAACCAAGATCATGCCCGTCTTCTCCGGTGGATGTTCTATTTTTCAAAAGAATCGGGGAGTTTGAGCTCATGTCCTGGTCATCTGACCATTATTTATACCTAGTTCTGTATATCTGATCATTTTTCCATTTCGTATGTGGATGCTTGCTGTGCACAAATTGGCTGCTGCTTTTCCTACATTCTAAAAGTGACTAAACTTCAGAAATACCTAATTAACTGTAAAAGCACTTCAAGATGCTCTTAGATCACAAAAATTTCTCTTTAAATGTAAGATCATGTTTTGGTCACTCAGATTCATTGTGGTGATCATAACAGGATCTAGACTCTGCTGAGGGGAGGAATCCTCACCATCTTCAAGCAGGTCGACCATCTGGAAACCTATCAAAAATAGCTTGACAGCCCTCTGCTGTTGGAAGCATGCTCTATCAAGTACAACAGGTAGGAAGATCACAAGCAGTGTAAAAGCCATCATGTAAGAATTCTCCCTAGAGCATTGGAGGATGCAGGGTGACCTTATAGAATTCTATAAAACCATGAGAGGCATGGATAGGGTGAATAGCCAAGGTCTTTTTACCAGAGTTAGGGAGTTCAAAACTAGGTTTAAGGTGAGAGGGGAAAGACTTAAAAGGGACCTAAGGGGCAACATTTTCACACAGAGGGTGGTGAGTACATGGAATGAACTGTCAGAGGAGTTGGCAGAGGCTTGTACAATTACAGCATGTAAAAGGCATCTAAATGGGTACACGAATAGGAAGGGTTTAGAGGGATATGAACCAAATGCTGGCAAATTAGACTAGACGAAGGTAGAATATCTGGACGACAAGTTGGAGCGAAGGTTTGGTTTCTGTGCTGTGTATCTCTATGACTATATAAGAACAAGCTAAATGGAAGATCTGATGATCTTACATCCTTTTGCTTAACACCACTGAGGCCCTATTATTTAAAGATCTTTTTGTGACCATTGAGCAAATGTTGTCAGACCCAATTATCCATGATTTCACATACTTAAAGAAAAGGTTTTACTAATTAGAAACTGGCTGAGTCACAAAATAGATGAAGAATTACACGTACCAACAAAGGCTGAAATTTTACATGGAGACAGTAGTTTCAAGCATCTCACACTCCTCTCTCCCAGTGCCCTCCAAGTCAATGAATCCACTGACAAGAGGCTGCCTGATGGCACCTCACCCTCAGCAGGTAAAATTCCAGTCTAAGTGAAACAGTGATTGGCATAGTGCCATCACCATATGCTTAGTTTTATGTCCCCATACAACATGCCAACCCTACCTCCAGGGGATGTAAAATGTTGGCTAAGATATTGAAAGTGTTTCTTGAAAAGAGCAGATAGAAGATGCAAGGAAATGCTCCAACCATCACGTGGTGTAGAGCCAGCCTGAGGGAACAGCTGCTCATTTTCTGCCAGTCATGTTTTCTCTGCCATTAGATTGTCTTGGCAGCTCACTGACAAGCAGGACAGCCTCGCAAGTTGTATAGATGTAGAACTGGGCAGATATCTTGGAGATTTTTCCATTTCATGAAGAATAGGTGTGCCATCTACCTTTTAAATGGTTGATTGTTTTGTGTGGTGTATGTGGATTTACTGCAGGTGTTTAGCGAGGTGGAGTGACACTGAGCAGGTTCATCAAGGAGATTGATATCGCAAGATACAAAAAGAAAGAAGGATGTTGGTTGGCATATCTTGGAGTTGCTTTTATTACTACTGACGTGCAGATTGTACAGATACCTTGCACAATATAACTTTGCTTTTGTTCAATGCTTATCTTTGAAACTGCTTGAAGTGATTAAAATAAACATAGATGCAGTACATTACAAATGGAACACTGTTGGTGGCTCCAACTTTTCACAATAACATGATAATGCAGCATTCAAATACATTTTATGGCATGACAATCTAACATGTCGGCACTTGAAGCATAAAGCTCACATTGTTTGCACTCCTGTATGCTGCAAAATACAGAGATTAACTGGCCCATAATTACATAAAAACACAGACACACTCACAGACTGACACACACATAGACACACAAGCACTGACTCAGACAGGCTCACACACTTACTGACATACATAGAGCATTAGAGATGTACAGTACGGAAACTGACCCTGCGGTCCAACTCGTCCATGCCGACCAGATATCCTAACCTAATCTAGTCCCATTTGCCAGCACTTGGCCCATATCCCTCCAAATCCTTCCTGTCCACATACCCATCCAGGTGCCTTTTGAATGTTTCAATTGTACCAGCCTCCACTACTTCCTCTGGCAGCTCATTCCATAAATGCACAACCCTCTGCATAAAAACGTTGCCCCGTAGGTCCCTTTTATATCTTTCCTGTCTCACCCTAAACTTATGCCCTCTAGTTCTGGACTGCCCCCATCCCAGGGAAAAGACTTTATTTATCATATCCATGCCCCTCATGATTTTATAAACCTCCATAAGGTCACCCCTCAGCCTACAATATTCCAGGGAAAACAACCTCAGTCTTATCAGCCTCTCCCTATAGCTCAAACCCTCCAACCCTGGCAACATCCTTGTAAATCTTTTCTGAATCCTTTCATGTTTCACAACATTCTTCCAATTGGAAGGAGACCAGAATTGCACGCAATATTCTAAAAGTGGCCTAAAGAACAACCTGTACAGCTCCAACTCCTGTAACTTCCCAACTCCTATACTCAGTACACTGACCAATAAAGGAAAACTTAGCAAATGACTTCTTCACTATCCTAGCTACCTGTGACTACTTTCAAAGAACTGTGAACCTGCACTCCAAGGTCTCTTTGTTCAGCAAAACTCTCCAGGACCTTACCACTAAGTGTATAAATCCTGCTAAGATTTGCTTCCCCAAAATTCAACACCTCACATTTATCTAAATTAAACTCCATATACAACTTCTCAGCCCATTTGCCCATCTGATCAAGATCCTGTTGTACGCGGAGGTAACCTTCTTCGTTGTAACCTCCAATTTTGGAGTCATCTGCAAACTTACTAACTATATCTCTAATGTTCACATCCAAATCATTTATATAAATGATGAAAGGTATTGGCCCCAGCACCAATCCTTGTGGCACTCCACTGGTCAGAGGCCTCATGTCTGAAAAGCAACCCTACTCCACCACCCTCTGACTTCTACCATCAAGCCAGTTCTGAATCCAAATGGCTAATTCTCCCTGTATTCCATGAGATCTAAACCTTGCTAACCAGTCTCCCATGGGGAACCTTGTCGAATGCCTTACTGAAGTCCATATAGATCATGTCCACCACTCTGCCCTTATCAATCCTCTTTGTTACTTCTTCAAAAAGCACAATCAGTTCGTGAGACACAATTTCCCATGCACACAGTCATGCTGACTATCCATAATCAATCCTTGCCTTTCCAAATACATGTAAATCCTGTCCCTCAGGATTCCCTCCAACAACTTGTCCACCACCGATGTCAGGGTCAATGGTCTATAGTTCCCTGGCTTTTCCTTACCACCTTTCCTAAATAGTGGTATCGCATTAGCAAACCTCCAGTCTTGTGCCACCTCACCTGTGACTATCAATGATACAAATATCTCAGCAAGGGGCTCAGCAATCATTTCCCTAGTTTCCCACAGAGTTCTACGGTACACCTGATCAGGTCCTGGAGATTTATCCACTGTTATGCATTTCAAGATATCCAGTACTTCCTCCTCTGTAATATGGATATTTTTCAAGATGTCACCATCTATTTCCCTACATTCGATATCTTCCATGTCCTTTTCCACAGTAAACACTGATGCAAAATACTCATTTAATGTCTCCCCCATCTCTTGTGGCTCCACACATAGGCTCCCTATTCTCTCCCTAGTTACCTTTTTGTCCTTAATGTATTTGTACATTATACATTTGACTCAGCGGATAAAGTCAAGAACTTCGTAGACACTTCAAAATAGACTGATTGGTCTGAAGAATACAGTTAATGTTCGTCCTCTTTTCCTTCTTTCTGGACTCTCCTTATCTCATTTCTGAAGGCTTCCCATTTTCCAACCATCCTTTTACCTGCAAACATCTGTCGCCAATCAACTTTTTAAAGTTCTTGCCTAATAACGTCAAAATTAGCCTTCCCCTAATGTAGAACTTCAGCTTTTAGATCTGGTCTATTCTTTTCCATCGCTATTTTAAAACTAATAGAATTATGATGGCTAGCTCTCCCCCATTGATACCTCAGTCACCTGCTCTGCCTTCGTTCCCAAGAGTAGATCATGTTTTGTACCTTCTTTCGTAGGTACATCCACATAGTGACTCAGAAAATTGTCTTGTATACACCTAACAAATTCCGCTCCATCTAAACCTTTAACACTATGGCAGTCCCAGTCTGTGTTTGGAAAGTTAAAATCCCCTACCATAACCATCCTATCATTTGTACAGATAACTGAAATCTCCTTCCAAATCTGTTTCTCAATTTCCTGCTGACTATTCGGGGGTCCATAATACAATCCCAATAAGGTGATCATCCCTTTCTTATTTCTCAGTTCCATCCAAATAACTTCCCTGGATGTATTTGCAAGAGTATCCTCCCTAAGTACCACTGTAATGCATCCCTTCTCAAAAACGCCACTCTCTCTCCTCTCTTCTCCTCCTTTCTATTCTTCCTATAGCGTTTGTATCCTGGAACATTAAGTTGCCAGTCGTGTCCACCCCTGAGCCACGTTTCTGTAATTGCTATGATATCCTAGTCCCACGCTCCTAACCATGTCCTGAGTTCATCTGCCTTCCCTGTTATGCCTCTTGCATTGAAGTAAATGCAGTTTAATTTGTCAGAACACAGTTGCCCAACTCAACGACACCTCACCCATTACCTTAAGCATGCACTCCCTCAATCATTAATGCATAGCAGTAGCAGCATCTGCAAGATGCAATGCAACAAGTGACTACTGCCGGTCTAGAGAGGCAAGAGCAGTGAAGCATGGGAAGACTACCACCATTTTTCCCCCTCCAAAACCACACACCACCCTGACAAGGAGCGTTATTGCCATTCCTTCACTGTCTGGATCTAAGTCACGGAATTCTCGCTTAAACAGTTTTGTTCATATATCTACACCACGTAGACAATAACATTTCAAGAAAGCTGCTCACCACCACATTTTAAAAGGCAATTAAGGATGGACAATAAGTGCCAGTCTTGCCAATGATGCTCACATCTCATTAATCTTAAATAAATAAAGGTAAACACTCAACAAATGTCAGGTAATGGATTCAGCAGGAGCAACAAAGTAAGGGAGTACATGATGAGTGGTAAGACCCTGGGAAGCACTGATGCTCAGGTGGACATGTATACTAGTCCTTGACAGTATCAGGACAGGTAGGTGAAGTGGTTAAGAAGGCACACGACATATATTGCCTTTATTAGCTAAGGTTTAGAGTTTAAGAACAGGGAAATTATGTTGGAACTGTATAAAACATTGGTCAGGCTACAGCTAGAGTATTATGTGCAGATTGCAGAATCCATATTGTTATGACGATGTGGGTGTACTGTACCTTTAAGAGAGTTAAAAGCTGGCAGTGACAGTACCAAGTGTTCTCAATAAGATACAGTGTAACATGTGGTCCAGCTACTGAGGTAGTTGAGGTAGCTAGTTGCCTGGAGACAAAAATGGATTTGAATTAGGCCAATTATACCCTGGAAAATACCAAACTCCAATCAAGTTTGAATTTAGTATATTGACAATCTTAAAAGTCAATGACACAATCCGATGCTTTGGGGATATAAGAGTAGGGAAAATTGAACAGTTGAGAGGAGAACTGTCAAGCCAATGACATCTGCGAGCTCTCTTAAAGGTACCTTTATTGGCTCACTAAGATGGTGGCAATTCAGTAGAACTGCCGTAGACAGTCTTCCTAACAGTCAAGGAATATTGGTGTTTTTTACCATCCATGGCCAACCTATATGGAGGAATTGTTAATTTAAAAACTTATAGAATACATATTAATTGACAATTTGGAGTGGGAAGGATGCAAAAAGGAAAAAGAGTGAGCAACAGCAGCGAGGAAGACACTCCCCTGCAGCACCAGGCATGCTAGAGGCTGCATCAGCGGCCTCTCCCGAACCTTTGGGGGACCTGACAGACTCACAAGAATTGGCAGTGGGATGGCAAGACTTACCGTGAAGGTTGAGGCTGCGATCAAGGAGATCTGTGCCCAGGTCCAACCCATTGTGTCCATGAAGCATGAACGGGAGCTCCAAGCCCTCAAAGAGTGGTTGGGGAGGTGGAGGGTCGAACCACGGCCTTGGAAGCAGTAATCGAATCCTCGTCCACGTGGATCCAGGTGCTGGAGCAGAATATGTGGGCTTGCAAGATTAGTTCAATGACTTCAAAAATCGAGGTTGGAGGACAAATCTTCAGATTGTTGGGATCTGACTGCCACAGTTCCTGGGCCTTCAAATTGAATCCGGACGGCTGCACATTGAAAGGGCCTATCAGGTGGCGGTGCGCAGGTCTGGGCAGATACAGCACCCCTGCCCAGTCCTATTGCACTTCCTCACAAGCAAAGAGTGAGAGAAGCCTCCAGATTACTTGGGAAAGATCCACAGGCACTACTGCACAAGGGGTCAAAAATCATGTTTTTCCAGGATTTCTCAGTGGCTGTAATTCGAAAGAGAAAGTCCTTTGATGAAGTTAAAAAGAGGCTGAGGAACCTGGGCATCCAGTACTTCATGAGGTACCTCGCAGTGCTTCATGAAGACTCAGTTTATACATTTGACTCAGCGGATAAAGTCAAGAACTTTGTAGACACTTCAAAATAGACTGTTGGTCTGAAGAATACAGATAATGTTCGTCCTCTTTTCCTTCTTTCCCTGTGTCTTCCCCTTTTTTCTCATTCCCTAACAATTAAAAAAAAATCTTGGAATATGTTGTTCCTAACATATTTTTATAACCGGATTTTATCATGGGAAATTTTGTGGGTGCCCTTTTTTATTGTTTGTTTTCTCTTTTAGTCACAAGTAGGGGTGACATGGAGTCAGGGATGGGCGGAATGCTTATCCTGACTTTGTCTTCTATTGTTGACTTAGGGATCATCTCCTTACTTTTGTTTTTGCCTAAGGCTGGGGCACAGTCTGGGCCTGAAGGAGCTGTGCCGGAGGGGATGGGTAGGGTGAGTGCCTCCTATGGACAAGGGGGAAGAGTCTCCCATTCAAGGTTTTATAGTTGGTTTTCTTTGTAGTTTTTGACAGCCATAGTTGTTTGTAGTTTTGTTCGAGTAGTTTTTGTACACACAATTTTATGTCTCTATGAGTCTTTATTTACTTGTGCTTGGTGCATTGCAAACAGGGTTCTCCCTCCCAGGGGTTCAAGGGTCTCTGAAAGATGATATGGCTAAGTGTCTTATTAAATGGTGCACCTGGAACATCAAGGGAATTCATTTGCCAGTTAAAAAGAAAAAAAGTGCTTTCTAGTCCTAAGGCGGAAAAGGGATGATATCGCTCTGTTGCAGAAAACCCATCTTGATGATGAGGAATACCTTAAGTTACAACAGGAGGGTTATGATTGGGTATTCTTTTCGTCCTTTAAGACTAAAAGTAGAGGAGTGGCTGTACTTATCCAGAAAAATCTGCCGTTCACATTATTCGAGCAAGTGAAAGATGAGCAAGGGCAGTTTGTGATACCTAAGGCCCTAATACATGAGGAGGAATATTGCATTTTAAATATCTACTGTCCTCTGGCACATCCTCTCAAATTTTTGATAAGCGCCTTTTCTAAGTTGAGTGCCTTTGGAACACAGCACATTATTATTGCAGGAGGGGGATGGGATTTCGATTGTCTTTTGGATCCAACAGTGGACAGGATGCCTCGTGGGCCCCCAACTATTTCTTCGCAGGCCAAGCAGGTGGCTGACTTATGCGAGAAGTTGGGGTGAGTGGACATTTGGAGATGTCTTCACCCTACTGGCAGGGATTTCACCTTTTTTTCAAACCCGCATAAATGTCACACAAGGATTGTTTTTTTTTTGGCTCCCTCGACCCTTCTGGATTAGATTATGGGTTGTAAAATTGGGAACATAGCTATCTCTGATCACTCGGTGGTATATTTGGAGGTTAGGTCAAGAGTGAGGGGCTAGGTTTGCGGCACTGGCGTTTGGATCCTTTTCTCCTTAAGGATTCCAAATTTGTGGAATACTTTTTGAGGGAATTTCAAGAGCTCTTGACTATCAACTCAGGCATGGCTAGTAGTCCGTCTATGCTATGGGAAACCGCTAAGGCCCTTGCTAGGGGATTAGTTATTTCCGATTCGGATGGCCAGAAACAACAGAAGCGGGAACAGCAGTGTCTACTTGAGACACAGCTGAAAGCCACTGAGACGACACATTTTGCGAGGCCTTAGGTGACCAAGCTACAGCGGATCATGGCCCTTCGGCTGTCTTGAATTCAATACTTACACAAACCGCAAAAACTTGCTTTTGCTAGACAAAGACTGTTCGAGTACAGGGATAGGCCAGGGAAGTATTTAGCATATTTCACTCAGAAAAAGTGTGCTCCCCAATCATTCGTGCAGTTAGAGACAACACCAGAGTCCTTACATATGATGCCAAAAGGATTAATGAGGCTTTTCGGAGTTTTTACTCTGAATTGTATGAGTCTGAAGCTTGTGAGGATAGATGGGCCAAGATGGAAGCCTTTATGAAGAGCCTGGACCTCCCAGGGGTAACCCTGGAACAGGCCTCTCTCCTTAAAACCCCCTTGACAGTTCAGGAAATACAGGAAGCAGCTCGGCAACTTGAGAGTGGGGAAGCGCCTGGCCCTGATGGTCTCCCGGGTGAGTTTTATAAGGGGTTTGTGGGGACTCTGTCAGGGCCGGTGCTGGAAATGTACAATCACTCCTATATGCGTGAATGCTGACCACATCTTTGAGAGAAGCTAATATTTCCCGCATTCTTAAGAAGGGGAAGGTTCCTGAGGATTGTGCCTCATGCAGGCCCATCTCTCTAGTAAACTGAAGATTTTAAGATTCTGTCTGAGATTTTGGCACTCAGATTGGAGAAGGTGTTGCCCCATATTGTCAAAGAAGACCAGACAGGTTTTATAAGGGGCCATAGGTCTTTTAATAATATTAGAAGGTTGCTGAATAAGATCCAAGCACGTCAGCAATGATCAATCCAAGGGTTGGTGATTTCCTTCGATGCAGAAAAAGAATTTGACTGGATGGAATGGCTGTATCTCTTTTATGTCTTAGAGCAGTTTGGGCTGGGTGGTGTCTTTGCTAGGTGGGTGGAGGATTTATATTGCCACCCTCTGGCCATGGTCATCACCAACGGGATGAAGTCTGGGAACTTTAGGATTGGCAGGGGTAGTCATCAAGACTGCCCCCCTCACCGTTGTTGTTGACGGTAGAGCCACTGGCAGAAGTCATTCGTCAGAACATCCACATAATCACTGCGGAAGTGGGATGGGGGTACACAAGATTGCAGTGTATGCGGATGATGTCCTTCTGTTTTTAATCAGACCCGTTGACCTCCATACCCCATCTGATACAATGAATTAATTCATTTGGGGTTATTTCAGGACATAAGATCAACTTTGCAAAGTCAGAGGCTATGCCTTTGGGGGACCTCAAGGACGTGCCAGAGGTGGAAGATGGCCCTAGATCCCCCTTTAAGTAGTTGTGGGCAGTTTTCCAATACCTAGGTATCTTTATTACCCCCATGTTTGGACTAATTTTGCTCACCTGCTTGACAATATTAGGCGGGATCTTCATTAATGGGAGGCTCTTCCAATTTCGTGGTTGGGCTGAATAACCCTTATGAAGATGAATGTCCTCCCTTGTTTGCTTTATCCCATGCCTATGCTCCCAGTTCAACATTGCGGAAACATATGGGTTGGTTTAGTTCCTTCATCTGGCGTCGTGGGCAGCCCCTCATCAAACTTACTAAATTGCAGTTGCCTCAAGGATGGGGAGGACTTGATTTCCCAGACATCAGGAGGTATCAATTGCATTCCATGCTGTCCTTTGTGTGCGATTGAGCAGGTAACGATCCAGGCACAATATGGCTGGATATCGAGGCCTCTCAGGCAAAGTGTCCTCTTTTTAACCTGTTGATCCTGGATAAGATGATGACAGTTATGGATCACTGCTGGAATCCCATTGTTATTAGTACAGTCAAGGGATGGAGGGTAATGCGTTAGAGTGAGGGTTGCTTATTCAAGACTTCACTACTCACCCCCATAGTTGGTATGCTGAGGTTCCAACCAGGGATGATGGACTCAGGGTTCGAACTTTGGGCAGTGAGAGGATTTCCACTTTGGGAGACTTGTTTGAGGGGGTAGTTATGATGTCTTTTGAGCAACTGAGCCATAAATACGGGCTGCCCAGCAGAGACCTTTTCCATTTTTTTCAGGTTAGGGATTTAATCCAGAAGGAGACTATGCTTCTCACTAAGCCATATAAGCCTGAGACAGAGAGGTTGTTGCTACGTGCCACAAGCATCCTTTCAGTTAGTGCCCTCTGTCACCTGCTGGGTGATAGGGCCTGGCAGGATATTAACTGGTTATGTGAGGTTTGGGAGCAAGAACTAGGAGTGGAGGTCTCTTCTGAGACATGGGAGAACATATGGGAGAACATGCGAAAGATCTCAATTTGTAATAGGACATGCTACAGAGTTAAACGTTCTGCACAGGGTTCATTTGGCTCCGGACTGTCTGGCAAAGTTTAAAAAGGGAAATCTCCAATGTGCTCCAAATGTAAAATAAGTGTAGGTACACTTACCCATTGCTTCTGGACATGCCACAAGCTCCCTGTTTATGAGAGCGCTGTGGCAGGAGAGTTAGGGAGGGTATTGAGGACCAAAGTTAAAGTAGACCCGATATCTCTCCTCCTAGGTATACTGAATTTATCGTCTTTAGGCTGGCATGGGAAGAAACTATTTAATATTCTTACTTACTGTGCACGGAAGAATATTCTGATGAATTGGATGTCTGAGAACCTACCGGGCATGTTGCAATGGCAGAAATTAATTATGGAGCGCATTCCCTTGGATTTTTCTCACAAATATGGTGCACCACACAACAAACCTTTTTTATAAGACATAGCAGCCCTTTTTGAGTTATTTAGACATAGCCCTGTCTGCTATCTTAGCTAGGGCATTCGTTTTACCAGGATGGTAGTGTTGCTTAGCCTTGGAGGGGTATTTCCCAATGCTCCCGTTTTTTGTTTGGGAATTTTGTGCTGAGCATTGTTATTTTGTGTTCTTGTGTTTTTTTTTGTTTTATTAGTCATGTACTTATTTATTGGTGTTGTTTTGCACAGTGTTTGGTTTTGTTTTGTATTATAGGGTAGGTCAGTAGTTGGTAACAGTAGTTGTACTGTAATTTGCAGTTTTTTATTATACTGGTATTTGTTATATTTTCAATAATTTTATATCCTTGTAAAGACAAAAAAAGTTTCTTTTGCTAATAAATATATTTACAAAAAAAAAGGTATCTTTATCGATCAGTAATCAGTGAAGCAAAATCCCCAAGAAGAAAACAGGAATACAGAGGAGGACCGAAAGTTGCCTGGTTTTGAGATAAGAACTTTGTTTTGTAAATCTTTTATCAGACTAGTATTGTAGAAGGAAAGGTAAAAGATAGGTTAGAGGAAGGAGTTGTAAACAGTTGTTAGTTAATTATTCTCTGTTATACTTTAAGAAATAAAGTTGCTAATTTTTACTTCAAATAGTTCTTGGACTCTCAGATTTTCACAGATTACCGCACGGGATAAATCGTTTGTGTTGCTGCTTTAATTCCAGTACGTGTGTTTATTCTGTATCATAACAATATGATAAGAGGGATGTTATAGCACTGCAGAGGTGAAGATGAGATTTACCAGGAGGCCGCCTGGTCTGGAGTGCTTTAGTCATTGAAGACAGATTGGACAGACTGGCATTGTTTGCCTTAAAGTAGAGGAAATTGAGAGACGACATGATTGAGAGATATAAAGCTATGAGGGCTGTAGAAAGGGAAGTCAGGAAGCAATTTTCCCCTAGATGGAGAAGGGATCAAATGACCATGAGACATAAATTTAAGGTAGGATGCAGAAAATTTAGAGGAAAACCATTTTCGTCCAGAAGTTGGTGGGAATCTGGAACTCACTGCCTGTATGGAAAGGGAGAGGCAGAAACCCTCATAACTTTTAAGGATACACACTTGTGATGCCAAGGCCTGCTGAAAAATGGGATGAGAATAGTTATGGAGCTTAGTTTTGACCAGCACAGATATGATGTGCTGGAAGGGCCTTTTTCCATGCTGTAGACCACTATGGCTCTATGACTAAAGCAGAGACATTCCCACATGTTCAGGCATCAATGTACAACTGCTCAGATGCACACAAGTAGTCCTACCATAATTAAAATGTGGCACAGTGGTAGTACCTCTACCTCTGAACCGAGAGACTGTTTCAAGTCTCACTTGCTCCAGAGTTGTGGAATAACATCTCTGAACAGGTTGATCAGAAAATATCTAAATAAACTAACAATTGGGCTGAGCTGGCATTCGTGTCACAAAAGTGCCAGACAATGATCCTCTAAAAAGAAATCTAATAACTTCCCTTCCACATTAAAGAGCATTACCATTGCTGTTAAACAAACTGGGCTTAACCATTGCGAAGAAACTTAATCAACATAAATATAACTCAACAACAAGAACAACACAGATGCTGAGAACTCTGATGAACTACTCAGCTCCTGACCTGCAAAGTCTATCCACTGTCTACAAGGCACAAGTCAAAAGTGTGAAAGAAGATTCTCCAGATGCCTGGATAAATGCAGCTGTACACATCTCAGATGAAACAGCACACTGTTTGGAACCCTATTGACCACTTAAGCATTTACTCCTTTCATCATTGACACCAATGTGCACTATCTTGAAGAAGCAGCTCAGTAACTCACTTTTTTGCTGGAGCCTTCTGAACCTGTGACCTCTACCACCTCAATTAGCCAAAGCAGGAAGGGCAGAGAACACAGCGCCTCCAAGTTCTAATCCAAATGGCACACTCTCCTGATTTGGAAATATGTCACCGCTCTATCACGCTGAGTCAAAACCTTAAAACTCTGACCTAATATTATGATTGAAGTACCTGAACGACAGTCTGCAGCTCACTACCACCACCTTGAGGCTATTTAGGATTGGACAACAAATGTTGGAACAAAAAAAAGTATAGAACATAGAACATAGAACATTCCAGCGCAGTACAGGCCCTTCGGCCCTCGATGTTGCGCCGCCCTGTCATACTAATCTGAAGCCCATCCCACCTACACTATTCCATGTACGTCCAATGACGACTTAAATGCATTTAAACTTGGCGAATCTACAACCGTTGCAGGCAAAGCATTCCATACCCTTACTTCTTTCTGTAAAAGAACCTACCTCTGACATCTGTCTTATACCTATCTCCCCTCATTTTAAAGTTGTGTCCCCTCGTGTTTGCCATTCCCATACTTGGAAAAAGGCTCTCCCTGTCCACCCTATCTAACCCTCTGATTATCTTGTATATCTCTATTAAGTCACCTCTCAACCTTCTTCTCTCTAATGAGAACAACCTCAAGGCCCTCAGCCTTTCCTCATAAGACATTCCTTCCATACCAGGCAACATCCTAGTAAATCTCCTCTGCACCCTTTCCAAAGCTTCCACATCCTTCTTATAATACGGTGACCAGAACTGTACACAAAACTCCAAGTGTGGCCGTACCAGAGCTTAGTACAGCTGCAGCATAACCTCCTGGTACCGGAACTCAATCCCTCTATTAATAAAGGCCAAAACACTGTATGCCTCCTTAACAACCCTGCCAATCTGGGTGACAACTTTCAGGGATCTGTGTACATGGACACCGAGATCTCTCTGCTCATCTGCACTCCCAAGAATCTTACCATTAGCCCAATACTTTGCATTCCAATTACTCCGGCCAAAGTGTATCACCTCACACTTGTCCACATTAAACTCCATTTACCACCTCTCAGCCCAGCTCTGCATCCTATCTATGTCTCTCTGCAACCTACTATATCCTTCGTCACTATCTACAACTCCACCGACCTTAGTGTCATCTGCAAATTTACTAACCCACCCTTCTAAGCCCTCATCCAGGTCATTTATAAAAATTACAAACAGCAGTGGACACAACACCGACCCTTGCTGTACGCTGCTAGTAACTGGACACCAAATGAACATGTTCAATCAACTACAACCCTGTTTTCTTTCAGCAAGCCAATTACTGATCCAAACTGCTATGTCTCCCACAATCCCATTCCTCCGCATTTTGTGTAATAGCCTACTGTGGGGAACCTTATCGAACGCCTTGCTGAAATATAGCCTACTTGCTGAAATCCATACACACCACATCAACTGGTTTACTCTCATCTACCTGTTTGATCACTTTGTCAAAAAGTCAATAAAATTTGTTAGGCATGACCTACCCTTCACAAAACCATATATACATTCAACCACACACACCCACAATACAGGCATAGACACATCAATTCATATACATCACATACTCATTACACATAAATGCAGACCCAGAAACAAATATATAAATACAGAAGGCCAAACGCACTCAGGCAACAAACACACAACACAGATTCAGTTGCACATCAACAGAAATATTTCCCCCCTCAACCCTTCCACCCGTCTACATATCTCTCCTCCTGAAGACTTAGGTATGTCCTGCCATCTGCTTATGTGGCTCAGTGCTAAAGTTTGTTTGGTAACCTGTCCATGAAGCACCTTGGAATTTTTGTTGCGTTAAAGGCACTGCATACATGCAAGTTATTGTCATTGCATGTTTCTGGTTTATAAACTTGCAACAACAAGCTATAGTGGAACAGAAACATAAGCAAACATGGATGTAGATGCACAGCTACAAACATAAATACAGGTTAAAACTTTGTATATAGAAAATATGTACAGTAACATGCACACAATCAACCAAAGGGAAAGGCACCATGGTCATACCAAATCATATGGCTGCTCTCTCATGAGAGAGGGATGATTTTGTGAGGTTATTAACTGGAGCGTTACCATGCCTCAGTCAAGCAGAGAAGTTGAGAAGGAGAATCGTTCAGTGTAATCTCATCTGGTGTGGGAATTGAACCCATGCTGTTAACATCACTCTTTTTTGCAAATCAACCAACCAAGCTAACCAACCCTCAGTTAGATAGACACACACATACAAACTCAATTTTATCCTTTCACAGATAGTACTGGTCTTAGTCCAACACTGTTCTCCACAATGAACCATTTTGATAGAAAAAACCCTAACCCTCACTTGTCTTTTGTCCATAAAACACTGCTTACAATCAACCTACAAAACTGTATGTGTGGCCACAGTGATTCCCTTAAAAGTTGTTTCATTGTCAAGAATGCATTTTGGGACATCCTGGGCTTGTGAAAGGTTCATAAGTGCATGTTTTTTTCCCCCATATCAGTGCTTAACACATCCGGAATGGACATTGATAATTGATAGTCTGTTTCACTTCCAGAACAGATTCTATCTTCACACCTAAGCATGGCAACTAATGGAGACAAATTAACAACTTACCTTTCCTCTCACTGTACTTTTCTGAATTTGCATGGGGGGGGAGGAGTTACACAAATGCTGGTTAATTACCCTTCACTTCAAGCATTTTGGATTTGGAAGGTGGTGCTATATCCGCAACTAACCTTTTCTGGCTAAGCAGCCTTAAAGCCAGCACCCATTGGTTTATGTATACCAATGGCTGGATTTTAAACTTGTAGGTTTTCAGCTCAGAGGCGGAATAGCTATCTACTGAACCACTATAGCTTGTTGTTGCAAGTTTATAAACCAGAAACATGCAATGACAATAACTTGCATGTATGCAGTGCCTTTAACGTAACAAAAATTCCAAGGTGCTTCATGGACAGGTTACCAAACAAACTTTGGCACTGAGCCACATAAGCAGATGGCAGGACATACCTAAGTCTTCAGGAGGAGAGATATGTAGACGGGTGGAAGGGTTGAGGGGGGAAATTTCAGAGATTTATGCCTCAGCCATTGAAGGCATAGCTACAAATTGTGCATGATTAAATGGAGGTGCAGTGATTGTAACAAGATCAGCCTTAGAAGGGAAAGAAATGCGTTCTAGGGACCCCAACTGACCTACACGGACTACAGAATTGACAAGACTGGGTTACACACATTAGATAAGGTGAGGACGATCAAAGGTGCCCCAGCTCCCATGTCTTTATTGAAGCTTAGGTCTTTCCTTGGATTGTGAACTATTGCGGAAAATTCATACGTAACCTGGCCTCCATCCTGGCACCTTTGCATGTGATATTCAAAGAGGGGTCAGCCTTGGAAATGATCTAGTAGCTAAGACATTGCCTTTAGGGAAGTGAAGAAGCAGCCATCATCATCTAAGGCGTTGGCATGCTATAATCCCAAGCGAGAGCTGCTGCTGACATGCTATGCCTCTCCATACGGTATCAGGTAGTATTAGCTCTCAGATGGCCCAATAGCAAGGAATGCCTAGAAGGGTTTGCTTCCTGGACTATCGCTGACGCGGAGCACAAATACTCCCACACAGAGGAGAAGGGTTGGAAGGTCATCTTTGGTGTGAGAAAGTTCTACCAATACCTTTATGCACATAAATTTATAATAGTAACAGACCACAAACTCCCGCTAGGGCTACTCAAAGAGGAGAAGGCCATGCTGTCCATATCTCAGGTCGAATTCTGGGTTGGGCTCTCATTCTAACTGCGTACAATTACAAGTTGGAACAGCGTCCTGGAGGCCAAGTAGCAAATGCAGATGCCTTGAGTTACCTCCTGCTGGTAGATGCACCTCTGGTAGTGCCGCCACTGGAAGAATCCAACTTGGTTTTAAATTTTCTGGATACCTTCCGGTTACTGCTGACAATATCAAACTGTGGCCGCAAAAAGTGATTGTTCTGAGCAAAGGTCATTGCTATCGTATTAATGTAGTTGACTCTTAACTGCACCCTGGGCAATTAGAGATTGGGCAATAAATGCTGGCCGAGGGTTCCATTGCTGGTACACCCTCATCCTGTGAATGAATAAGAAAGAAAAAAGATACTGGCTGAATTCCACAAGGGTCATCCAGAGGTTTCCAAAATAAAGCTGTTGATGAAAGGTTATGTCTGGTTGCCAGGATTGGATACACACAGTCGTGTTGGTGGGGCAGTGCCAAAAAGGACAAAAATTACTGCCAGCAGCTACCACACATTTGTGGGAATGGCTGTGTAAACCCTGGACTCAGTTCCACATCGACTATGCAGGTCCTTTCATGGGCTCAATGCTCTTAATCATTGTGGATGCCCACTAGAAGTGGTTGGACTTGCATAGAGTTCATTCGTCAACAGAGGCAACAATAGAAAAACTATGATAATCTTTTGCAAAACATGAGCTCCCGAAAGTGTTGGTCACAGATAACAGACCATCATTTACCAGTAGGGAATTCCAGTGTCTCCTAAAATTGAATAGCATTCAGCATATAAAGACAGCTCTACACACTGGTGGTCTGGTGGAAAGAGCAATCCAAACTTTGAAGGCAGGCTTAAAGAAACAGCCTACAGATTTACTCCTTGCCAATATGTCCCAGTTCCTATCTGATTATTAGACCACCCTTCATGCAACTATAACAGCAGTTGACTAATGGGAAGAGGACTCCAAATTGATCTTCCTGGACCTGGTGAGAGAGAATGAAACACCATTAGGAATACCAATGCAGGACACGAGAGAGACAGTTTACTTCATTGGACGATTTGGTGCCGACACCACGGAAATGACCCTGTTTGGGTAAGAAGCATGTTGCACGTGAGATCAGATACAGTGATGGTAGGTATGGCAGTACTGACCACGCACATGATCCACATGAAAGCTGCAAACTTGCAAATGGGGCAGGAGCAAACATACCCAGCTGCTCAAAGCAGCTGGAAAGGCTTTCCGAACTTGTGTGTTCTCCCCTCCCTCTCGTGTCAAAGAAACCTCGGAGTCTGCTATGGAGACAGTTGATGTCACAGCCTTGATGCCTTTACCCAGAAGATGAGGATGAATTTCTTATGAGGCGCTCCAGATGCAAGAGGCAGGCAATGGTTCAGTATATGCCACCTGTATCTGAGGCTGAGTCAAAGGAACTAGCTCCAGTGTGAAAACGCCCCAGAAGAGGGTATAAAAAAACCAGGCCTACACCCCAGATTTAGACAGGGAGGGATGTAATGATGTCAGCCAGGTGGACCTCATAGAATATGAGTTCACTGATTGGACCAGATTAATAGCCCCATTCGGGGAGCCACAACTGACTGAAAAGAACAGGAGTATCAGAGATTTTTCTTCAATTCAGAGCTGGTTCTGAGGAAGCCAGATCAGTTATCAAGTACTAGATACATGTAAATAAAGGGTGATTTGGTGACAGGATACTGGCCTCTGTGGAATTGTTTCAGATGGAATGTGGAAAACAGCCATAACTGAAGGTATGCAGACATATTGGAGAAGTGTAGGGAAGTCTGGAGAGAAAATTAAAGAGAGAGGCAGAGGACTTTAATCCATGAGCATTTAAAATGAATGTGAAGGGAATTAATATTGAAAGAGTCTGTCAGACAGAATGACTGGACAATTAAAAACAGATACACAGGGCAGTTGCCAAGTAAAAGCCTGTTTGTTCGGGGCCTTCAGCCTTTCCTCCTTGTGCTAAAGTTGGTGGACACTTGCATTCTAGTTTAAAAAAAAATGTGAATTGAATCACATCTGTCTGTGTTGAGATGAACAGTGCTTTAGACACTGTCCAACTCTTTCTTTTAATAACATGGACTTCCTGTTACAATCTAAACTCTGATACTTTTCTGTTTCTATCTGTCATGAGTCAGCATTTGGTCAGAGATGGAGATGAGAAAGGATACTATCACCACCTGGTGAAACAGAAGTGTCCTTGTTAGAAGTGAAACAACTTGAACACTGAGTTCATACAATAACAGACAGTTGCTTGTTTAGATCAGTTGGGGATGGTCAGTTGATGCAAAACAACATGGATCCAGTTCCTATACTGGCAGTGGATACCATGAAGGAGTCTCCTTCTCAATTTCTCCACTGGCTTGAGGCATGGTGAGAGACAATGAAACACCATTAGGAATGCCAATGCAGGGTCATTTCTGTGGTGCCGACACCACAGAAATGACCCTGTTTGGGTAAGAGGCATGTTGAACATGAGGTCAGATACAGTGATGGTAGGTATGTCCTGAACAAGCACGTGATCCACATGAAAGCTGCAAACTTGCAAACGGGGCAGGAGCAAAACATACCCGTTGTCTATGAGACAGCATACCAATGGTCTGGTGACCTCACTTTCTTTTTACAAAGAGCCTTTTTCACAGTGTAAGGAATAGGATACCCTGCCCATTGTTTCCTGCACCCCGAATAAATATATAAAGTCAATGAATTTTACAATATACATGAAGGCTGATCTGCCCAGCATGTCTTTGTCAGTTCTTTGCAATAAATGTCCAATTAGTTTCATATCCACCATGCTGCCCAATACATCTCTTCTTACAGAAATTTATAGCACGTAAGGAGCCTATTCGGCTCAAAGTACCGAAGTGAGTTCTTTGAAAGAGCAGTCAAGCTTAGTGCCTACTTTTTGTCTGTAATCCTATGCGTTCCTCTCTTCAAAACTTTTCTCAGAATTATTTAGGGATTCACATTCCATCAGCCTTTCAGGGGAAGTATGCCAGATCCTGATGACCCTGAGTGAAAAGAAAGTCATCTCATCTTCTCTCGAAATCATTTGCCAATGATTTGAATCTCAAACCTTTTTTTGAACTCATGTGGGAGAGGGAATATTTTCTCCACTCTTCGAAAACATGAAACCTTGAAAACTTTTTAACTTTTTTTTGCTCCAGAAAAAATAGTGCTAACTTTACAAATCTCTATTCCTCAGCTGTGGTTGCTGGTAACATCTTGGTAAACCTGCAGTCCTGAAAATCAGAATTATCCACAATTCTCCAGCTGAGGCCATAACCATCCACAACAACTCTCCCATATCATCTCAAAAATCATCAATGGTTGAAGTTATACCCATCAAAATGGGAGATGGTTTTGGTTGTTATAAGCTATCTAAACCACAATACACCACTGCCATAATTCCTCAGGGTAGACATGCCCAACTGTCTTCAGCTGCTTCATTTGTGACCTTTCCTGAATCATTAATCAGACTGGGGACATTTACTGATGATTGCATATCTTCATCACCATTCACAGCTCCCCATAGGCTGAAACAGTCCAGATACATACTGTAGCCAAGCCTGGACAACACTGAGGCTTGGGCGGCTAAATGGCAAGTAACATTTGCATCATACAAGTGCCAAGTACTAACCTTTTCAACAAGAGAGAATCTAACCTCACAACCATGCCCTTCTCTCTACTCTCCCTGTGACATTCAATGATGTTACTATTGCTGTGGTTTACCAATGCCAGAAATGTAACTGGACCAATCGTACAAATATGTGGTCACAAAGGCAGATGAGAGTTTGAGAATTTCGACTCCCCAAAATATGTCCACTATCTACAAGACATAAGATGAAATAGTTATCACTTGCTTGGATGAATGCAGCTCAAGCGACACACAATAAACTGGATTAGTGGTGCTGGAAGAGCACAGCAGTTCAGGCAGCATCCAACGAGCAGCGAAATCGACGTTTCCGGCAAAAGCCCTTCATCAGGAATAAAGGCAGTGAGCCTGAAGTGTGGAGAGATAAACTAGAGGAGGGTGGGGGTGGGGAGAGAGTAGCACAGAGTACAATGGGTGAGTGGGGGAGGAGATGAAGGTGATAGGTCAAGGAGGAGAGGGTGGAGTGGATAGGTGGAAAAGGAGATAGGCAGGTTGAACAAGTCCAGACAAGTCATGGGGACAGTTACTGAGCTGGAAGTTTGAAACTAGGATGAGGTGGGGGAAGGGGAAATGAGGAAGCTGTTGAAGTCCACATTGATGCCCTGGGGTTGAAGTGTTCTGAGGCGGAAGATGAGGCGTTCTTCCTCCAAGCGTCTGGTGGTGAGGGAGCGGCGGTGAAGGAGGCCCAGGACCTCCATGTCCTCGGCAGAGTGGGAGGGGGAGTTGAAATGTTGGGCCACGGGGCGATTTGGTTGATTGGTGCGGGTGTCCCGGAGATGTTCCCTAAAGCGCTCTGCTAGGAGGCGCCCAGTCTCCCCAATGTAGAGGAGACCACATTGGGAGCAACGGATACAATAAATGATATTAGTGGATGTGCAGGTAAAACTTTGATGGATGTGGAAGGCTCCTTTAGGGCCTTGGATAGAGGTGAGGGAGGAGGTGTGGGCACAGGTTTTACAGTTCCTGCGGTGGCAGGGGAAAGTGCCAGAATGGGAGGGTGGGTCGTAGGGGGATGTGGACCTGACCAGGTAGTCACGGAGGGAACGGTCTTTGCGGAAGGCGGAAAGGGGTGGGGACAGAAATATATCCCTGGTGGTGGGGTCTTTTTAGAGGTGGCGGAAATGTCGGTGGATGATTTGGTTTATGCGAAGGTTTGTAGGGTGGAAGGTGAGCACCAGGGGCGTTCTGTCGTTGTTACGGTTGGAGGGGTGGGGTCTGAGGGCGGAGGTGTGGGATGTCGACGAGATGCGTTGGAGGGCATCTTTAACCACGTGGGAAGGGAAATTGCAGTCTCTAAAGAAGGAGGCCATCTGGTGTGTTCTATGGTGGAACTGGTCCTCCAGGGAGCAGATACGACGGACCCACTCACCCATTGTACTCTGTGCTACTCTCTCCCCCACCCTCCTCTAGTTTATCTCTCCACGCTTCAGGCTCACTGCCTTTATTCCTGATGAAGGGCTTTTGCCCGAAACGTCGATTTCGCTGCTCGTTGGATGCTGCCTGAACTGCTGTGCTCTTCCAGCACCACTAATCCAGTATTTGGTTTTCAGCATCTGCAGTCATTGTTTTTACCTTGTTGATTTCGACACACAATAAAGTCAATAATATCCAGGACAAAGCAGTCCAATTAATTAACACTTCATCTAGCACCTTTAAGAATTCACTCCCTTAACCACTGTGGAAATAGTATGCGCCATTTATATGATTCACTACAAGAACTTACCATGTCTCCTTTAACAGCACCTTCTAAATTATGATCTCAAGAAGACCAAAAATAGCAGATACATTGGGAATGCCACCAAATGCAAGTCTCTCACAAGCTTTACACCTTCTTGACTTGGCATGACCTTGCTGTCCCTTTACTTTTTCTGGGTCTAAATCTTGGAATTCTCTCCCTGTCATCACTATGGGTACAAATTGTGAATTGCAACAGTGTAAGAAGGCAGCTCACTGCTAACTTCTCAAGGGCAATTAGGGATGGGCAACAAGTACTTTACTTAGTTATTTTTTACTTCCTCTTCTGTGGAGCTGGGATATCTCAGGTTTAGAACAGAGTGCAGTAATATGGAGCAGAGATCAGAAAGTAGAATAAGCTCGCAGAAGACAGGGGGTCGGGGTGGAGGGGGAAAGGAGTAAACAATAGGTGGATATAGAGCCCAGTAACAGAGAAGAGCAGACAATTGGGCAGACAAGGAGCTGGATAAAACTAGAAACTGATGGAAAAGCTCAGCTGGTCTGGCAGCAACTGTGGAGAAAATCAGTTAACGTTTCAGGTCAAGTGACCCTCCCTCAGAAATTCCCAGTTCTGAGGAATGGTCACTTGATCAGAAACATTAACTCTGCTTCTCTCCACTGATGCTGCCAAGACCTGCTGAGTTTTCAAGTAATTTCTACTTCTGTCTCTGATTCACAACATCCACAGTTCTTTTGGTTTTTAAAGGGATGGATAAAAGTGAACCAGGGAGAAAGAAAAACTGCTGAGGTGAAAATTAGTGGGTGAAACTGATTGGCTGTGATTGAACACAGTCAAGAGTGGGGTGCTGGTAAAGCACAGCAGGTCAGGCAGCATCCGAGGAATAGGAGAACTGACATTTCGGACAAGAACCCCTCATCAAGAATGAGGCTCGTGAGCCGAGGGGGTGGAGAGATAAATGAGAGGGGGGTGGTGCTGGGAGGAAGTTGCAGAGAATGTGATAGGTAGATGAAGGTGGGGGTAATAGTGATAGGTAGGAGAGGAGGATGGAGCGGAAAGGTGGGAAGATGGACAAGTAGGACAGGACATGAGGGCAGGGCCGAGGTAGAAGGTTGGAACTGGGATACGGTAGGGGGAGGGGAAATGAGGAAACCGGTGAAATCCACTTCGATCCTGTGTGGGTGGAGGGTCCCAAGGTGGAAGATGAGGCATTCTTCCTTCAGGCTTCGGGTGGTTTGGGTGTGGCAATGGAGGAGTTAAAATATTCAGTCATGGGGCGGTGGGGTTGGTTGGTGCAGGTGTTCTCTGAAGCACTCTGCCCAAAGTAGAGGAGACCACATTGGGAGCAACGCATACAGTAAATGACATGTAGAAGTGCCACCTTTACCCACCTCCAGAGCTCATGGCCTTGTCATCACATGGGCTGCATTCAATCACAGGGAGAAAGTGAGAACTGCAGATGCTGGATTGATCAGAGTCAAGAGTGGGGTGCTGACCCCTTGACCATGACCTCACCCCCATCATCAAACCATCATCTCCCAGACCATACACAACCTCATCACCTCAGGTGTGAAACTCTGATGGATGTGTAAGGGTTCTTTGGGGCCTTGGACAGAGATGGGGGGCGAGGGGAGGTGGGAGGTGTGGGCACAGGTTTCACAATTCCTGCAGTGGCAGGGGAATGTGCAGGAGTGGAGGATAGGTTGGTGGGGCACGTGGACCTGACAAGAGAGTCATGGAGGGAATAGTCTTTACAAAAAGTGGATGGAGGAGGGGAGGGAAATATATCTCTGGTGGTGGGGTCTGTTTTTAGGTGACAGAAATGGCGGAGGATGATGTGATGTATACAGAGGTTGGTGGGATTGAAGGGGGTTCTGTCTTTGTTGCGGTTGGAGGGATGGGTTTGAGGGCAGAAGTGGATGAGATGCGCTGGAGGGCATAATTGACCATGTGGAAGGGGAAATTATAGTCTCTGAAGAAGGAGGCCATCTGGTGTGTTCTGTGGTGGGATTGGTCCTCCTGGGAGCAGATGCAACAGAAGCGGAGAAATTGGGAATAAGAGATAGGATTTTTATAGGAGGCAGGGTGGGAGGAGGTGTAGTCCAGATAACTGTGGGAGTCGGTGAGTTTGTTGAAGATGTCCGTTTGAGTCGGTCGCCGTTGATAGAGATGGAGAGGTCCAGGAAGGGAAGGGAAGTGTCTGAGATGGTCCAGGTGAATTTAAGGTTAGGAGTAGAATGTGTTGGTGAAGTTGATGAACTCCTGAACCTCCTCGTGGGAGCACGAGGTGGCACCAACACAGTCATCAATGTAGTTGAGGAAAAGATAGGGAATGGTGCCGATGTAACTGCGGAAGATGGACTGTTCCACATAACCGACAAAGAGACAGACATAGCTGGGGCCCATGGCGACCCCTTTCGTCTGGAGGAAGTGGGAGGATTCAAAAGAGAAATTATTGAGGATGAGGACCAGTTCAGCCAAGCGAATGAGTGTGTCAGTGGAGGGATACTGGTGGGGATGCCAGGAAAGGAAGAAACAGAGGATTTGGAGATCCTTGTCATGGCAGATAGAGGTGTATAGGGACTGGATGTCCATGGTGAAGATGAGACATTGGGGGCCAGGGAAACTAAAGTCTTGGAGGAGCTGGAGGGGTGTGGGTGGTGTCCTTAACGCATGTGGAGAGTTCCTGGACCTGGGGGATAGGACAGTATCAAGGTATGTGGAGATGAGCTTGGTGGGCCAGGTACAGGCTGAGATGATGGGTTGGCCGGGGCAGTCAGTCTTGTGAATCTTGGGCAGAAGGTAGAGTGGAACTATGAGGTTGGAAGCTGTGGGTGGGAGATCCCCTGAGGTGATAGGCTTGTGTACGGTCTGGGAGATGATGGTTTGGTGATGGTGGGGGGGGGGGGGGGGGGTGGGGGCTGGTGGTGAGGTCATGGTCAAGGTGGCAGCACCCCACTCTCGCCTCTGATCAATCCAGCATCTGCAATCCTCACTTTCTCCCTGTGACTGAACGCTGCCCATGTGATGAGGTGGGTAAAGGGCATAGATGAAAGCAGCCCTAAAATTATTGAACTTGACACCAGAATCCTGAAGGCTGCAGGGTCCCCAAGCGGAAAATGAGATGCTGTTCTTCCTGCTTGTCCTGAGCCTCACTGGACCCTGTGGAGCAAGTGGTCCTATATTGACCTGTACCCAAGCAATTGAATGGTGCACAGATTTCCCATGCAAGGTTGAAACCTGAAATTTCAATTGGGGTGGCACAGTGGCTAGCACTGCTGCCTCACAGTGCCAGGGACCCAGGTTCAATTCCCACTTCAGGTGACTGTGTGGAGTTTGCACATTCTCCCCATGTCTGCGTGGGTTTCCACCAGGTGCTCTGGTTTCCTCTCACAATCCAAAGATGTACGGTTGTGCCAAAGTGCCTGTAATGTTAAGTACATTAGTCAGGGGTTAATGTAGGGGAATAGGTCTGGGTGGGTTGGTGTGGACTTGTTGGGCTGTAGGGTCTGTTTCCACACTGTAGGAAATCTAATCAAATGTGGTTTATGATGGCTGAACTATCCTTATCTACCCAGCTACTGTTTTTTTTTCCCTCCCTCTCTTTCTGGGCTCCATCTTCACTTCCTGTTTCCTCCTTTCTCCAATTCCCTGCCTTCAAGACATCGATACCATCTTCTAGCTACAATCAGTCCTGATTAAGGGTCACCGGACACGAATCGTTGACTCTGCTTTCTTTCCACTGATGCTGACGGATCTGCCGAGTTTTCGCACCCCGCCCCCAGTGGTTTCAGTTTGCCTTTGCAGATGTTGGGCGGCCGAAGCACTTTGGCTGGTTTCTCCCTGAGGAGACTTCCCCCCCACCCCCCACTCCTCAACAAAGCCCGACCCGTCGCTGTGCCCGATTGCGCGATTTCGAGCCGTCCGTCGTTTGACACTCCCGACACGCCGTCGTTGTTGGGCTGACGTGTTCCGCGCGACGGGATAACCCTCCGTTTCAAAAAAAAACCGAAAGCTGGAGGATGGAGAGACAGCGTGAAACCGGGCGTCAGAGAGAGGAAGACAAATAAACCGGGAGGAAAATCGGAACAGAGAAGGAAATTCAGATCGTGGGGCGAATAGAGAGTGTGAAACCGGTTGATAAATAAAGAGAGAGAGAGACAGAGAGCCCGAGGGCAGGCGTGGGCTCGGGACATGGCCACCGAGTTGAGCGGGTGGCTGAACCCGGTGGACAGTGACATTGGCGGCGGGTCCTGGGACCTGGACCGGGACTTGGGTAAGTGCTCGGCCAATTTGTCCAGTCCTCCCCACCCGAAGTCTCTTTACTTTTTTCCTCACAGCCCCACTTGCCTATTCAGCATTGCGTCATTCACACAGTTGGGAGTCAACGCACTGGGTTTCCAACCTCACATCACCGCGACGTACCGTGAACGCCTCATCCCCCCCCCCCCCCCCCGTCTCCCCCCCCCGTCTCCCCCCCCCCCCCCATCGCACCGCACCCCCCCCCCCCCGAGTTAAAAGTCACACAACGCCAGGTTATATCGTCCCAACAGGTTTGCCTGGACTGTATTTGGAAGTACAAGCGCTGCTCCTTCGTCATGTAGCGAGTGGGGCAACGTACATAGAACATAGAACATAGAAAAATACAGCACAGTACAGGCCCTTCGGCCCTCGATGTTGCGCCGATCCAAGCCCACCTAACCTACACGAGCCCAATAACCTCCATATGCTTGTCCAATGCCCGCTTAAATGACCATAAAGAGGGAGAGTCCACCACTGCTACTGGCAGGGCATTCCATGAACTCACAACCCGCTGAGTAAAGAATCTACCCCTAACATCTGTCCTATACCTACCACCCTTTAATTTAAAGCTGTGTCTCCTAGTAACAGCTGACTCCATACGCGGAAAAAGGTTCTCACTGTCAACCCTATCTAAACCCCTAATCATCTTGTACACCTCTATCAAATCTCCCCTAAACCTTCTTTTCTCCAATGAGAAAAGCCCCAAGTGCCTCAGCCTTTCCTCGTATGATCTTCCTACCATGTTAGGCAATATCCTGGTAAACCTCCTCTGCACTCGTTCCAATGCCTCCACATCCTTCCTATAGTATGGCGACCAAAACTGCACACAATACTCCAGATGAGGCCGCACCAGAGTCTTAGACAACTGCAACATGACCTCAGGACTCCGGAAATCAATTCCTCTACCAATAAAGCCCAGTACACCATATGCCTTCTTCACAGCACTATTTACCTGGGTGGCAACTTTCAAAGATCTGTGTACATGGACACCAAGATCCCTCTGCTCTTCCACACTACCAAGTAGTCTACCATTAGCCCAGTAATCCATCTTCTTGTTACTCCTACCAAAGTGAATGACTTCACACTTAGCTACATTGAATTCCATTTGCCACCTTACTGCCCAGTTCTGCTACTTAACTATATCGCGCTGTAACCTGCCACATCCTTCTTCGCTGTCCACAACTCCACCGACTTTCGTGTCATCCGCAAACTTGCTCACCCAGCCTTCAAGCCCCTCCTCCAGGTCATTTATAAAAATGACAAACAGCAATGGTCCCAAAACAGGTCCTTGTGGAACACCGCTAGTAACTGCATTCCAAGATGAACCTATACCATCAACTACTACCCTCTGTCTCCTTCCAGCCAGCCAATTCCTAATCCAAACCTCTAATGCACCCTCAATGCCATACCTCTGTAGTTTTTGCATTAGCCTGCCATGGGGTACCTTATCGAAGGCCTTGCTAAAATCCATATACACCACATCTACTGCTTTACCCTCGTCCACCTCCTTAATCACCTTCTCAAAGAATTCAATAAGGTTTGTGAGGCACAACCTGCCCTTCACAAAACCATGCTGACTATCCTTGATCACATTTTCCTATCCAGATGTTCATAAATCCTATCCCTTACAATTCTCTCTAAGACTTTGCCCACAACAGAAGTGAGACTCACTGGCCTATAGTTACTCGGGCTATCCCTGCTCCCCTTCTTGAACAAGGGGACCACATTCGCTATCCTTCAGTCTTCTGGCACTATTCCTGTAGACAACGACGACATAAAAATCAAGGCCAATGGCTCCGCTATCTCCTCCCTAGCTTCCCAGAGGATCCTAGGATAAATGCCATCAGGCCCAGGGGACTTATCTATTTTCATCCTTTCCAGTATTCCCCAGACCTCTTCCCTACGTACCTCAAGGCCATCCATTCTAATCACTTGTGACTCAATATTCACATCAGCAACAGTGTCCTGTTCCTGAGTGAATACTGACGAAAAGTATTGATTTAGTTTCTCACCAATCTCCTCCGCCTCCACACACAACTTCCCACTACTATCCTTGTCATCCTTTTATTCCTGACATACGTAGAGAAAGCCTTTGGGTTTTCCCTAATCCTACCAACTAAGGACTTTTCATGTCCCCTTCTCGCTGCTCTTAGCTCTCTCTTTAGATCCTTCCTGGCTACCTTATAACTCTCAATCGCCCCAATTGAACCTTCACACCTCATCTTTACATAGGCCGCCCTCTTCCCTTTCACAAGGGATTCCAATTCCTTATTAAACCACGGCTCCCTCACAAGACCCTTTACTCCCTGCCTGACTGGTACATACTTATCAAGGACATCCATTAGCTGTTCCTTGAACAATCTCCACATATCATTTGTGTTCTTCCCTTGAAGCCTATTTTCCAATCCACGCATCCTAAGTCATGCCTCACCACATCATAATTTCCCTGCCCCCAGCTATAACTGTTGCCCTGCAGTGCACACTTATCCCTCTCCATCAGTAGAGTAAAACTCACCGAGTTGTGGTCACTGCCCCCGAGGTGCTCACCTTCCTCCAAGTCTAACACCTGGTCTGGTTCATTACCTAGAACCAAATCCAGTATAGCCTCACCTCTTGTTGGCCTGTCTACATATTGTGTCAGGAAACCCTCCTGCACACATTGGACAAACACCGACCCATCTAACGAACTCGAACTATAGCTTTCCCAGTCAATATCTGGGAAGTTAAAGTCCCCCATAACAACCACCCTGCTACTTTCACTCTTCTCCTGAATCATCCTTGCAATACTTTCCTCTACTTCTCTCGGACTATTAGGAGGCCTGTAGAAAACTCCTAACAGGGTGACCTCACCTTCCCTATTTCTAACCTCCGCCCACACTACCTTAGATGGCAAGTCTTCCTCCATCACCCTTTCTACTGCTGTAATACTATCCTTGACAAGCAATGCCACACCTCCCCCTCTTTTACCCCCATCTCTGACCCTACTAAAACATTTAAACCCTGGAACCTGCAACAGCCATTCCTGTCCCTGTTCTACCCACGCCTCTGTAATGGCCACAACATCGAAGTCCCAGGTACCAACCCATGCTGCAAGCTCACCTACCTTATTTCTTATACTTCTGGCATTGAAGTATACACACTTCAAGCCACCTTCCTGTTTACAGGCACCCTCCTTCTAGATCGATGCCATGTTCCTAACCTCCCTACACTCAAGGTCCTGTACCCTAAAGCTACAGTCCAGGTTCCCATGCCCCTGCAGACACAGAATTTACATAAGACACAGAATTTATAGTAAAATGTCAAAGTGTCATGCAACTGGTGCGATGTATTGCACAAACCTTTAAGTCTTTCATCACTTCGTGCCAGCTTCCATTGATTTTTATATGTAAATCCCAGAACTGCTTTCACGTCACAGTCCTCGGGTGACTTAAGGTTTGTTTTTTTTAAGAAAAGTGACGTCTCAGCTCAGACAATGCCTTCAAGTTGTGAGGTTAGAGTCTGTCTGTGTCCCCAACCTTGAGTCAGACCAGTTCAATTTCCAAAGTAAGAATTTATAAAATGTCACATGAACTGACTGCCTGCAGATTGCGTGATTTTTGAACAAAAAGATTGCTTGTACTTCCAAATAAAATGCGAGGTGCTGCATTTTGGGAAACCTAATCTGAGCAGGACTTATACACTTTAATGGAATAGTCCTAGGGAGTGTTGCTGAACAAACAGACATGGGAGTGCAGGTTCATAGCTCCTTGAAAGTGGAATCTCAGGTAGGTCGGATAGTGAAGAAGGCATTTGGTATGCTTTCCTTTCTTGGTCAGAATATTGAGTATAGGAGTTGGGAGGTCATGTGCGGCTGTATACGACATTGGTTCGACCACTTAGAATATTACATGCAATTCTGGTCTCCTTCCTCTTGGAAAGATATTGTGAAACTTGAAAGGGTTCAGAAAAGATTTACAAAGATGTTGCCAGGATTGGCGGATTTGAGCTATAGGGAGAGGCTGAAGAGGCTGGGGCTGTTTTTTGTGGAGCGTCGGAGGCTGAGGGGTGACCTAATAGAAGTTTACAAAATGATGAGGGCCATGGAGAGGATAAATAAACCAAGTCTTTTCCCTGGGGGTTGGGGAATCCAGAATTAGAGGGCATAGGTTGAGGGTGAGAGGGGTAAGATATAAAAGAGACCGAAGGGGCAACTTTTTCACGCAGAGGGCGGTATGTATATGGTATGAGCTGCCAGAGGAAATGGTGGAGACGAATATAATTGCAACATTTAAAAGGCATTTGGATGTGCATGTGAATATGAAGTGTTTATTTTTTTTTTCCTTTTTCTGCGGGAGTGCTTATTTTTTCCCCAGCACCCATGGTGTGTGTGCAGATGTGCGACACAGTGAAAGACACAAAGTGCACGAATCTTTATTCAATTTCCACCACCAGGAAGATAGGAAAAACACCCGAGTGGCCAGTGACTAGCACTGCCCTTCAAACCACAGGGCAACGCTGTGTGATCAAAACAGTGAAGGGGAGGGTAGGGACTAAATCAAAATAGAGTTGGAGGGAGAAATGATGCACTCCACTCCCTGGGGCGCCCACCTCTCCCTGAATGACTCCAGGGTGTTGGTGGACACCGCGTGCTCCTTCTCCAAGGACACCCGGGCTCTAACGTAACCCCGGAAGAGGGACAGGCAGTCGGCCCTAATGATCCCCTCCACGGCCCACTACCTGGACCTGTTGATGGCTAGTTTGGCCAGGCCCAGGAGCAGACCCACGAGGAGGTCTTCGGACCTGCCCTCCCTCCTCCGTACCGGGTGCCCGAAGATCAGGAGCGTGGGACTAAAGTGCAGCCAAAAGCAGAGGAGAAGGTTTCTGAGAAAATCAAAAAGGGAGTGCAAACGCCCACACCCAATATATACATGGTCCACGGACTCCACAGCGCCACAGAACAAGCAGTTGGGCTGGGAGTCCGTGAACCACCGCAATCTGCGGTTGCAGGGGACTGCTGCGTGCAGCACACTCCACCCCAGATCCCCGAGAGAAAGGGGGAGGACTCCCGCGTAGAGAGCCCTCCACTGGGGATCCCCACCGCCCGGTGGCAAATGGGCACGCCAAGGCGTGTCCGGACGGTGGATGAGGGAGAAGAGGTGGACGGTGTGCAGCAGCAGTCGATACAGGGCCTTCCTTTTTATATCCCTGAAAGGGACAAAATTAAAATTCCGGAGGCGGCTCAGGTTGTGGGGCACAGGCTCCCGCGGGAAGTACGGGACCTTGGGGCCAATGTGAAATTCCGTCCGGGCCGGGGTGAGCGCGGACGGGATCCCACCGCACACCTGAGCGTCCTCCAACCGGTGCACTACGTCGGGTCCGAGCACCGCCGTTTTAAGGCGTCGGATGGCGGTGGCCACGTACCGGACGTCTACCGCTGCCCTGCTCGCTATGTCCTGCGGCAGCGTCCAGCCCAGGCCCCCGGCACCCAGCACGTCCCCGACCCTGGTCGCCCTCGCCGCCACGGCCCTCCCCTCCGACAGCCACTCGAACCCGCGCGTACGGAGGTGCGGATTCCTGAGCAACAGCTCCCTGACGACAGCCGCTACTCCAGCCGGAGGGTAGGCGCGACGCGATTCGACCATGTTCCAGACAGTGATCAGGTCCTGGTAAAAGACAGGCAGCACCTTGAGGGCGACCTCCAAACCGTCACGGTCGACGAACAGGAGCTGCGTGTCGTAGTTGAGGTTACGCACCTGGCGGAAAAAATACGTCGCCAGGGCGCACCACCTAGGAGGAGGCTCGACGTAAGGGTATCGCCGCAAGGTCTGAAGGCGGAACGTCGCGACCTGGGTGCGGACGCACACCAGCGACTGACCGCCCTCCTCGATAGGGAGACTCAGAACCTGCGCGGCGACCCAGTGCATCTTTTTGTCCCAGAAGAAGTCGACCAACGTTCTCTGGATGTCAGCGACAAAGCCAGGAGGAGGGACCAAAGTGACCAGCCGGTACCACAGCATGGCGGCCACCAGCTGGTTTATGACCAGCACTCGACTCCTGTAAGATAGCACTCGGAGCAGTCCTGTCCAGCGGCCTAGGCGAGCCGAGACTTTGGCCTCCAGCTCCTGCCAGTTGGCCGGCCAGAATTCCTCAGCCGGGCTGAGGTAGACCCCCAGGTAGAGGAGATGGGTGGTACTCCAGCTGAACCCCTGTAACTCCTCCGGCAGAGAGTCCACCCGCCACGGACCGACCAGTAGTCCGGAACACTTGGCCCAGTTGATCCTGGCGGAGGACGTCGCCGAGTACACGGCCTGGCACTCGCGCATCCTCCCCAGGTCAGCCGGGTCGGTGAAAGTGAGGAGCATGTCGTCGGCGTAGGCCGAGAGGACCACCCCCCGTGCCCGCGCCGCGCAGAACCAGCCCCGACAACCTCCTCCGCAAGAGGCGCAGGAAAGGCTCCACGCACAGGGAATACAGCTGGCCGGACAGGGGGCAGCCTTGACGCACTCCCCTCCCGAAGCGAAGGGGCGCCGTCAGGGACCCGTTAACTTTAACTAGACACTCTGCGGCGGCGTACAAAAGTCGGATCCGGGCGACGAAACGCGTCCCGAACCCGAATGCCCGCAGAGTCCCGAGCAGGTACTCGTGATCGACCCTGTCGAACGCCTTCTCCTGGTCGAGAGACAGGAAGGCGCTCGGCAGACCAGCCCGTCGACAGAAATGGATCAGGTCCCGGACCAGGTGGACGTTGTCGTGTATCCTCCGGCCCGGGACCGTGTAGGACTGGTCCGGGTGAATCATGTGGGCCAGCACGGAAGCCAGGCGAGAAGACAACACCCTGGCGAAGATTTTGTAGTCAAGATATAAAAAGAGACCTAAGGGGCAACTTTTTCACGCAGAGGGCAGTATGTATATGGTCTGAGCTGCCAGAGGAAATGGTGGAGACTAGTATAATTGCAACATTTAAAAGGCATTTGGATGTGCATGTGAATATGAAGTGTTTAGAAGAATATAGGCCAAGTGCTGGTTGGTGGGACTAAATTGGGTTGTGATATCTGGTTGGCATGGACGAGTTGGACCGAAGGGTCTGTTTCCATGCTGTCCATCTCTATGACTCCAAACCTATTGGGCTATAACCTGGTGTTGTGTGAATTTTAACTTTGTCCACCCCAGTCCAACACCGGCACCTCCACATCATTATTCTCGTCTGTTAGCCACTCTCTAATCTATGCCAGTACATTATATCTCATCCTGTCTGCTATAACTTTAGAAGTGGGGGAATGTTATCAAAAGCTTCTTGAAAATCTAAATGTGTTTGGTCAGTCAACTCTCCTCTTATTATTTTTGTTGGTGTTGTCTTAATAAAAACAAAATTTTGTCAAACATTATTTTCTTTAGAGTCGAAAAGTGTGGTGCTGGGAAAGCACAGCAGGTCAGGCAGCATCCAAAGAGCAGCAGAGTCGATGTTTCGAGTCCAAGCCCTTCAACAGGGGTCTGGAGTCTAGGGGGATAAGTCAGTTGGGTAGGCAGATGCTGAGGAAAGAGACATGGCTGTAGTAGTGGGTCTGTTTCAGGGCATGGCTGAAGAGCTTCAGGGCAGAGGAGATGACCTGGGGTTGCAATGGCAGAGAGACTTGCTGAGATCCTTGTGGAGGGAGGAGGAGAATTTCAAGGTGGGCATCCTTGGAAGAGGCTTTCAGCAACTAGGAGAAAGTTTGCTGGAGTGTCAGAGGTGAAAAGTGTGGCGCTGAGAAAAGCACAGCAGGTCAGGTAGCGTCCAAGGAGCACGAGAGTCAATGTTTTGGGCATAAGCCCTTCATCATGATTTTCTTTAGTAAATCCATGCTGATTGTGCTTAGTCAGATCATTATCAACCAGGATGTGTATTTATCCCATCCTTTTATGATCCTTTCTAGCAATTTCTCTGTGACTGATGTAAGTCTGGAGTTCCCTATACTTTCTTGCACTCCTTCAAGTAGTGGAGTGACATTTGCTACTGTTGAATCTGCGGTCATCATTCCAAATCTACTGAACTTTGAAGAAAATCACTGATGCATCAACTATAGCTATCCTTTTCAACACTCTGCAGTGTCGACCATCAGGTCCTGAAGATTCATCAACTTGCAGCCATTGATACTTCCAGTTCAATCTTATTGCTGATGCTCATGTCTTTCAATTTCTCTTCCCTAGCCACTTGCATATCTAGTTCTGGGAGATTTCTTGAACCTTCCTCAATAAAAACAAAGTAATCATTCAGGGTACAATTTTACCTCCTTTTTCCTTTTTTTCTATTCTTCCGAAATGTCATATCCCTTGAACATGCAGTTCCCGGTCCTGGTCACCATGCCGCCATATTTTTGTAATGTGAATTCGGTCATAATCATTTACCTTGTTGCAAATGCTGTCTGCATTTAGGTAGCGTGCCTTTAACTTTATCTTTTTGACATCATTTGCTTTTGAAGCATACTTGATGCTTCACTTTGTTTCTCTTGTCTTTAAGTTTCCTTAACATGAACTAGAAAAGATGCTACCTACCAACTTTGTCTTTCCAGTTTGGGTTGACTTCCCCTCCACTCCCATCCTCATTTTAAAGAATGGTGATAGTTTTGGTCAGTATTTCCAGTCAGTGCTTTCCTTGCACTTGCGCTGTCATACCACTCTTGGTCTCAATGCTACTAGACCTCTCAGTTCATGCTTGATTTCCTCTCCCGTTAACCTCTTGTTCACAAGATTTTATTTCTTGCAGTAAAGATGAATTAAAGCACCTCATTCTGTTTCTCCTCTTCTCCCCCTCTCCCCCCCCCCCCCCCAAATTTACTCTGAATCAGTCACACTTTGAAGATGTCTCCCGCATTCTGACTGTACAGCTTAGTCTCATATCTTTGTAACTTTTGAGACCTGATTTGTTCAACAGTCCTGGCTGGTCTCCCACAAGCTATGCTGCACAAATCTGATTTTACTGGAAGAACAAAAACAGAAATTGCTGGTCTGACAGTATCTGGAGAGAGAATGTTTCTCTTTTGTTCTACTTTTTTTACTGGAAGAAAGTTCTATTGACCTCTTCTCCCATGCTTGCTGAATTACACTGGCTTCTGGTCAAGTAGCTCCTTGATTTTTAAATTCCTAATTCTTATTTTCAATTTATTCCGTTGATTGAACACTTTGTACTTCTGTAATCTCTTCCAGCCCACAACCCTCCAGGGTGACTGCACTCATCTAATTCTGCCCTCTTGAGCCTTCCTGAGTTTAAAAAAAAATTATATTTTGCTCCATCCTTTGTGGCTGTGTTATTAGTATGAGGGCCAAAGCTCGAGACTTTCCTCCCTAAACCTTTCCACTTCTCTACCTATGTTTCCTTCTTGAAATTAATACTTTTTTTAATAGATATTTTCATTGAAAATTTAACATTTTTACAAGTTTACAAATAAAACAAACCCAAGTATAAACATTGATATAGAATTAAATCTTAAATAAATAATAACCAAAATCTATCAAACAGAAAAAAGAGATACCGAGAAAAAAAAACAAAACTCAACTAACTACTAATCTAACCTACAACTAACCAGAGTGTATAATTAAGTCTCTTACATTATTCAGGGAAAAAAAAACGATGGATAACACAGAAATTGAGTCGTGAGATACATGCTTGGAATGTGTTAACATCAAATCATAACAAAACCCGTAATCGTGCGGGATTCCTCTCCCAAGGGGCCCCGGACCATCCAGGTTTGCCACCTCCGTTAAATAAACGCCCTTGTTAGGATGGCCGAAATTTCTGTATTTGTGTAATTCAAGAAGGGCTGCCATATTTTATGGAATAATTTGGTTTTTTGGTGCACCATATTTGTAAGGAAGTCAAGGGGAATACATTCCATGATTATTCTGTGCCAATTCGAAAGTCCTAGGGGGCCTCAGCCACCCAGCTTACCAAAATATTTTTCTTTGCACAGAAAGTGAGAATAGAAAATAATCTCTTCCCCTGCATTTCCAGGAGGGTAAATTTGAAAAGCCCAAAAGGGGAGATACTGGATCCACTCTAATTTCCGTGCCTATGATTTCTATCAGAGCACTTGCTACTTTAGTCCATTATCTACGGATCTTATGACAGGTCCATAAGCAGTGTACAAGAGTGCCCACCTCTATTTTATATTTGGGATACATTTAAGGCTCCTGCCTTAAATTTTGCCAATTGGTCCGGTGCTATATGGGCCCTATGAAATATCTTCAACTGAATGGCCTGTGTTCTGCTGCAGATGGAGATTTTTCTGGCGTTTTCCCAAATGTCATTCCACATTTCTATAGAGATTTCCAGTCCCAAATCCTGACCCCATGTTTTAAGCAGATTGTCCATATCTCCCGATACTTCATGTCATAAATGATAAATTAGTGCTGACCGAAGATACCCCCATTGGCCATGACACTCTACATTCTCTATCTGATTTATAAAGACTATCTAAAAGCGTAGTCTTCTTCTGTATGTAATCTCGAATTTTGAAGTATCGAAAGAGATCACCATGAGGTAATCCAAATTTCTAATGCGGCTGTTCAAAAGACAACAGGACCCCTTCTTTTAACAGATCCCCTAAAGAGGAGATACCCCTGGATCTCCAGAATCAGGAAGGGATCCATACGCCAATGCCGGGGGGATGTCTCATTGTTCCTCGCCTTGATTTCCATGTATACAGCAGCGTGATCAGAAATTGTTATACTTCCTGTTTTACAGAATGATATGGAATTTAAAAAAAATCGAGGGAGCAAAAAACATATCAATTCTGGTTTGACATTTATGTGGTTTGGAGTAAAAAGAAAAATCTCTACCCTGTGGGTGAAGGCATCTCCATACATCAACTAATCCTATTTCTTTGTTCAAATCCACCAATTGTCTGGATCTGGGAGATACTCCTGCAGTAGTCTTGGGAATCCTATCTATTTCCAGATCCATAATACAATTAAAATCTCCCCCTATAATTGTATGATGAACACAGAGAGTCATAATTTTGAGAAGGCTTCCATTACAAATTTAAAAGGATGTGCGGGGGACAATACAGATTTAAGATACCATATTCCTCTCCATTTATAAGGGCTTTAATCAGAATATATTGTCCAGATTCATCTTTTATCTGATTTAGGATTTTGAAAGGGAAATCCTTCTGAATAAGGATAACAGCTCCCCTACGTTTTGAGCTGAAGGAAGAAAAGAAGGCCTGATCAGATCCACCCTGTTGTAATTTCAAGTGTTCTTTATCCAATAAATGTGTCTCCTGTAGGAGAGCTATATCAACCCTTTCTTTCTTGAGGTTTGATAATATTTTCTTCCTTTTGACTGGTGAATTACTCCCCTTGACATTCCAGGTGCACCATTTAACCAACTGGTTAACCATAATCGTCCTGGCAAGTCCGAGACCCCTTGGGAGAAGAAACCCTATCCAGAACACCCCGAGCATAGAACATATAAAATTCACAAAAATAGAGGTTCTTTAATACACTCTCATCAATATAAGAAAAAACTATTTCTAAATTAAAAAAACGTATTTAAATGGAGGTTTTCCCCCTTGTTCCTGAGGGCATCACTTCCTTTCCAAAAGCCCATCATGTCCTCTCCTTACCAGTGCCCCACCCTTGATCAGGACACCCCACGATAGGATGAAGAAAATTTAAATATACTACAGAGCTAGAGTTAACAGTGAGCACCCTACCCCCCCCCAACCCACACCAACACCTGGATATATTTGGTTATGTTAATACCATGTATGAACATATATAACTATAAAATTACATTCTCAACAAGTAATAATTAAATATAGTAATACAAAATAACAGGGGAAAACAGCCCCGCTCCTAACGGCAGAGATAAAATAAGGTAACCACCTCCCCCCACCTACATTAACTAGACCCTCCGGCCTATATTAAAAGAAAAAGGAAGGAGGGGGAGAAAATCGCTAAGTAGAGAACAAATAAATAAACCCCTCTCCCCACCTCCGAAAATAATATTAAACAGTAAGGTAACGAAAGGGACTAATATAAAAAAAGGGGGAGTGTAAACCAGGGTGGGGGGAGAGAGCAAAACAACATCAATTAACTCTTACAATTTATCTAAGAGAGTCCAGGAATTCCTTGGCCTTCTCCGGTGATCCCAAGTTGTACACGGACCCTTCATAGTTAAAGAGTAATGTTGCTGGGTAGCGCAAGGAGTACTGAATATTTAAGTCCCTTAAACACTTCTTCGCTTTGTCAAACGCCTTTCTTTTTCGGACCAGAGCTGGGGAAAAGTCCTGGACAAACATAATCTTGGATCCTTTATAAATCATGGCTTAGGGATCTTTCCCAAGATTTCTGGAAGCTTCTAAGAGTATCTGCCCCTCCTTATAGCTCTGCAGCCGGAACAGGACCGGGTGGGGACGCTGGTTCGAGCTGGGTGTGCGTATTGCAACCCGGTAGACCCATTCCACCCTTAGCTGGCCTGATCCAGCCTCCAGATTTAAAAGCTGTGGTAGCCACTGCTCGAGAAACACTGTCAGCTGGCCTTTTGGGAAGGCCCAACAAACGAATATTTTTTTCCACGACCTCGAGAATCAAGGTCGTCGATGTGATTCTCTAAGTTCCAGACTCGCTGTTCGAGAGTCCAGACCCGATCCACGGCAGATTCTGCTATAGTCTTGGAGGTCACGGCCTTTAGCTCCGCCCCTCCGACTCGGCGCTCAATTTCCTCGATGTCTCGGTTGTGCTTTTATAGCCCAGCCGAGAGTGAATTCCATTGGCTCCAGGACTCTTTGATGAAGGCGTTGATCTTCGCTTCAAGTTTGGAGGTTATTTGCACGGAGGCTCGCCAGCGTAGGTAAGTCCCTGGGGCGGCTACGGAAGCCTCAGCTACAGCTGGGGAGGGTGGGGGAGGGGTTCCTGCCTGCTGAGAGCTGCGGGCTTCCTTCCCTTCAGTCATTTTTACAGGAGATTACATTAAGTAAAAACTATTTTAAATGATTTGGTGAGTGTGGTGGAGGCAGGTTGCCCACTTTGCCCAAGTCTTGGGAGGAGCACTATGGACTCAGACTTGCTGGGTCGCTGCCGTCTTGGATCCCCCGAAATTAATACTTTAAATCTACTTTTAGCAGTAAACTTTAGGCCAATTTCTTGAATATCATCTTTAAGAAACTTGGTGCTTAATTTTCCTCTAAAGTTCTTTGAGATATTTTATTGCATTAAGACGAGATTAGATTAGATTCCCTACAGTGTGGAAACAGGCCATTTGGCCCAATAAGTGCCGATTGACCCTCCAAAGAGTAACCCACCCAGACCCATTTCCCTCTGACTAATGCATCGAAAACTATGGGTACTTGAGCATGGCTAATCCACTGACCTGCACATTTTGGATTGTGGGAGGAAACCGGGACACCTGGAGGAAAACTGCACAGACACTGGGAGAATGTGCAAACTCCACACAGTCACCCGAGGCTGGAATCCACCCCGGGTCCCTGGTGCTGTGAGGCTGCAGTGCTAACCACTGAGCCGTCGTGCCCTCTTAAAAATGCAAAATACCTATATTGTTATTAAATACTAATTAAGAGTTTACTTCAACTTATTGGACAATATTATTTCAGAGCCTCAAAAATAATACAGCAATGCCTGTGAATGAGATGGAAGTTTTTTTTTCAAAACAGATGTTCTCCAAGTCAAAGTTTTAATGCTGTTCCATACAAAAATAGTTTCTGTAAATAAACTTGAATGATTCCCTGAAGGAAATCATTGAAAACTGGGTGGTAGAAATATAATTTTGTTGGTCTTTTGTGGAGATGGGCATGTGCCAAACTCAGCAAGAGTCCTGGATGATGGTAATCAATCCTCATTGCAACTGTTTCTTTTGAGGATGGAAGCCCAATTTTAAAATAAAGGGTCCCAGTTGCAAGGGTTGTGTTTTACTTCCAGCTGGTAAGAGCAATGTGGATTTCCATTACTTGCAGAATTTCACAAATGTGCTTTCTGGCAATGTAACTGAGGGGTGTGTGCAAATGTGACATATTTTACCTATTTGGTAGGTCAAAAACATCAGCATGTTCTGAAAGGTCAAGACTTTGATCACTGAATTGTAGCCCCGCACCCGTAGATGTTTAGATTTCAGAAACAAGAATGTTCCAATTATCAAGACTTGTGACCTCCATATAAACCTCTAGTGTCTGTTAAAAAGTCGGAATATGGGGTTTGAGTATTATTTGGATCATTGAACATCAGAGAATTTAAACTCTGGGAGCTGAAAACGCATTGTTTTTGAGCCCTGACACAAACTCAGTTAATTGGTCATATATGGCCCTCGCACGCTTTGCATTGAAATCAACTCTTACAATCTTAGTGACCTTTTGGCCCCAAGATGAGTTTCTCATCTCATTTACTGTCTCTGTTTTTCTGCCCCATCTCAACCACTGTTGAATCTGTCAATCCATCTATTTGTTATATCCAGATTCAACTGTTCTAATCTGCCCTTGGCTGGCCTCCCATCTTCTGTTCTCCATAAACTTTGCCTTTCTCCAAAACTCCCAAGTCCTCATTGACCATCAGCAACATGCTCGGTGACCTATGTCATTATTGGTGCCTTGGCTCTCTCACATTAAAATTTCTGCCCCCCCCCCCCGCTTCTGGTAATTCTTCTCCTTAAGTTGATAAATCTCATACAGCCTTCCAAGAACTTTATTCCTTTTTTCCAACTCTGGTTCTTTGTGCGTCCTCCACTTGCTTTGCTTTAGTATTGAATTTTAGCTGTGCAGGACCCAAAGTCAGGAATTATTTTCCCATACATCTTTATTTCTCTTCAAATCATTTAAATTTATCTTGAATAAGATTTCCAAACATCTGAGTTTGGAGTGAATTTTTATATCATTTCACTTTGGGAGAAAAAAAACACAGGCAGAATATTTCTAAAGGGATCAAGTGTCCTTGTCCATGAGTAACTAAAAGCGACCATGCAGGAGCAGCAAGAATTAGGAAGGCAAATGCTGTTAGCATTAATTTCGAGGCAAGTTGATTGCATATGTAAAGATGCATTACTGCAGTTGTATCGAGCCTTGGTGAGATTGCATATGAGCCCTGTGTACAGTTTTGGTCTCTATCTGAGGAAGGATATCCTTAGTGAAATGCTAAATCTGTGTCCCCTTATCGTAATACCATGTTCTGCCTAAAAAGGCATCTATGCAACCACAGTACTTTTTCCTATGAGTTTACTGAAGAAGTGTGGCTGTATTCGTGAATTATCTTTTAAATCATTGGATTAGTTGTTGATTGTTGTATGGTGTGTAGTATGCTCAAAAGTTCTGTTGCTTTCTGGAATAAAGGGAGTTCAAAGTTCATCTTAACGAAGTAAATAATGTTCCTTGAGATCAGAAGATGAAGGTGCAGAAGTAGGGTCATTCAGCCCATCAGGTCATCTCTGCCATTTAGAGATCATGGATGATTTGATGATCCTCAATTCTATATTCCTGCCTTTTTCTCAGAACCCTTGATTTCTTTCTTGATTTGCCTTAGCCTTGAATATCCTTAATGACCAGGCTTGACTGTCCTCTGCTGTAAAGAATTCCACAAATTCAGTATCCCCTCAGAAAAGATATTTCTCCTCAGCTGTGTCTTATATGGGAGACCCCTTACTGTGAGATTATGCTCTCTGGTACTAGACTCTCCCACAACGAAAAACAACCTTTTCACATCTACCCTGTCAAGTTCTCTAAGCATATCTATAAGATTGCCTCTACAGGCTCCATCTCGCATTGAGGACAGTCCTCTATAACAAAGATCAACCTAATGATTCTTTCTGGACTGCCTCCAAGGCCAATGTATCTTCCCTTAAATAAGGGGACCAAAACTGTTCACGGTATTCCACCTGTGTCTGACTTTATAAAAGCAAATTACTGCGGATGCTGGAGTCTGAAAACAAAAAAGATAAAAAAGAAAATGCTGGAAAATCTCAGCAGGTCTGGCAGCATCTGTAAGGAGAGAAAAGAGCTGACGTTTCGAGTCTAACTGACCCTTTGTCAAAGCTGGACAGCTCTGACAAAGGGTCAGTTAGATTTGAAACGTTAGCTCTTTTCTCTCCTTACAAATGCTGCCAGACCTGCTGACATTTTCCAGCATTTTCTCTTTTTGTGTCTCACTTTACATTGCTACATTGTTAAATTCGGTTAACTTGTCAACTTAATAATTGCCAAAACCCCAGAATTAATAGCTTCATGTAATTCTGCCCATATACCATTTTTGCCAACAGAAAGAAATGTTCTCAGCTGCTTAAAATAACTTTTAAATATTTTCTATTTCACTTCATAAAATTTCATTTTCAGAAGTAATTCATGACTAACTTGGTCACAAATATAAGGGAATAATTTGCATTTGTAAAATGTATTTTACACCCTCAGTACTTTAAAGCCAATGGGTTTAAGTTGCTGCTGTTTCATAAAGCAAAATGGCAATAAATGTGTACAGTGTTCTGACAAAAAAAAAATCTTGTCTGCGTTTTGTGCTTTTGATTGATGATAAATAACCAGCTGAGTTGGCAATTTGCATCTGACTCTTGAGAAGTGAAAATGTTGCCAATTGGCAGATAATGTAGAACAAACAGTTGCCACTTCATTTATTTAGCTTGACAGGTGGGACTAGATTGGGTTGGGATATCTGGTCGGCGTTGACTGGTTGGACTGAAGGGTGTTGCCGTGCTGTACACCTCTACAACTCTCTACGATTCTACTTGAGAATGTTTTTCTATCATCAAAGTTCCAGATTATTCTATGGTTTGGAGATGCCAGTGTTGGACTGGGGTGTACAAAGTTGAAAATCACACAACACCGGGAAGCAGCGAGTGTGCTTCCAATATAACCTGGTGTTGTGTGATTTTTAACTCAGATTATTCTAATTATCCTAAAAAGTCTCAGAATATTGCTGCTCTAAATCTTGCCCGCTTACTTCTGGCAGAGGGTGCTCATGCTATACCAATCAGAGTATTTTTAAAAAAAGGATCCTCGCAGTCTCCCTGAGGCACCTTTGAATGTGTCCCAACATCATATGATGTTTGTACAGGTTACAGCCTTTAGGTTGCTATGCAACGTGAGGTTAACTCTTGCAGTTTGTACTTGAGCTATCCTCTGTTTTAAAGTGTTATAATTGATGTGTTATAATTATCTAGAATGTTTCATTTTTTAGAAAACCGTATTCCACATTTCAGGTCCATTAATTTTTTTTTTGTTTCTTGTAGAATCATTACTGTTTGATGAACTAAATGATTCCAGTGATGTGCTTGAAGCTTTGAAAAATCCATTTGTAAGTATTACATGAATTATGTCTCTCTCTTCAGCAGTGATCAGTTGGTTTACTGTTTGGGTGTTCAGTTGTATTGAAGCATTTCTGTGATAGAATAGGTAGAGAAAAAATGTTTTTGCGTCTCAGCTGGGTCTGCAGGGGCCAACCGGACCTACCAGTCACCGTTCATTTTAATTCCACTTTCCACTCCCTATCCAACATGACCATCCTTGGCCTCCTCCATTGGCACAAGGAACCAAACTGCAAATTGGAGGAACCACACCTCCTCTTCTGCCTGGACAGCCGACAACCTGGAGGACTCAACACTGACTTCTCCAATTTCAAATAACCTCCCTTCCCTGACTCCTTTCCCAGACCCTCCCCCCTCCCTTCCACTCCTCCACCTACCACCCAGCCACCTACAGGATTCATTCCTCTCATTGATCAACCATCTTATATCCCGTACCTGCCTTCACCTATCCCCACTTCACCACCCTACCTCGCCACCCTGTTTATCTGCAGCTTCCCCTAAACCTATCCCCAGTCCTGAAGAAGAGTGACACCCAAAACGTCAACTTCTCCACAACCTGATGCTGCCTGGCTTGCTGTGTTCTTCCAGCCTCCTGCCTATCTACTTTGGATTCCTGCAGTTTTCTTGTCTTAACTGTTTGGAAAAGGCCTGGAATGGCTGATTTATTTATAAATTCCAAGTACCAACATCCTACAACTGCTGAAGGAAAGATAAAGTGGTTTTCTTCACTTCAAAGTGGCTAACTACAGAAAATTGAGTGTGTCATCATCCAAAGGCTTTTCTGTGTCTTGTTCACGACCCTGATCTGTTCATCTTTATGAAAACCAATAATACATTTGTTGGCAGGCAGAAGACCTTTGTCATTGCTAACTGATCAATATTCCACAAACCATTCTGCTATTTGTGGCTAACCAAATCTCCATTTTATGCAACCCTTCGACACTAGTTTGAAGGGTTTGAAACTAAACTTCACTACTGCTTGAACAGGCAACTGTGTAAACAAAGCTCACAATGTGTGTGTCACAGTACTTGCTTTCAAAACACGTAGCAATCCTTGGTTTTTAAAATAATTTTAAAACATAATCTTTACATTTATCAAAAAGGTCAAACAAGTTAGTTGAACTAGCTCTTGTAAAAATGTTGGTCTTGCTCACATTTCTATTTAAACCTTGATCTGCCTCTCAAAAGACCGAGTGAATAGTTGATATTTTCTCTGTGCAGTTTAAACAAATTATTTATCTGATGTCTCATAAACTAGTTCATTTGAACCATTGTTGGTGTTCCTTTACCATAAGTTGTTCAAAGTTTGCACAGTAGGTGGAGCCATTCATAAACATGCAGCTTTCAAGTAAGTTGGTGAAAGCATTTTCAAATCCGTCACAAAAGTTGATTTTTAGTTGTGAAAATAAATTAGTCACAATTTAGCAATTGCCTTTGATATGTTTAGATACAATTTAATTTTATGCTTTTTAAAAATAATCTATTCAACAGCGCGGGTATAAAATGAGCAAGTGATCTGCACGACCGGTGCAATACCCTCCTAGTATATTGAGTACATCTTTTATATTTCCAGTTTTTATGCTGTGTGCTAGTTATTTTTGTTCTTCCACAATTCTGTCCTGTTTGCAACCTCTATGGTCATGAACATTTCCTGTTTGTCAGAGACTGAAGAAGGACTTCTTCTGGTGACAGTGCTTAAACTGTTTGATTTAATTTGTATGAAAAAGGCCTTTGAATGAGTGAGGTTGATTTGACAATATGCAGAACTATGCCTCAGTGTTGTTGGATAATTACTGGATATTCTATGTAGACTTAGACTGTTGATTGATACAAGTTTTTGGTTTCCATTGGGACAGATTTAGTTTCAAGTGATGTATTGGGTTAAAATTCATCAGAAATATTTCAGAATATTTTCCTTCAGTGCATGGCTTCGAGTATTGATTAATAACAGGAAACACTGTTAGCTCATGGACTTTAAATTCCTTTTATGGCCAATACCTCTGAGTTATATTCAAAATGCCACTGTACTGACTGCCTACTACCAAATGTAAATTTTAAGGTGGAAAATTGTTCTTGCTTTGTCCAGAGCTTTTAGCAGCTCAAAACACTGAAGAGCTGGGGAATGTGACCTGTTGAAGTGCAATGGAATAAAATTTTAATAAAATTTTAAAAAGTTGTAAATAATCAGGACAAGCAGCATGAGAGAAAGAGTATTAACATTGGAGATTGATGACTCTCATCATCATTAGTACAGAGATATAACAGTTTGAGCAAATACAGAAGTAGAGAAAGTGAGGCATTGACAGTGTGAAAATAATATAAGGAAAGGTTTACGATAGAAGGTAGACCGAGTGATATTAAATGATAAAAGGGATGAACGTGCAAGACAAAAGGAGGTGGCACTGGAATAAGGATAGGAGTAAAATATGCACGTAGAGGAGGTATAATTGGAAAAGTAGAATTACAGTAGTCTCCCCGTATCCGCAAGGGATACGTTCCAAGACCTACCGTAGAAGCCCAAAACCGTGGATAGATGTGAGCCCATTCATTTAAATGGGAAATACACCTACACGGCAGTCTTCTGGTCCCTAGTTCAGGAGCGTTCCCTATAATATGTTTGGGCCGCAGTAACCTGCGGGTAACTGAAACCACGGAAACTGGACCCATAGATACAGGCGTCACTCTGTATTACCAGTAGCTGCTGCCCAGAAAAATGCAGAGATTATGATTTGAAAATTTTCAGTTCAACATTAAGTCTTAAGTTATAAATGGATTATAAATTGGTTTACATTTCACCTTTCAAATGTGAGTTGAGTTTAGTTGGAACTATACAGTGTGCAATCAAAAGTTTGTGGATGACACCAAAATTGGAGGTGTAGTGGACAGCGCAGAAGTACAAGGGGATCTTGCTCAGATTGACCAATGGGCTGAGGAGTGGCAGATGAAGTTTAACTTAGATAAATGTGAAGTACAGTATTTTAGAAAGGCAAATCACGGTAGGACTTATACACTTAATGGTAAGATCCTGGAGAGTGTGGCTGAACAAACAGACCATGGAGTGCAGGTTCGTAGTTCCTTTGAAAGTGGAGTTGCAGGTAGATAGCATAGTGAAGAAGGCATTTGGTATGCTTTCCCTTATTGGGCAATGCATTGAATATAAGAGTTTGGGGGGGCGGGGGTGTCATGTTGCAGCTGTACAGGACATTAGTTTAGGCCACTTTTGGAATAATGTGTGCAATTCTCATCTCTCTTCTATAAGAAAGGAGGTGTGAAACTTGAAAGGGATCAGAAAAGATTTACATGAATGTTCCCAGGAGTGGAGGGTTTGAGCTATGGGGAGAGGCTGAATAGGCTTGGGCTATTTTCCGTGGAGTGTCAGAGGCTGAGGTATGACCTTAGAGGTTTATACAATCATGAGGGGCATAGATAGGTTAAATAGACAAGGTCTTTTCCCTTGGGTCGGGGAAAGATTTAAAAGGACCTAAGGGACAACTTTTTCATGCAGATGGTGAAACATGTACAGAATGAGCTAGCAAAGGAAGTGGTGGGGGCTGGTACAATTACAACCTTGAAAAGGCATCTGGATAGGTATATGAATAGGAAGGGTTTGGAGGGATATGGGCCAAATGCTGGCAAATGGGACTAGATTTATTTCGGATATCTGATTGGCATGGACAAGTTGGACCAAATATCTGGTTCCATGCTGTACATCTGTGTGACTCTGAGTGCAAGGAAATTGCAGTTCCACCTGGAAGAAGTAATAGTGGCCCTCATTGTTGAGAAGGGAAGATTTAAGTGGTGAATTATTTTTGTATCTCGTATGTTTGCAGAGCAAGTTGTCCTGAGAATAAAATGTGGGGAATTGATGGAGGAATGGACCAGGGTGTTGGAAAGATTGCTGAAAAATGAGTGCAGCATGTGTTCAGTGGTATCATGCTCGACATAATGGTGGGAATAGTGAATGATCAGCGTTGAGTCCAGTGTCATGAAAGGTCAGGATAGAGCGAAATCCTGCCAAATTTTTGGAGAGAATTGTAGAGTTAAGAGCAAAACCACTGGAAATGGAATAAATAAGATAGATTTTCTCTCCATAAAATTGATGTTGGGTGAAGGAAAGGTATTTCTTAAGTATTGATATGGAAAGTGGCATCATCTGAAAAAAAACATGATAGAGGTTGAGTAACTGAGAAAGTCTTTCCACGCAACTGGCGAGGTGGACATATAGTTCAAATAACTATGACTGTCGAAAGGCATGTAATTCATATTGAATGATTGACTATCAAAGTTGATCAAATTTTCTGGTTCAAGTGGCAAACAGTAAATAGCATTGATGTAGTCCTCGATATATCTGAAAGGGTGTGGAGGGAGGTAGTTTGGTAGAATTGGAAGAAAGAATGTTCTACAAAAAGGCAGCCTTATTGTCAATCAGTCTGGTTTCCATAGTGTTTTTTAAAATTTGGATCAATTGACTGAAATTGAACGAGAAATTCTTAATTGTGACAATAAGTTCACCTAAATAGAGGAGAATGATGATGGCTGGGGATTTGTTAGTCCTCTTTTACAAGGAAGAAATGGAGAATGACAGTGGAAATGTTCATGCGTTTGTGGTGAATATGGACCATTTAGGTCCAAATAGTCTTTGAGATTGGTGAAAAACGTTAATTGTTCCTGAAATGTGGGAATTGTTGGTTCAACCAGTATTTGTTATCCACTCCTAATTTCTCTTGAAGATTGGTGATGAGTCACCTTCTTGGACAGATACAGAGACAGATAAAGATATGGGAGTTTGGTCCATCCACTGTACTGGTAAGGGATTTAAAAGGTTTGGATCCAAATACACTGAAGGCGTTTGTAGCCATGGTGTACTTGAGCTTCTAGTGCTGTTCTCTTTTTAGATGGTTGTCAGTTTGAAAGGTGTTGTCTCAGGATCCTTGGTGAGTTGCTGTAGTGCATTTTGTAAATTGTGTGTCGGTGGTGAAGGGAAGGAATTTTTGTGGTGCTGACTGTTGTCAGACTTCATTAAAATTGATGGACCACACTCAACCAGGTTAGTGGGGAATATTCTATGGCAATCTTGATCTGTGTCCTGTAAATTTTCAGTAGTATATGCACTGCTACAGAATTCCTAGATGCTGATTTGTTCTTTAGCCACAATATTTAAAAGGCTTGTCCTGTTCAGCTTCTTGTCCAGTGTGATGGTAGTGAGGGATTCAGCATTACTGTTGCCACAATCATTGAGGACAGATGTTTGGATTCTCTCTTGTTTGGAACGATAATTGCTGAACGTTTGTATCAAGACACTTAGAACTTTGCAGCCAAAGCTTGGATGTTGTCCAATCTTGCACAAGTATGTGGATATGAGTTCATCAAAATCTGTGGAGTTGAGAATGGTACAGAACATGATGCAAACATCTGCGTCTCTGATTTAGGATGGAAGGAAGGCATTTGAAGAAGCAGCTAAAGGTGGTTGGGCATCAAACACAACCCTCAACACCACTTGCAGTAATGTCTGGGACTTAGATAATTGACCTCGAACAATCACACTTGTCCTGAAAAACCAGGTTAAATCCAACCAGACCAATCACCACTCCATCATGACTTGCCAAGTGAATGGAAGAGTTGTTTACAGTGCTGTCAAGTGAAACTTAATCAACAAATAACCTTCTTACTGGTGCTTAATTTGGGGGCTTCACAGGACTACTCAGCCCCTGACCTCATTACAGCCTAAGTCCAAATATGAACAGGAAATCTGAAGTGAAGAGGGAAAATGAGAATGATTGCTTTGACATCAAGGATGCATTTGACTGAGTAATGGCATCAAGGATCCCTGGCAAGTGTGGAGTAAGTGTGAATCAGAGGGACATCTTTTTGCTTTTTGGAGTCATACTGGCACAAGATAAGATGGTCGCAATTATTGAACATCAATCATCTGAGCACTGGACATCACTGCAGTGTGATGTGTTCGGCCTACCATCTTCAGGTGGTTCAATTACCTTCCCTCTGTTGTAAGGTCACATTGCACAATGTTCAGCACCTTTTGTGACTGTCTGGATCTGAAACACTGTGTCCAAATGCAACAAGACCTGGACAACATTCTGACAATGGCTGTTAAGTGCAAAGGAACTTTCAAGTCCTACATGTCAGATAATGACCATTTTCAACAAGGGGTATCCAATAATCCCGTTCACATTTAATGGCATTGCTGTTGCTGAATTTCTCACTACCAGTATCCTGGGATTATTCCTGACTGGCAACTGTATTGGGCCATCCATATAAATATTGTCTACAAAAGCTGGTCACAGCATCGTCTGCAACCTTTTCCATCACTTTGACAATTGAGTGTAGCCTGGTGCAGTAATTGGCTGGATTCGGTTTTTGCTCCGTTTTGTAGGCAGAACCTAGCTGGACAATTTTCCACACTCTGGTGGATTCCACTGTTGTTATTGTTTTGGAACACTTGGGCATAATTATGGAGCATATATCTTCAGTACTGTTGCTGGGATGTTGTCAGGGATGACAACTTTTCTTGATATCGTTGGGAGTGAATTGCATTGGCTGAAGGCAGTATCTGTGATGCTGGGGACCTCGGGATAGATTCCCTACTTGGCATTTATGGCTGAAGATAAATATTAATGCTTAAACCTTGTCTTTTACACTGAAGTGCTCCGCTCCACATTTTGAGGAAGAACCCTCCTCCTTTTGTTAATTTACTTATCGACCACAATTCCTGGCTGGATGTGGCTTGCATCTGATTTGTTAATTGTGAAATAATTTTACTCTGTAGCCTGCTACTTCTAGTGTTTTGCATGCAGGTAGTTCTACATTGTATCTTCACCAGGTTATCACCTCATTTTTAGGTATGCCGGTATGTAAGGTCAGTTTAACAAGGTGAAAAGTATTCATTATGTGAAACCAGTTAAGGTTAAGAACATTCATTGTGTAACACCAGATGGCTTAATCTTTGCTACTGACATTCGCTGATTATAACGGTCAACCAATCAACATATATGTTGTCTTATCTGGATGGTCCTCCCTGTAAAATGTCTATATAATTCATTAAGAAACTGCTATTCCAGAGAAAACCGTGAACTCATGTCTCTGTGCATGTGGACGATCGTTCTTTCTCCTTCCAGGGCCTGGGATAAAGATGAAGGAGGTAAAACTACACTATGTCTGTGACCGTTTTGTTTTGATAGGGAGGGGAAGCAGGACGATAGTAGAACCACACAACACGATGAAGGTATCCTCAATATGAAGATGGGCCTTCATTTCCACAAGGAATGCGCTGTGATCACTTGTACTAATGCTGTCATGGACAGATGCCTCCCTGGATTGATGACAGTCAGGTTAAGTAAGGTTTTTAATTGGTGTTTACCCTACACCCTGCCACATAGCCAGTGGAGCAATTATGTTCTTTGGGACTTGGCAAACTCATTCAGTAGTTGTGTTACAGATCCATTTTAGGTAATGCCCATTGAAGTCCCTCATCCCAGAACTTTGTGCCTTTGCAACTCTGTGTTTCTTCCAGTTGGCTTTAAAGAAGAAGGAGTGCTGGTTAATTAGTTGAGATGGAGCAATAGGTGATGATCACCCAAAGGTTTCATTGCACATGTTTCACCTGATGTTATGGAGTTGGTAGGGGTTCTAGAGTCAGTGTTTTTCCCAGTCTATATTGGGATATTTTTGTTCTATTTTGATGAAGTGACTTACTTTACAACAGTAAAGAATTGAAACTACTGGGCCAAAAAGCCAAGTTTAGTTAAAAAAAAATGACAACTTAATTGAGTGGATGATGTTGATTTAACATTGGATACAATATCTTACATGTTCAAAAAAGCTTTGAAGTCCATTTTGCAGGTAAGGAATGTCGAGTTATTGGAATTGTCTGCATTCATGGTGGCAGGTTGAAAAATTGTGTTGTGCGAAAATGTAAAGTTTCCCTTCTGTTTTTACTTCAATAGGATATGGACATGGAAATTGACTTCAGTTTGGAAGTCTCATCTTGGGATGATGATCCTTGGGGACCAACATGCAACATGTCTCCAGGTATCTTTCACTCATCATTTACAGTGACTCAGCATGATTTGATTGAAAATATGAATTTCTGAATACAAGGTGAGAAGCTCGCACTCATTTCTACAGAGACCCACCACGTCCGAAAAGGCAAGGGGCAGATTTGGAGGAGGCAAATAGAGGATGGACAGTAGAAACTGGGTAATAATGGGCAATCCTGAAACTTGAATTTTAGATGTATGATGCTAACAGTATATTTTTTTTAACATGTCTGCTTTGATACATGATTGTAATGGCATAGTACTGCGCCCAGTCTTGGTATTTGAGTGCAGAACTGTCTAGTGAGACCTTAAGAGCAAGAGTAAGCTCTTTGGCATTTTGAGCCTGCTCCACCATTCAGTTAGATCTCGGATGATTCCAGTGTGGCGTCAACTCCACTTCTCTTTCTGCCATACTCACTGATTTTATTGTCTCTTGTAAAAACCTGTCAAATTTGATCTTGAATAAGTACAGCCTGTACTAATTTCTGGAGAATTCAAGGAGTCATATCAAATGTTAAAGTTTTTTTTGCAGTATGCACAGCATTACAATTTACCTGTCTTTCAGTTCGATAGAAAACACAGATCAGATTTCTGTACTAACCGAGAATTATTATTTATTACGAGAAATTGGACTATAGTAAGCAGATCTAAACCATTGACACTACTAACTAAAACACTTAATCCCTTTTAAACTCCCCCTTACATAACGCACACAGATAAATAGGTGAAAATAGCTTATTGGCGGAGATAAAAAAAACTAGAAAATTAGTTGGGTGGTGTTTGCTTCCCAGTTTTGATGTTGAGGTGGTTCTTCTTTGGGTGATGAGACCCTTTCTTCTTCTGATGTCTTTCTCTGGATGTTTGAGTTTGTAAGCATTCCGCATGAACTTTCACTTGAAAAATGTCACTGTCTCTGACTTATCAATTCAAAAGTCACAGGTTACAGCAAATGCTGTTGGAAGGATAACTGATTTTCTTCAGGTTTAAACTGGGTTTTTTGCTGCAAAGAACAGGCAGTTTCTAGGCATGGACAAAGTCTGCACACTTTCTTTCCCCATCTCACTCTGTGTCTCTTTACTTTGTTTCCAGCACTAGGCTGCTCAACTATCTGAGAACCAATCTTGCAGTTGTTGGCAAACAAATGTTCTCTGTCACAGATAAAGATTACTAATCCACAGAACGCTTAACTTTTTGTCACCACTCAGCTGCATCTGAAAACAGAAGTCTTTGGCCCCTCTTTGTCTGCAACTTAAACATTAGATACTGCATGTTCAGTTGTTTACATGATGATTGCATTGGAAGTCAGTTTACTTGCTTTTCAAATGTGTAGTACTCTTACAAAACACTAATATTAAAAACAGTTCTTTTTCATTTCAATGTGTTGGATTAAAAAACCCAGAAGTAAAAAGATACAGCCCATACATTGTCCAAATCACTTGCTGTACTTGCAAACCTTTTGTGATTCATCTTACTAGAGCACCCAGATCTGATTGTACTAACCCAAGTTCTGCAATCTCTATTTAAATAGGAAACTTGCTGCCAAACTGGATGAGTTTGCATTTCCTACGTAATCTTCCATCTGCCAACTTTTTTTGCCCACTCACTGAATCCACCTATATAGCTTTGTAGACTCTTCAACTCCTGTTGACAATTCAATTTTCAGTCTACATTGGTGTAACTGCTAAATTTTGCTACCATACATTTGCTCTCTACATCTAAGACATTGATATAGACTTTAATGAGCTTAAAATGACTTTCGTGAATGTGTACTTCATTGGAAACTGATTGGAGATGAATTTATTTATAATCAGCTTGGTGAGTAAAAACTGATAATATGTGTGTCTGTCCAAGATACAATGTTAATTCACTGAGTGTAATTCAATTAAAAGATCGTCTGGAGTCCTGTGTGCAGTTCTGGTCGCCCTGTTAGAGAAGGATATTAGTAAACTGGAGAGGGTTCAGAAAAGATTTACAAACATATTGTTCGGAATGGAGGGTTTGAGATATAAAAATAGACTGGGAAGGCTGGAACTTTTTTCACTGAAGCGTTGGAGGTTGAGGTTTATGAAATCATAAGGATAAGGTGAATGACAAGGATCTTTTCCCTAGGGTAGGGGGAATTCAACACAAGGGGGCATACTTTTAAAGTGAGAGGAGAAAATTTTAAAAAGGACAGAAAGGGCAACATTTTTACTGAATGGTTTGTGTGAAGCCTGAACTGCCAGAGAAAATGGTGGATGCTCGTGCAGTTAGAACGTTTAATTGATATTTGGATAAGTTCATGAATAGCAAAGGTTTGGAGGGACATGGGCAAACCACAGGCAGGTGGGACGAGTTTAGTTTGGGAACATGGTCGGTGTGGACTGGTTAGACCAAAGGGTCTGTTTCCATAGTGTATGACACTGTTTCTATTAGCAGGAATTTGTTTTGTTCAGGGTAAGTTACTTATTAATTGAATTCGCTTACCATGTTGTTATGCACAATCACAAAACTTTGGTAAAAGAAATGATTTGCAAAGTTGTCAACGTGTTCATGTGAATGATGTATATTTTTTTGTCCTTTTCTGCAGGCACGCAGATCTTGTCTGAGCCTCAGTCTCCAGCTTCGAGCTGTTCAATGACTTCTTCAGATTCAATTTTGCAAAACGTAAGCAGTTTTTTTGGATGCTGGGCTGAGTCTTGATTTGTTTTGGCTGCTGAGAACAGTCACAAACCACAGTATTTTAAAAGATTAATTTGAGTCTGCAATATTTTGCTGAAGAATGTGAGTTTCAAATGGTGGTTCATGGGGCACACCAATGACTTATTGAACTATGATGTACTATTGTTCTATTGAGTGAAAGAAAACTATGGCAAGAAAGCAGGGAAGTCGGACAGGAGTAGATCATTTATCTCTGCACTGTTTCACCATTCCATTAGATTGTAATTGATCTTTATCTTACTTTATCTACTCATTTTTTTGTTTCATAACCCTGAACCCTTAGCTTTAGGGAGAGGCTGAATAGACTGGGGCTGTTTTCCCTGGAGTGTGGGAGGCAGAGAGGTGACCCTATAGAGGTGTACATAATCATGAGGGACATGGGTAGATAGACAAAAGATCTCTTTCCCTGGGATGGGGGAGTCCAGAGCTAGAGGGCATAGGTTTAGGGTGTAGTGGGAAAGATTTAAAAGGGACCTAAGGGGCAACCTTTTCATGCAGGGGATGGTGCGTGTATGAAATGAACTGCCAGAAGAAGTGGTGGAGTCTGGTACAATTACAACATTTGAAAGACATCTGGATAGGTGTATGAATAGAAAGGGATATGGGCCAAGTGCTGTGAAATGGGACTAGTTTAGTTTAAGATAACTGTTCGGCATGGGCAAGTTGGACTGAAGCATCTGTTTCTGTGCTGTACATCTCTATAACTCTGTGAATATCTTTGCTGAACAAAATCTGACAATCTCTGTTGAAACTTGCAATTGACCTAACTTCAAATTTTGTGGATTTGGAATTTCATGTTTGCCATATCAGAGAAGGATGAGAGATTTCCTAACTGTATCCATTTTTTGTAACAGTGAACAGCAGCCATTCAACTAGTGGTTAGCACTGCTGCCTCACAGCGACAGGCACCCAGGTTCAGTTCCAGCCTCGGGTGACTGTGTGGAGTTTGCACATTCTCCCTGTGTCTGTGTGGGTTTCCTCTGGGTGCTCCGATTTGCTTCCACAGTCCAAAGATGTGCAGGTCAGGTGAATTGGCCATGCTAAATTGCCCATAGTGTTAGGTGCATTAGTCGGACGGAAATGGGTCTGGGTGGGTTACTCTTTGGAGTGTTGATGTGGACTTGTTGGGCCGAAGGGCCTGTTTCCACGCTGTGGAGGAATCTAATCTAATCTAATCTAATCTAATCAATTCCAAAGTTTTCTTGAATTCTAATCTAATTATTGGCTCTGGTGGGATTTAAGTTAATTAACCTGGGGTTCTGGGTTACTGGTACATGTTACCACTATACCACCTCTCAGTTAAAATACTTATCTGTCATCTTGACTTTCTTTCTCTGATTTCTGAATGAATTACCTAACTACCTAAGTAACAGGTTGCTGGCAGTTTGATGTATAAGTATTATTGCCAAGTTTCTGATGTAGAATCTCAATAAATATCTTCTTAAAGTCAATGAAAGTAACAGCATGTCACCACTTTATTCCTCACTTCGGTTATGCCATCAAAAGATTTGACTGCATTACTAAGACTTGAGTTACCCACTACAAATTCAGGATCACATATAACTCCAGAACAACATTGACAAGTTGGTGGAGTGGGTGGCTAGTTGGCAGATGAGGCTCAATGCAGAGAAGTGTGAGATGCTATATTCTGGTTGGAAGAACACTGAAAGACATCCATAAAATGGGAGGTACAATTTATTAAAAGGAGTGCAAGAGCTGAGGGACTTGGGGATGTGTGCACAGATCATTGAAGATGACAGGACAGCTGGAGATGAGCAAATAAAGCAGATACTACGCTTGGCTTTATTAATAGGACCCTAGTGTACAAGAGCAGGGAGGTCATGTTGCACTTGTACAGAACACCTATTAGAACTCTAGTAGAGTATTGTGTACAATTGTGTGCGCCACATAGAACAGTACAGCGCAGGAGAGGCCTTTTGGCCCTCTATGTTGTGTTGGCCTTTTTATCCAACTTGAAGATTAGACGAACCTACATGCCCTTCATTGTACTTACTTCCATATGCCTATCCAAGAGTTGCTTAAATGTCCCTGTCAATGTATTAGAAATGGTGCAAAATGATTTACAAGAATGGGTTTGAGGAATGAGAAATTTTGGTTCTGTGATCGATTAAAGATATTGGGACTGTTCTTCTGCGAGAGGAAAAGACTGAGTGAAGATTTGTCATGACCAGGTTGGACAGAGTAGACGGGGAGAAGCTGTTCCTGGATTAGTGGTGCTGGAAGAGCCCAGCAGTTCAGGCAGCATCCAACTGTTCCTGATCATAAAAGGAAAAAGAACAAGAAGGCAAGATTTGAAGTGATGTGCAAGTGGAGCAATGATAATGTGAGAACTTTTTTTCACACAGTAGGTATTTAAGATATTATGGGGTGGCACTGTGCTCAGTGGTTAGCACTGCTGCCTCACAGCACTAGGGACACATGTTCAATTCCAGCCTCTGGTTACTGTCTGTGTGGAGTTTGCACACTCTCCCCGTGTCTGCGTGGGTTTCCTCTGGGTGCTCCCGTTTGCTCCCACAATCCAAAGATATGCAGGTCAGGTGAATTGGCCATGCTAAATTGCCCGTAGTGTTAGGTGCATTAGTCAGAGGGAAATTGGTCTGGGTGGGTTCCTCTTCAGAGGGTTGGGTGTGGACTTGTTGGGCCATTTGGCCCGTTTCCATACTGTAGGGAATCTAACATGAACCGCACTGCCTGGAAATGTGGTGGACCCAGTTTCAACTGAGGCATTCAAGAGGGCATTGAATTATTACTTGGATAGAAATGCTATGCAGGGATATTGGGAAAAGGCAGGAAAATTACTCTAGGTAAAAGTACTGCTATAGGCATGATGCGCTGAATGGCCTTCTTCTGTGAAGGAACAATTCTGTGATTCTGGAAAATCCATATTTGATCAAGTAGCATATTTCTAATTGCTCACCTCTTCAGTCTAAACCAACAGCTTCTGGGAATTCTCCATGAGTTATTTACTGCCCTCCTATCCAAAAAAGCAATTCAACATAAATAGTTTTCAAAAATTATATGGCTTAGACATCTAGAATTTCTTCACCCTTTATTACAATGCAGTTTTTCTTTATTCTTTCATTCAATGTTGGTGTGAATAGAAAGGCTGATATCTGTTGCCCTTGTTACGCCATTTCAGAAGCTAGAGTCAGCCACATTACATTGGGTTCAGTACACTTGTAGGCCAAAGCTGAGAAAAGCAGCATGTCCCCCTACTCAGCTCAAAAAAAAATGAACCAGATAGATTATTACAACAATCAGTGATTGTTTCATGGTCACTTATATCACAGATTTAGTAATTGATACGAAATTCCAACCAGCTACCAAAGTAGTGTTTGAGTCCATTTCCCAGACTGTGGGATCACAGGGATTACTGTCCAGTGATATTATCACTGCTTCTCTGCACTATTAAATCTTGGAGTTCTACCTGCTCTTTGTTTACATTTTCTCCATTTACAATTTTTATTTGCTTGTATGAAATCAAGCAATCTCCTACCTTGATTTAGTTTTGGTTTTTCTTATATCATTCCTTTTCTGTACTTTGGAGATGATATAAAGTATTTAACGTGTCTGTCATTTCATGTGCCTGACTGCACAACAAAGAATGATATTGTTTTAAATGGTTAGTGAATGGAACTTATAATGCTGATGAAAAGGCTAACATTTGTGTTAAAGCTCCTTTCATATCACTAATCAAAAAGATGGGTAGATTTATTTGAAGTGATCAAATGTGCAAAGTGAGCTGCTATGTTTGAAATAATGTAAAGAAGCGTTGTTAAACTGCTGTATGTAGTTGGGATTATGTTTACCCCAACTACACAATCTCCTTTTGGATTTCCAAGATGTTTACAAGCATCAATTTTTCATCATCTGGTTCTCCTCCTTGTCTCGCATCCTTTTACTGCTTTCAGTCAAAGTCTCATTGTTTTCAATCAATGTTTCCTGCAGCCTTCTGTTTTGTTAAAATTTAATTTGTCCACTCTCAACTTGGCTGTTCTGTATCCCTGACAAGATTGTGTTTTATTCTGGCTGTCTTTCCCAGTCTTTCATTTTTGGGTGAAGAGCCATAGTTCAGAGCGAGTACCTTTGTTCCTCTGAACCAAATGGTTGAAAGCTGAAGACTCAGTCCAGAGACTGGGTGGATACTCTTAGCTCGTACGTTATTGGGCATGGCCAAAGATTTTGTCATTCAGAGAAGTTGTGAAATGGACACTCTTGCCTTGTTATAACATCTCCTTATGCTTTTCGATGGAGAACTAGAAGTTTCCCTGATGTCCTGGCAAATACTTATTCCTCAGTTGCTCTGATTATGCAGTAATTTATGGAAAGCTTATCCACCAAGACAAAGGCCTTCAAGCCCTCCATTTCTTCCTCTCACATCGACCCAACTAGTACCCTTCCATTGACATTCTCATTAAACTCCTTGAACTGGTTCTAGCCCTCAACAACAACTTCCAATCCTCCCACTTCCTCCAGACCAAAGGGGTAGCCATGGACACCCGCATGGGCCCCAGCTATGCCTGTCTCTTCGTCAGGTACATGGAACAGTCCATCTTCCACAACTACCATTCCCCACTTTTCCTCCACTACATTGATGACTATATCGGCGCTACCTCATGCTCCCACGAGGAGGTTGAACAGTTCATCAACTTCACCAACATCTTCCATCCTGCGCTCACATTCACCTGGACCATCTCCGACACCTCCCTCCCCTTCGTGGACCTCTCCAGCTCCATATCCAGCGACCGACTCAACATGTAAATCCACGACAAACCCACTCACTCCCACAGCTACTTGGACTACACATCCTCCCACCCTGCCTCCTGAAAATATGCTATCCCTTATTCCTAATTCCTCCGCTTCAGTCGCATCTGCTACCGCGAGGACCTATTCCACCATAGGACATCCCAGATAGCTTCCTCCTTCAAAGACCGGAATTTCCCCTCCCACATGGTTGATAATGCCCTCCAACACATCTCCTCCACTCCCTATACTTCCACCCTTGAACCCATCCCTCCAATCATAACAAGGTGTCACAAGATGGTCCTTTTCTCAAGGATACTTCTTCTTAGCTTTTTTTTTCAGAGGGGTCGTATACAGACCGGACTCCAAAAAGGCTGGGTTTGCTACAGAGATGAAAGGCCTTTTTGTTTATAAGTAAACAGATGAGTCTTTAGGCCAAAGATTTTATATTTTTACAAGTAAACTGTATAAGTCAGAGGGGGCGTGGCCACCTCTCAAGCTGAGCAGTGCAGTCCAGAACTAGTTGGGGAGTTCAGCTGTAGGCTATGTGGACACCGGCTGTGAGACTCTCTCTCCTTCTGCCCTTTTAACTTCGACCTGTAAGCCTTTGTTTCATTTTTACTGTGGTTAAGGGGTTTGCTTATTGGGACTGTTGTATATATTCGGAAGAGCATAATTTGGATAGACTGAGTTCTGCAGGGGTTCTTTTTTTCTGTTCTTTGTGTTTCATTGCATACTTCTGTGAATAAATTTTTGTCTGTTTTAAAACTTGGTAGTCAATCTGGCTAACTTAGTCCGAGTGACTTTCACTGTATACTTACCGAAACAAATTGCAAAGTTATGGTCTGGGTTGCCTGCTTAAAAAATGTTAGAGACTAAGCCAGACCACTCAAAACAAAGGACAGAACTTCCACCCCAACAACCTCTGGATACACTGCTCATCCTCTGCCATTTCCGCCACCTACAAACAGACCCTACTACAAGAGATATATTTCCCTCACCACTCCCATCTGCGTTTTGGAGAGACTATTCCCTCCGCAACTCTCTTGTCAGGTCCACGCCCCCCACCAACCTACCCTCCCCTCCTGGCACCTTCCCCTGCCATTGCAGGAAGTGCAAAACCTGTGCCCTCACCTAGCCCCTCACCTCCATCCAAGGCCCCAAAGGACCCTTCCACTTCCGACAGAAATTTATATGTACTTCCACAAAGGTTATCTACTGCATCTGTTCCACCCAGTATAATCTCCTCTACGTTGGAGAGACCGAATGCCATCTAGCGGATCATTTCAGAGAACATCACTGGGACACCCGCACTGACCAACCCCCACTGGCATGTGGGTGAACACTTTAATTCCCCCACCCACTCCCCCAAGGACATGTAGGTCCTGGGCTTCCTCCATCACCAAACCCTAACCACCCAACACCTGGATGAAGAATGCCTCATCTTCTGCCTTGGGACCCTCCAACCACATGGGATCAATGTGGATTTCACCAATTTCCCCAGTCCCAACCTTCCGTCTAAGCGCCACCCTCTTAAATGGTCCTACCTATCCATCTTCCTTCCCATCTATCTGCTCCACCCTTCTCTCCGACCTATCATTTTCACCCCCACCTTCATCTACCTATAGTATTGCCAGCTACCTCCCTCCAGCCCACCCGCTTCCCATTTATCTCTCTGCCTCTTTGGCCCACAAGCCTCATTGCTGATCACGGGCTTATGCCTGAAACGTAGATTCTCCTGCTTCTCTGATGCTGCCTGAACAGCTGTGCTTTTCCAACACCACACTCTTTGACATTACCTGCCATGCCAGTTATGAATTTCAAAAGTATATCATTGTCTGCGAAGTGTTTTGAGGTGTTCTGAGATCATGAATAGGACTATGTATCTGCATTTTTATCCTTTGGTTTGCAAACTGGCTGAATGCTCTCCATGTTTACAATTGTTCTCGTTCATGAGTGAACTCTTCAGTTGATAACCATGCTGCTTTTATGGGAGGTTGAGGGAAATGAAAAACTTGAAGTCAGAAAATGTTCGTGATCATTGATACTTTGATTTGGTAAACTGCTAGTGTGTGACACAAAGAAAATACATCTGCATAATTATTAGAAGTAGAATGTTAAATGCTGGCAGTATATCGCAACATCTCTGGAGAGACAGCAAGTTCATGTTTTCTTTGCAACCTCTCATTATCATAGACTTTTTTGTCATGCTAATATTAAAGTATACAATGTTCTTCATGATTGAAAAGAGATTTTGCATTTACTTCATCTTTCCAATCTCCCAGGATTTTGCATATGTAATAAATTACTTTGAAATAGTAAGGTAGTATTTACAGAATTCGCACCAAGGTTTATACTACTTGTAGTTCTGACTATAACTTCCCTATTTTACTCTAAACAGGAAGAACTACTGTACACCTTATCATGTCAGTCTTCTCCAGTTTCACCATGGAGCAAGACCAGTGATTGTTCTTCTCCATCAAGAGAGTCAAAGGTGGCAAGCTCCCTTGAAGTTAAGTGTGAAGAGTCTGTACCAGGTATCATAACTACGTTTTACTTAAGGTGATTTCTATTGAGACCATGTAAAGCGCTGTTAGATTCTGTTTTATTGTGCCAAAACTATTCTCCTCTCTGTATCATCCAGTTATTTGCATCATTTATTTCCTATTGGAAGCTAGGGGTACATTACAAAATTATGTGAATTGGAAATGGTAGCTGCAAGTATTACTCATCTTGGTTTAATTTTATCGATCAAATGTGTTATAGAAACATAAGAAGAGGCCATTCAGCCCTTTGAGCCTGCTCCATCATTCACGATTATGGCTGATTGTCTGACACGGTAGCCTAATCCTGCTTTTTCTCATTAACCATTGATCCCATTCGCCCCAAGTACTAAATCTAGCTGCCTCTTGAATGCATTCAATGTTTTGGCATCAACTACTTCTTCTGGTAATGAATTCCACAGGCTCTTCATTCTTTGGGTGAAGAAATGTCTCCTCATCTCAGTCCTATAAATGGCCCACCCTGAATCCTCAAACTGTGACCCCTGGTTCTGGACACACCCGCCATCAGAAAAATCCTTCCTGCATCTACCCTGTCCAGTTCTATTAGAATTTTATAAGTCTTCCCCCCCCCCCCCCCCCCAACCTCACTCAGAGTCATAGTCCTACAGCACGGGGACAGGCCCAAACTGGTCCATGCCGACCAAAATGTCTGTCCACGCTGACCCCATTTCCCTGCACTTGGCCCATATCGTTCTAATTCTTTCCTATCCATGTATTTATCCAAATGTTGTTGTGTACCCGCTTTAACAGCATCCAGCGGCAGCTCATTCCACATGGCATACCGCCCTCTGTGTAAGAACGTTGCTCCTCAGGTTCTCTTTTATCCTTTCTCCTCTAACTTTAAATGGATGTCCTCTTGTCCTCTATTCCCCAACCCTGGGAAAAAGGTAGAGTGCATTCACCCTATTCATGCCTCTCTTGATCTTATGCATTTCCATAGTGTTCCCCCTCAATCTCCTAAACTAAAGAAAAAAGTCCGAGCTTGTCCAACCTGTCCCTGTAACTCAGACCATTGAGTCCAGGCAACATCCTTGTAAATTTTTGCTCCACTCTTTTCAGTTTAATAACATCCTTCTGTAGCAAGGTAACCAAAACTGAACACAATACTCCAACTGCGGCCTCACCAAGGTCCTGTACAAGTGCAACATAACTTGCCAACTTCTATACTCAGTGCCCTGACTGATGAAGGCCAGTGTGCCAAAAACTGCCATCGCTGTCTTGTCTACCTGTGACTCCACTTTCAGAGAACGGTGAACCTGAAATCCAAGGTCCCTCTGTTCCAGTGCACTCCTTAAGGCCCAACCATTCACCATGAAACCTGTACCTTGATTTGACTTTCCAAAATGCAAGACCTCACAATTATGTATATTAAATTCCATTTGCCATTTATCAGCTCATTTCCCCAGCTGATCAAGGTCCTGCTACAATTTCTGATAACCTTCCTCACCACAATAATTCCTATTTTAGTGTCATTAGCAAACTTACTAATTATGCCTTGTGCATTCTCATTCAAATCGTTAATATAGCTAACAAACAGTCGGCCCAGCACCGACCTTTGAGACACTCCACTAGTCACAGGCCTCCAATCCGCCAAGCATCCTTCCAATAAATCTTGCACAATATTGTCAATGCTTTCTGACAGTCCACGTATACGACGTTGATTGGCTCCCTCGGTCAACTCTGAGTTACGTCTTCATAGAATCCAACATATTTATGAAGCATAATTTCCCTTTTATAAATTAATGCTGACTCTGATTCTACCACTGCTTTCTAAATGTTCCGCCATAAACTCCTTAATAATACATTAGAGAATTTTCCCCACTACTGATGTTAGGCTTTACTGATCTATAATTCCCTGGTTTTCCTCGACCTCCGTTTTTTGAATATTGGAGTAACATTAGTTACCCTCCGATCTACAGGGACTCTTCCAGAATTTTTTGAATCTCCATCGAAGATAATTATTGATGCGTCTTCTTAAATTACATGATTTGAAGAAGATTATTGACTTGTGCCTCTTTTGTTCAAAAGAAAGATAATTAAGATTTTTGGTTGGCTTTCTTTTATTTCTTGATAGCTTGTAGACTTCAGTCTTGGAAAACTATGGAAAAGGTGTCAAACTCAGCCCAACAAAATCAACCATGATGCATTATGCATTCTGTATATTTTGTACCAGAGTTGCTGGAATTCAGCTTTAGTGCTCTACATGTAAAATCATGTTACAATTTCGATAACTAGTAATTATTTGTCCTGGAATTAGAAACCTGTGTTCCTCTGTTACAGTGAATGTCACATCAAATATTTCGAAACAGAAACCGATTCAACCGAAGCCCATCCTCATTCCAGCATTATCTGTGTCACAGTCAAGCCCAACACTCGCTGGAAAAACGATTATAATTCACCCGGTTCAAAATGTGGTATCTGTTTTAAAACAACAACCAGTAAAAATTTGTCCGGCTCCTTCTGGTAAGTACCATATGATTTGAAACAAATGCATCTTTGTGATTGTGGACATATTTTTATAGTATCCTGGAGTACATTTTGTATATGCCAGTGATTATAGAGTCTCTGCTGTACCAACTTGCTGACAAAATGTCCACAGTCTTGCCCTGAAGGCAGTTGTTTAGGCTTTCCTGGCATAGTTCTCTCCAAGCTATCTACATCCTACATAAAAACATTAAATAAAAAGCAACAACTATCCCTTTTGAGAAAAGTATTAAGGGGACAATTCAAGTTGTATGAGAAATGTCTGGGTATAGGTTCAACTTGATGTAGTGACCTTCCTGTCAACTGTAGCAAAACACTTGAGACCTGTTCCTGAAACAAATTTAACGTGAGATGCATTGGATGGATTTTACCGATACTCCAGCTGAACACTTCGTATCTTGCTGCATGTTCTCTCCTAACTTGCATGCCTTTCCTTCAATTGTGATGCCCAGGAATATGGCCCAACTGCAACATTCTAAACAAATGAAGAATGCATTCCAGGTAATCTTGTTTAAAGAAATGAACAGTTATTAACAATGAGTTCAAAAGGGACTTGAAAGTAATGACTACCCCTCATTAGAGAGCATAAGTTCATTGGCAAGTGCTTTAAGTCATTTTATTTGTAGTGTTTGATATTTTTCTCTCTCCAAAGCCTGGCTACAAGTTGTAAAGATTATTGTTTGACAAGGAGTACATCCTTGGTCAGAATATACTTAAAATGCCTTTTGCAGCATCTCCAGAATCTCTCGAGAGATCTGATTGGCTATACTTCAGTAATTTTGTTCAGAGACTCACATGCACAATTTTGCTGCAGAAGTGTTTACTTCAATACAAATAAAGCAAACTATTTGCAATGTTAATTAACCAGAGCAGCATCTATTTTCATTAATGCAATCAAATTATTGGTATTGGATACTGAAAGCAGATAAGAGAGGCACTGAGTGTTTTTGATGGTTTAAAAAAAATGGAGTATGCTTCGTCATACCAAACTTGGCCATTTCAAACATGTTTCTTAAGTGGGGAAAGTTTAGTCAGTCAATATGGTCGCTGGCCAAACTAAAAGATATTCATGGTAACATGGGAGAATTATCAAATCGAGAAACATTCGAACTGAAGTCATCTCTGGTAAAATTGGGAATTCAAGAATTTTAATACACACCTGTTTAAAATTGTTGCATGAACTTGTAGATGTCGACTTTCTTGTTGGTCAATAAATAGACAGTTTGGTCTGTGATTGGTCAATATCAAATCGATTCCTTCCAGACAATCAGATTTTTTGGAGGGCTAACATGACCAAAGACAAGGCAGTAGTGATCACAACATGGTGGAATTTCAAATCCAGTTTGAGGGAGGATAACTCTGGTCTCAAACCAGAGTCTTCAAATTAAAATTAAATTTGGGCAATTGCAGAGGTATGAAGAAAGAGATTTCTGATGCAAGCTGGGAAGATAGATTAAGTGGAAGATGAATGAATGAGCAGTTGCTGACGTAAAAGCAGATATTTCGGAATGCGAAATAAAAATTTAATCCAGTCAAAAAGGACTTAATAAAAAGGGTGAGTACCAGTGGTTAACAAAGATAGTCAAGGAAGGCAACCAATCAAAAACTGAGGCATGCAATACTATATAAAAAAGCCTACTGGATTGGGAGTTCTAGGAGATCACTAAGAAACTAATAAAGGAGGAGAAAATTGATTATGAAAGTAAATTGATGAGAAATATAAAAGCAAACAGCAAGAGCTTCTATGAGTATATGAAAAGAGAGCAACTAAAATAAATTTGGGACTTGGAGGATGCAGTCTGGAATTAATACTGAGGAACAGGAAAATTACAGACAAAGCAATATTTTGTGTCAGTCTTCGTAGTGGAACGTGCTGTATACGTCCCAAAGACATCAGATAAACAAGGTACTCATGGGAGGCAAACGTACATTGGTTGTGCAGCTATTAACATTCACCTCGGCTGACAAAAAGATCCTTGTTTCCATTGTGTTCAAGAGACAAATCGGGATTGTCTGATGTGATTCAGACCAATTTGGTTACAACACTAGGAGAATTACCAAACAGTGGGCACATGTTTAAGAAGCAGAGGAGAAATGTGCAAAATGTATTGATGAGGATGACAGCAATTATGAGATCATAGCAAGAAAGTACAGTCTCAGCTCATTTGTCAAAAAAAGGCTCAGCGATAAACTGATCGAGGTCTTGAAAATTTTGAAGTTGTTTGTTAAGGTAGATGTTGAACACTTGTGGTGAAGTATATAACGTGGGTTTATCAAGATAAGATAATCATTAATATTATAATAAGGAATTTGGGAGAAATTTCTTCAATCAAACAGTGGTGAAAAAGTGGAGCTTGTTATCACTGGATTTGCTGAGTTATATAACAGATCTATTTAAGGGGAAATTAGACGAGTATGTTGAGCTGATAGGAATAGAATATTTCACAGATTGGTTTGGAGGAACTTTGTACAGGTAATTCTTCTTTGACGATGGTTGTGTTCTTGTGCAACCCTGCATAATAGAAAAATCGCACTTCTGAAACAGCACTTAAAGTGTTGGCGATGTAATCGCATTACAACCAACACACATTTTAAAAGTTTGCGCTTCAAGACAGTGCCCCCAACTCGTCGAACATGTTAAAACAAATTTGTGTTAATGATAAACTCTTTATAGCATATCGACCTGTATGGAGCATAAAGTGTGTTTGGGATCAGATCAGCCAAAAGATATGTTTGTGTATAACTCTCTTGAATTCAGTGTAATTTTGTGCATCCAGATTTCACATTTTCTGCCATAGGTTCTGCCAGGAGAAACTGCTTGTCTGTAAGAATTAATGAAATTGTGGTGTAAGTCATTCAGTTGTAAAAGTGTCAATAGATTGCTAATTGTGACCATATCTGCTTATAAAATTCCTTTCAGATTTTAAACTTTGCTCAATATTTACAAACTCAAGGAAATGCAATCTTCAATCTTGACAAGCACGAACATGAATTTTGAAAATCCAAAATTTTAACCAGTGCTGTATAAAAAGCCATAAAACTTAATGTTGGCCATTGGTGAGGATGCTCTGGGTTGCCTGATGTATTGCACATACTGAGGATTCAAAGACACAAATTGAAGTATCAGATGATCCAGGCCTACAGGAAATGGGACATTGGTCCAGAAAGCATTGGGATTGTCAAGTCTGGGGGATCCAATACATGAATGAGGATTCCATCTGTTGGTAAACCATGCCTGCGTGTAAATCAAGAATACAGGTCATGAAATAGATATATGCTTGCAAGTGCATCATGTTAAGTGTAACACCAAGAATGTAAGTGGTCTGGTTCAGGTGGCTGTGAAGAAAAGAATGGATAGAGACTTGAGATGGTGCATAGAGACCAGAGAATAGGAGGCTTGCACTGCTGCAGTGACCTTGGTCTCCTCAGTATGAAAGTGGCTGATATTTCTTCACATTCAGTACAAGCATAGTACCACCACAATTTTGGGTTGATGAGAAAAGCTAACTGTGGGATATCTAGTTTGGATATTCATTGAAGTGCCACTTGAGGTGCTGAGGGAAGTGCCTTGCAACAGATCTTAAACAAACAGTTTGATTTTTTTTATGTTTTGAGACTCATGACCACAATTACTTGTTAAGCGGTGTATTACATTTACACTGGGGCAATGTTGTCCAAATCCGATGCATAATTGATTAAATACGTTAATATGGTTAATCATGTTAAGCAATACCTTGATTTAAGTTAAGATGACGGATGATGGCTACTAATTGTCGGAGCATGAACATTAAGGTGGGGCTCTTGTGTTGCAGTGGTACTGGGTTCAAGTCCCATTTGCTCCAGAGGTGTGTAATTCTTCCTCTGAGAAGGAAACGTTTTGCTGCCGATTAGTGAATCTTCAGTGAAGAAGCTATCAAGCTCAAGACCAGGAAGTTCAGTAAAAACCAGTAAATGTTAAGTTGCCGTAATCTTGCCAGACCAAAGGCTGCTTTCTCATTCGAGCAATGATTGATTTCAAGATATTAAGCTAAGTGTATAGACTGGGTTGAAATTACTTGTATTATTTGGGAGCCTAAGACTGGAACATGTCTATATTTAAAATCAGATAAAATCATAAAATATGTCTCAACTAATTACGGTATGCTGGTTAATACAGACCACTTTAATCCATATAGGTCTTAAATTCTGTCTCGATTTCCTGGAGTGATATGCATCATACCAAGAGTTATGTCAACATTGACATTTCTGCTTTTGGTTGTGTTGATTGGCCATGATTCTCATCTTGATGATTATCCTGTGACTCTTGCTGGTCGGTAACACAAGGTCATGCAGCCAATTGGGAAATATTCTGATTCATGAGTTTTGGCAAAGCAAATGAGAGGATACATCTATGCAACTCTGTTTGTATGTATTTCTGAAGCTGCTTCTAGTCTGGTCACTTTTTCTAGATTCATGGAGCCTGTAAGGCATGAGCTAGCCTTCTCCCATTAGCCTATTAAAAAGGGCTTCTAACCATTTACCAAAATTGTAGACCCATGATTGCTTGTAATCTGCTTTAGGAGAAGGACACATTCAGGAATGTAATGGCAGGATGTCTCTTCGGATATATCAGCCTCCAAGAATTTAATGCAAACAAGAGTGAATATAGAAACCTTCATTGCATAGCTTACGTATATTTGAAAGTGAATTGGAAAATATGCTTACTTAGAGTCATAGAGATGTACAGCATGGAAACAGACTCTTTGGTCCAACCTGTCCATGCCGACCAGGTGTCCCAACCTAATCTAGTCCCAGTTGCCAGCACCCGGACCATATCCCTCCAAACCCTTCCTATTCATATACCCCCCCCCCAAGACCCTCTTAAATGTTGCAATTGTACCAACCTCCTCCACTTTCTCTGGCAGCTCATTCCACCTTCTATGTGAAAAAGTTGCCCCTTAGGTCTCTTTTACATCTTTCCCCTCTCACCCTAAACCTATGCCCTCTAGTTCTGGATCCCCCAACCCCAGGGAAAAGACTTTGTCTATTTATCGTATCCATGCCTCTCATAATTTTGTAAACCTCTATAATGTCACCCCTCAGCCTCCAACGCTCCAGGGAAAACAGCTCCAGCCTGTTCAGCCTTTCCCTGTAGCTCAAATCCTCCAACCCTGGCAGCATCCTTGTAAATCATTTCAGGACCCTTTCAAGTTTCACAACATCTTTCTGATAGGAAGGAGACCAGAATTGCATGCAATATTCCAACAGTGGCCTAACCAATGTCCTGTACAGCTGCAACATGACCTCCCAACTCCTGTACTCAGTACTCTGACCAATAAAGGAAAGCATATGCAATGCCTTCTGCACTGTCCTATCTGCCTGCAACTCCACTTTCAAGGAGCTGTGAACCTGCACTCCAAGGTCTCTTTGTTCAGCAACACTCCCTAAGACCTTACCTTTAAGTGTATAATTCCTGTTAAGATTTGCTTTCCCAAAATGCAGCACCTTGCACTTGTCAAAACTCAGACACAAATGGACTGAATCTCATGGGGTTCATACAATTTCTAATTATCCAAAAAAATGGCTTGGAGGATGGACAATAAATAAATCTTAACATTCCAAGACTTTCAGAGTCAGGGATAAGGGGACAGTTTTCTATCTGGGGGCCATAAGGTAATTCAAGAGTCTGCAGAATATTGAACTGGATATGGTTGCTGTTTGAAAATCTAGCAAATTTAAAAGGTCAGACGTGTCTCAGTCAATACATCAATTGAAACACAACCTCCTCTTCAGGCACTTCATTTATATGGTTCAAACACATTTCACCACTCCTGTAACACTCATTCATAAATTATTCTGACTGGTGTTTGGGTTGTCAGTCAAGTGCATGTGTTTGTAGAGAGTGGAAAGGCCTATGCCTAAATATTTGAGTTGTGAATGTATATTGAAGTTAGCTTGCACATTTAGTGTCCGGTCATATCGGTGTGATCTGATTTTTTTTTATTCAATCTGTTACTTAACTATGAAGATCCATGGCTACTTCTAAATTGAAAAATATTTGTGTGCTTTGAATTAGAATCATCACTGCTCAGGTTAGAACATAGAACATCTCAGCACAGTACAGGCCCTTTGGTTTTGATGTTGCGCCAAGCTGTGGAACCAACCTGAAGCCTACCTATCCTACAGTATTCTATTTTCATCCATATGTTTATCCAATGATCATTTAAGTGCCCTTGAAGTTGGCGAGTCTACTGTTGCAGGCAGTCTGTTCCACATTCTCTGAGCAAAGAAACTACCTCTGACTTCTGTCCTATATCTACACCCCTCTATTAAAGCTATGTCTCCTCGTGCTAGCTATCACTATCCAAGGAAAAAGTCTCTTGCTGTCCACCCGATCTAACCCTCTGATTATCTTATATGTCTCAATTAGGTCACCTCTCAATCATCATCTCTCTCACAAAAATAGCCTCAAGCCCTTCAGCCTTTCCTCATAAGACCTTCCCTCCATACCAGGCAACATCCTCGTAAATCTCCTCTGCATTCTTTTCAAAGCTTGCATTATCCTTCCTATAATGAGGTGGTCAGAACTGTATGCAATACTCCAAATGCGGCCGCACCAAAATTTTGAGCAGCTGCAGCATGACCTCGTGGCTCCAAAACTCAATCCTTTTACTAATAAAAGCTAACACACCGTATGCCTCCTTAACAACCCTATCAACCTTCATGACAGCTTTAAAGGATCTATGCCCATGGACACCAAGCTCTCTCTGCTCATCGACACTACCAATAATCTTACCATTAGCCCAGTACTCTTTATTCCTGCTTCTCTTTGCAAAGTGAATTACCTCACACTTTTCTGCATTAAATTCCATTTGCCACCTCTCAGCTCAGCTTGGCAGCCTATCTACGTCCCTCTAACTCAAAGTGCTTGTGCCTAAACGTTGTCATATACCAATTCCAAACTAATTTAAAACCATCCCTGCCTTTTAATTGTATCCTCACAATCCTGTTATTTTATGTATTACCAAAGGAGAGCAGAAGCAGTGATGTCATTGTTATGACACTGGGCCAGTAATCTGGAATCCCTTGACTATGCTTTGGGGGCATAGGTTCAGATCTCATCATGGCAGATGGAGAAATTTGAATTCAGTAAAAGTCTGGAATAAAGAGCTGGCCAAATGATGTTCTTGTTGATTGTCATTGACCCATGTGGTTCACTAACTTCCTTTCAGAGAAGGAAGCCTGCATCCTTATGTAGTCTGACTTACATGTGACTCCAGACCCATAGCAGTATGGTTGACCCTTAACTGCCTTGAGGATGGACATTGAGAATAATGAGGATGGACAAAAAAATGCAACATCTCCCTCCAGTGAACAAAAAAAAAGAAAAACAAAAGAAGAAGATTCCCTCTTTCTGCATGGGCATAAGTCCTTGTGATGAAAGTCACAGTGTTGGAACCTTGGGAGCAGTCTGTGCTCATTTGTGGCTAACTTAATGTAGCTGAGTACTGGGAAAGATAGTTGGTTGAGAAGCTAAACTTGATAAAATATGCAAAATTGTCCAATTTGGGTTTTTAAGTTGTGCAGGTAACAGTTGCTTCTGTTTTAAAAAAAAAGCAAGAAGTCATGTCTGAATTATATCACCGAGAGATTCTGATGTAAATCTCCTTAGTATGAAGCTTCACATCAGGTTGAAACCTTGAATTTGAATCTTTGGATTTGGATTTCAAAATAGAGGGAGATGGATGTGGGTCAATTGTGTGAAGAACGTTTGCACTTCAGAAAGTCACTTTGGAGCTCAAACCTAGATCCATTGGTTCCAAAAAAAAGCCTGTATTACAGTACCTGGCAAAACCCTTTACTGTTAATGAATAAACCATTTACGTTGTTTAGTTTATGGCATTAGATGGTTAGAGTTTATCAGGAACAAATTTCTAATGTTCTCTTTTTTTTCCTGATCATAGACATTGCATGAAGATTTTTAAAGACCTGTGCTGAGAGGAAACAATTGAAATTTTGTATACAGGGAATTTATAGAATTTATGAAATTTGAGTTCTTTGAAACCCATTGCTAAATTCTCATTCTTAAAATTAAGGTGCTGCGGATGGGCTGAATGCTTAAATACATGATTCTCTTCAAAACAGTGTTGCATTGCAAAAATGTTCATTTCACAGTGAATATGTACCTTGCTTGCTGGGAAATTTGAAGCTCTGAGTATGATTGACACAGAATCTGACCTTATAAAGAAACTACATTGAGCTTGTTTCATCGTGTGTTTAGCAGCAAATGTTTCATGAATTAAGGGATATTTTGCCACACGAGTTGGTCAAGATTAATTATGTGTGCTTGTCCATGTTTCTTAAATAAATGTCATACGTTTTTGCAGTTTTGACTATTAACATTTGCAAATTACGATAATATATGTCAAGGAAACAAGAACGTCTGATTGCAATGTGCAATCACAGAGGCATGAATTGGCAATTAGCATGGTTCATAGTGAAAGGAATGGCTTAGCTGGAAATAAGTTTTTGGTACTTTGCTTTGCAGCTATTTTTTATCGTTTTAGTCTGGGAGTTCTGTTTAGCCTTTTGGATAATAAGCTCCACTGTTGCCTACAAGCTTCAATGCATTGACCTGACTTGATAAGCATTTATCAATAAGATTATTGGATCAGATTTTTTAAACTACAAGTTTTGACCGATTTATTTCATGTTAATTTGACTAATTAATTACAAAATGGTTTCAGGTTAATTAGAGTCTAAATGAAACCTCTTCACATGTACACCAGTGGACATGAGAGTAGAGTTCCTGTGTTCCAAATCTGATGTTAATGATGTTTATCACTTTTTTACCTTATCTTAGGTCAACCAATTGTGATCCCTCAGTCGGCTGTGGTACAGCTTCAGCCCCAAAGTCTTCCTGCTTCTCAACCAGTTATAAACATGGCTGGTGGAGCCAATCGTGTTAGCACAGCTCCGCTTAGAGTGCTGACACCTGCAAACAAGAGCACTATGAATGGAAATGCTCCAGTGGGAAAAGCTGCCAACTCAACACCTGCACATACTGCACCCAGTAACAGGAAGCCAGATGTAAGTTTTACTTTTGATAATCTAAGTTATCAATCATTTGTTTTCTTAGCTCCAGGATGCACTTAGTAGCATAATTTCTGGGGCTCTTGTCATTCATTGATAGCATATTTGCAGTCTAAATAGGAAATTACAGAGACTACAGGTCATTCTAACTAGTCTTGGGCAGTTAGAGTGTCACCTTGACAGTGCACTCTGCAATTCCTTTCTCACTCATACCTATGAATATCTCAAGGGTTACCATTAACCAGAAACCAAACTCGACCAACCATAAAAACTGTTACAAGAGCAGGTTAGAGGCTAGGCATTACGTAGTAATGTGTGCCCGTCAAAACACGATTTAGAGGTGTGATGGAATTCTTTCCACATGGCTTAATGGGTGCAGCATCAACAACTTGACACCATCAGGCAAGGCAGACAATTTGATTGGCAGCCCATCAACCACCTTCAATGTTCACTCCCTTCATCAGAGTAGCAGCAGTGTGTACCATCTGCAGAATGCATTGTAGTGACTCAGCAAGGCTCCTTTAATAATTGTTAGCAACCTGTAACCACTACCATCTAGAGGTACAAGGGCAGAAAATATATGGGAGCACCATTGCCTGTGAATTCTCCTGCTAAAGAAAAGTACTATTTCTTCATTGTCACTGTGTCAATCTCTTGAAATTCCTTTAACTATACTGTGGGGCTACCTACACTTCAGGGTCTGCAGCAGTTTAAGGAGGCAACTCTCAACCATCTTCTCCAGGACACTGGAGAAGAAATGCTGGCCTGGCCAGAACATCCAATGAAGGAATAAAAAAAACTTGGATATTTTTCCCTTAAATCCATCCACATGGTTCATCTTCACTATTCTTTGTGGTACTGTAGTAAGTTCTACATTCTAACCACTCTGAATGAATAAATTTTTAGATGAATTCTCTATTGGGTCTATTAGCAATTATCATACTTTTATGACCTGTCGTACTGGTTTCCCGTACAAGTGGAAACGTTGTCTCTGCTTGAAGATAATAGAGACTCAATCACAATATCCAAACTGTGACCTGTGAACCATCAAAGGCTGGCTGAGTTCTACTTAGCTTGCCAATTTTTAAAAAATTCAGTGACATGTGTCCTATTCATATTCGGTGAACCCAGAAATTTGCAGAACATTGTTCTTGGCATTCTGGTCTGACTGAATAGTCTCAAGAGCATGACGAACTGTAGGTTAAGAATAAAGGCAAGTTTATGTCATGTTGATTTGATCTTATGCAAATGTAAAACTTGGTTGTGGCTGACTAGTTGTTGACAAAGTCAAGCATTTTTATAAAAAGCATATGAAGAGATTCTCTGTTTGGCTCTGACTAATCCCACCTGATTGCTGAAATTGCCAGTGAACTGTGCTGCAGCTACCTCCAGATTGTTGGAGTCTTGGTGATTGTCTCTTCCTCTTAGCTAAAACTGATTGGGAAGGGGGTGAAAAAAGAAATCAAAAATCAAATCGAAGGAGGTTTGAGAATGAAGTAAGGGTAAACTGGATAGAGGAGGGGGAGAATTAAGAGCTAAGGAGCTGAGGTGAATTAGATGAGATTAAATCAGAAGTCACAGGACACCAGGTTTTAGTCCAACAGGTTTATTTGGAAACACAAACTTTCAGAGCGCTGCTCCTTTGTCACTTAATGAAGTTGCAGCAGTCCAAAACTTGCGATTTTAAAAAAACCTATTGGGCTACAACTTGGTGTCATGTGACTTCTGACTTTGTCCACCCCAGTCCAATGCCATCATCTTCACGTCAGAGCTGAGATGAGGAATATGAGAGAAAATGATGTGAAAAAGGCACACATTGAATTATTAGAAATAAAAGGAACTTGAAAAAAGCCTATAAATGGCATTCCCAACAGTAGTTTTTACTCATGAACTCTGCCTGTCTTTCACTGTCTAACGAAGTGTGGTGCTTGACGTTTCCATGCAATATTTTTAATGTATTTTCTTTTAGGTTTGTGTTGCAGATATTACTGTGTTCAGAATGTACGCATGTTTTCACTAGGCATTTTAAGTGCTGAGTTGCTTTAATTAAAGCTAATACAAACAACGAAAATGGTTTCCCCGTCTGAAACAAAAATTGCTATCAGCTATGAATTTATCCAACATCTGCAGTGTTGATGTGAAGCAGCTTCCCTTTCTAGTTCGAATGAAAATATAGTCCAGTCATAGGCCTGCATAACCAATTTCACTTTAGAGCAACTTAGTGCTTTTATCACCCAATTTGCACTACACTAGTTAAGTTGGAGGGTTTTCAAAACCATTCTTTATGCTGCTAAACATATAGTACATATGCAACTTGAAAGAGAGAATCTTATATCCATTTTTGACTTTTACAATCTGAAAGATATGGATGGGCACACCTTTTTTTGGTAATTTTGACTGATCCACTGAGCAAGAATTTCCAGTCTTTATGTTTTCTGAGATGATTGTAAGATTTTTGTTTCCACAAAATGCCTCCAAGTCTTTCCAAATATTGCTTACTTTATGTTACAACAATAATTTATTCGCACCAACCCTAATTCTGTTTTTCACTGACTATGAACATGTGCCACTTGTTCTCTATTAAAATTGAGCTGGAAATTAGGTTTGTATTTACCTTGGCTATCATTTGCAGTTCCTCATACATAAACAGAAGCTTGAAAAGGTGAAGTTTCTGCAATCCTTAATTCAGATCTAGTTCAGTTCTCTGACATGAGAACTCCCACTTCTCTGGACAACTACAGGGCTGAACAGTGTCACTATCAAAATTTGAGCGATCTGCACAGGGAGCAGCACAATGTAAACATGGTTTCGTCTGACTTGTACTTGCATTGACTCTGTCATTCAAGCAGTTTTTTGCTGGCTAAGTTATGATGAATCTTACCTGAATCACAACTTTATTTTGCTTATATATTTCAAATTAAATTAGTGTGTTGCAGAATATATTTTAGTTGACATAAGAGGCGTAAAGTATGAAAACAAGGCAGTGATGTTACACCTCCACAAATCATTGGTCAGACCATGTTTGGAGTATTGTCTCCAGCTCTGCGCATCTTATTTAAGGAAAGATATTAAAGTCCTGGAGGGAATACAAGGGAGATTTACGAAAACGATGCAAAGAAAGATTGGAGAAATTGGACTTCGTCTCTTTGGAGCAGGGAAGATTAAGAGGTGACCTTATTGACATGTTCATAATAATGAAAAATTTTGACTGTTTCCACTAGTTGGTATGCGAGTAAGTAAGGGTCAGAACTTCAAGACTGTCAGCAAGAGAGTAGGAGTGAGATGAGGACAAACTTTTTTAGTCAGAGTTGGTAGAATTTCGAATACACTGCCCAGGAGAGTGGTGAACACAAATGTCACAAGGGATTTAGAAAGAGAGCTGGACATATATTTGAAATTGATGAATTTGGAGGGCTGACGAGATTGAGCTAAAGAATGGGACTAGCTGGTAACTCTTTTGAGAGTTGGTTACAGTCTATGGTTCTATTAATTTATATTTTGGAACAAATGCAAGTACTTCTTAATGTGTTGAATCATTTGAGAGTTTATAGATTTGATTGTCCCAATGCAGTCTGATTTGCACTTTGAGAAGAAATCCTTCTGTGAATAATTTGTCTGCAGGCTCACTGTTGGCTCTTTTTTTTAATTATAAGACAACGTGCTTAAACAAAACCTCTGGGTTGGAGTGGTGTGTGAATGTGTTATGGTGGTGATAAAATTGAATTTTGAATTTGATCATAAGGTTTTAATACCTTGGACTTTCATGGATTGATATAGTTTTAAAAAGGGACAAAAATGCTGACTTAAATTGGCCATAGCAATCAGCTGATTGGGGAGTACACCTTCACAAAACCGATGTGAAATAAAAGAGCACTGTCTGAAACAAAATAAACAGTTTTTCAAAAGACCCTGAAAAGTCCTTGTCTCCAACTTTGCAAGGTTTCACTGGAGGTATAAAATCAAAGTTGGATCACAGGGTTGAAATCAAATAGGGCTTTTTGACATGCAGAGCTGTGCTAGCTATGTGATCCTGTACCTGATGGTGGAGAAAGTGAATGGGGCATTACAGTATCAAAGTATTGCATGGAAACACTCTAAGTATTTCTTTTTGACAGATCAAAACAAAGGGCATAAACACTCAGGATTTCACTTGAGGCACTGATACCACTCCAATCACTTTTTCTGTATCTTTGTTATTTTTTCTCAGGGTTAGCTGATAATGACATTTCTTATTGTTTCACTCAAGAAAACCTTATAACTAACTCCTTTCTGCTGCATTAGAATCAAGTCCATTGCAGTTTGACTGAAGAGAGGTGTAACTTTGCACTAAAAAGAACACAGAAACTTGTGGACAACTGGGAGCTTGTAAGGAGAGGAGCTAATTCATTCCTCTTCACTTGGTCAGAACAGTGTGTAGCTGTTGTTGGCTTTTGCGTTTGTCCTGTAATGGTTGTCAACCCTTTTTACCTTGTTCAAACTGTTTCTAGATGGAAATCGTTGCTGTACCTTGCCATCTATTATCTGCTGCGGAGAAAACTCTGTTCACAATAAATTGCGCAGATATCCCAGTTACCAATGTGTGTGTCTAAAAACACTTATGGCTGTGCTGTCACTTGAAATGACTACTCTGCTACAAAGTTGAAGCATGAGATATTGCCATTGCCTCTGCCTCTGAAGAGCACTGGTGTGGTCATGAGCAAGTGGAAGTTGACAAGTATCTTGAACTAAAAACACAAAGAACTGCAAATGCTGGAAATCAAAGAAAGTCAGATATTGCTGGGCAAGCTCAGCAGATCTGGCAGCACCTGTGGAGAGAAAGCAAAGTTAACATGTCAGACCCATTGATTGAAGGGCTCTTGCCCAAAACATCAATTCTGTTCCTCGGAGGCTGCCTGACCCGCTGTGCTTTTCCAGGACCCCACTCTCGACTCATGTCAGATCCATTGATCCATCTTCAGAACTGCATTCCAGTTGTGAAGAAGGGTTATTGGACCTGAAACATTAACTCTGCTTTCTCTCCACGGATGTTGCCGGATCTGCTGAGCTTGCCCAGCCATTTCTGATTTTGCACATATGTTGAACTATTTATTTGTGCTTGTACTATGGAAGATTTTGGCTAATTCCTGGAGTGCAAGTTGATGTTTTTCAAAAAACCAGACCTTTTTGAGGACAACTGTACTGATTTGAAAATTAAGGTGTTGAAGCATGGAAGACCACTAACATCATTAATTTTAGAAGCAAGTTGTATAGGAATTGAGAATGCAACATTGTTTGAGGGATAGCAGGACTGAACGGTGTATTTTGATTTTTCAATATTTGAGGCTGACCAAATTGTGTTAATCTTTTATTCTATAAATTCTCTGTAGTAGCTCGTCTTCCTTATCTGCTTTTTATTGCATTATTTGAAGACAAATTTCTTTGAGGCCTTCTGTGTGTTTTATGGGATATTACTGTCACTTTTTATGAATTTCCACTCAGCACATAATATTCCCAAAAGTCACCCTACAAAACCATCCAAAATCAACAAAGTTAAAGGCAGCAGTGTGGTGGAATGCTTTGCTATATGAAGTGGAGGTGCCAGTGTTGGACTAGGGTGGACAAAGTTAAAAATCACACAACACCAGGATATAGTCCAACGGGTTTATTTGGAAGTACTTCCTGGTGTTGTGTGATTTTGAACTTTGTGAATGCAACTCCAATAACATGTCAAGCTTGATTTCATCCAGTATAAAGCTGCCTGTTATCTGGTGCCCCATCTATACTTGAATGTTTAATCCTTCCAGCATCATCGGCACACAGTATATCGGTGTATAGCATCTGCAAGATTCCTTACTGCAACTCCCCAAGACTCCTTTGGCAACACATTTGGAGTCTGTGACCTCTGCCATCAAAAAAAAGTCAAGGACAGAATACGCTTGGGAATGACACCACTTGCAATTTCCCTTTAAATCGTACACCGTCCTGACTTGGAACTATATCTCCGTTTCTTCTGGGCCAGATTTACCTACAGATTGCAGTCTCTCAGAAAAGCAGCCTAACAGCAGCTTATTTAGAGCTTTTATGGATGAGCAATTTTAAAAAAAAGGAGCTTACCAATTGTGGTTTTTTTTCCATGCATAAGCAAAATATATAATAAGCCTTAGTAATGGAGCATGAATTCCTACTTATTTTCCAGTTTTCAAGTATTGGGTGATATTTTCAAATATTATGACTGAACATTAAGTATTGAAACCATTATATGACATTATTTTGAAAAATTGCCTGCTCTGAGGATAATGAAAATTATCTTAGTTTTGAAGCTAGAATTTTGTAAATTGCATTATCTTTGCAAGTTCAGCATTTACTGTTTGCCTTGCTGTGAAATAAACCACCTCACGCTCAAGTTTAATTCTATGATTAGCAATATGTTTCACACCCATTTGTAAAAACTGGTTGGTCCTCTGTCTCCTCACTTGAAAAATTGCTTCCCTGAAATGAAGTAAAAATTACACAACATCAGGTTATAGTCCAACAGGTTGATTGGGAAGAACTCTTTTTCAGAGGGCTGCTCCTTCATCAGGTTTAGGTGTAGTGCGACTTATTAATTCTGCGTGTGGTTTTCTCTCTCACTTCACCTGATGAAGGGGCTTTACTCTGAATTTGATTTTATCTGAATTCTGATTTCTGATAAACCTGTTGGGTTATAACCTGGTGTTGTGTGATTATTAACTTTGTTCACCCCAGTCCAACACCAGCTCCTCCACATTATCTTTGAAGTGAGGTCGAATGCCAGTCTCAATTATATGTTCTGGTGTTTGGAGTTGGGCTGGATATACAATCCTCCGAGTCTGAATCAAACATACTACTGATAGGTTTGCTATGGATCAATGGATTAGCAATCTTGTCACACAATCAAAAATTCCTTTCTTATTCCAGCCCACAAACCTGACCACAAATAGCCCATTATCATGAGGTGATAGTGCTCTGCTGGAAGTGCCATCTTTCTGCTCAAGAAGTAAAACTCTGGACTAGCCTCCTACTCTTAGAGACTAAAAATCTTAGGGCACTATTTTTCAGAATAATTGGGCTGTTATCCCCACTGACCTGGCTAATATTTATTCTCAGTTGACATCACAAGAATAGGTTGTTGGATCAGGATAAAATTGCTGTTGGTGGGAGTTTCGGATTGGCAGCCATGTTTGCTAGTACAACAGGAGCAATATTTTTGATAGTCACTGATTAATTGTAACGTGCTGTGGGGCACGATGAGACCATCAAAGATATTATATAAATACCAGAATTTCTTATTCTTTGAGTCAAGGCTGATAAATTTATTAAGTATGTTCATGTTTTACTCCAGTGCATTTTTGTTTTGTTTTTACTTCATCAATTGGCCACTTTTTGGTTTTGAGCTTATTTAGACTTAATTCCTAACAAGCACCATTTAAACAAGGCAAGGTTAAGGTTGTGCTCAGTTTCATTTTCCTTTTATCTTAAAAGATTACATTTAATGGAAGCTAAAGCTACATTAAGGTAGTTATTTTATATCCGACACCTCTTTGAGATTATGTAAGAAAGCTAACTAGTGCATTTGAAGGATATTTGTCTCTGAAACAGTGATTGGGAAGGACCTGGTCATTAGTCTCCTGATGTTTTACATTGTCAAATTGTAAATTAATTAAAAAGTCTGCTTGTGTTATTTATTTATGTCACATTATAGTTTACTGTGAGAAATAACACATTATCTGTCTTATTGCAAACAGTACCACTGTCAATCACCATGTTGTAAATTAATGAGATGAGGTGGTAATTTGCAGCATTCACGAAGGAAAAATACTTTGAGATTCTGGTCAAGAATTCATGAAATGTACCTTTTTGACATGTAAAGTACATGTCAGAGAGTCATACAGATGTTCAGCACAGAAACCGACCCTGCGGTCCAACTCTTCCATGCTGACCAGATATCCTAAAATAATCTAATCCTATTTGCCAGCATTGGCCCATATCCCTCTAAACCCTTCCTATTCATGTACCCATCAGATGACTTTGAAATGTTGTAATTATATCAATTTCCATCACTTCCTGTAGTAGCTCATTCCATACACTCACCACCCTCTGTGTGAAAATGTTATCCCTTGGGTCTCTTTTAAATCTTTCTCCTCTTGCCCTAAACCTATGCCTTCTAGTTCTGAACTACTCCACCCCAGGAAAAAGACCTATCCATGCCCTCAGGATTTTATAAATCTCCATGAGGTTACCCCTCAGCTTCTGAAGCTCTGGGGGAAACAGCCCCAACCTATTCAGCCTCGCCCTATAGCTTGAACCCTCCAAGCCTGGGAACACCCTTCAGAATCTTTTCTGAGCCCTTTCAAGTTTCACAGCATCCTCCCTTTAGGAGGGAGACCAGAATTGCACACACTATTCCAAAAGTGGCCTAATCAATGTCCTGTACAGCCCCAACATATCCTCCCAACTCCTGTACTCAATGCTTTGACCAATAAAGAAAAGTATACCAAACACCACCTTCACTATCCTATTTACCTGTGACTCTCGTTTCAAGGAACTATGAACCTGGGCTCCAAGGTCTTTGTTCAGCAAAACCCCCTAGGACCTTACCATTAAGTGCATAAGTCCTGCAGCGATTTGCCTTTCTGAAATGCAGCACCTCACACGTATCTAAATTAAACTCCATCTTGCTTCTCCTTCAACCCACTGGCCCATCTGCTCAAGATCCTTGTACTCTCAGGTTAACGTCCTTCCTTGTCCACTACACCTCCAATTTTGGTGTCATCTGTCGGCTTACTAACTATACCTCCTATGTTCACTTCCAAATCATTTAAACAAGTGACGGAAAGCCGTGGGCGCAGCACACAGCTGGTCACAGGCCTCCAGTCTGAAAAGCAACCCTCCACCATCATCCTGTCTCTTCTACCTTAGAGCCACTTCTGTAACCAAATGGCTAGTTCTCCCTGTATTCCATGTGATCTAACCGTACTAACCAGTCTACCATGAGGAACATTGTCAAGTGCCGTTCTGAAGTCCATACAGATGATGTCCACCACTCTTCCCTGATTAATCCTTTTCGTTGTGTTCTATTCTGGAATGCTTGTGCTGAAGGATACTGGAGCCAATCTTAAGTCATTCTGGCGTATATAGACAGAATGAAACTTACAAGCGTATACCTGTTAAACACACCAAGTTTGTGTCTGTCTTCATATGTGTTCAAGTGAAACCCCATTTACTGCCCTTCAGCATGTATTTAGACACATCAAGCTAATGAGTTTTAAGCCAGACTCTAGAGGTGAGTAAATGTCAGACTTGTATTAGAAAATCTAAATGTTATAATTTGTTTATGACGTTTGCTGGTTACTTGGCTATGTCATTTCACTGAGGTCTTCCCCAGCTAGTGGCCTATCATTGTGTTGACAGTCATTCCTCAATTCAAAGTTGTGTTTGAAACCACTTGATCCAGTTTGTTTTTAAGAAGAATGCCATGCAGGCTGCATATAGGAATCCAATGCAAGCCAACAGTATGGAGTTAGGCCAACAATCAGAAATAAATCAAAGAAGAATTTTAATTGTGAAGAAGTGGGTTTTTTTGAATACTTCAGAGAGGTGAGATCGATAACAATAGGAAATTAATTCCTTGCACTAAGTAAATAGGGGGGTCACTTGTGTCCTGTGTATTCTTTAAGCATTCTTGTGATGAGTCACAATACTAAACAAAAATCCATGAGATAATCATTGCAATTCCGTTTGGACCCGATAGCTCCAGCTGTTTTAGGCACTATAAATTTAGAGATTGATGACTCTGTGTTCTTCCTTTTGAAAGTGACATATCAGCTTTGCACGATAACATTTTAGTGCACACATTCTTCAGTTTCTGAGAACCGAAGAGGGTGAGAGATACACAGCAATTAACAGTTTGCTTCAGGGATTATTTTGTGTATTTGAATCAAATTCAATGCAATTATTTGCCAACATGTTCTTCAAAATTGTGCTCCTGCATGAGGAATTTTAAAACTTTAAGGCACTTTGCAGATCCAATGGAAAAGTTACAATCCTTTTAAGCACTGACCTACATTTTTACTTATTATTTTGGAGTTAAGGAGAAATGCTCTAAGTCACAGCTTCTCTACCTGAGGTTAAAGTGATTATGCCGATAGGTTAGATTGAAAGTTTTTTTTTGCCCAGCAATCTCTTAAATAATGTCAGAATGCCACTCTCTGTGTAGGTGCTATCAGAGATGATATTGTAATGCAACATTTCATTTCCTGATCAGTTATTTTTATTCAGTGATAAGTTTGATGACTTGTCTCTTGTAGATGCTGAGGTATAGGAAAGAGGTGAAGTGTTCTTTCACTCCAAATTGCTTGCAGTGTTCCTTATTTTGTTTCAATTTCTATGCTCCATAGAGGAGAGGATATTTATAAATCAACCAGGGAGCAGTTCACGCAGGCATGGTGACAAGATCCACTGAGTGTTTTACCATGAAGTAAGTGAGGAGTGTCCCCTTATAAGTAAAGGTGTACTTAAAATCATTGTTCATGCATATAAGTAAGGTGAGGACATTGATTTTCCTGATAAAGTCAGTGACTCACCTGCAATTCAGCCAACTGTACAAACTGAAGTCTAAAAGAGCAAAATGATTTCAAAAATTCTCATCAGCCTAGTTCAGACTTACCTTGCTGAAAGCAAATTTGAAATTTCAGTTCTCCTGAAAATTCTTCCGAACAAGCTTCAAGCTTGCAGGCAAAAAATGACCATGAAGATAAATTGAAGATACCCAAGGAAGGATAATTTATCTCCTCTTATGAGCGATTAAATAACTGGGAGATTGGTGTAGTTGGTTTTGGGCCTGAAAGATGGCTGAGCTGCAGAATTTAGCTGACAGACCATTTGCACATTTTTTCCCCATGTCTCCGTGGGTTCCCTCCCAGTGCTCAGGTTTTCTCCCCCAGTCCAAAGATGTGCTGGTTAGGTGGATTGGCCATGCTAAATTAGAACATAGATCAGTACAGCACAATACGGGTTCTTCGGTCCTTAATGTTGTGCTGGCCTTGTATCTAAGTTGTCCGTAGTGTCCAAGGATCTGCAGGCTAGGTGGATTAGCTAAGATATTTGCAGCGTTACAGAGAGAGGACGGGGTGGGGGGGGAAAGAATGCTCTTGAGAGGGTCAATATGGACTTGATGGGCTGAATGGTCTGCTTTCCCACTGTAGGGAATTTATGATTTATACAAGCCAGGACAAAACTGACTGCCTGTTCAGCCAAGCTCTAAACCTATTGCTTTGAGGTTTGACGTTTTGTTTGGAAGAACCTTCAAGAAGATTTGTATTTCAATTTTTTTTTGGCTAAGGCTGGATAGTTTCCATTCTTAATAGGTTTCTACCAGTGAGAAAATGGGAGATGGGCCCAGGTGGATCCAGGAAGGTAGTTCAGACAGAACTTAGAGAACCTGGGACAAAGTGTGGAATAGACCGAAAGCTATGCCAGGAAGAGACTGAGATGTGATGACAGGTTGAAGAGAAGCAGAGTGGGATTTGCACGCAGAAAATTGAAGACAGTGGCCATATTATTCTAAAAGAACTCTAAATTAGTAATTTAACTATTAATTCGTATTTGAATACCTTTTATTCCAGAAGTCATTATATGGATATGAACTCAACATGCAGAAATTAAAAGCTGTCTCTTTTTAATTAGATGAAGTCAAGCAACGTGTCATGTGCTGTGGTACAATTTAAAAATAAGTATGTCTCTTGCATCCAGGTCCTAATGAAACAGTGAGATCAGAACAAGTGTGGGTGTTAGTTTTAAATAGATTATGTCCAAGTGTTATGAAGCTAAAAGAGTGTATGTTCGCTTTAAAATTGTGTGTTTTCTGAGTTTTGAAGTGAAATTTAAGTGCAGACTCAGGTGCCCAGAAGGAATGGCTGGGAGACTGGCTGTTTCAAAATAGATACATACAACAATTGGCTATTAAAGGGACACTGGAGTTTTGATTGCTGTTTTGACAGCAATTCAGATTTAACCAATTAATTTAAATTATGCCCAGGTTACTAAAACCCAGCTGAATTTGCATTTTTTTGTTTTGGCAACATTGGATCTAATGAGAGGATATGATGTTGCGGCATATTAAAAATGCGGGCATTTTGAAAATTGGTCATAGCAGCTGCTGTAGAGCTGGAGAGCTAACTGTCCATCTAACATGTTGCTCTCAAACAAATTAGAAGACATTGTCTATTGAAAAGTACCTTTTTGTGTAAAACGTATTCACAATAAAAATTAAAAAGACCCAGGGAGATCAGGCGGAAGATTTGAAGACAGACTGTGTGGACTTGAGATTATGTTCATGTAATGTTATTGGAACAGCATGATAAGAGAATTGAGTTCAGTTAGGGGAAAGTGTGTTCAGTATGTTACTAGTTTTGTTTAGTGTTCGCTATTATAATTAGGAAAATAAATTGTTATTTTTCTTTAAACTGTGGAAATAAGTAGTTTTCTGTCACTCACTCACATATTTTAACAGATCACGAGACGAGGCAAGCTTTTCTGGGTGTTTGGTTTTAATTAACAGAAGGATCCAAACTCCGAATCAAAACAGTTTGGGGACTCGATGTCTGAGACCTGGACAGATCCAGTCTGGAATTGGGCAGGGTTAGACTGATTTCGATGGATCCAGGAAGGATCAGGACAGATTTGACAGATTTGGGTGAGAAAGCATCCCAGCAGATCGAAACAGACTTGGGAATTAGTGTCTTAGATCTCTAAATAAAACTTAGGTGAGAACATTTGTTTAATTTCAGTTACTTGGGGTTGGTTAAATTAAAAGTGAGGAAAATGGCTTTTAACATTGGTTCTGGGTTTTGAAGATGTTTCCCAAATTTGCCAAGAAAGTTTAGACAGAGGAAGGATATACTTTTAGAATTCGCAAACAGGTTAGATTTGGGTTTAAAGAAGGACAAAAGTAAAGCTGAAATTGTCATGGAGTTGGTCAGGCACTTGGGTATATCAGAGAAAGAGGCAAGTGCAGTGGAGTTCAAAAACTTAAATTGTAAATGAGGCAATTGGAGTTAGATAAAGAAAGGACAAGAAAAGCCATGTTACAAGATAAAGAAAGGGAGGGAAGGTTCTTACTGAGCACAAAGGAATAGAGAAAGGGGGAGAGAATTTGAACTTCAGAAGTTGCAAGTTAATCAGGAAAGTCAAGTTAACAAGATGGCGATGAAAGGAGGAGTTAGGAATGTGTACAAATATGTTAAAACATTACCACATTTTGATGAGAAAGATGTCAAGGTCTTTTTTATTTCATTTGAAAAATGGGCTCGGCAGCTGGAGTGGCCATACAACTTGCAGGTAATGCTAGTTCCGACTAAGCTGGTAGGCAGAGTTATTGAGGTATTTGCAGCACTGTCAGATGAGGCAGTCACGAGGTTATGAAAATGTCAGACAAGCTATTGAGTGCTGATGAATTTGTACCAGAAGCATATCGACAGCAGTTCAGAAACATAAACAAGGAACCAGGTCAGACTTCTGTTGAGTTTGAAAGAATTAAATATAGCAATTATGATAGATGGGTGCAGGCCTTAAAAATAGACAAGACTAATGAAGCTCCAAGATAGATTATTTTGCTGAAGAGGCGAAGCCAATGGGATTAGTGGAAGACATTAAGGAAACCTCAAGAAAAGTTGAGCTACAGCCGAGGCAGGGCCTGGGTATTGACTTAGTGCCTGTTCTCTATAAAGACTTCACCTCTGTGGGTAAAGTTTTATTCAGGAAGAAGAGGGGGAGAAAATAAATAAGTTATAATTTTAAGAGATATGGAATCTGGTCAGTCTCAAATAGTAAGAGATGAAAGTGTTTGCATACTTTCTGACATTTTACCCGAGAGGGTGATAATTTGTGGAATAGATGGACAGAAATTTGGCATTCCCCTGTGCCTACCAGATTTTCAGAGGCAATTCCATTAAAGGCAAAAATGGAGGAGGAGGAGTTGGTAGCTTTTTTTACCCAGTATGGGCTACCCAGGGCGATTCAGTTACACCAAGGGTCTAATTTTATTACTAAGCTACTTAAGGAAGTCCTGGATAGTTGAGGCATACAGCACTTTAAATCTGAATCCCAGGGAGCCTTGGAAAGCTGGCATCAGACCCAGAAGATCCACGTTAAGAGCATATTGTCAGGCTTACCCGAATGATTGAGACAAAGGTATCCCATTCATGTTGTTTGCCATTAGAGATGCCCCAAATGAAAGTCCTCAGTTTACCCCCTCCGAGTTAATATTCAGACATCAAGTGAGAGGGCCTTTGAAACTAGTTGAAGAAAAACTTCAGTATCGCTTTTAACAGTCAATTGTTACATGTACCTATTTTGGAACAGCCTGTTTTCCAGCCAATCCATTTGGGTAGCTGAGGCTGCATTTTAAATTCACTCCAAAAATCAGAAAACACTTTCCACTTTAAAGTGAACATACACTCTTTCAAATTTGTAACAAATCAAACTCATTATCTGAGTGGAGCCTGTGCTTTCAGTACAATGATTTATGCAGTTTCACATTTGCTGTCATACCAAGCCTCCATTTAGAGTCATAGAAATGTACACCACGGAAACAGACACTTCAGACCAACTTATCCATGCTGACCAGTTATCCCAACCTAATCTAGTCCCATTTGCCAGCACTTGGCCCGTATCCCTCTCAACCTTTCCTATTCATGTACCCATCCAGCTGTCTTTTAAACGTAGTAATTGTACCAGTCTCCATCAGTTCTTCTGGCAACTCATTCCATACATGCACCATCCTCTGCATGAAAAAGTTGCCCCTTGGGTCCCTTTTCAATCTTTCCCCTTTCACCCTAAACCTATGCCATCTAGTTCTGGACGACTCCTACCAAGGAAGAAGACTTTGTCTGTTTACCCTATACATGCCCCTCATAATTTAATAAACCTGTATAAGATCACCCCTCAGCCTCCGACATTCTTGCGAAATATCAAATTCTACAATGTTTTTGTGACCTTATTCTCCAGTTACAAACAGTGCCCCTAATAAGTAAGTAATGCAAGTCTATTGTTCTTATAGCTGATCGTATTCACTAACGTAGTGATAAGAGTGCGCATATTTATAGCTATAGCTATATGTAGCATTATAGCTAAGCTATTACTTGACTCCAGATTAGATAAAACCCTTCCTTGACAACAAAATATTTTGTGAATGTACTTGTTACTGCATTCTTTCAGAACAGTGAGAATAAACACATGTGATGGAGAATTATTTAAATTTTTTAAATTCATAATCTGACTCTGCAGCATTAGAACACTTTATTTTCTGTGCATTGTTTTGTGGGCTGGTATATTGAAGTTGTTTTGTCAGCTACAGTAAATAAATGCTTGCTTGTGGCCAGCATCAATGTGATTCGTGATTCACTGTTAACACTGTGTATACCATTTTTACTGTTTTCCTGGATCACTATTTAGCATCTGTTACTGTCAGTTTTTTTTTGTCTGACTAGGACTTGAGGCAACAATTTTTCATTTGGGACTTTAAAGCAAGTTAATGAGTCTGAGAAGTCTGTGTAGGCATACTTTTTAGACTGGGGCCAATAAAGGAATTCCTGTGGAGACAGAATCGTACTACATGAAAGTATTAGAATGGAAATTTTAACTTTAGTCTGTAACAAAAACAAAAGCTGGTTTTATGGTGGACTTTCAACGTCCTGAGTGGCCATTGCAGCCAGAGCCTGGAAAGGGAGTTTACAGATTTTGATTTTTGGCACAAGCTCTGTTTAGTAGTTTACCATGTTACCCATACAGTTCTCCTCATAGCAAGTAAGGAGAGGAGAACTAATGTTTAACTTGCTTTAAAGTCCCAAATGAAAAATTGTTGCCTCAAGTCCTAGTCAGACAGCAAGTAAGGAGAGGAGAACTCAGGCGACTCTCTGTGTGGAGTTTGCACATTCTCCCCGTGTCTGCGTGGGTTTCCTCCGGGTGCTCCGGTTTCCTCCCACAGTCCAAAGATGTGCAGGTCAGGTGAATTGGCCATGCTAAATTGCCCGTAGTGTTCGGTAAGGGGTAGATGTAGGGGTATGGGTGGGTTGTGCTTCGGCGGGGTGGTGTGGACTTGTTGGGCCGAAGGGCCTGTTTCCACACTGTAAGTAATTAATCTAATCTAATGGTATTTCTTATCTATAAATCTAGTTCATCACAAAATATACTGTGTTCTAGAGACTAAAACCCAAAAATTATGACCAGCCTTATCTACAGCTGTTATGCTCAGTTTTGTTGGCATCGCAGTCTGACCTCTGCTCCTCACCAACATTTATATGGGTAGCACAAGCAAAATCAAGTGTGACCATCTTGGTGGTCATCCACATATCCTAATCACACAGTTCAGTAGTTAACATGGCTGCCTCACGACTCTTCCAGCCTTGGATGACTGTGTGGAGTTTGCATGTTCTCCCTGTATCTGTGTGGGTTTCCTTTGGGTACTCCGGTTTCCTCTCATAGTCCAAAAACGTGCAGGTTAGGTGCACTGGCTGTGCTAAATTGCCCCATATTGTGCAGGTTAGGTGGTTTAACTATGGTAAACATGGAGTAATGGGGATAGGATGGGATGTTGTTAGGATCAGTGCAGACTTGATGGGCCAAATGGCTTCTGTCTGCACCGTAGGATTTCTATGATCTGCGTTGAGATCTTTATTTGTCGATACATCTGCCTCTGTTTCTGCAGGATGAATTGCAAATTTTGCTAGATGAGATTGCATCAGCTGATTTCTGAAGCTGATTCATTCTCATTGCAGGTGTGAGAGCTCCCTTTGCAGGAGGATTTCCTGATCTTCATCCCAAAGAAGGGAGGAACATCCAACGTTACAGTCTAACATGTCATTGAGCTGAAAGCACTAAATTTGTAACTCAAATCTGGGAGAGCGTGGTTCACAATTGGGTCGTTAAATGGGAGCTTGGAGAATTTGCGGTCCCAGAAACCGAAAGGTACAGACAGATTCTGCTGTGGACTGCTGGTCCCATTTAGAAGTTCATATGTGTTAAGTAACAGAGAAATTCCATTCAATATTTTAAATTTATTTCATTATTTATAGAAAAAACTCAGTATCATGGTGTACCAGCTGGAAACTACATTCATTGAAAATTTGGCAAGTCATTGGGTTAAGTATCAATATTCAATTATTCTGCACACGAGTTCACTGTATCCTCTAGATGGTGCACTAGGCAAAGACATAGCTGGAATTCTTAGAAACAAAATTGGAAAACGTTGGACAGTGGGTGCACATTTTAAAAAATTCTAGCAACTCTTTCAAAAAAAAAACTGGATTTCTGCATTGGCTAGTGTATATTTTTTAGTGTCACTTGTGAAAAATGAACAACAGTTAAAGCTATTTAACTCTGAATGTAGAAAATGGCTTGCACCAATTTCAGTGAGCTGCTTGGAGGGTTTTGAATGCAAGTCCTGTAGCATTAGCTGTCATTATTAATTCAACTTTTCATTTCAACCTATTTATCAAATGGTATATTTTATTGGGAGAAATAATCTGCCATATCTACCTTGCACAATGTCTCCTGTGGGGGAAGGAGCAAGGCCTTCAGGCTAATTTTCAGAAATAATATGCAGGTCAACATGGTCATTAAAATGGAAGCAAAATATTTTTTAAGAGTAGAATTGAAAAGAATGTAGGTTGTGTGCAATTTGTATTCATTTTTGTTTGCCTACACAGTCAATTCTTCTATAACGCAATGGTCGCGTTCTTGTGGAACCCTATGTTACAGAAAAATCATGCTTTAGAAACAGCACTTAAAGTGTTGATGATGTGATCGCTTTACAGGCAAAAGTTCAAGCTTTACCAACAGCGTCTCTAATTTGTCAATCATGTTGCAGCAAATTCGACTGGAGGAAACGTGTGCTATAGCAGAATGACATGTACTCGGAGAACCTGGAAATGATGTATCTTTAGAAAAAAAGTTGTTATAAAGATTTACATGGATGCTTCCAAGAATTGGTGGATTGTCGATAAGTGACAACCTGAACAGGCTGATGGGGACAATTTTCTCTAAGATTGAGTGGTAATCTGATGGGGATCTTCAGGATTAGCAAAGGATTTGTCAGGGTACATATGGAGAAAATGTTTTCATTTGTGATGGTATCCAAAACTACAGACCATCAAAATCACACTGTCGCCAATAAATCAAGCAAGCAATTAAAGAGAATCTTCTTTACTTAGAATGGTTGGAATATTGATGCCTCGTTGGACATTTGGGGTGAATTGCCTAAGTGCCATTTTGGGAAAACTGGTGCATTATGAGGGAGGAGCAGGAATGTCAGCTGACATCTAGGATGAGATGAAGTCAGATGCCACAAGGCTTGCATGGACCAATTGATTTGAATGGCCAATTTGTTAACCATAACTACTGTGATTCAAAGGAATTTACTTCGCACTAGAGTTCTGAGTCATACTTTTCATAGTTAGTATTCTTGTACTGCTTAAATGAATATCAAGAAAAGAATTCTCTCTAAGTGGCCTGACAGGCATGCATCATTGAATTATTGTCATCTCTCATAAGTAAAATAATGCAGATGCTGGAATTCTGAGACAAACACAGACAATATAGGGAACAATATAGGCATGTCTGGCAGCATCTCTGAACCATATTGCTTTCACGTCCAATATGACGACTTCAGAACTGGCGAGATTTGCTTTCTTTAATGCTAAACGAGCATTAGGAAATGAAATGGGTTTTTACAACAATCTACAGTGGTTACGTGGATGCCATTATTTTAGCTTTTTAAAAAAAATTCTGCTATTATTGATTTAAAATTTCATCATCTGTCATGATGAGATTTGAGCCCCTGTGCCCAGAATGTTAGCCTGAATTCTTGTCCAGTGTTCTCACTGCCTCCTCCTTGCATGCAGGGTATAACAATTAAATTGAATGAGTTGTGGCTTCAGGTACTTTGATGCTACTGTGTGTTCTACTGAGTTGCTCCACCAGGAGGTAACATTGATTGAAATAGATTTATGAGATGCATGTGCTTAGTTGCTTTCCTGTTAACAGCTCTGTAAGTTCCGAAGTAATCCATCAGATCAACAAGATTTTTTTCAATGACCAAATGTAACACAATATGCTTCATTTTGGCAATGGGATGCTGATCATATACAGAAAGAGCGAGAGGCAATTGAAAACATTGTTCCATTGACAGGCTTTATGAGAGACCAGGCTGACAAAATTTATGAAGTCGGATCTGAAAATAAGGTTAAAATGCCTGAAGGTGCCACCATAAATTTGAACTTGGGAGACCTGAATAAAGTGAAAATAAGGTTCAGGATTTATATTTTGATGCTTTGGTGAACAAGGCTCACCATGAGATTGACTGAATTTTTTTAGTGGGACAAGGTATTCACAGCCAAGTTTGTCTCCTTTGTCAGTGTATGTTTGTTTTTGTCTGCAAATGATTAAGAGCTGAAAATGTGTTGCTGGAAAAGCACAACAGGTCAGGCAGCATCCAAGGAGCAGGACAATAGACATTTGAGGAATGAAGCTGAGACTTAGAGAGGGTTCACTGGATTAGTTCCTGATGTGGTGTTAATTTGTGAGATGCTTGAATAAATTGGGCCTATCTTCTCTGTAGTTTAGATGAATGATCGGCCATCTCATTGACAGATTCTGAAGGGACTTCTTGAAATGCAATAGTAGTGTCCCTGGCAGAGTCACCTCAGACTCTTCCAAATTAGACGATACAGGCCTAGTCTGTCTAGCCTGTCTTCATAACACAATCTGCTATTTTTCTAGATGTTAATTTAGTAAAACTTACCTGAATTGCTTCCAGTACATTAACTTCCTTCTATAAGCATTGTAACCAATTCTCTGAATGGTATTCCAGATGTGGTCTCTCAAATGCCTTGTTTAACTGAAGCATAACCTCCCTACTTTTACATTCAATTCCCCTAACAATAAAATGTAATATTCCATTAGGTTTCCTGATTACTTGCCGTACATGCACGCTAACCTTCTGTGATTCTGCACTGGGACACCCTACGCTGTGTTTTAGAGCTCCGCAACATCTCATCTTTATACTTTTTTTTTCTTCCAAATGAACACTCTTGCACTTTGCCCCATTAATCTCCATTTGCCAGCTCTTTTCCCACTAACATAACCAAACTGTATCCCTGTAGGCACTCACTTTTCTACCTACCTTTGTGTCATCAGCAAATTTAACTACCATGCCTTAGATGTCTTCATCCAAAATATTTATATAAATTGTAAAGCATTAGGGCCCCAACACTGATTGACCCCGGTGGTACATTCGTAGTGACATCCAATCAGCCTGAAAAAGATCATTTATTCTGACACTCTGCTTCCTGTCAGAAAGCAGAGTGTCAGAATAACCAGCCAGTCTTCTGTCTATGCCAATATGTTACCTCAACACCATGAGCTTTAGTTTTCTGTAGTAACGTTTTGTGTGACACCTTATCAAATGTCCTCGGGAAGTCTATGTACAAAACATCTACTTGTTCCTTTTTATCTAAAGACTTCCGATGGATTCATTCACAGTTATTTCCTTTTGACAAAACCATGTTGATTCTGCCTTGAACTTATCCAAATGCCCCGTTATAACATTTTTCATATGACAGATGTTAAGTTATTAAGCCTATAGCTTCCGATTTTCTCCCTCCCTTTTTGAATAAATGTGTTACATTTGCTATTTTGCAATCCAAATGAACCTTACCTGAATGTAATGAGTTTTGGGAAATTAAAACCAATGCATCAGTTATCTCACTAAATAGGGCTAAATCCATCAGGGCCAGGAGACTTGCCAATTTGCAGTTCTGTCAATTTGCTTGGTACCACTTTCCTGATAATTGTAACTTCCTTGAGTTAATCCTTCCCTTTCAGTTCCTGATTTGCAGCTATTTCCAAGATGCAACTTTTATCCTCTCGAGCTGTTCAATTCATCTGCGATCTCTTTATCCTCCATTGCTAACTCCCCAGACTCTTTTTCCATTTCACTAACACTGACCTTGATAATTTTCTTTCATTTTTTAAACATCTGAAGAAACATTTCCTCTCTGTTCTTATATTTTTGACGAATATTCGTTCATACTCTAACTTTTCTCATTATTTTTCTAGTCATTCTCACCAGTCTTCTGACCTGCCACCTATCTTTTACACAATTATGTCTTTTCTTCAAATTTAATATTATCTTTGACATTTTCAGTTTAGCATGGTAGGCATACATTTTCTTATTTGTTGTATCTGTTCTGTGCTTTTTGGAATATCCCTTTTGCTGTTTGCCACTGCAATTCTATTGACTTAATGCTTAACCTAAATTGACAGTTGACTTTTGCTAGCTCCGTTTCATGTCTTCCCAATTGTCCTTGTTTAAATTCAAAATAGTAGACTTAGTCTAGTATGTTTGGTCTAGTCTAGCTAGGTATAGTATAGACTGCTGTCTGGTTGGTGCCATAACATGCTGGTTTAAGAAACTGTCCTGAAAGCATTAAATGTATTCCTCATCTCGACAACTTTTTCCCCACTTTCAGTCAAAAACTGTACCTGAATGCTAACTGTAACAAAATACCCTGTCCAACATGATGTGACTGCCCCCTAGTAAGGGAATCCAGGTATCCTTCCGCCTCTCTCATGCATTGCAGTGTCTGTAGTTTAACCTCCAGCTCAAAACCTCTGAGGCAAAGCTGCTTGAACTTCAAACACTTAGCGCAGATATGTTTTCCCTGAAACAGTGATATCCTTGAGCTCCTGCATCATGCAGCTTTGACATGTCACCTTACTACCATTCTTGATGAGTTTTTAATTTATTATTTATTTATATTATTCACTTAGTCATGTTGAAAGTGGAGTTGAAGCCCAAGTTCAATCATTTTAATACTGAATGGCAAAACAGTTGGGAGAGTCACGAGGTGGTCTACTTCTCCTCCTCCTTCAGTTGTATGTTGTGTTCTCCCTTAGCTCAGCAACAGTGACCTTTATGACTTTGAAATACTCACTAAATGGCTCAATTTTAACCTTTTAAAAAGAAATTAATATTGCATCTAAACCCATGATTGTTATCTATTCCTGGAGGGTAATTTCTTTGTCTCCCAAAAGAGGGTTTCTGGTCCAATGAATATGTTAATATTTATGAAATCTGAATACACTAGTAGGTAATTCTGTATGATCACTTGGTCCCCTCTGCTTTTATATTACAATGCAATTCACTATAGACTATGAGAGATATATAACTTTTGTTTGTGTTCATTCACAGTTAGACCAGCATTAATTGCTCATCCCTAATTGCCCACAGGGCAGTTAAGAGCTGTGGATCTGGAGTCACACGTAGGCTCGATGAGAGTTTGAATCTCTAAAGGACATGAGCAAACCACTGAACCATTTTAAATCTTATGATGTATAGATCTTACTATGAACAGTGACAATACTATGGAATTTGAAAACTGTTGTTTCTAGGCATCAATACCTAGTCATAGTACATGTACTGTGGAATTTCTGAACGACTTAGCTCCACGTAGGTACAGTGACAAGACCATGAAGTTTGTATGGTTTTTGTTTTAATGGTCATACTGAGAAGTATGAAAAGACAATTAGTCTGAGTTTGCAACTGTGCAACACAGTATGGACTCTATTAAAAACAATTCCGATATTCAGTTTAAGATTCACTTTAAAATTTGGCATAATTTGCAGTCATTGTGCTAAGGTGCCACTGTATAAACTTAATATACTTCTGAATGAAGACGTGGTCTTGAGAGTCACATGGAAGTGAAACCTAATACAGGGCTACTGTTTACTCATCTCTAACTAGGTGAATGGAGTTCTTGTACAAAATGAAGTTGGAATTAAAATTATATTGTTCAGTTTTACAAAGCCAATGGCATTGATTTCAGACCTTCCAGATTCAAGCAAGATCAGAACTTTGAATGCTGAAGTTGCATTCTGTACAAATTATAGCTGATCAATATTTACAAGTTAGAAACTCCATTTGAAAACAAGAAAACTTCTCACTTTTGTGACTTTAGATGTACTTTCAAAAATATAGTTTTGAAAGTTTTTAATGCAAAGGAACTTGTTTGCAGCTCTTATTCATGCCTTAGTCAATTATTTGGGAATATATATTTCTTTTGTAAGTGTTGATTGATATGATTACATTTTATAAAATATTATACTCCAGTTAGAATGTGGAACCTGAAGTTGCAAGCAGTGGTTGAAACAATTAAATGATGTATTTAAGGGGAAACTACAAAGGACAAAAGGCCGTGTTAACATTCACAATAAATGAATTGCATGGTTATATAACATGGTGAAAAGCCTGAATTATGGCCAGGTCATGACAACAACTGATCGTGTTCCTTCAGCATGTTGTATTTTCTGTTAACTTGGGCTAATCTATATTGCAAATTTGTCAACCTCATTGATTGTCTTGAGTGATAAAGCATTGAAGAAGGCCATTCATTCCATGTTAAAAATCTCATAACACTAGTTATAATCCAACAGGTTTATTTGGAAGCACCAGCTTTCGGAGTGCTGCTCCTTCATCAACCACCTGATGAAGGAGCAGCGCTCTGAAAGCTCGTGCTTCCACATAAACCTGTTGGACTATAACCTGGTGTTGTGTGATTTTTAACTTTGTACACTCCAGTCCAACACCGGCACCTCTAAATCATTAATTCAGTGATACCTCTGCTGGAGATGAGGCTTCTTTATTTTAGAATTTTTCTTGGAGAAAATTGAACAGTGGTTTTTAATGGCTAGAAAAATGGTTTTGTTTCCAGTGTTTCAAATGAGGATTGCTTTGAGTTTACAAACTTAAAATAAAGTTTCTTCCAAATTGGCAAGTGCAGTAAAGTATTTCACATCCAAGTCCTTATTCTATTGAATGTAGAAGTGACTTAACAGTCAATAAAAATGACTGATGCTTTACCTGCGAGTCAAAATGCGACTGGCTTTGTAGGTAGACATGTTATGACACAGCAATGAAGCCATTTTGACAGTATTAATAAAATGAAAAATTCCACACCTGATGAAATCTTAAATAGCTTCACCTATTTATATATTTGTTATAGTTTGTTCTGAAGGGCAGCTTGTCGAAAAACCTGTGTCTTGTGTAGTTCTAGGGTTATGATGTCCTCAACGTTTTTTTCAGGAAACCATAGCATGATATCTGTACACACTTGTGAGCAGTTAGGTGAAAAAGACTTGGATTTTGTCACTTGTCTTCATCAGTTGTACTCATTGTTAGATGCCTGAAATGACATTAGAAGTATATGCTCGTCAATTGTAGTTCCCAGGTTTAAGTAGGTTTGGATATGACCAATTAATCAGTTCAATACTGTTATCACTTGTGATCTAAGTGTGCTGCACCATATCTGTCAACTTGTCGAAAATTGAAAGGAGACAACTGAATCAGCAGTGTTTGGAAGGCAATTTGTTTCTCTTGAACTAGCAAGTAACTTGGCGTAATTATTAGCCGTACTGCACATCCTATGGATTTTTTTCATGTTGACTTTTCTGGAAAATTGTCAAAACGAAGCATATTGAATGAAAGATAGAAGTGATATAAATGAGTGCAGTGCCTTTGGAATGAGTTGCCATGGAATCCAAGCACTCAATGTTTCTTTGTAAACCCTAGTTACTGTTTGTTTCGGCTGTCATGTTCAGCATGTCTGAGCTTTGTTTCTGTCAGTTTTCAAAGGTCATGGCAAAAACTTCAAAAGGTATACTGAACTAATTTCATGCCTTGCATTTCTTAGTCTTAGTTGGCCATTTCTTCATTTTGTGGTCCCAACACCGTGTTAGCCATTGTGCTTTATAGAACCTCTAATGTAATGTCTCAAAAATGTTTTTATTCATTTGCAGAAGTGAATGTACATAGTGTTAAAACTTCTCAATGGGAATACGCTTTTATCCCCTCATTTTTACCTAGTCCAATATAATTTATGTTTTTAAATGTAAAGCATACAAGCTCATTTAGATTTTAAAGATTGCTCACTGCTTTTATTCTTTGAGAGCAATTCATATTTTGCACTTAATGATTTATATATATTTGTGTTTCATCACAACACTTCATGAAGAAAAAGCTGCCAACAGTCAAGTCATGCACAGAAATCATGATTGAAATGGTAAGCTTTGCGGCATCTCAAAATGGTAAGAGTGGCGAGGTTCAGAAAGAATGGAGGAATAGGACTGAGCCAGCACAAGCCTTCATTGCTGGAGGTGAGGTGGAAGCAAGATCGCACTGGAGGCCAGAAATGGGCAGGGTTGTAGCATTCTGCAGAGATGTTGAGTTAGGACCAATCAAACCACTGAGTGTTTGGAAACGAGAGTGAAGACTTTGAATTAAGTATATGTGGTCAAAAGAAGCTTGCTCAGGTTAGTGAGGACAGGACTGGGTGGCATTACAGCAAAACACAGCAGCTGCTATAAGTGTGAGACAAATACACAAATGCAGAAACTTAACAGGTCTGGGGAGAGAGAAGCTGAATTAACATTTTCAATGGTATCGTTCTTCAGAATTGGTGGGAACTGGGTCAGCTTGTAAGCCAGGAGTTCGGATCCATTTGGGATTGAGGAATACCAGTCTCAATTTGGATTGAGAGTCATCAAGATGGGCAAATGAGAAATTGACACTGAATTTAAAAAAAATGTATCAGAGTTTCAGCAGTAGTATGGATCTTTTGAGGACCAAGTTGATGATTGCATTTGTGGTTTAATATTCAGTTTTTTGCTGAACAAGATATTGAGCCTCAGCATCCATAGTTTGGGAGGGGATAGGTGTTGTGGAAATGGGATTGCATCTGGAACAAACTTGCAAATTTATTGTTGGAGTTTAATCAATATCAGGTTGGTGTTCTCAATGTCAAGTAATGAAAATATGGGGGTAGTCTGTCACTTAATAATAAACTGTTACTTGACCATGGCATAGAGTCATAGAGATCCTTCGGTTCATCTAGTTGACACCAACCAGGTATCCCAAATTCATCTAGTCCCATTTGCCAGCATTTGGTCCAAATCCCTCTGAACCGTTCCTATTCATATACCCATCCAGGTGCCTTTAAATGCTGCAATTGTACCAGTCTCCATGACTTCCTCTGGCAGCTCATTCCATACATATGCCACCCTCTGCATGGGAAAATTGCCCCTTAGGTCCCTTTTATATCTTTACCTTCTCACTTTATGCCTACGTTTGGACTTCTCCTACGCTGGGGAAATGACTGCTTAGCTGTTCACCCTGTCCATACCCCTCATGATTTTGTAAACCTCTACATAAGATCACCCCTCAGTCTTTGACGTTCCAGGGAAAATAGTCCGTGCCTACTCGGCCTCTCCCTATACTGAAACCCTTCAACCCTGGCAATATCTTTGTCAATCTTTTCTGCACCCTTTCAAATTTCACAACATCCTTCCTGTAGCTGGGAGACCAGCATTGCATGTGTTACTCCAAACGTGGCCAACTCAATGTCCTGTACAGCTGCAATATGATCTCCCAATGGCAAGATTGGATGGTATGAAACTATCTAGCTGACACCAAATCCATGCTTCCATATAGTGGTAGCAAAATGTAACATATCAGAGGACAGACTATCGCAGTGGTTTAAAGCAGAAATCATTACCACGCCATGGTGACTTTTGACCATTGAAGTTTCCTGATTGCAAGGATTTGAGCAGAGAGTAGTTAATCTTTAGAAGGAGGGGAGCACAATGGAGAATGCTAATTCAGAATGCTAATTCAGAATGGGATTAGTGTTTAATCGCAAAACTGGAGAACCAAGTATCAGAATTATCAATGTTTTCAAAAAACAAATATCTTTTGTAATATAGTCAACATTGCAGTGTAGTTCAAGCTTTTTTACTATACTATAGAAAAATGATTTGTTTGTTTATCCAGCTACTTAGTCAATCTCATGGCTGACAATGTAGTTGGTTATGTTTGAGAAGTGTGTCGTTGCTAATGGGTATTCTTCTCAAAATCTGTTTAGTGGTATGAACAGGAGAGAGTGGGCATTCTTCACCTTATATTATTAATGCAAATCCTGCTCATGTGTTTCCAAGTGTCAGTTGTTACGACTTAGATTCTGACTCTTTTGGCTCTTTCTCATGAGTGACTCTATTGCTAATCTGTCTTTTTTGACATTGATATATTGTGGTTGGAAAAAATTAGTTCCTTCACTGATATTGTCATCATTCCAAAAGACTGAACCTCTGAAAATCCTGTCAAGCTTGTGGGCCTTTAAAAGCTATGCAGTTAATCTTGGTAGACCAAGTTTAAGTTCAGAAACAAAAGCAGAAATTGTTAGAAAAAGTCAGAAGGTTTAGCAGGATCTGTAGAGAAAGCAGAATTAATGTTTTGGGTCCAGTGACTCCTCTTCAGAACTGATAGAAGCAAGGAAAAATTTGGGATATATGCTAAAGAAGGGGTGGGAGAAGGGGAAGGAGTAAACAAGAGGTGGAAATTGGAGCCCAGAGAAGAATGAAAACAGTTGGACAGACAAAGAATGGTTAAGGTAAGCTTGGGAAAATGAATAGCTGCTAATGGGTAATATTCATGCCTGACAATGGATTGTTTGTGGCAACAGCCCATATGATGATCAGGCCTATTGTGTGGGGTTTGGGGTAAGAACATGAGAGAAGGTGCTTATTTAAAGCTATTGAACTTGATATCAAGTCTAGAAGGTTGCACGGTTCCCCCAGTCATAATTTCCCAAGTGCAAAATTACAGCTTGCATTGAGCTTCACTGAAGCACTGCAGCAAGCCTGAGACAGAGATGTTGGCAAGGGAACAGGATGGTGTATTGAAATGTCAGGCAACTGGAAGCCCAGGGCCAATTTTGCAACAGAATGTAAATGTTCTGCAAAGCGGTTGCCCACCTGCACTTTGTCTCCCCAAAGTAGAGGAGACCACATTGTGAACAGTGAATACTGCAGACGAGATTAAGTGAAGTGCAGGTAAATCATTGCTTCATCTGGAAGGTGTGCCTGGAGCCTTGGATAGTGAGGAGGGAGGAATGAAATGGGCAGTGTTGCACCTTGGTGATTGCATGGCAAGGTGCTGTGTGGGTATCAGGAGAGGTTGGAAGTGGAGGAGGAGCAGATCAAGGTGCCTTGGAGGGAACTATTCCTGTGGAGGGCTGATGGAGGGGAGGGGAGCATGTATGTGTTGGTGGCATCCTGCTGGAGGTGGTGGAAATAGTGGCTAATGGTCCTTTGGATATACGTGCTGGTGGGATGATAGATGAGGATGAGGCAAATCCTATTTTTGTTGTGAGAGGGAAGAGCAGAGTGAGGGCTGAAGTGCATGAGATGGATCGGACGTAGCTGAGTGTCCGTCAACCTCCTTCCTGTGTTGAGGAAGAAGGTGGACATTTCAGAGGGCCCCCTTTCCGAAGTTAGCATCATCAGAACAGACGTGAGAGAGACAGATGAGCGTGAAGGATGAAGAGTCTTTATGGGAAGCAGGGTGGGAAGATGTACAGTCAAGGTAACTTGTGGGAGTTAGTGGTGTATAGTGGATATTGGTGACCAGCCTCTCCCCAAAAATGGAAAGAGAGCTGTTGTGGAAAGGAAGGAAGGAGTCAGATGACAGGGTGAAGGCAAATGTTGGGTGGAAATTGGAAGCGAAATTGATTAATTTTTCCCATTCTGGATGAGAGAGGAAAGCAATGCCAATGATGTCATCAATGTACCAGAGAAAGAGTTGTGGGTGGGAGCCAAATTAGGAGTGGAACAAGGAATGTTCCAGACAACTTAAAAAAAGGTAGTCATAACTGTGACCAATGCAGGTAACCGTGGCTGCACCTTTCCACTGAAGAAAGTAGAAGGAGTTAAAGAAGTTGTTTAAGGTGAGGATGAGCTCACCCAAGCAGGGAAGGGCGGTGGTGGATGAGGATGGTCAGGCCTTTTTTCCGAGAAGAAGCAGAGAGCCCTTAGACCATTCTGATGGAGGAAAGACATGTCAAAAGATTGCACATTCATGGTGAAGAGGAGGCAGATGGAGCCCACAAACTGGAAGCTTCTAATGTGTCAGAAGAATTGCAGATGTAAGGATTATATTCTTTTGAAGCTTGAAATAATAGTTTTAACTTTTCCACACCATGAGAGACGAAGCGTTTTTACACTTGAGAGATCCTCCATATTTCTTCAAGTGTTCGTTGCACAATGCAGTTACTTGTGTTTTGGCCTTTGATGTTATTTTGCACTCAAATAATGAGCACTTCCCTTACCACGCAAAATTCTTTCTTCGCTCACTTTCCTCCCCACCCAAAGTTGCCAACTCAATTCTTCAATTTCAATTTTTTTTTCCATTGCCATATTCAAGGCTAAATGCAAGGATACATAGAGGGTAGTGCCCCTAAACTAGTGTTTCTGGCTTACTCTTTTTTTTGTGATCGACTGTCTGTCTCTCTACCTTACTCTGACTGACTGACGTTCAGGTTTAATTAGAGCCCTGAGTTGTAGGAATTACTAATGTTTTCAGGAATGGACAGTTAAGTGAGCACATAATGCATGCATCTGTTGGCTGGCTAATTTCACATCTTCATAATTTTAAAAAATTTTGTTTACAACATTGTGCATAAATGTGTAACAGAATGGCTTCTGCAAGTCACAGTACCAACAGCAGCTGCATGACAGAGACTTGTTTAATATGATTTCAGTTGAATGGACTGATCATTTGCACCTCAGTCCTTTCTAACGTATCAGCAAAACAGTTTTAAGTTTGTGTGGAGTTCATGTAAAATCAGTCACTTTGCTTTCTGCTCCCAATTGTTTCATCAATTAGATTGAGCAAGGAATGCTCAGCTGTCAGAATATCTTAAGATGGGACTCTAATTTCAAAAGGTTTGCAGGAAGTTCACAACAATCATGTAAGGAGTGGATGCATACAAGTTTTAGATGGGGCTCATCATTTGCTTGGAGACTTTTTCAGTTGTACAAATTGTTGTCTATCATAGAACATAGAACATTACAGCACAGTACAGGCTCTTTGGCCCTTGATGTTGCGCCGATCAGTGAAACCAATTTGAAGCCCTCAAACCTACCCTCTTCCATTTTCATCCATGTGTTTGTCCAATGACCATTTAAATGTCCTTAAAGTTGGCAAATCTACTACTGTTGCAGGCAGAGCGTTCCACACCCTTCCTACTTTCTGACATCTGTCCTATGTCTACTACCCGTCAATTTAAAGTTATATCCCCTCATGCTAGCCATCACCATCCAAAGAAAAAGGCTCTCACTGTCCACCCTGTCTAACCCTCTGATTATCTTTGTCTCAATTAAGTCACCTCTCAACCTCCTTCTCTCTAATAAAAACAGCCTCAAGTCCCTCAGCCTTTACTCATAAGACCTGCCCTTCCATATCAGGCAACATCCTAATAAATCTCCTTTGAACCCCCTCCAAAGCTTCCACATCTTTCCCATAATGCAGTGACCAGAACTATACGCAATACTCCAAGTGTGGCCACACTAGAGCTTTGTGCAACTCCAACATGACCTCATGGCTCTGAAAACCAATCCCTCTGCCAATAAAGGTTAACACACCATATGTTGTCTTAACAACCCTATCAAGCTGGGTGGCAGCTTTCAGGGATCTACGTACATGGACACAGAGATCTCTTTGCTCACTTACACTATCCAGAATCTTACCATTAGCCCAGCACTTTGTATTCCTGTTGCTCCTTCTGATTGAGATGTATGGTGTTTGAGATACATAAATAGTGCAAATATAGCAAAACCTTTTCCTTAGTACAAGGGTCAATAACTAAGACATAGAACATTACAGCGCAGTACAGGCCCTTCAGCCCTTGATGTTGCGGTGATCAGTGAAATCAATCTGAAGCCCATCTAACAGGAGGATTTACAGAGGACATTAAGAAGAAAAATGGGTTGTGGCTGCCTGGACGCTTGGCTCGGTAACTAAGAGTCATTTCAGAACCTTTTAGATAAGCATTTGAAAATACCACAAGATAGAAGAGAGTCCTTATCGTGCAGTGTTATTATCCCTACCTCTGAGCTAGGAAACCAGAGTTCAAAAAAAATACAAAGAACTGAAATACTGGAAACCAGAACAAAAACCCAGAAATTGTTGGAAAAGACTCAATAGGTCTGTCAGCATCTGTGGAGAGAGACAGAGTTAACGCTTCGGGTGCAGTGACCTTTCTTTAGAAGGGGAGTTCAAGTCCTACCTGCTCCAAAGATAGGTGATGATTCTGAACTCCTCCACTATTTTACTCCTTTCATTCGGTCTGTTTGCAGGGGCAACATAGATCAGTGTGATTTCCTAGCTAAGTTATGACAAGAACATAATATGCTGTAGTTACGTGTATGAAAAACAAACTGACAACCACGGGGTAGACGAACACACTCCTTTTACCAGAGTGAATCTGGGTTTGGTTCCAACCCCTGCTTTCTTCATTGATTTTCTGCTTGCCTGATGACCCTTGAGATGTAAGACAGTAATGAAGGTGAACATCCATCATGCTGATGATTAAATATGTGTCAACACATTTCTACTCTGTAATTCACATTTAAATTATTCAAGCAATTACTTGCAGCAAATGAATGTTTGCAATTTATATCAAGATACTTAATTAAATCTGCGTCATGTTACTTATATCCTACTGCAAATTTCTAAAATAGTTAAGTCAGGTGATGAGTGCTGCAGCTCAGCTATTCTGAATTCAAATCCTGCTGGTGTCAAATTGTGAATTTGAATTAAACAAGTTTGCTTATTTATGGATTAGCGCTAGAAAACAAGCTGTAAAGGCTGCCAGATTGTTGATATAAATCAAAAGGTTTGCATAATATCTTTCCATGGAGGGAAACTGCCACATCATATATATAACTCTTGTCCTATGCTTTTGATGTTTTATGTCCTTAAAGTAACTTGGGATGGCAAGTAAAAACTGTTTGGTCACTGGCATTTCAAGAATTACTAATTGTGGGCAAAAAAAACTGCACTCTTGAATTTTTATTTTAAAGAAAGGAAAACTTCGTCAAGTATTAAATAAATTCAAGAATTATTGAATTACTATAATCTGTAATTGTGTATCATCAACAATCATTTGCAGCTCAGCTCCTTTCCAAGTCCCCGTTTTGTGTTGCCTTACTTCAGCAATGCTTTATTTTAGCTTTTCAGATATGGAGCCAGTATGCCCATTTCATGTCGGGCTAAATTGTGTTGGGGCCAAAGAAGAGTATGTGACCCAACCAGTGCCATTTTGAAGCAACCTTCCCTGTTCCCAGAGATTCTTTGCTGTTTCATATCTCTCCTTAACTCCAAGTTTGCCTATTCATTGCTCCTTCCCTTTCCTGAACCTTTACTGCGAGCACTTCAGAAACATGTTCTTTGCACAACTAAACAGGCCAGATTTTCTTCTGAAGAAGTGTCACTGGAACCGCAATGTTAACTCCGCTTTCTGTCCACTTATACTACCAGACCTGCTGAATTTTTTCAACATTTTAGGTTTTTGTTTCAGATCTTCAGTATCCAGTCTTTTTTGTATGTTTTTACCTTGAGATTGTGTGATAACTTGGGGCTAATGAAATGTAGAGTAGTTGCATTCATATTTAGTTTAACGGTAGTTGTAAAATAAGTTACTTAGTCATAGAGATGTATCGCATGGAAACAGGCCCTTCGGTCCAACTTGTCCATGCTGACCAGATATCCCAACCCAATGTACTGTCAGCAGTCAGCCCAGATCCCTCCAAACCATTCCTATTCATATACCCATCCAGTTGCCTTTTACATTGCAATCGTACTAGCCTCCACCACTGCCTCCGGCAGCTCATTCCATACATGTATCACCATCTGCATGAAAAAGTTGCCCCTTAGGTCTCTTTTATATCTTTCCCCTCTCACCCTAAACTTATGCCCTCTAGTTCTGGACTCCCTCACCCCAGAGAAAATACTTTATCTATTTATGCGATCCACGCCCCTCATGATTTTATGAACCTCTGTAAGGCCACCCCTCTGCCACCGATGCTCCAGGGAAAACAGCCCGAGCCTATTCAATGTCTCCCTCTAGCTCAAATCCTTCAATCCTGGCATCATCTTTGTAAATCTTTTCTGAACCCTTTCAACTTTCACAACATCTTTCCGATAGAAGGAGACCAGAATTGCATGCAATATTCCGACAGTGGCCAAACCAATGTCCTGTAAAGCCGCAACATGATGCCCAACTCCTGTACTCAATACTCTGACCAGTAAAGGAAACCAAATGCCTACTTCACTATCCTATCTACCTGCGACTCCATTTTCAAGGAGCTATGAATCTGCACTCCAAGGTCTCTTTGTTCAGCAACACTCCCTAGGACCTTACCAGTCAGTGTATAAGTCCTGCTAAGATTTGCTTTCCCAAAATGCAGCACCTCTCATTTATCTAAATTAAATTCCATCTGCCACTTCTCAGCCCTTTGGCCCATCTGATCAAGATCCCGCTGTAATCTGAGGTAACCTTCTTCACTGTCCACTACACCTCCAATTTTGGTGTCATCTACAAACTTACTAACTATAACTTTTAACCTCACATCCAAATAATTTATATAAATGATGAAAGGTAGTGGACCCAGCACCAATCCTTGTGGCACTCCACTGTTCACAGGCCTCCAGTCTGAAAAACAACCCTCCACCACCACCCTCTGTCTTCTACCTTTGAGCCAGTTCTGTATTCAAATGGCTAGTTCTGTATTCAAATGGCTAGTTCTCCCTGTATTCCGTGAGACCTAACCTTGCTAACCAGTCTCCCATGGGGAACTTTACTGAAGTCCATATCGATCACATCTACTGCTCTGCCCTCATCAATTCTCTTTGCTGCTACTTCAAAAAATTCAATCAAGTTTGTGAGACATGATTTCCCATGCACAAAACCATGTTTACTATCCTTCATCAGTCCTTGCCTTTCCAAATACATGTACATCCTGTCCCTCAGGATTCCCTCCAACAACTTGCCCACCACTGACGTCAGGCTGACTGGTCTATAGTTCCCTGGCTTGTCCTTACCATCTTTCTTAATGAAGCAAGACAATTGAAGAATTGGACCAGTTGCCTAAGTATGAGGTATTAATAAGATGAAAACTATTGAAGTGGTATTTGCTTTATATATCTACTGTAATAGAGTAAATAAGACCTAATGGAGACAAAGAGCTGCTAATATTTCTCTCCAGTGAGTGGTGAACCTAATTGAGAACCCTTTTAACTGTTGCATAAAATATCTCCATTTAGAGTTACGATGGCTCAGCAGTGGCAACCACTGCCTTACAGCACCAGGGATCTGGGTTTGATTCCAGTCTCAGGTGATAGTCTGTTTGTGTGGAGTTTTCACATTCTCCCCGTGTCTGCGTGGGTTTCCTCCAGATGCTCCAGTTTCTTCCCACATTCCAAAGATGTGCAGGTTAGATGAATTGGCCATGCTAAATTGCCCATAGTGTTCAGGGATGTGTAAGTTAAGTGCATTAGTCAGGGATAAATGTGGGGTAATAGAGTAGGAGGAATGGGTCTGGGTGGGATACTGTTTGGAGGGTCGATGGGCCTGTTTCTACCCTGTATGCATTCTATGATTCTATAGACGTTTGTAACAGTGCACAGGTTGAATTGTGGTAGTTGGTTTAGCTCAGTTAGCTAGTTTGTTTTACTGAATAAAGCCAACAGCATGAGACTACTTACCATATTAGATGTTGTCATTCAGGGCAGTTTGCCTCCTTTCATTGTCAGAGAGCCCACAAAGTTACCCCACAATGATATAGCCAATTGTGTCAGCTGACAGAAATAAATGCCCGCTCTTCTTCATGAAATACAGCTAATTGCCTTTCCTTATCTAGTTTAGATTAATGCACCAAAGATGTGAACTCAAACTATTCTAACACTAATAAGTTCAGCATAAAGGGTCCAGAGATACAGAATCCTTGAACTGTATGGAAGAAAAGTTATTGCTGGAAAGTGGGTGAATTGGAATGGACACTTTTGGATTTGCAGAATGAGCCTGGGCAAATGCAATGTCTATGAGTGGGAGAGCATTTTAGTGTAAGTAATTACAGAATTCAGTTAGATTTAGTTAAAAATCACACAACACCAGGTTATACTCCAACAGGTTATTTCAGGAGCACTAGCTTTCAGAGCACTGCTCCTTCATCAGGTGATTGTGGAGTATAAGATCATACAACATGGAATTTATAGCAAAAGATTACAATGTAATGCCACTGAAATTATACATTGAAAAGAACTTGGATTGTTTCAGTCTTTCATCTTTTAGAATGGCCATGTTAGTTTTGGTTCTTTCATATGTAAATCCCAGAACTTTTTAAAAGTTATATCCTCAAAATAGCTTTAACAATAGGTGCCATCTCATGCTGCAAGATGTGTCAATGGGTCGATACAGATACCACCATTACATGTGGGGACACATCCCACCATGTGCATAGCAGGTACTCGTGATTTGGCCAACGTTGTCTAACTCATATGCTGCAGGCAAAGATGCTCTGAGGCATGGTACATTGGTGAGACTGAGCAGAGGCTACGACAATGGATGAATGGACACTGCACCACAATCAACAGACAAGAGTGCTCCCTCCCATTTGGAGAAGATGTCAGTGGTCCGGGACATTCGACCTTGGATCTTCAGGTGACCATCCTCCAAGGTGGACTTCGGGATAGGCAACAACACAAAGTGGCTGAGCAGAAGTGATCGCCAAGTTCAGTAGCCATGAGGATGACCTCAATTGGGACCTTGGGTTCATGTCACACTACAGGTGACACTCACACTCACAGATTTATACCCCTTTACACTCTCAATCTCACACACACACCCACACTGTCGCTGACACTCCTATTTCCCCACCCCATGCACACACGCAGACATATAAATTTGTGGGGTGAATTTGTACTTGCAGAATTACATTTTATTTCGCTCAAAAGCGACAAGAATCCATGTAAGTTTCTGTAAATCCTGTTTTTAGATTAGAATCAGTATGAACATTGGGGCACAGACAGCCTCACACAGGGCACCTCACACCTTCAGTGTATTACTGGGCAGATATGGCACCTATTGTTAAAGTTCATTTGAGAATGTAACTTTAAAAAAAAGTTGTGGGATTTATATATGAAAGAACTGAAACCAACATGGTCATTCTAAAAGATGAGAGACTTAATAAACAATCCAGATCTTTTTCAGTATATCATTTCAGTTACACTGTAAACTTTTGCTATAAATTCTGTCTTACGATCTTATACTCCACAACCATCTGATGAAGGCACAGCGCTGCAAAAGCTTGTGCTTCCAACTAAATCTGTTGGATGATAACCTGGTGTTGTGTGATTTTTAACTTAGTTGAGGAAGGATAGTGTAAAATATCCAATAGTATGAGTTAAGGAAGGAATTATTTCAAGTTTTAGAAATTTTAATATTGAGTCCTTTAGATTCCGTTGAAATGTAGACGATTTATAGGTCAAAAACAGGTCATTCAACAGAACTGGAAATCTCCTTCCACTTTGTTTCATGGCATCCCATCCTGGAAAGATGTTATTCTCTGGTCTTTTCAAGCATTGACAGAATCACTTCAACACATGCAAGTGCTCCAAACTGATATTGAATCCCCCTGCTCACACATTTCAAATTAAACTTTATTTTTCCTTTCTGCTCTGCCCTTCTCAAAATTAGATTTAGATTCCCGACAGTACAGAAGCATGCCCTTTGGCCCAACAAGTCCACACTGACCCTCTGAAGAGTAACCCACCAATACCCATTTCTCTCTGACTCATGCACCTAACACTATGGGCAATTTAAAACGGCCAATTCAGCTTTTAAGTGAAAGCAGACCTCAAAGCAGAGACCAATAGTTTTCAGGTGTAAAGGGAATTACAGGATTTAGGTATATTGAGGGATTATGGATTTGAGATTGAAGATAGATCAGGATTAGTGGGAGAACAGGACTGAAGAGCCAGATAGCTTACATCAGCTCCCGCTTCTAGTTCTATAGATCCAATTATAATATATTATTGTATTCTTAAAAAGTGCTGTGCAGCTTATTTCTAAAATGCCAAGTAAGGACCACAATGTTTGCTCAAAGATGATACTAAGTTTGGAATCAAAGATTTGATTGCTCACAAATTAAGCTTGGAGTTGTAAGGTTTTCAGTTATTTAAATTCATTGCGTGTTGCTATCTAATAGGTAAATGCATTAAGACGACAAGAAAGAATGATTAAGAACCGTGAATCAGCAAGCCTGTCCCGGAGGAAGAAGAAGGAATATCTGTTGAATTTGGAGTGCAGGCTTCGATCTGCACTGCTTGAAAATGCAAAGCTAAAGAATGAAAATGGTTTTCTTCAAAAACAGCTTCAAGAGTTGATGTCAGAGGTGAGCCACTTTCCAAGTAGATGTTAAGACAGACAAGTTTAGGTATGCATATTGAAGAATGGGTTAAAGAATAGATTTATATCATGTTATGGGTTGAAGAATAGATTTGCATTATGTTGGTCAACATGGAATGAAAATACCGCAATCAGAATATCTAATGTAAGCTCAAAAAGTGCTATAGATCTTTTAATAGAAACTGAGTAACATTTTGTATAAAGCTTTTTTAAAATGTTACAACTTGCCTGAAGTGTCAACAAAGCACTTCAGATGCATTTAATTACTTTGAAACATGATAACTGTGATCTGTATGATATGACTGTATGAGTGCATAAACATCTGAGACAAATAGATGCTTGAGCTATTTTTAATCAAAGCACAAATGTTTACCAGAAGTGGGATTGTACTCTTTTCTGAGTGGCGTCATAGGCTCCCTGATGTCCATGGGTGAAGGTAGTTAGTCTCCGTTGAACAAGCCAATAACGACTGCTCATTGCACAATACAGTAGTCCTTCACTGCAGCTGAGGCTATGTATTCCATGTCAATGGGGGAAAATAATGGTTCTGCTCCATTTGTTTGAGTTCATTTTCAGTCTATTAACATACAAGTTGGTGTTATCCAACAGTTTACGGAGTTGCTTTTCCAACTAAATAAAAACCAGTGGAATGTGCATTTTATAATACATGAAATAAGGTCGTAGTAAAACTGGAGAGTTTTACAAAGTGACTTTCTGAAGAGGTTTCACCCCTGCCTTTTGGAATAGAGGTTCATGACTTATACACATTGAGTAAAATAGCCTTTCAAGCATATTTTTCATGATGAAATTATATATAAAATTAACCTGTGCTTATGCACAATTTAATGTTGTACCTAAGGTAGACCTGGTTTCCCCATCACGTTCAGTTTGCTTGTTTCAGTGGTTTCTGCAGTCTTGAATCTTTGGTATTGCAGCTTATGGGTTTGTCATCTCATGGATCATGTTTCTTCTTATAAATATTTTCAATGAAAAGTTAACATGTTTTTACAAGTTTACAAATAAAAAAACCCAAGTGTGAACATTGATATACAATTAAATCTTAAATAAATACTAGCCAAAATCTATCAAACAAAAGAAGAGATACTGAAAAGAAAAAACAAGACAAAACTCAACTACCTAACCCACAACTAACCAGAGTGTATGATTAAATCTCTTACATTACTCAAGAAAAGAAAACAAACAACGGATATCACAGAAATTAAGTAGTAAAATAGATGCTCAGAATGTGTTAACATCAGATCGTAACAAAACCCGTATTCCTGCAGGATTCCTCTCCCAAGGGGCCCCGGACCAGCCAGGGTCGTTGTCTCAATTAGATAAAAGCCCTTGATAGAATGGCTGAAATATCTGTATCTGTGTAATTCAAGAAGGGCTGCCATATTTTATAGAATAATTTGGTTTTTTGGTGCACCATGTTTGTAAGGAAGCCATGGGGAATACATTCCATGATCATTCTGTGCCAATTCAAAGGTCCAGGAGGGCCCTCAGCCACATAGTTTACCAAAATATTTTTCCTTGCACAGAAAGAGAGAATGGAAAATAATCTCTTCCCATGTACATCCAGAGAAGGCAAGCTTGAAAAGCCCAAAAGGAGAGATACTGGATCCACTCTAATTTCCGTTCCTAAGATTTCTGTCAGGGCATTTGCTACTTTAGTCCAATACTTACGGATCTTATGACAGGTCCGTAAGCAGTGTACAAGAGTGCCCACCTCTGTTTTACATTTGGGACACATTGGAGATGCTCCTACCTTAAATTTTGCCAATTGGTCTGGTGCTATATGGGCCCTATGAAATATCTTCAACTGAATGGCCTGAGTTCTGTTGCAGATGGAGATTTTTCTGGCATTTTCCCCAATATCATTCCACATTTCTATGGAAATTTCCAGCACCAAATCCTGATCCCATGTTTTAAGCAGATTGTCCATATCTTCCGATACTTCATCATGTAATAAATGATAAAGAGTGCTGGCCGAAGGTACCCCCATTGGTCATAACACTCTACTTTCTCTGTTTGATTTATAAAGACTATCTAATAGCATAATCTTCTTCTGTATGTAATCTCGAATTTGGAAGTATCGAAAGATGCAGCTGTTCAAAAGACATCTGGACCCCTTCCTTAAACAGATCCCTAAACAGCAGATACCATGGAATCTCCAGAGTCTGAATGTAGCATCTGTAAGCCCCTGTTGAAACCCCCATTCCTCCACTATCGGAGCATAGGGGGATGTTTTATGTGAATTGCCCTCATTTTGCCACATTATATTCCAAGCTTTAATTGTATTTAATATTATAGGGTTTTTACAGTGATACGTGATGATTTTCCTCTTGTCTGAAAACAAGAGGTTAATAGGTGGGCATTTTACTTGAGAAGCCTTGATGTTCAGCCAGATTGATTGCAGGTCAGACAAGACCCAATTGGCTATATAGCTTAATAGGGAACTTAACTGATATTTCCTAAAATCTGGAAAATCCAGTCCTCCCCTTGCCTGTGGAAGCTTCCTCAGCTGAATGAGGGGCCATCTCTGATTCCAGATGAAGGAACCCAGCCAGCCATACCACTTGCTTAGTGACAACCTCGGCAGCATCCACCGGAAGCATTCTCATAGGGTATAGGAGACTGGGCAGGACATTCATTTTAATTAGTGCTATTCTGCCTAACCAGGAAATTAGAAGGTCTCCCCATCGCTGGAGGTCCTGTCTTACCCTCTCCAGTAGATGCACAAAGTTAGCCTTGTATAGCTGGCCAAATACTGGGGTGGTAAAAAGGCCTAAATAGAAGAAATCCTCCAGAGACCACCGAAAGGGAAAGTGGGAACCGTCTGATAGGTGGGATATACTAGCGAAGCCGCCCATTGGCATGGCCTCCGATTTTGAAAAATTAATTTTAAAGCCTGAAAATACACTGAATATATTAATAACTTGGATTAAGCGAGGCACGGACATCAGGGGATTACTGAGGTATAGGAGAACTTTATCTGCATAAAGGGTAATTTTATGTTTACCTGTACCAATCCTCGGGGCCGTTATTTTAGGGTCAGCCTGTATAGCTTCTGCTAGTGGCTCGATTATTAGCGTAAATAGCAATAGTGAGAGAGGGCATCCCTGACGGCAGCCCCTACCCATACTGAAGCTATCCGAGCCTAGTCCATTGGTAATCACAACTGCGTTGATCATCCTACAGTGTTGAGACCCATTTGGCAAACACCTTTCCAACGCCAAACCTTTCCAATGGTAAAACAGATATGACCACTCAACCCTGTCGAATGCCTTTTCTGCATCTAATGACACTACTACTCCCAGTATTTTTCTCTGATGGCAGGCTTGAATCACATTCAAAACCCTTCTAACATAATTGGATGATCCTCCTTTATGATGTATGGCAATACACTTTCTAGCCTCATTGCTAACGTTTTAGAAAGGATTTTAAAATCTACATTTAGCAAGAATATTGGTCTGTATGGCACACAGTCTTCTGGGTCCTTTCCTTTTTTGAGAATAAGGGAGATATTCGCCTCTTTCAGCGAAGGCGGGAGACAGCCCTGACTGTATGAGTAGTTATACATGTCCATAAGTGGACCAGCCAATATTCCTGTAAATTCTTTGTAGAATTCGGCTTGATAGCCATCTGGGCCAGATGTCTTACTGCTCTGAAGTTGCCTGATTGCGTCAAGTATTTCTTGGATTGTTCGGGGAACATTCAGGACCGATACCTGTTCCGGGGTTAGGTCCGGAATGGTCAGGTTTTTAAAAAATGACTGCATCCTCCTAGCTCTATCTTTGCAGTCCTGTGATTTATATAAATCAGAATAAAATTTTCTAAAGATTGTATAAATCCTTTTGTGATCATGAGTCAGAGTACCCACACTTTCCTTGATAGACGTGATAGTTTGAGGAGCCTTTTTTATCTTTGCGAGAAATGCTAAGTATCTATCAGGTTTATCGCCAAATTCATATAACCTTTGATTTGCAAATAATATTTCCTTCTTAGCCGTTTGGGTAAGCGTGGTATTCGGAGCTGTCCTAAGGGCCTTTGATCCTTTGTAATTTAATAATATAAGGTCTGTCATCGTATGCTGTTTCAGCTGCTTTTCAGCGAGCTTCAGGCAGACACTGCTGTTCTCCCTTTAATTTTTTCAGGGTCGCCGAGTATGAAATGATCAAACCTCGCGTGTAAGCTTTGATGGTCTCCCTCATCATTGATGGGTTGCTAGCCGTGCCTGAATTAATTTCTTCAGAGTTTTAAATTCTTGAGAGGAGTACTTTACAAATTTACTATGTTTCATCAGGAAGGGGTCCATACGCCAATGTTGGGGGGATGTCTCATTGTTCCTCGCCTTGACTTCTATGTATACAGCAGCATGATCAGAAATTGTTATACTACCTATTTTACAGGATGATATGGAATTTTTAAAAATAGAGGGGGCAAAAAGCTTATCAATTCTGGTGTGACATTTATGTGGATTGGAGTAAAAAGAAAAATCTCTGCCTTGTGGGTGAAGCCATCTCCACACATCTACTAGTCCTAATTCTTTGTTCAAATCCATCAATTGTCTGGATCTCGGGGTACTCCTGCAGTACTCTTGGGGAATCCTATCTATTTCCGGGTCCATAATACAATTAAAGTATCCCCCTATAATTGTATAACGAGCACAGAGAGCCATCAATTTGGAGAAGGCTTCCATTATAAATTTAAAAGGCTGTGCGGGGGACAATACAGATTTAAGATCCCATATTCCTCTCCATTTATAAGAGCTTTAATCAGAATATATCATCCAGATTCGTCTTTTATCTGATTTAGGGTTTTGAAAGGGAGATTCTTCCGAATAAGAATGATGACTCCCCTACCTTTTGAGCTGAAGGAAGAAAAGAAGGCCTGATCAAATCCACCCTGTCATAATTTCAAGTGTTCTTTATCCAATAAATGTGTCTCCTGTAGGAGAGCTATATCAACCCTTTCTTTCTTGAGGTTTGATAATATTTTCTTTGTTTTGACTGGTGAATTACACCCCTTGACATTCCAGGTGCACCATTTAACCGACTGATTAACCATAATCGTCCGGGCAAGTCCGAGACCCCTCGGGAGAAGAATCCCTATCCAAAACATCCCGAGCATAGAACATATAAAATAGAGGTTCTTTAATACACTCACATCAATATAATAAAAAACTATTTCTAAATAGAAAAAATGTAAAATATATTTAAACGGAGATTTTCTCTCTTGTTCCAGGGGGCATCACTTCCTTTCCAAAAGCCCCATCATATCCTCTCCCAACCAGTGTCCCACCCTTGACCCAGGCAGCCCATCATAGAATACAAAAAAAATGCAAATATGCTACAAAGCTAGAGTTAACAGTGAGTACTCTACACCCCCCCCCCGAACACCTAGATATATTTGGTTATGTTAATACCATGTATGAACATATATAACTATAAAATTACAGTCTCGACAAATAATAATTAAATATAATAATACAAAATAACAGGGGAAAACAGCCCCGCTCTTAAAGACAGAGATAAAATAGGATAAGGTAACCACTCTTTCCCCCCCCCCCCCCCCCACCTACATTAACTATATATATTTTTTTTTAAAAAGAGGGGTGAAAATCAATAAATGAAGAACAAATAAATAAACCCCTCTCCCCACCCCCACCCCCGGAGATAATATTAAACAATAAGGTAATGAAAGGAAGAAAACGTATAAACTGGGGTGGGGGGAGGGCAGAACAACATTATTCACCACTAGAATTAACTCTTACAATTTATCTAAGAGAGTCCAGATTGGCCTTCTCCGGCAATCCAAAGTTGTACACGGACCCTTCATGGCTAAAATGTAGCGTCGCTGGGTAGTGCAGGAAGTAGTGAATGTTTAAATCCCGTAAACACTTCTTCGCTTCGTCAAACGCCTTCCTCTTTTGGACCAAAGCTGGGGAAAAGTCCTGGAAAAGCATAATCTTAATCCTTTATAAATCATGGCTTGGGGATCTTTCCCAAGATTTCTGGAAGCTTCTAAGAGCATCTGCCTCACCTTGTAGCTCTGCAGCTGGAACAGGATCGGGCTGTGGCGCTGGTTCGAGCTGGGCCTGCGCATTGCAACCCGGTAGGCTCATTCCACCCTTACCTGGCCTGATCCAGCCTCCAGATTTAACAGCTGTGGAAGCCACTGCTTAAGGAACGCTGTAAGCTGGCCTTCCTCTTTCCGTTTGGGAAGGCGCAGCAAACGAATATTTTTTTCGACGACATTGATTCTCAAGGTGTCGATGTGATTTTCTAAGGTCTGGACTCGCTGTTGGAGAGTCCGGGCCCAACCCACGGCTGATTCTGCGATAATCTCGGAGGTCGCGGCCTTTAGCCCCGTCCCTCCAATTCGGCGCTTGATTTCCTTGATGTCTTAGAGGCGCTTTTGTAGTGCGGCCGAGAGTGAATTCCATCTGCTCGGGACTCTTCGATGAAGGTATCGACTTTCGCATCAAGTTTGGAGATTACTTCCATGAGGCTCGCTACCATAGGTAAGTCTCCCGGGGTGGCTGCAGACACCTCTGCTGCAGCAGGGGAGGGTGGGGGAGGGGTTCCTGTGTGCTGAGAGCTGCGGGTACTTTCCCTTCAGTCATTTTTGCAGGAGATTATACTGTTTCAATTTAGTACAGAGCAACTAATTATATTAAGTAAAAACTATTTTAAATATTTTGGTAAGTGTGGTGGAGGCGAGTGGCCGACTTTGCCCAAGTCTTGGGAGGAGCACTACAGACTCAGACTTGCTGGGTCACCACCATCTTGGATCTCCTCATGGATCATGTTAACGATTAGCTCCGTGCATATTTACAGGCTGATAATAACTGGTCCATTTGCTTCAACTATGGAAGAAATTTCTAATGTCCATCCCAGGGATCTATATTGGAATTTGAGGTGGAAAATGCCAACGCATGGAATAGCCGACCTGTTGTTAAGTTATCTTGTGTGGACTGTGCCACATTGTGCAAGTTTCCTGAGTACGTCTTCCACAAGAGCTAAAATGCAGTTTTTTTTTCAAATGGGAGCTGTACTGGGCATCTTGTGAACTGCGTTTTTTAGAGAGCGAGAGAGAAAACTGTCTGTGCTTTGGCTTGTTTTTGTAGCACTTTCATCTTAGTTAAAGTTATGGCTTCAGCTCTGAAATCTGACAGATTGACTGACGGATGATTGCTGGAAAACAGACTGTTTACAACTAGCAGGCTACAGTCACCTGTTCGGGCTTTACCATCACTTAACGAGTTATCATGACTAGTTTTTAGCACCTATGTACTGCCACCATGATGCTCGGAGAAAATAGGACTGCACATGCTGGATAGTCAGAGTTCAACTTTGTGGAGTAGAAAAGCACAGCAGATCAGGCAGCATCCGAGGAGCAGGAGAATTGATGTTTCGGGCATAAGTCATCATGATGCACTTTGTGGTTTTCTATATGTTAGTCCATGTAACATACAGCATGAAGACTCTATGTATTATGTTTACCCAATACCACCTCTCTTCAACTCATGTACTTCTGAAACTCTAAACTGACTTCGTTAATTTTGAGACTTATACGAATTATTTCATGGCCAGACTCCCGCTAACAGAAATTTGAGGGAGCATACATGAGGATCAGTGGTCGGCACAACATCGTGGGCTGAAGGGCCTGTTCTGTGCTGCACTGTTCTATGTTCTAATACTCATCCAGAACTGCGACTCGTTTTTTGACACTCAGAAGTCTTGATTAATCCACATTTGCTTACGTTCTGACAAGTCTAGAGGTAACAGTTGCAGAATTGGGATGTTATAAAGTTGGAAAGAAGTGATTTTATTCATTTCATAGATCTATGGAAGCTGGATCAAATACAGTGTTCAGTTTGTGAGCCTGGGTCAACTCAAACCTTTTCCAAAAACAAATCTCAACTCAGGCTAAGGACCAGCGGCTAGTTTCTTATGTGAAATGAAGTTCATGACTTCCCAATATTTTGTTTGGGGAAATTATTGCTCACCCATAACTGGATCTTGGGTAAGTAGTCGGTGAAGGTCAAAGTAATGAAGAAAGTTACTGGAGGCAATTGTGAGGTAGAGCTGGGTGTTGTAATTAGTTATCGCTTTATAGTTGTGTGTATGTACAAGTCACTTGATGACTTCAGGTTGTTTTGCATCCTAAAAGTACAAACATGCAAAATAAAAATTGCACTTAGAATATTTTCATGATTCAGTGTGCATTCTTGCATCCGATGCTTTAAGTATGCAAATTTAGAGCATCTTTCAGGCAGGCATGTGGTCACCTTTATTTGCAGGATTGTGATTTGCTCACTTTGGTTATACAGAGGAACCTTGATTATCTGAATATCAATTGTCCGAATTTCACATTATTCAAAGAAGATCTCAAGGTCCCGATAGAAGCATTACATCAGAGAGGTGTTTCCAGCACTGATCACGTCTTTTGTTTACAATGATTAAAAATGAACTCAGCTTACTGAAGTGCTGCTGAGAACAGTCCTGGACGTTAATGGTAGCATGGATACCATCTCCAAATGACTGACCGCCCACCCTTTCTCTCTTCCCCCCCGTGCCGCCCCCCCCCCCCATACACTTTCCCTGGAGCTCTACACAGGGGTGTACCCTAAACCTCCTTTCCCCAGATAATCTCTCTAACATTGTCCTGTACAGGGCAAAGGTGGAACTTGTCAAAATGTTGCAGGAAAAAGTGGTGTGTGTGTGTGCGCGCACACTATTTTGAGACTCACCCCCTAAAGGCAGCAGCAGCAGTCTTCCTGGTGGTGTCCAGTCTGGCTGCCCTGAAGAAGGTGTGGGGGCCGTCAAGGGTGTGGGGTTGGGGAGAGTACAGGGGCCGGGGTAGAGGTGGATGGGGGTGGGGTTGGACAGGGTTGGGGGGTGGATGGGACTCTCACTTTGTGTGCAGCTGCCTCGATTCCTGTACGGGGAGTGGACTTCGCAAGTGCTCGCTGTGTCTATCCCATTGAACTGATGGCGAGGGTGGGGAGGCTTCAGCAGTGTTGCAGGTCCCTGACACACAACTGTGTGTCTGCTCAGAAACAAACCCTGAAATAAAGAGGGGGAACAAGCCAGGCAGAGCGAGGAGAAAGGACATTTCAGAAAACTCTGAGCCCCAGAGGAGAGGCATTGAATCAGTTACTGAATAATCAATTATCCGAACGAAATAGCACCCACCCATCTTATTCAGATAATCGAGATTCCTCTGTATCTGCTAAAAGTAATGCAGTGTTAGAGAGTTGCGATGTGTGAGAGAGTTGAGCATGGGAGAGAAAAATTATTTGCCTGGCTGTGTATATTTTATAGCCAGTTTGGCTAAGAATGTTCAACACATCGTTCAATGTAAAATGATCCAGCGTGAAGACAAGCTTTGAAAGAAACACATGTTTGTCTTGGGTTTGTCATAAAAAAATTCTAATGTAAAAATAAAAAATGTAACATCACACCTTATGTAATGCAAAAGTAAGTATTTTTACTGTAAAATGGCTGCATATCAGTGTGGTGGTACTTGAAAGGATATCAGGCAATGCTTTTGTGAATGAAGTGAGGAGGTGGCATTGGGATAAAAAGGGGCCTGAAAAGGGTCGGGAGAAGGAGAATACAGCAGTCAAACATGAAGATCGTTTCATGCTCTTGTGAAGATTGCAATAGTTTAATGTATTTGGAATCTCCTATGCATTCGATGATGTCACTGCCTCTCTTCTCTTTCAGAATCAGCAACTAAAAGTTACTACTCCAAAACGAAGAGCTGTGTGTGCCATGGTATTGCTGGCATTTATTGCACTCAGTTATGGTCCTGCAAGGTAAGTTTCATCACTTGGAATTTTCTGACCTCGTCCCATGTGTTATTGCAGGAACTGACTGAGTTCTCAGCCTCAGAAGTTAACTGCCAAGGTCTTTGATAATTTTTTGTAATAATAGGTCAACATATGAGCAGATAATAGCATCAATACAATTGTAATTGATAACAGAAGTCCATTTTTTTAATGGTTGTAAATGAGTTCTAAAGAAAATCTACACAGCTGGCTGTATGATCAATCTTTTAAAAAGTTTATCTAGTTGTTACCTGGTGTTCAGTTCCCAGGTGTTTGTAGTCCCATTTTTAAAATTTGTATTTAAGTCACAACTGAACTGATTTAAATCATAATTGAGTTGGGACACCAAAGTCAAAAGATTCCAAGTTTATAAACTGAGTGCAAGCATTTGGCTGCTGGAGGGTAGATTATGACTCCTCAGTACTCCTAAAAATAGATATTGCAGAGAGTGCATTGGAATTCCATGCTGTTTGATTGATGGAAATTTTGGCTCGAATTGTCACCAGTGTTTCCATCTGAAGAATTTAAGTGTAGGTGTTACAGTCGTGGTGCTTTCCTTTGTTCGGCTTTTCCAATAACTGGGATTTAACTCAGGCATATTATCCTTTATGGAAAATCTTCTGTTAAATCCCCCTGCTCCGCACTTTGCTTTGAATTCACCTGGTACCTTACTAATTGTGATGATGGGCAAAGTACTCAGATGTTTGACATTTCAGTGTTCTCAGCTTTTGAGATTGTCGTTGCTTTTGCGAAGTTGGCACAGTAGTACATGACCAATATTTTGGCCCAAGAAATACCATGCCGGTAGCTCCTTTAAATTCTGTTATGGTACTTACAAGGTTAAAACAATGTTTGATCACAGAAGTTACATCCCAGCATAATGATATATTCCAGCAGTTAGTTGGCTGATTTCTGGCAGTTGTTTTGAGGTTAGAGACCCACAGTAATTATAGGTAGTTGTGTAGTTACTCTCTCTGTGTAGCTAATAGCAGACTTGTAAGTTTAGTGGCTAATCATTGAAATACTAGGTAAAAACAATGACTGCAGATGCTGGAAACCAGATTCTGGATTAGTGGTGCTGGAAGAGCACAGCAGTTCAGGCAGCATCCAAGTAGCTTCGAAATTGACGTTTCGGGCACCCGAAACGTCGATTTCGAAACTACTTGGATGCTGCCTGAACTGCTGTGCTCTTCCAGCACCACTAATCCAGAATCATTGAAATACTGCCTGGTTCGAGTCCTTTCCTTTTCCTTTATCTTTTCCTTGTCTGAATCTATCTACCTTTGCTTGCATTCTTTCAGACTACTTTTGGATTTACTGGACGCTCTTTGACACTCTCCAAAATTTATTGGATGTGTACTTGTGAAGGCTGCTATCAATTTCCAAATATTTATTCTGCTATTCTCTGGATCTTGTGCATTTACAATGTCCCAACCTCTGAGCCATAGAATATCATAGAATCCCTACAGCGTAGAAACAGGCACAGAGTCCAACAAGTCCATACTGACCCTCTGAAGACAATTCCACCCAGACACTATCCCTTTCACCCTGCATTTTTTACATAGCTTGGTGAAATTGACTGGCGGTCATTAACAAATACCAAGAGGAGAGGAGTACTTACCCTGTTAAATACTGGAATTGCGTTTGTGGTGTAAGTGCTAGGTAGCTAATGCATAAATCTAACCACCTTAAGAAAATCATGGGGAGATTAACTCCAAGGTACCAGTTTTGCGAAGTTAAAAGTCAAGCGCTGTAAACTTGGCCATAACTTGAGATTCAAAATTTACAGGATACTTCTTTCTTGCGAAAAGTTGTTAACCAGTTTGAAGAATAAAACCATGTATTAATGCTGTTAATTTTCAGCGGAATCTGCCCTTGTATGTGACACTTTGAAAGCAATTTTCTCGTCAACTTATACCACCTTGTGTTCAGTGAGCTATGAAAAGACCTCCAAGCACAGCCCCTGTTTCTAAACTCGTTTCTTGACTATACTGCATCATCACATTTTTTCTTGTGAGCATATCTGCTTTCTCATCCTCCTGTTGACTCATGTTTTCGTAGTAAACATTTGAGCTGGGTAATTCCTTGAAATTTTATAATGTGGCGGTGCTGGTGTTAGACTGGGGCGGAGAAAGTTAAAAATCACAGAACACCAGGATATAATCCAACACGTTTATTGGGAAGTACAAGCTTCTGAAGTGCTCCAAAAGCTTGTACTTCCAAATAAACCTGTTGGTGTCGTGTGAATTTTAACCTTGAAATTTTAGACAGTTTAAATTTTATTTTGGTTAAATTTAATTGCCATTTACTTTGGATTGCCAGTGCTGATCTCAGGATCTAATTTCATGCAGATTCTCTTAGCTATAACTCAGTGTTTTCACAAAGGTTTTTTGGAATCGGAGGTAAAATTCTGCAGCTTAGATGTTGACAGGTTTTCAAAATGATCAAGGAGAAACAACAGCAATTATTATAGGGTTGTTGTGGTTCTATTCGCCGAGCTGGGAATTTGTGTTGCAGACATTTCGTCCCCTGTCAAGGTGACATCCTCAGTCCTTGGGAGCCTCCTGTGAAGCGCTTCTGTGATCTTTCCTCCGGCATTTGTCGTGGTTTGAATCTGCCGCTTCCGGTTGTCAGTTCCAGCTGTCCGCTGCAGTGATCGGTATATTGGGTCCAGATCGATGTGCTTATTGATTGAATCTGTGGATGAGTGCCATGCCTCTAGGAACTCCCTGGCTGTTCTCTGTTTGGCTTGTCCTATAATAGTAGTGTTGTCCCAGTCGAATTCATGTTGCTTGTCATCTGTGTGTGTGTGGCTACTAAGGATAGCTGGTTGGTCGTTTCATGGCTAGTTGGTGTGCCATGAGCTCGCCACGAAACGACACGACCAGCTATCCTTAGTAGCCACACACGCAGATGACAAGCAACATGAATTCGACTGGGACAACACTACTATTA